>NC_137750.1:5303283-6049533 GCF_963264785.1 Psittacula echo | reverse complement strand
GCGGGTCCCTATTCTGGGACATTGGGGGTCCGGGGCACGCAAAGTGGGGGGGACACAGGAACAGGACAGCGCGGGTCGGGGCCGGTGACACCGGGGATGGGCGGGGGGGACCCGGGCGGTGCCGGGGCTCGGCCCCGCTGCTTCCTCCTGCCCAAACAGGGCGGGCGCTGGGGCAGAGCCGGGGCGGCGGTGCCCGGCGGTGCCCCCGCGGGACGGGGCGGGCCCCGGCAGCGCGTCCAGTCCGTATTAGGAGCGATGGGGCCGGTGGGTGAGGGACGAGAAGGAGAAGGAGGAGGAGGAAGTCGCCGCGCCCCGCCCCGCCGCCCGTCGCCGCGGTGATGCGGTCACGCACGCACACACACACACACCCGGTCCCGTCCCCTCCCGTCGTCACGGTGACGGCCGGGACGGGTGTTGGCGCGGGGAGGGGTGCCGGGAGGGGTACCCGATACCCCGCACCCCTGAGCCCCCCCAGACCCCTGGTTTGAGGCTGGGACCCCCCCGGCATCCCCCATCCCTATGGAACGGTGTTGGATGGAGCCGGGGTGGGGGCACCCTCGTGATGCTCGCACAGGGGGGGCTGTCGTGAGCATGTGGGGTCTCAAAGCCCCCCCCCCAAAGCTGGGAGTGATGCAGAGGGGAGGTCCGGGTGTCCCCAGCTCAAGGGGATGCAGGGACAGGCTGCGGTTGTGGGGCAGGGCCCAAACGGGTCCCTCCAAAGGGAACCTGGCCCCCATGGGGGGACGGGGGGGCCAACACGTACAAATGCAGCTGCTGGAGGCTCAGCGCTGATGGGCACCCACCGAGACCCAGCGCTGCCAGACCCCACAGCCCCGGCTCCCCACAGCCCCCCACAGCCCCCCAGCCCCTCCGCAGGACCCTGACCCACTTATCCCCCCCATGCCGAAAGCTGACCCGTATCCGTTGCGCTGGGGGTCAGTTACACCGCGCCGGGCTCGGGTATCGCCGCGGCCGGGGGGGCTGAGGGAGGCTCGGCCATGAAATAGTGATGAGGTACCCAATCCCCGGGGCTGCTGTGGAACAATAACCGGTGCTGTGCTGACACCGGAGCCATCGCTGCGGCACAACAGCATCACCGCGGCCAGGGATGGGATGGGGATCTGAGCGCTTCGGGGTGGCCAAAGCCTGTCCTTAGGTGCCTGCGGTGGAGCGTGGTCAAAGCTGGAGGCTGGGTTGAGGGGAAGGTGCAGGGGGGACTGTCCCCTCCTGTCCCCTCAGGCAGCACCCACACCACTGCCATGAGCTTCACCCAGCCTCAGCCCTGTGGTGCTGGAGATGGAGGGTCCCCACCATCACCCCAGTGGGCCGTTGGAGAGGGGGAGAAGCAGCCATGACCCCGATCCAGAGCCCCAGGAAGGATTTGGTGCTCACAGGACAGATGGAGGCCGAGGGCCCCAAAGCAGGATAAAAGGTTTAAACTAATCAAAATGCCTGGCTAATTGGTAAAGGCGCTTATGGGCAGGGCGGGAGGCGGCGCGGCTGGAGGTGACCGCTGCTCAATCAGAGGGGCCGGTAACCTTAACCCGCCGGGAACGGATACGCCGGATCGGGTTCCCACACCAGTTTTCCACCCGCGGCTCCGTGGCAGGAGAGCTGAGGCCGCGGGGACGGACGGTGGCCGGGGGCTGCCGCGGTGCTCAATTCCGGCAGCCCCAGCGCTCGCTGCAATCTGGCCGGGCTTTATAACCCTATAGCGGCCAATTAAGCAGCACCGGGGCAGCGCAGGCGTCCCCAGGGCTCGGCAGGGCCGGGGACCCCCCCGCTGGCCCCCCTGTCGCCCGCAGAAGATGCCAACGAATGGGATCCACCAGGTCCTGAAGATCCAGTTTGGGTTGATCAACTGTGAGAGCCGGTACCTGACGGCAGAGAGCTTCGGCTACAAGGTGAACGCCTCGGCGCCCAGCCTGAAGCGCAAACAGATCTGGACGCTGGAGCAGGATGAAGCCGACAGCTCCGTCGTCTTCCTCAAGAGCCACTTGGGCCGGTACCTGGGTGCTGACAAGGACGGGAAGGTGCGGTGCGAGGCCGAGCAGCCGGGCCGGGACGAGCGCTTCAGCATCATCACGCAGTCGGACGGGCGCTGGGCGCTGCAGTCAGCACCGCACCGGCGCTTCTTCGGCGGCCGCCAGGACCGCCTGTCCTGCTTCGCGCCCAGCGTGACGGAGGGCGAGCTCTGGACCGTGCACTTGGCCATGCACCCCCAGGCCAACCTGCTCAGCGTGAGCCGCCGCCGCTACGCGCACCTCAGCGCCCACGAGGACGAGATCGCCACCGACAGCAACCTGCCCTGGGGGGTGGACGCGCTCATCACGCTCTGCTTCCAGGACAACAAGTACAGCCTGCGCACGGCCGACGAGCGCTACCTGCGCTGCGACGGAACCCTGGTGCCCGAGCCCGGCACCCGCACCGGCTACACCCTCGAGTTCAAGGCGGGCAAGCTGGCGTTCAAGGACTGCGACGGCAAATACCTGGCACCCACCGGGCCCACCGGGACCCTCAAGTCCGGCCGCAGCTCCAAGCCGGGCAAAGACGAACTCTTCGATCTGGAGGAGAGCCACCCGCAGGTGGTGTTCACCGCCGCCAACGGCAGATACGTCTCCATCCGGCAGGGTAAGTGCGGCCATGGATCCCCAAGGCCACATGGATCCTCAGGGAGCAGCTCCCACCCCTGGGAACCCCGCTATGGGAGGAGACCCTACAATAACAACCCCATAGCGCAGCCCTGGCCTGGGGAGACCCTGCAGGAACAGGCAGGGAGGAGGCTGCCTTGTCCCAAGCTGCTCTCCAGGGATGCGGGGGACCCCAGCGCCGCTCCTGCTCTGGGGAGGCTGCAGGGGGGTCCTGCCTGCCTGGGGGGGCTGTGGCCAGAGCAGGAATGGGGCTGTTCAGGGCTCCATAGGTGTGTGTAGGGGGTGTGTGTGCACACAGGGCTCCATGGGTGTGTATGGGTCTGTATAGGGGTGTGTGTGGGTGCACAGGGCTCTGTGGGTGCGCATAGGGAGGGTGCACGTGTGTGTACACGGGTGAGTGAGCAGGGCTGCACACGACGCCTTGTGTGCTCATCCATCTGCATGTGCAGCTCATCCATGTTTATGCATGGCCATCGTGGTGTGTGCAGCTCTGTGCAGCCCATGTGTGCGTGTGCAGGGCTCATCCCAGCCTGGTGCGCACGTGTTTGTGTGCACACACATGCAGGGCTCTGCTCAGTGCCATGGAGGTGTGTGCATGTGTTTGCACACACAGAGACATGCATGTCCTGGCATGGGGCTCAGTTTGGCACCCGGGGCAGGCAGCAGCAGGCAGGAGGGGCAGTGCAGAACCATGCCCATCGGCAGACCCCACCATGGGGTGCCTGGCACAGGCCATTGTTGCACCATGGCCTTTGGAGCCCATGAGGGTCCCCATGGCTGTGCCATGCCCCCGGCTGCCCTGGCACCGCACTGCCCCTGTGCCAAGCAGCTTAGGGCTGGGTGGCAGTGTCGGGCAGGCTATAAATAGGGAATTGTGTGGCGCGGCGCTGGCCAGATGGACCGGCAGCAATCAGCTTACCCAGCCCAATTAGCACGGTTGCTCATAGAGGGATTTACCAGCGAGGGGGAACGTGGCCAGAGCGTGGCCGCTGCCAACGTCCCCTCCTGCTGCAGGCATCAACGTGTCGGCAAACCAGGACGAGGAGCTGAACCACGAGACCTTCCAGCTCCAGATTGACCGCGACACCAACAAGTGCAGCCTGCACACCAACACCGGCAGCTACTGGACCCTTGTGGCCCATGGGGGCATCCAGGCTGTGGCCACCGAAGTGTGAGTGGTGCAAGGGGCTGGGGCTGGGGTGGGATGGGCACAGGGGATCCCAGCTCATGCTCCCCCCTTCACCAGCGCTGCCAACACCATGTTTGACATCGAGTGGCGCGGGCGGCGCGTGGCCCTGCGCGCCAGCAACGGCCGCTACGTCTGCACCAAGAGGAACGGGCAGCTCGCGGCTGTCAGCGATGCCGTGGGTAAGTGCTGGGGTGGGCTTGGGGGGGTCCCGGAGTCGATTCCACCACCCCGGGGTGCTCATGGCCGGGCTCCTGCGCAGGGGAGGACGAGGAGTTCACGCTGAAGCTGATCAACCGCCCCATGCTGGTGCTGCGCGGCGAGCACGGCTTCGTCTGCTACCACCGCGGCTCCAACCTGCTCGACTCCAACCGCTCCGTCTACGATGTCTTCCACATCAGCTTCAGCGACGGCGCCTACCAGATCCGAGGTGGGTGATGGGTGCGATGCTACTGGGGTCGGGGGGGTACCATGGGCCAGGCCAGACCCCACCAACAGCCCCGGGGGCCTCCCGCAGGCCAGGGGGGCAAGTTCTGGTACGTGGCGAGCAGCGGGGCGGTGTGCAGCGACGGGGACCTCTCCGAGGATTTCTTCTTCGAGTTCCGGGAGCGGGGCCGCGTCGCCATCAAAGCGAAGAACGGGCGGTACCTGCGCGGGGACCCGGCTGGCTCCCTGCGCGCCGACAGTGACTCCGTGCTGCGCGCCACGCTCTGGGAGTACTGACCCACCCCGGCTCCACGCAGCGGCTGGCACCGGCACCATCCGTGGCAGCTCTGTGCCCCGGCCCCCTCGGCTCGTGGCATTAAAGTCAGTTTGGATCACAGCAGGGCAGTGCCTCGTCTTCCCGCCTGCAGCACCCAGGATCCCGTCCTCATCCCTGTCCCCAGCCTGGGGCCTTAAACCCCAAGACTGAGTTCTGACACCCCAGGGTAAGGGCTGATCCTGTTGTCACATCCCAGCCCTGCCACTGCTCTAGGACATGGGGACACTTGGGCTGCTGCAGGCAGAGCTGCCAGGCTTGGGGGACACAGCGCTGGGGGTCCCGTGCGGCAGCTGGGGCTGGGGGCTCAGCCTCACAAACCCACTGCCAGCAGCATCATGAGGGGCTGTGCTGGGAACCGGAGCATGGAGGGACTGGGATGCCCATGGACGCTCTGCCAGGCCGGGGGGGCAGGAAGGGACAGCAGTGGCAGCGCCCCAGGGAGCTGGCAGGGCCCTGCTGGAGATGGGAAGGAAAGAGACGGGCACTGGTGAGCGGCACGATCGATTTCATGGCAGACAACAGAGTTACAGACACTGGAGCGGGGCGGGGAAGGACTGGGCCGAACCCCGCGGCACCGCCACGGAAACACGGGATCCTGTATAGAAACAACGGGGGAGCGGAAACCCCCCTCCCCTGCCCAGCAGAAAACGGGGCTCCCCCGGGGCGGGCGCCCGCTGGGCACCCTGGCACAGCACCCTGTTTGTCCTGATCCTGAAAGGCAAGGCGGCACCGGGGCACAGCCCGCAGCCAGCGCGGCACGGCCGGGAGAGCACTACAACTACCACGGCTAGAACGATCCACAAGACACCACGGCCCCGGAGCTGCCTGCGGGGCGGCAGGGCCGGGCTGGGGCCAGCCCAGGAGCCCCCTGCGCTGCCGCCAGAGCCCCGCGACCCTCCGGTGCTGCCAACACAACCACAAAACACACACACACGCGCGTCCCCACAACCGGGTCACCGCCGCGGCCGCCCGGGGCCTCACCGCCCGCCCGGGCCCGCTCCTCCTCCGGTGGGGGTCCCCCCTTGCCACTGTCCCATGGGCACCGGCCCCGGCCGGCGGGGCTCGGGCTCACCCCGCTGCTCAGAGCAGAACAAGGCTGGGGTTCCGCAGCTGCTGGTAGATCTGGAGGAGCTTCTCTGCCATGGCGGCTCCCTCCTCGCCGTGGGGTGACTGCTCCCGTAGGGTCTGCGCCTCCTTCAGCAGCGTCTGTGCAAAGACGGAGCTTGAGACGGGTGCTGGTTTGGGGGTCCCCGTGGTGTGCACCCCATGGGGAGGGCACCGCGCCACAGTGGGCGCCCGGTGCTGCGGCTCACCTCGTGGTTGGCCTGGATCTGGCGCAGGTACTGCATGCGGAGGTCAGGGGCCCCCGAGCCCTGCGCTGCCTGCTCCAGCACCAGCGCCTGTGGGAATGGGGAGCTCTGAGCACCCAGCACAGGGAGCCCCGGCTCCAGGCCCAAGGCAAGGCTCCACTTGGCAGCCGTGCTCGCCCCGGGCCTGGCACTGTGCTGTGCCGGCACTGAGGCACCTCCGGGACAGCTGCCAGCCCCCATTGCTCGGCTCGGCTGCCAAGCTGACCAGGGCTGTTCCCAGGGCATTCCCGGCATTCCAAGGCTCGGGAAGCGAATAGGGTGCACGATGGTCCCACTCCCCAGCCCTGCCAAAAGCCAGGCCCGGCTGTCACACAATGGTGCCAGAGAAACCTCCCGGAGCACCCGGCTGCAGGCTTTGGCCTCAGGGCTTTGGTGGCCTCGGGGTCCCCCCGGCCCCCCAGGCCCACATCTGCAAGGAACGAGCGTACCTGGATGCGCCGGATCACGGCGTGGTGCATCCTGCACATGTCAGCCAAGGATGGGCTCTCCACCAGGATCTCCACGGCCTGGATGGGCCCTGCGGGGCTGAGGTCATTCATGGACACCTGGGACAGTGAGAACATCCTCAACACGACCATTGCCACACAGCAGATGGGGTGAGGGCACCCAGGACCACTCCCCACAGCACAGGGGTCCCCAAGAGGCTCTTCTCCCCCATCCCTACCCCCTGGAACAGGCGAATGCAGCAGAGATGCTGCCAACCCAGCTGGGCACATCAGAGCCCTTGTCCAGCCCCTCTAAGGAGTGTTTGCCCCTAGCCCAGCCCTGGTGGCCATCAGGCTCCAGATGAGCCCCTGCCTGCTCCCTCAGCCAAGGCAGAGCTGGTACTGCAGCCAGCAGAGCAATGGGTCTCACCGGTGCTGCAGGTGGTCAATGGATGTCCATTTCTGACAAGACACTGGCTGCCAGCCTGGTGGATTTAATCCATCAAGCTCAGCCCAGGCAGAATTAACACTGTCACTGATCACAGTGGTGGCATTGGAGCTCTCAGGTGTGAACCAACCCAAGCCAGGTCATGGCCCGTGCCAGGCCCCTCATCATGGGGTCCACCAGGAAAGCTGGGCAGTTTGTGCTTTCCCTCTGTGCTTGGGGGGGGATTTTCACATCTCAGAGG
Organism: Psittacula echo; assembly: GCF_963264785.1. Taxonomy (NCBI): domain Eukaryota; kingdom Metazoa; phylum Chordata; class Aves; order Psittaciformes; family Psittacidae; genus Psittacula; species Psittacula echo. Next base: position 6,042,449 of record NC_137750.1, on the reverse strand, counting down.
GGCTGGGCAAGAGGTGGCCACACTGCTCCAGTGGAAAGCCCATAGCCAAGAACACCCACAGGGGTCCTACGGGCCAGCAAAGGGACATTGGGAGGGGAGGTGGCACACGCCAGCAGCCCACTGCCCTGCCTAGCAGGGAAATGAGAATGTTGGGGGGGCACAAACCCACCTAGAGAGGAAGAGAAGCGGCCACAGCCTTTAGGAAGTCTAGCACTGGGAGAAGAGGACCCTTTGAGACCCACACACCAGCCCCAGCCCCAGCGCACAGCAGACAGCAGCCCCCCAGATGACAGCGTGGGGTCAGAACGTCAAGGCCATCATCACGCAGCTCCTGGCACGAGCGAGGGGCTGCGGGATGGAGCTGGTGGGATGGGGAGCTCCTCTGCGGGCTGACCCATTGCTTGCCTCTCGCACGAGCAGCTGCACCTCTCCTCCGTCCGGAGCCGCGCCGCGCACCGAGGTCACGGTCCCGCTGCTCAGCGCCTCGGCCCCGGCGTTCTCTGCCAGCAGCCAGCGCAGCGTGGCACAGCTCAGGGGCACTTCTGCAGACACAGGGCAGAAAGAGGAGCTCGTTACAGGGCTGACGCAGTGCCCCAGGAGATACCCCCCGCTGTGGCTGCCCCATCCCTGGCAGTGTTCAAGGCCAGGTTGGACACAGGGGCTTGGAGCAAGCTGCTCCAGTGGAAGGGGTCCCTGCCTGTGGCAGGAGTTGGAGCTGAGTGAGCTTTGAGGTCCCTTCCAACCCAAACCATTCTCTCATTCTATGATTTCTCCCTTTTTCTCTGAGTAAAAGGGTAAGAAAAGCATTTACCCATTTGATAAATGGGGGTTGGCTCAGAGGTGTTTTGAAGGCAGCCGGGATGGAAGCGCCTCTGCCCCAGGACATTCCTGGCAGCTCCCGGGATGCTCCTTCCCAGGAACCCACCTGAGTCAGAGGTTTTCAGCGCGGTTTTCAGCAGCTCCGAGGACACCCTGATGGACGCTGCCGATGGGGGCAGGTTCACCTCTCCCGGGGCGGGTGGCTGCTCCCCGTCCTTCCCCCCCTTGGGCTCAGTCTGCTCCCGGGACACTTTGAGGAAGGTCTCCACAGGGTCTGGGGGCGCAGGGGCCAGTGGGGAGGGATCTGTCCCAGGGGGGCTGCTCTCGAAACGCAGGCACTGGAGCATGTCAATGGTGCACTCGCTGAGGGGCAGGCAGATCCCCTCTCTGTCCGGGGAGAGCAGGGGCGAGTCGTCGGGCAGGAAATCATCCAGGGCCTCGGAGTCGGAGCCACTGCCCAAAATATCCCGTAAACTGTAGTAGAGGGCACAGGAGATGGTCAGAGGCAGGTCCAGCTTGGCGTCGGCAGCAGAGCTGAGGGGCAGCGTCAGCTCCCTCTTGTTGCCAGGGAGGAGCTGGTCGATGGGGAAGGTGAAGGTGGTGGCCGCATCCGCAGACTCCTCCTCTAAGGCACAGGGGCTGGCCAGGAGCTGGACACAGAGGGTCCAGCCCTCCTCCAGGCTGTACTCGCTGCAGTTCTCCAGCAGGCAGGAGATGGTGATGGTGTCTCGGAGCAGGAGGCAGCTCCAGTTGGCAGTGACAGTGCAAGCAATGGGCTTCTGGCCTTCTTGGCTGGACAGCAAAGCCGCACTCACATTCATCACCTGGTTCAGGCTGGCCAGGGCTCGGTTCTTTTGGTCCACTGCTTTCTTCAGGAAGGAAACTCTGCAAGGACAAAGTGTCAGAGCTGAAACAGGAGGAGGGATGACAGCAAGGACACTGGGTCAGTGACGGGAGCATGGCAGGGGTTGGTGACAAAGGGCTGCTGCACAAGGGCGCTGTGCCGCAGCACAGATGAGCTGAGCAGCTCCAGTGCCCTGATCCACCAAGGAACTCCCTGTCTCCTTCCCCATACATCCAGGGTGCTCTGCCTGTGAACCCCCATGAGCAGAGCTGACCGAGGAGCAGCTCCATCCAGCCAGACCCTGGGAATGCCGCTGCCAAGGGGGAGCTCGGTGCATCCCTCCTGGTGCAGATGGCGGCGGGGGCCCGCGCCTGCCCTGCCTGTCCCCGCCGGCTTGGCAAGCGCCGGGGCGTCTGGCAGCGCCTGGCACGCTGCCTCTGCCACCTTCTGCTGCTGAGGCTGTAAATACCAGCCTGCCCGCAGCGCCCGGGGAGGGGGGGGCCCTAAAACACTGCTTTTATCCTGTCCTGCGCTCCGAAAGGGAACCTTGAAGCAGGCACTGACAGAGCTCATGGCTGAGACACAAAAGCTCGGTGCCTGTAAACCCAGCCTCTCGCAGGGCCTTTTACCTCTCCGAGGTGTTGCCGATCCCGGACAGCAGCTCCTTAATCCTCCGGCCAATCTCGGCGGGTGTCAGCTCCACGTCGGGTTCCTCGGGGCTGCATAAGCCACAGGACATGAGGCGGCCTTTGGCAGACAAGGCCAACAGCTCCGATTCACCTACAGGCAGAGATGGGGCAGGTCAGGCAACCAGGGAGGGCTGTGAGGGGTCAGGAAGGCAGCCGGGGCTTCCCTAGTGGCTGGAGGGGATGCATGGGAATGGGGGAGCACAGGATGGCACTGCCTGCCCCAGGGTATCACCTCCATCTGCAGAGGGGTACAACAGAGACAGGACACGGACCATAGCAGCACCTCTGCCCACCTCACAGACAGACCCATGAAGGGAAATGCCCCCCCTCATCCCTGTCCTGTCCCCGACAGCCCCACCGCCGCAGCCATGCTTCCCGGAGCTGGCCGCCCCCAAGCCAAGGCCAGCAGGAGCTGGGGGGGCCGCAGCACCCCGGGAGCCAGCACTGCCATGCAGGGTCCCCAGCAGCGAGCCACATGCAGCTCTGCAGGCAGCGAGTGGGGCCGGGCACGGGCAGGGCTGCCTGCCTTGCTCTCACCTGGGTGCCCCAGGAGCCTCTCCTTGCTCCCCTGCCTGTTCTGACTGCGTTTGTGCTGCCCCGTGCAGGGGGCTCAGCGCGGCTACAAGATGCTTTCCCCCTGTCTAGGCACTCTGCTCCCAAAGCAGGGGCTGAGGGCAAGCACTGCGCCTTGCTGCACGCCCAGGCTGGGTCAGGCACTGCACGCTGCCTGTGCTGAGGCTGGAGGAACGATCAGCACCCACAGCTATGGGGCTGGGGAGCACAGTGCAGGCTCTGAGCCCCGGGTGCAGGCAGCAGCATGGCTAAACCCCCCTTTCCAGAGCGAGCCTTACCCCAGCTCGCCGCAGGGAACACGAGGGGACAGGCAGGGCTGGTGCCAGCACCGCGATGCCGAGCAGAGAGGGAAGAGCCGGAGCTGGCAGCAGGCCCCGCGCTGGTCCCGAGTCGCCAAGCTCAACACAGAAAGGACTTACAAAAACGAGGGGAGTCAACAAGAACGGGTGGAGGACGGAGCCCAATGAGGACCATGAGAGGAGGGGTGGAGACGCATGGGCCGGCATAGGCGGCTCTCCTGCCCCGCTCCACCCCACGCCCCAGCGCACGCCCCGCTGCCAGCAGTACCTTCAGACGCCCGAGAAGACAAGGAAAGAGCCACAACGCTACAGATACTTAAACTGGCCGGAGACAGGACGGGGGGCAGGACGCCGGTGCTGCTCTCCGCGTCCTCGGGGTCGGAGGAGTCGCCCACCCAGTCCAGGTCGACAGCGGAGATGTCCGAGTGGGTGCTGTAGTACATGCGGCTGCCGCTGCCGCAGGCGGCACACAGGATGGGCCCGCGCAGGCAGTACTCCCTGAGCTCCGGCACCGTGGCCTCCTCCCTCTGATCCGCCTTCACAGCCACCATCTTCCCGTAGTGCCCTACGGCCACCACGCAGTCACAGCCAGCGTCTCCAAAGAGCTGCTCGTCCTCGGCGTCTTCCACCGCCCTCCGCTCCGTTCTCAAGGCCCCAATGAAGACGATGGGCTCTTCCAAGTGATGGAGGATCTTCACCGGAGGGTCTTGGTTGGAAACGTCGTGGCAGCCGTCAACGGGAGGCGAGGAGCTGAGGGCTTTCAGCGGCACGGAGCAGAGCTGTCCATCCGGGAAGCCGCACAGGATCATCGGAGACTCCAGCATGGCCGCGTCGATCCCAAAGAGCAGGCTGAAGAGGGGCTCCTCCAGCACGAAGCCCCCCGAGCACCACAGCCCCTCCCCGGAGCCCAGGGTGCCTGGGGAGGACGCGCAGCACAGGACGGGCAGGAAGTGGGAGGGGGGCCCGTCGGCCTCGTCGCCGGGTGGGGGGCCGGGGCAGAAGCCCACCTCGCTGACCTGCCGGTATGGGGGGCTCTCGTGCTCGGGGCCCTGCAGCTCGTGCAGCTTCATCCACCACTTGCCGTGAGCCTGCGACAAGGTGATGACGAAGTTGTTGAGCAGAGTGAACATGCACAGGCTGGAGTCTGGGAAGATGCAGGCATCCGAATCCACAGGGAGAACGCCGGAAGGGCAATTCCTTTCTTGGCCGTCACCATCCGTCTGCTCCATTAACCTTCAAGCAAACAGGGAAGAGCTCGTGGCCAAGCCGTGGGGCAAAGCCAGCGCTTCCCTTGGCTGCCTCTCACCCTGGCCCTCACAAACAGGCTCCCCGCAGCACAGCTTTTAGCATCTGCTGCAAAAGCAGTGATCGGTGAGAGCCACAGCTCCAAACCACCCGATGCTCCCCGTGCCTGCGGGGGCATGGGCAGGGAGAGGGCAATGCCCCATCCCAGCCATGAGAGGTGGCCCCAGGGCTAACAGCATTGGGGCTGAGAGCCACTCACCTGCTCTGTTGCTCCAGGGACACGCAGTAAATGCCGCTGTGGGCACAGAGGATGTAGAGCTGCCGCGGCTGGGGCAGCAGCTCCATGTGCCAGACCTGGTCAGGGCATCGGTACACGGCCTGGGGGGGACAGCAGAGAGAAATGTCACCTTCCTGCAGCACCCATGGGGACGGGGCTGCTCCGTACCGGTGTGAGCACCGAGGGAGCCACGGTGTCCATGATGCCAGGCTGGCAGAGCCCTGGCAAAGAAACCTCTTGCTGGACAGCAGCAACTCCCAACACAAGGCCAAATCACAGCCATTATGTCCTGAAAACAAGTGATTTCCAGGGATCAATCTATCCCTGGGCAGCTCCGTGGCTCATGGACACAGCCGAGTGCTCCAGGACGAGGGGCACGGGGTCGGGAGGAGGGCTGTGGGTAAGGAGAGAGCCCTGAGGGGAAGGAAAGCAGGGATCAGGAAGCCGGTAGAGGATCCACTTTCCGAGGAGGAGCACAGTGTGGGAGGCAAATCCTCATCTTACAGCAATGGCTTTCTTAGGAACGAGAATAGGAACAAAAAAAGCAGCTGCGTACAACTCGGCACGACGAGCGCTGTTAGTCACAGCAGAGACAATAGCGAAAGCCTCTGGAGGGAGAAATGACAGACACGTCACTCGCCTCGCCGAGGAAGAAAGCCCTTCCTGCTGTAATGCACCGCTTGTCTTGCAGGCTGAGGAGGGGGGACAGACAGCAGCACACCCCCAGAGCCGGGTGAGAGGGTCTGGCTGCTTCAGAAGCCACCCATGGATGGGGGGGACCCTGATGGAGGGACCCCAGAAGAGCTCTGGTGTGGTGACAGGGATGATGCTGATGTCCTTCACCCTGCCCCAGGACACCGGACCCGCAGCCCCCTCTAGCACGGGGGGTACCACAGTGTGACCCCCCCCAGCGCTCACCTTCAGCACCTTCCCCTCCTGGTCGTAGACGTAGACGAACTCGCTGCCGTTGGAGAGGTAGATCTCGTTGTCGTGGCACAGCACGCGGGGCTTGCCGGCCGCCAGCCCCCCCGGCGGGCAGCAGAACCCGGCCAGGTAATCCACCCGAGGGCCCACGTGCGCCATGCTGCCGCCAGCCGCTCGCTGCCAGCCTGCGGGCGGGAAGGGGTCAGCGATGGGGGGGTGGGCGGGGAGCACCCCGGGATCCAGTGGGTACCGGGGATGGGGCCCAGCAGCACGGGGTGCGCGCTCAGCACGGGTACCCCACGGCCAATGACAGCACCGGGAGTGCCGTGACCCGGCCCCATAGAACCCCATAGCCCCGCCTGAGCCCCACAGCCCCCCACAACACAGGCTCAGCCCCCCCAAGCATCAACCCCACTCCCGCCCCATTTCCCACCCCAGACCCCCGCCCCTGCCCCACACCTCAGCACCCCCCTCCCTCCTCCTCCTCATCCCCCCCCCCATCCCACTCCCCATCGCCTCCCGGTGGGGCTGCGGGTACCGGGCGGGGGGCGCGGGCGGCTCAGCTTTACGGCTGCGCGGCGGCCGCCGCAATGGGCGGAGAGTTTGCGACAAGCCGTAAAGCCGCGAGGGGCGGGCCCGGTACCGGGGGTGTGATGGGGGGGCACAGAGAGACGCGAGGCAGGGTTGGCGGCAGCGGCTTTATTGATGGGACCCCCCCCCCGGCCCCGGGATGGACCCGCCCGGTGCCCGGTGCTATGGCGGGGCACGGGCCGGCCCCCGGCGGCGCGGGGGGGCTCCGGTGCCGCGGGCCCGGCTGAGCTGCTCCACGACGGCTTCGAGCTCGGCGAAGCGCGCCGAGAGCAGCCCCAGCTGCTCCTTCAGCGCCGTGAAGTCCCGGTACAGCCCGTCCAGCGCCCCCGACAGCGACCGGATCCTGCGCGGGCACAGGGGTGAGGACCCCCCCGTCCGGTCCCGCCCGGCCCCCCCGGCGCCGGTCCCCGCTCACCTCCCGTAGTCGGGCAGCACCGTGTGGTGGTCGAACAGCAGCAGGTTCCGCAGCTGGGAGGTGATGGCGAACTTCCAGTTATCCAGCACCACCGTCAGGTTCGCGCAGCCCCTGGCCGGGGTCCGCTCGGCTGCGGGGACCGGGGGGCACGGGCTGGCTGGGGCAGGACCCCCCCATCCCCGTGGAGCCCAGCGCCCCTCCGGCACTGCCCGCGCAGGGCGGAGGTCCCGGGGGCTCGGCGGTTACCGTCAGCTCCAGCGTCCCACGGCGCCGGCCGCCGCTTCAGCTTGGCACAGCCCAGAGCGGCGAGCAGCAGGAGCGGGAGGAGCCGCGCCATGGCGCTGCCGAGGGGCGGGAGGGACCCCGGCGCTGGGGCACGGGAGCCCCGGTCCTACCTCGGAGCTCGGCTCCCGCGGCTCTGGCTCCGTGCGGCTCCCGCCGTCCCTTTTGAAGGCGCGGGGCTGGCGCGCGGCCCGGCTCCGGTGCTGATTGCGAACAGACCGCGGCGTGTCCGGTGCTGGGGCACCGCGGCCCCCCCCGCGAACGGAGCGCAGGAGGCACGGAGCTGGCTCTCGGTTCAGGTGCTCTTTATTCAAGGTGACCCCGCGCCGGGTCAGGCCCCGCACACCAACACCCGCACACCCAGGGGAAAGCAAACCGGGGTCCCTGCACCATGCCCCAGGCAGGGCTCGCGCTGTCCTGGTGCAGGATGGGGCCTCTCTGCTATGAGCAGAGCACGGGGCAGAGCTGGAGCCGGTCCCCCGGGGGGTAACTGAGGCCCAGACCCACAGTGCCAGGGCTGGGGGGCTCCAGCAGCCCTGCCAGAAGACAGTCAAATCCTTGGGGCAATGCGAGCATCTGCCTGCCCATGCCCAGGTCTGAAGGGGAGAGAAAGCCCCAGCACCGGGGGGCTTGAGCTCAGAAGGGACATGGGGGAAGGCACCACTTGTGGGGTGCAGCTCCCTCCCCAGGCCAAGGCCCACGGGTGCCCCAAGTTCCGTGTCTGTCCCTGCCCAGCCTTGCTCAAACGAGGGGACAAGCTGCTGCCCCAGAGAACACAGTACTCTCTGCAGGGTGACGTGGCACCCAGAGGGAAGGGGCAGGATGTGGGGTGCACCCAGCCTGATGCCAAAGCATCTCCTGGCGCATGAGAACGTGTGCTACAGGAGCGGTGCCAAAACAAGAGCTGCCACATGCCCAGTGTCGAGGGGGGCTCCATCCTGCTCTGGCACAGGGCTGCGTCTGGCAGAGGCGCAGTCTGGCCCAGCACTCGGGCTGGGCTGGTTAGTGTGGAAGCAGCTGGGACCTGGGCACCCACAGGGGCAGGGAAAGGGAAGCAAAGCTGCGGGCAGGGGGATGCCAAAGCCTCCCCATCACCTCCACCACGCAGGGAGGGTGCTTTGGGCAGCACCTGGGGGGTCCCCAAGCGCCCAGTGCTCACCCAGAGCAGGCTGAGAGAGGGGCCAGGGCTGGTGGGGTGAAGGCTGAGGTTAAGCATTGGTTACCCAGCATAAGATAAAGCCAGGGAGCCCGCTCCTGCTACAGGGCTGCCCCTCACAGGGTTGGGAAGGTGGGGAATGCTGGAACCTCCCCCCCGCCGGCTCCGCACCCCGGGAAGCTGAAGGGAGGACAAGGGAGGGACAAGCACCACTGCTGCTGCTCTGTGGGTTGCTGTGTATTGGTTAGGTCCGCGGCAGGCTGCACATCTCGCAGTGGTCCGTGCCCGGCTGGTTCATGAAGGTGCAGTGCTGACAGGCCCACATGGCCGCTGCCACCGCGTGTGTCGAGCCGCCCATGGCCCCGTACTCCTGCAGTCCTGGGAGCGGGACACCCACCGTGCCTGCGGGAGACAGAACTGCTCAGAGCAGGGCGAAGTGCAGGAGATGCTGCCCTTGCCCCAAGGCCAGCACCCAGGGGAAGCTCCAAGGCGGAGGCACCCCAGAGCCCATTCCCACTCGCTGCCTTCCTCCCTCCCAAGTCTCCAGCAGCCTCCAAGGTGGCTTGAGGGGACCAAGCCCCAGGGACACAGGATCCCCCCTCCCAGAGGGACCCCTTTTCTTACTGCAGAGCTGCTCGATGGTGGCCCACTGCTCTGATTTCTTCCAGGTCTGTGCCAGCTCCTCATTCTTGGTCCTCACAGCTTCCAGCAACAAGCTGATGCTGTCCTGGAAACCATAAGAGGGAAATCAAGCACTCCTGTAGTGCCCAGACTGGGGCTGTGACCAGAAAAGTGCCTTCTGCCCTCCTCCACCAGCCACAGCAAGACACAACTGTGAGTCTGAGCTGGTTTAAAATGTCCTTTGTGCTGCCCTTGTGAGGTTCACAGGCAGGGAGCAAGATGCAGATTGGCCCTTCTGCTCCCCCAACACTCAGAAACACCCTCAAACCCAAACGCTTCCTTTGCCTCTCCTTAGAGGAGGCTGTCACCAAACCAAGCTGCACTGCCCTGCGCAGGAGAGCATGTGGGTGCTGAGCCTGGCACCCAGGGGTGCAGACCCTCTGTGCTGGAGCACCCCAGCCTGATCTCCAGCTGCCCAGGGTCAGCCCTGCTGCCCCACACATGTCCTCGAAGCCTCTGGCAAAGACATGGCCCCTTCCTCTGGCATCCAGCAGTGCAGATGTGGAGCAGGGGCCTGGGCCAAGCCCCGGTGCCCAGCCAAGCTGTGCAGCCAGGGACTCGTTGGCCTCACGGATCTGGGGGCTCTGAGCCCATTATCGTTCTGACAGGAATTTCTGATTCTGAGATCCTTGAACAAACATTCCCAGCTCCCAGAGCCGCAGCCAAGTTGGCTCTGGCCGGGCTGTGACCGTGTTCACAACCACCCCCGCTCACTGCTCTGAGCTCCTCTTGATCTAGTCAGGGCTTTGGCTTCACTTTTAAACCTTCTCCAAACAGCTCAGCTGGAAGGGGAGGTGTTGGGCCGGCAGCACACCCTGCCCTGCACCCATGGCTTGGTCACCTCCACGTGACAGCCCAGGAGGAGCTGAGGGCCCCAGCGATGCCGACACGAGCCGTTCCTCCCCGTTACGTACCCGCAGAGGCATGACCTCGTTCGTGACCAGGAAGAGGAGCAGATGGAAATCAGAAATGATGTCTAGGAAGATGGAGGAAGTATTCTGGGACAGATACGTGGCCAAGCTGTGGAAGTCCTGGAGAGAGGGACAGCAATAAAGAGAAGTCACGTCTCCCCACATGGTGTCTTTATTTTCCTATGCGGATTCACTCTGACTCTCCTGTCCATCCCCTCCTCTTTCTCTGCTCTTGAACCCTGGATGTCCTCAGCAAGCCAGCCTCTCCCAAAGCCACAACAGGCACTGACCCCTTTCTCGTGATGACTCCTGGAGGAAGCCTCTGATACCTTTGGCACAGCCTCCTTAAAAATCGAGCTGTTGCTGCTTTAAAGCAACTCAAGGTTGCTGTGTGCTGGCAACACCCAGAGAGCCCCGAGCCATCCAGCAGCTGCCTCTGCTCAGCCCCATGGGCCTCTTGCAGGAAAAGGTCTCATAGAATCCCAGTCTGGTTTGGGTTGAAGGGACCTTAAAGCTCATCCAGTTCCAACCCCTGCCACGGGCAGGGACCCCTTCCACTAGAGCAGGTTGCTCCAAGCCCCTGTGTCCAACCTGGCCTTGAACACTGCCAGGGATGGGGCAGCCACAGCTTCTCTGGGCACCCTGTGCCAGCGCCTCAGCACCCTCACAGGGAAGAGCTTCTGCCTCAGAGCTCATCTCAGTCTCCCCTCCTGCAGGTTAAAGCCATTCCCCTTACCCAGAAGCTTTCCTCACCTGAGTTTCTCCCAGCACATCACGGTTCTCGATGGGGAATGGATTTTGAGAAATAGAAAATGTGTAGACTGGATCCTTGGGAAAAGTTGTAGTAATCTGTAAATCCAAGACAGGATGATCAGAGCACTGGCAGGAGGGAAAGCAAGTGGGATACGGGAAGCTCCTGATAGCCAAGAGCAGCCAGGCTACATGTTAGAGCTCAGCCAGGAGACAGCAAGGGAATTGCAGCCAGGATCTTCTGACGGCTTTGAATGCTTAAAGTGAGATTCCAATCAGCACAGTCTGTAGCTCCTCGCCGTTGTTTCTAGCGGGGCTGGAGGGTGATGTACTGATGTCACCTTAACACCAAGGGGTGGCAGGGGAGAACACAATCATGTCTGGCCCTGGGGTAACCAGGGGTCCATGCTGCTCCATTTGGGGCTGGAACAGGTGCCAAGAAAATACCTTTGCACTTCACAGAACAGTCACCCTGTGCTCTGGGTGCACAAACCCTGTGCCGAAGGGATGGGAACAGGGCAACAACATTGCACCGCGTTACTGAGCTCACAAGCCAGTGTTTAGACCAGCTTCTGATATTTAAGCCAGTCCTAATCCTGGGGGCTTTAAGGTTTGGTGGCAGTTGCTGGGCTCTGTCAGTGAGGCCCTTTGCAAGCAGAGCTGCAGCAATACCTGCCAGGGCAGCACTGGCTGCACTAAAGTCTTTTTCCCCTTTAAAGAGACAAAGCACAACGTTTCAGAAGTGCAGCTTCCCCGACCGCTCCTCCATGCACATTCCATCCATCTCCTTTCATCTTAATTACACCCCAGGTACCCGGAAACAGATGCTCTTACTACTGGAGCAATAAATTTGCTGCAGCTCTGCCGAGTGGCACAAAGAGCCCCTTGTTCTGGACACACCATTTCTGTGTCACATCCCAGTGCCAGCCCCAGTGACACAAGTGACCTGGGATGAAGGATGAGCTGCCAGCTTCCCACGGGACACTGCCTGTGCCAGGGACAGCTGCACCCCACCAGTTGCTCCGGGTGGATTGGCACCACCTCCAGCAATGTCATCTGTCATCCCAATTATCTGCTTCCCTTCCACAGCCCCCCTGCGAGCCAAAGGGCAGAGCCGTGCCCCAGGGCCTGGCAGTGCTCGCTCAGGGGCAGGCAGAGCCGGGCTCCATCGGGAATTCCCTCCGCCAGGAACAGGCATTTCTGTCCAACCAACCTGCTCTGCTGAGTCAGCGAAGGGGATGGATTGTAAGAGACAGGGACTGGAGCTTCCTCATTAGCTCCCCATGAGGTGGTGCCCAGCACACGCATCCATGGGGCTGGCTGCTCCCCCCCGTGTGGCTACGTGCCAGCTGGGATAACACCAGGCAGTGTTTTCCCAGGAAGCAAGCGTGTTCCCTGGCACCACAGAGATCCCGAGGAGCTCTGGAACCACCCCAGAGCACACCTCAGTGCTAGAAATGCCTGGCAGCAGAGGGGAAAGGAGAAAGAAGGAATATCTGTCGTATGAATCACCTCCAATATGAACTCAGAAGTGGGTTAAGAGCTTCCCTCCACCCTGACCATCTCCTGCTGCAAGCAAACAAGTGCAAGGAATACTTACATCTATGATTAAGTACTCCACCGGGAGCGGGCGAGCCAGCTGTGTGATCTCGTTGCCAAACTTGTCTATGTCCTGGAAAATAAAGAGTCTCATTATTCCTCAGCATAGAAGTGAAGCCAATGGGATCCTGCCCTGCAGACACCCACACAGGAGCCTGGGATCCTCGTCTTGGGCAGACCTAAGGGTGCAGAGATGAACCTGCTTCTATGGCGCTGGTGCTGCCCAACTCCCTGCAGCTCCTGAGGGATGGAGAGCTCCGGATCTCCATAAGGAGGACATGAGCGTGGTCACAACCCACCTGGCTCTGCTCGCCTCAGTTGTCAGCACCAGGGAGGTGCCTGGCACCACCTGAGCATTGCAGATGCCACTTTAAGGCACAGGGTGTCTCAGAAGGGAGGAACAGCACCACTCAGCCAAGGCAAACCTGACTCTGCAGAACCGGTCACGAGTCTCTCACTTGGGAGGTGGAAATCCCGGCCCTCTCTCGCACACAGCCTGAAGAACCAGCACATCACAAGGCACAAACTTGTTTTGCTTTGCCAGGCGCATTGAAAGTAAAGTTTAATTATGGAGAGAAACGGCCAGCATATGTTCATTAATCACGGGATGACAATTAGACGTGATTGATGTCAAACATGCCGAGTTCAAACACGGCTCCAGACATAAATTCATGAGAACTGACACTTTTCATTAAAGATTCTCTAAGAGGGGGTTTTATTCCCTACCTAAATCATCACTTAACATGTTATAAATCATTCACTGAGCCCCATATAAATCACACGCCCATAATTCCCAATCAAGGGCCTTACACTGAAGTTTGCATTCACTGAGCTCTCGGAAGCCCTGTGGCTGGAGGCAGCCCGCGACACCTCAGTGGAGGGCTGTGACCCCCCCAAGCAGGGTTTGGAGTAGCATTCCCGGGATGCAGCTGACTCCCTCCTCCCTGGATCCCTGTTTTCTCCCGCCACTCCCCCACTATCAGCACTGCTGCCTCACGTTGGTATTTACACGGCACAAGTATGCGGTGCGGCAGCTCTCCTGCTGCGCGCTCCCGGTACACCCTGACACAGCCGAGCAGGCTCCGGCACGCTGCTCCCCTCCAGGCAGCATCCCCCCTTTCCCTGCCCCTTTCCCAAACATCCTCGGTCCCCAGGAACCGTTCCCTTTGTTCAGAATCTACCTTCCAGTCTTTGAAGCTCCCTTTTAAAAGCGGCCCCGATAAGGATCTGTTTCTCCTTGAACATGACAGGTTGCTGGCCCTGTGGTGATTGCAGCTACGAGGCGGGTGGCTCGTGGCCTCAGATCTCCCTGCCTCTGACAGGAGCAGGAGGAGACGTGGAGCCTTCGCAGGGAGATCACAGGAGCTGAAAGCTAAACCTGCTCCTAGATCGCCGTGATACCGCAAAGAGGCAGGAATCAAATCCAATCAGACCGAAGCGGCTTCCCAAACACAACCCTGCCCCGGCAAGAAGGAACCTGCAACAACTCACCCATAATGAGCCCATCTGGAATTCGTTTTCAAATCTAATTAAGTTCTAATATGCAGAAACGTTTTTCCAGCACCTGTTCGCTTTAATCTCTGCCTCCGGGGATTTCCATGTTAAATGCCGCCTTCTGAATGTCACGCTGCTGAGTGAGGCCTCGAGACGGGCGCTGGGCTGTTAGCACCAAACTGGAACCTCATCCCCTCCAGTCCCTCAGACAGAGCCCCCCTCAACACCAGCACTTCTCCTCCAACCCCCATAACACCATTTTATTAGGCAATTACATTTTAAAGGCCTTAACAAACGTCAAGCTGGGAGAAAGACATCTTCATCCTGAACTCAGCCGTCACTGGGGCCCCAGCAGTGCCTCTTGGCATGTTATTGCTGAGATCCCCAAGCCATGAACGCCCAGAAGCAATGACTCCAAAGGGAGGCCAGGAAGAGGTTCACGAAGGCGCAAGTATTTGGTTCCTGGACAAAAATCAAGCAGCAAAGCCTAGAGGATCTGGACAATGAATCATCCTGAAGACAGGAGCAAGCTGGAGGTTGCAGCAGGCGCTGCGAATAGAGCCTTGCGAATCACTGTTTGGAGGCAGGAGCTGCAAACGGAGGAGGTCAAACAGGGGGAAGATGGGAGGCTCCCACAGGGAATGCAGGATGCACTGCACACCCCTGCAGCTCCAGGACGGCTGCAGTGGGACAGGCTGCTGGGTGGCCTCAGGTTTGAGATCTGAGTGAGGAGCCTGGGTGGCTTCAGTCAAGAGGGAGGCTCTGGCTCCATATTCCAGGGCTGGATGGCTGTTAGCATCCCACACCATCAGCATCCCATGCTGGACTCGCCCTGCTGAAGGCACCATGCAGCTGAGCAGTTCTCTGTCCTTCCTGTGCATTCATAAAGCCCAACCTCATTCTTCCCTCTGCTGATTCCAAGAGCTTTACCTGCCAGTCCTGCCCCTTTGCACACATCCAGCAGCTGACACAGAAATGAAGCAACTTTCATAAGAGCAATAGGTCAGTGAGAGTTGAAACCCTTCTCAGGAGACTCCTCGTGAGCTAATCAAGCATCCTCCTCCCCAGAGCAGCTGGGACATTTAAGGCTAAGGCGGCTTTTCCAGTCCAACACGAAGTGCTGGGAGGAGGCCAGGCAGGGGAAGTCCTTCACTGTCAGTGAACCCTCCCTGCAGCCTGGATCTGGTGCCTTCCCTGGAAGAGGATTTCAGAGCAAACAGGAGGAAGCAATGTGTGCCCGGCTGGGGGCAGCCTGCCGCAGAGGTCCCTTTGCTCTAATAAAAGCAGTGCCCTGGCACAGGGCTCACCCAGGGACAGATGGGACGGCGCTTTGCAAGCTGCAAGCCAAGGCTCAGCCGCTGTAAATGCACAAAGTCCACGCTGGTCCCTGCTAGGGCAAAGGGCTCTTTCACAACACTGGTGCCATTGTAAAGGGCTTTCGTCTTACACCATCCCAAAGAAACTCAGGGGGAATGTTAAGGCAGCTGTAAAATGCAATTCACTGCAAGGGTGACATCTCCATGTTTGTACTGAGCCAACACAAATACCTGTGATAAGAGACAAAGCCAGTCCCAAAATCCAATTATCCAAGTGTTTCAAAGGGTCTGTAAAAGGCAGCCAATCTCCTCAACTTCAGCTCTGAATAATCAACCCAGGGTTTGGAAGGCACCTTCTTAGTGAAACCAGAATCAATACCGTTAATTTCTAGAACCAGATGGACAAAGGAGACCACTCAAGGGTAGAAGACAGGGAGCGGAAAATGCTCGTATGTAACATTCAGACAGGCTCTGCCTCATCCAGCTGAGAAACAGGGTGAAGTGGCCACTGCAACACCATTGTCTTTACCCACAGAGAGCAGTTACCCTGACCTGTGTGTCTGTGTCTTGACAAGAGCGACTCCTTCCTGAGTTTCATTGCATTGAACTCACTGAGATGCCTGTGCCGGTTGTGCAACATTCAGATTGGAGACAGCGCTGCGCAGCGATGCTGCACAGACAACCCGGGGGCCAGGGGGGATGTGTTCTTCCTTCTGGCTAATCTTACCTGGGGAGGCACCTCAGAGCAAAGGAACTTGTACTCATGGTCCCCAAAGCCCTGAGTGTTCAGGCTGGAGCAGAACTCCAGCCCTCCCGAGCCAGGAAAGCAGCAGCCGCATGCAGAAAGCACACACTGCCAATTCCACGGGGGTGGCTCCTCCAAGCAGCAGGGCCAGTGGCCAACATAAAGAGAATGGTAAAGAAATAGAGGAATCACAAGGGTAAGCCTCAGGAAGAACGCCTCACCTCCCGAGGCAGGACAGCACCGGTGCCATCAGCTCTCCTCTTTCCATGGAAGAACAGCCCATCTGCGCTAGCACACACGAGGTGAGTCACGTTCAGGCAGGAGCAGCTGCAGCCCCACAGGATGTGGTAGGTCCCGCTCCCGCTCCACAGACACAAAACAAGGTGCAAGCCATGGAAAAGCAGCTCTCTGACCACAGACACCGCTTCAGCCGTGCAGGGAAGTCCTGAAGCTGCAGCTCTTGCCTGCAGCATGGGCCCTCACCCCCTCCTGTGCCTGCAGTGATGCCAATCCAAGTGCATCTTTAACAGTCATCACTGAAATAACAACACCTACTGCAGAGGCATGACACATCGTTGAGCATGATCAAAACACAGTTGCTGGCTTACCCCTCACTAGAGATGCAGCCAGCAGCACCTCTTCCTATTCCTATTCGCAAAGCCGAAGCTGAATCTACTGTGCTGCCCTGCTGCAGACAGATAGGAGGGTTCAGAAGATTGCACATCTGGATGCACAGTTGCTCTATAAATATACCCACACTACACAAAACACTGCCCTTCTGGTTCTCATCCAATAGCTCCTTTCATCCTAAAGGGCTTTCCAAATGGATACTTCCACATTACACAGAAATATACGTATGGACTTTTCTCTTTAGCAGTGATAGCTTCTGAGCGTGAGACAAAACACAGCAACTCCTCTAAAGCGCAGCTTTCAGCCCAAAGCTATCTGGGCGGCCAGCACAGAGGGGACCTCCCCAGTGAGGACTGGGGGCTCAGCTCCTGCAGTTTCAGCAGGGAAACAGGGAGCAGGGCGCTGGACCTTGAACCATCTGTTCCCTGCTGCGAGGCCAAGTGCTGGACTCCTGCTCCTCACACTGCACTTGACCAAGGCTTTGACACCATCACTGTCACCAACCCAGTAACTCTGAGGTAGTGTCTCTGACCTCAAGCCTTGCACATTCAATGAGACCCCGAAGGTTTTCCACGCCAGCAGTGACTAAGCTTTCCGTTGATTTAAGAACATTCCAAAAAAATTAAGAGCTCCTACAGCCAAACACGTTCAAGGCTGAAGGACAATCCCAGCCGCCGGAGCAGCCCTCAACATGGAAGAGGCCATTATGGAGGCGAGTTATAAAATGGATGAAATAAGCTGCAGCCCGACCCAGCGAATGTGTGGCGCATGGAAATTTCCACGCGAGGCTGCAGCCATCAGTTCTCATTCCGTTTATCTCCCAGCTTCAGATTCCAAATGGGAGCGAAGACCGTATGGGAACACCCACTGCCTTCCTGCTGCTCCCAGCACCCCGGGTGGCCCACATGTGGGACACAGACTACGGGACCTCCTGCGAGGCTGCGCCCCGAGTGTGGCACAGTGCGGGCTCCTCCAAGCAGGACCAGAGCACGCCAGGAGTGATCTCATCTTCACATCCAGGGCCAACCCTTGCACAACAGAGCTCTGCTGCATCTGAATCGGACCTGGCTTATCAGCTCCTGAGAACTGCCTGTGTGCGAAGGGAAGAGGCACAGATCCCATCACCTTTCCTCTCCAGCGCTGAAATTAGCCAAGGGGTGTTCCTCTTTATTAGACAAGCCAGCAGCTGGGTGTTAAGGGGTGGAATGGAGTCTCCCAAGCTAATTCACCCAGGCCAGCGTTTCAGGTTCAGGGCACACAAGAGCATTTTGACCAGCTCCATTTCTGTTGCTGGTGCACAATAGGCTCATTTCAGTCACCCCAAGTGAAGGCAGCTTTGCTTATCCCATGCTCCTTCATGGACAGCTTTAATATAGGCAGCAGGAGCACGCTGTGAATATCACAGAGACAAGGAGGAGATAACCAGCTCGGGTGATGGATGGCTAATTAGCTGGCAAACAGCACCATTAATTAATTCCTCTGTCCCTGCTCACAGGGCACCAGCATACACACGTTTGAGAAGCGGTGCCATTAGCCTCCGCAGAGCTCCTGTCCCCAAGTTTCTAACTCGGCCCTGCAGATACAGGGGGGCTGAAGATCCCCAGGAACAACTGTCAGGAGAATAATGACAGTCCATTCATCACCAGCTGCTCTGAAAACCACAGCACATAGCTTACCAGCAGTGCTCCTGCGGGACACATCATGCAGGAGTGTTCTGGATTCACTTTGGGGGTGTGGATCCCCCACTGCTCCTCAGGACCAGTTTATGGAGTTTAGTCTGACCCAAGAACTGGAGCACTGGCAGCCACCCCAGCACTAGAGAGGAAAGCTGGGGCACAACCCTTGCTCTGACAGCCTTCGCACCTTCCTTCTGTCTCAGAGAAGCACACACAAGGCCGGACCTTCCCTTCCTGCATCTATTTTTTGCTGCATCTGCTACCCAGTTGGTGCCTGTAAGCGTGTCACACACGAGCAAATCCCTGGCAGTGCAAAGGGAACCCACTGCTCCATTCCTGCGAGCACGCATCATATGGCTGCGCAGCAGACGAAGCTGAACTCAGCTGGGGATTAAAATGAACAGAGAGGCATGGCAAATACTGCCAACACGTATAGAGGGGAGGTGAATTTAGAGCACTTGCTATGGGCTCGTGGTGGATCACTGCAGACCTCATTTAGAAGCTGGATAGCCAATGGCTACTGCTGTGCTGGGAACCATAACAGCCCATTTACGAGGGGGAAGTGGAGCTTATGCAATTACTCTGCAGACATGTGGTGAACGGTTACTACTGAAAATAGTTCAGACCTCAAAGACATCCTTTCCTGAGCTGGCCATGCTGATTTCCATACTGATTTCCAGACACACGGCAGAGCTGGTTCTGCAGCTCTCCCCCTGCCCCAGGCACGCAGCTCTTACCTTATAGAACACATCAGGCACATACTGCTCGCTGCTGGACTCCTTGGCGTAGCCCAGCTCCGGTGCATCTCGGCAGGGCAGCAAGCACTCATCCCGAACCAGAGCCATGCATTGATTCGAGACCTGGTACCCCTCGAAATGGACCTGGTTGTCGGGACCACCTGGAAGAGAAGAGAAGAGGCTGCTTAAAAATCCCACCCAGGAGTGATTTGTCCAGTGTAACTCTGCGAGGCACAACCCCAGGAGCAACACTAAACACCGTGCTGTTGCTAACAGCAAAGAACGATGAGATGAAGCCCCTGGTGCTGCTGCATGTAAAGATTTCTAGGCCAGAATCCCCTCTAAGCTCTACATTTATTAAGTAACACGCATTTTCACAGCCAGCCTAACAGGACAGACCCCTGCAGTGACAGCAAGAGCACTCTGCCAGGAGCTTAAAGGTGAAGCTGCCCTTTCAGAGGGCTCCAGATAGCAACACCCTCCCGCTACCCTGTGGGTATCTCCTCCCTCTCAAAACAGAAACCAGACCCACAGCTCCTAGGAGCCTGTTTCATTTCCAAGGAGCTGCAAGCCGCAGATGGAGGGTTGGTCACCTAAGAGATGTCAGGGATAAGAAGAAAAAGTGGTTTCTCAGCCTGTAATGGATGGCTCGGTGGAAATCTGACATGGAAAGTGGAAATTAAGCCCCTGGCTCACTGATAGATCACATGCTTGGCGCTTTAATTTGGGTAATGTAAGCAACATCAGGTCATATGTCAGTAGAATACAACTGGAAAGAGAAGATACAGACAGATGGTAGGAAAACGTTACTATTTCCAAACCTAGGGAATTCAGGAGGGGATAGGAATTAATCCGTGTCGAGGATTTAAAGGCAAAGTTGATGCAAACTATCCAAATATATTTATATGGCACGAACTGAAGGAATCAAGTGTTTAAATAGAAACCTGATGGCTGATTGAACAGAAGAGAATGAGATTATCTGGAACAGAAAAGAGGAAATATTCATTTTCTACCTTTTGATCTCTAACCTCAATCACTCTCTGCTCCAGAACAAACACTCCTAGAAATGAAACATAGACCCAGACCCAGGCAAGGTCTGAACAAAGCCGGCCGTTGGCTTCTCAGTAAAACACCTTGTTTAAACCCAGAAATAAATAACACAAAGGCTGAGTGAGATACACATCTATCTGTAATGAAAGATGGATGCGTTGAGCAGTCTGGAATGCACGGGCAGCTGTCTGACTGCACGGGCCTCAACTGAAAGAGAGAGCTTTTCACTGGAAAAGGCTCCGGGAACACTTACAAAACCCGGGCTCGGAGCAGGCAATAGAATATCACACTTTCAGTTTTTACACTGGATGCTGTTTGGAAGTCACGAGGTTTGGGTTTGGGGTTATTGCGTTAAACAGACCCAGAACCCAGCGTATCTGCTCCAGGGGAGTTTTAACTGAGCACATGTGTCACGCCGTGGCAGACTGAACCTTGAACACTGCAACAACCAGCACACACCAACATCTCCCCTCGCAGCCCGGGCAGTGCAGAGCGTTCCCCAGTACCTCTGGAGGCTTGCTGTGAAATGGCTAATAGCAGAGGAGATAAAGCAAAGCAGGTTTTGCAGCTTCTCTCTTTCATTCAGGCAAATATGAAATGTTTCCACGTGCAGAAGAGTGCAGCATCCCATGTAAGGGTTTCCCTGACAGCAACACAAGGGAGATAAAGGTCCCTCCTTCATGCTGAACCAGCAGAGTTAACTCTCAGGCTCTGCATTCCCCTGGTTCCTCATTGCCGTTTTCAGGCAACAGCACTTGGAGCTTAAAGATTCAAACCAGAGAAGTGAGGAACAGTTATTCCCCTGGCTGCAGGCAAAAAACGCTTTCTGGATCAGAGAGGTGGATGCTCCAACTCTGACCCTTCATTAAGTTTCCTGCAGGGGACAGGGTAAATGATTGTAGAGAAGATAGCAGAAGGAATGAAGAAGCGTTTTACTTGCTAGAGCAAAGCAAAGCCCTTGTTAAACAGGACAGATGGGGACCGGGATGTCTGGTTCCTCCTGGCAGAGCTGTATATTCTTCTATTAACAAGAGGTAATTCATGTGTAACCTGGAGAGCTGGGGCAAGCCCAGGCCAGTGAATACCTGTAGCCACAACTGTGACAAACTTGGATCCAAAATGACCATCTGGAGAAAGGCGACAGATGTTGGGCTGCTGGTTCTGAAAGTTCCCAGCTGTGATGCACTCCTCTGCACTTAGATAATACGTGTCCTGAGGGAAGAGCAGCAATATCAATACCAAGGACAACGTGGTGGAGCCCAGGCCCATTTCCTTGGTCTGCAGCCAAAGAAAACTATCAACACCCCCCGAAAACATGCTTTTGTAGGAAGCTGCTGCAGAGGCTGGGGAAGGTATGTGACATGTCAGCTCTCCAGCCCTGAGCCTGGCTCCTGCCAGAGGGACTGCCCCACCTGGGCTTCCCCCCACCTCTGCACACCTTTGCTTTTCATTTTAACAGGCTTTCATTTTCCAAATGGGGACGTCATTGATTTAGAACGACAGGAGGCTGAGAAGGTCAAAGCTTGAGCTATATATATCTCACAAAGCCCAGCCCAGAGGAACAACCTCTGACCGAGCCACTCTGGCTCAGTTTGCACCTCAAACCACCCCAATCATAGAATCATCTTCGAACCCCAGACTGGTTTGTGTTGGAAGGGACGTGAAAGCTCATCCAGAGTTTCTTAAACCAGGAGCACCATTTCTTAAAGCAGAGTGGCTGAAGGCAGCTTTGCATTCTAGATGAACAGCTTCAACCCCCTAACAGTGCTCTTCGAGCTCCTTTTCCTCCAGAAGCTTCTGAAGAACCAACCCCATTTCACAAGAACTCTATTCCCAGCATCACCTCCAGCGCTGCTCAGCACCCTGCTGGGCACAGCCAGCATTTAGCCATTACCAGCCCTCAGCACCAGCAGCTCTCATTAGCTTGAACCTCACCTTGTTTCTGCTGTATCGAACAGTCCCTTTCCGTGTGTCCTCAGACACCAGATCAGTAAATATCCAGCCAACCTATAAGGAGCATTACAAGGAAAGTTGCTTTAAGGAAAAAAAACACCCAAACCCCAAACCAGAAGAGAGCTTATACATTTTCTCCTAGCAGGACAAGATGTTCTTGGCTCCTCGCACGGCCCTGCTGTAGCTGCCTGAAGGAAATGGCTCTCCCAGCTGTGCCGGGCTCATTTGAATCCCATTTCCAGGAGCAGCATGCCAGCTGGCCGGCCGGGGGCACCTGCAGCTTTATGTTTCACTATGGAATATTTTTGCATGGAAAGATCTGGAGGCTGCAAGAGGCCTCTCAGCCGCTACCTCCTCCCACCCACAGCAAAAAGCATTTCCTATCGAGCGCAGAGCAGGAGCGCCAGCAGATGACAAAGCAGCTCACATGATCTCATTTGGAAGCTCAGTCTCTAGTTAAGATAAAGCTCAAATGTTCCCGCTGGAGTATGATTCATTCCAAACTGGCCTGCTCCGATCCAAAACCCACATTCCTGCTTTCTGCATTGTTTGCACCTAGGAGGATGGATGTGTACACACACACCGCTGCGTGAACCCTTCACACACGTGCTGGAGCCCGCTCTGATCGGCCCCCTCCTGACCATTAACCCTTCAGAGGGAGAACTGCTGGTTCAGATCCCAGCCAGCTCAAACCCCACACCCAGCGCTCAGGTACGTGTTAAATGATACTGATTAAAGATACCTGACCTGAGAAGCAGAGGAAAAGCGTGGAAATAAATAACACACACAGGAGCTTTGCTTCAGACACTGGCAAAAGGCTGCAGATCTTATCGTGGAGAACAAAAGACCTCACCACAGCTGTTTATAGTCTGCTGTACCGAGGCTTTTCTGCTTTGTGTTTTCTTTAGCAAGCCAAATCTTGTTTGTGTACATCTCACTCCTGGCATTCGTGTGATACCAAAACATTTCCCAAACAGGAGAATAATCAGCACAGGTTTGAGAGATGTCAGCAATCCCCTGGATCCCAGCAGCCATACATCTGGGTTGGGTGGCTGAGGGGGAACAGAGGGCTGAGGCTCAGCTGCTGGGGGACCTGCACCCCTCAACAACAGACAGATTGCCTGCATCAGCAGCATCAGGAGATAGGACCCCACAGAGGAGAATAAAACACACGCAACAGCCTCTGCTCTGGAAGCGGAGCACAGATTGTGTCAAAAGGAAGAAACTCAGAAAGCAACTCCAGCTGCATCTGCACCAAATTAGCACTCACTGGGGAGATGCTACCAGGAACAGCCCCTATCTGAGGGGAAATAAAAGGGAAAATGGTGTTTCTGCTTCTTTGCTACTCCCTTTGATGTCGCTCATAACAGAGGACTGCTGACTTCAGCTGCACAGCCCGGCTAGATGCTTGTGCTCAGGAAAATGCTTTTGGTTTGTTTTCCAGACCTAAAAGCCTAAGAACTACCAACACAAACACATTTCAGACAAGTCCAACATTTTGGTTAACCCCCTGGGGCTGAAGGGAACCACCAAGGCCTTTCTTCACTGCCACACCAAGACACATGAGATCCAACATCATTCAAACCTTTCTCAGTCCAAGCTTTGCCGCAATCTCATCCACAACCTCAGCTTTGGGATCTTCCAGGATCTCCAGGCTGTTCTGGGTGCCAATCTGCAGCAGAGAAAAACTTGCTGGTGAGACAGAACCGGAGAAAACATAATACACTTGGCCACTGTCAGGAGCGAGACAGAGAAGGAAAGCAGAGGTCAAGGTTTCCCCTCCAATGTTACCACTGACCAGTTCCACCCCAGGGACCTCCTCTCCTCACAGGCCCATCCCACCAGAGCTCTTCAGCTGTGTTTTCAGCCTGTGTCAGGGTTTATGAATGAAAGACTGAACATTCACAGACAGGGCACTGCTGTTTCGGAGCACTTTGGAAAATGCAAGAGATTAAATCATTTTCCAAGGCTCTGTGTTCAGCTGCCAGTTTTGCTGCTGCTTCATTTGTCTGCATCGCTGAGCAGCAGAAAGGCAGGAATCTGGTGAATCCAAGAGCCCAGCATAGGCTTCCCCCCCGTGCTCTGGAAAACACAACCCCATCTGGGTGTGTTTCAGAGGCGAGCTCTCGTGTGGGGAGATGCCGTGTCAAGAAGCACAGTAGGGACTGCTTGCCAGGGCAGCAAAAGCTTCCTTGCTCTTACCATGCACAACCGAAAGCACATGAACTTCCAAAGCAGGAGCTTAACAGTGAAACTGAAACAACAGAGGGCCTGGCTCTGCTCATATACAGGGGTGTGTAGGGATAAGAAAAGGAGGAATGGCTTTAAACTGACAGAGAGGAGACTGAGATGAGCTCTTAGGCAGAAGCTCTTCCCTGTGAGGGTGCTGAGGCGCTGGCACAGGGTGCCCAGAGAAGCTGTGGCTGCCCCATCCCTGGCAGTGTTCAAGGCCAGGTTGGACACAGGGGCTTGGAGCAACCTGCTCTAGTGGAAGGTGTCCCTGCCCATGGCAGGGGTTGGGAATGGATGAGCTTTCAGGTCCCTTCCAACCCAAACCATTCCATGATTCTACATGTGATCCATATCGGAGAGAAAGGAAGAACATACAAACATCTTGCAGTCCTGCTCTCACACACACTCCTAAAGAGCCACTTGTTCTTTTTCCACTGATAAATCTGTTGCATCTTACTCTAACAGCCCTGCAGAAATCATCAAGAGGAAGCAAACATACAACCCACCTCAGTACATTTGTACACAGCGCCTGCACTTAGAGAAGTGACTTTGATCAGCACTGAAGAGCCAGAAGGCAAACCCTACTGCAAGCTGAGCCCTGTGTTGGGGGCAGAGTGGCTTTTTGCCTTTGTCATCTCCATTTTCAGCTCTCTGACACCACGTTCAGCCTTTGGGCTCCTGAGAGGCCAGACTCTCCGGGTGGAGCCGTGCACCATCTAGTGGGGACTCGGCTGCTCCGAGGCATCAAATCTCCTCCTCGGCCTCTCCATCACGGAGCAGACTGCATTTTTGTCTCATTAAACTGCTTAAAGTTTCCCAGAGAGCTCATAAGGATTCTTTTCCCTAGTAGAGACTTTGTTTTCAAGCTGTTGTGTATCACAGCCTTGGAAATCCAGTAATCAAGGAAATCTGAAAGGTGAAATCCTCTGCTCGGAAGTCACCCTTAGCTTGAAATCATCTGAGCACAGAGTAACATAAAAGAAAGTGTACAAATAACAAAAAGCACATCTGGGTTTTAAAATTCTTCCAGTGGCAATAACTGACAGGGACACTAAAGACATAAATCACATCACCTTTATCATGGGACTCCTGCTCATGGAGCTGCAGTTGGAAATACTGCAGGAAGTTTCCCAAACACAGTGTTTCTGTGCTCCCTGATTATCTCTATGAGTGAAGATGGACTCCACGGGGCCCAGGTTTTACCTGTGGGGGTTCATAGATGGCAGCAACCTCGGCCCGGATGCCCAGGGGGATGTCTTTGTGCTCTGTGTACCGGCCATAGAGGTACCCGAGGTGTTGGTTTCCTGTCTTCCGCCAGAAGTCGAGG
Source organism: Psittacula echo (assembly GCF_963264785.1). Classification (NCBI taxonomy): domain Eukaryota; kingdom Metazoa; phylum Chordata; class Aves; order Psittaciformes; family Psittacidae; genus Psittacula; species Psittacula echo. Next base: position 6,017,234 of record NC_137750.1, on the reverse strand, counting down.
AAGCGATCTGCAATTGTGTGGTTCTCAAACATGATGTTGTCAACATGCCTGTATTTCTGTTTGACAAAGTTCAAGCGTCAGGCCATCCTACCACCGAAACCTTCCCACTGCCCAGGACACACATCACCCCTCTGCAGCCTTTCCTCTCCCAAGAAAGGGAGCTGACCCTCTCCTGCTGCTGCAGCCTCCCCTTTGGCACCACTGCCCTGCCCAGCAAGCAGAACCCGTCACGGGATAGAGTGTGGAGAAGCACTGAGCACCCCCTGAGCTTGGCTTCTTTCCTAGGGCCCTTTGCAACTAAAACCAGGCACTGATATTTAAGAGGAAACAAGGAAAAGCAGTGGGTGGCCTTTTGATTCCCACGAGGAAAGAGTGGGGATTCATCGTTAGCACAGGCGTCCTCCACGTTTAGAGGAAACTGCTGATCCAGACACATTCTGGAGTCCTTTTCTGCAAGGACTAAAGACCTTAACAGCCATTTCCCAGCACCTGCCAATACTCAAGGGCTCCTCACTCCAAGCTGGCTGCTCTTGAAGTCACCTCTCCCAAAATAAAAGCCAAGCCCCTTCTCAGCTTTAGGCACAAGGCTCCTGCGAGCTCCATCTCACCTGTCTATTGAGAGTGATGGCGCTTGGCTGGCACTTTGTGCAGATGCCTTCTGGCCACGGAGGGTGCCCTTCACAGCCTGACTTGATCTTACAGCTGATGTTCTCCAGGGCAACAAATTTCCCCCTGCAAGGAGGAAAAGAGGAGGCTGCTGTTAGCACAGAAATGCTTTTGGGTCTCAAAAAAACCAAGTGGATAGAAATAAAGAGGATGCAGGGTAGTGGGAAACGGGGCGGCAGCAATGCCTTGCATCTTCAGAGGATCTAAAAGCACCCTGCAAAATCCCACTGGGAGTGATCCCTGAATAACCTCTGCTGCCCACTTAGTGTGGGAGGTCGAGAGGCTGATGGGTGGTCCCCAACTCAGCTCTTCAGCAGATATTCAAGCAAGAGCAGAGACAAAAAACTCATGGGACCCTGCTTAAATAATTCATGCAGCACACGGGAAGTAATAGATTATACCACTAGGGCAAATTAGAGCTCCTTTCATGTGCAGGAGGCTTCCTGCAAAGGGAAGTTCCCTTCAAATGACTTGAGCTGCATCTCACAAAGCCATTAGAAAAATCCCAACGGCATTTAGGAATAAGAGGGGGAAGGTTACACCTCTGTGTAACTCATCTAGAGGAGCTGCACTTCAGAACACAGGGGTTCTCTGCCAGTCCTGAAGGGACTTTAGATCCTTTGCAGTTCTTTTGGTGCTCCCTCTCTGCTCAGCACTTCCTGGCCTGTGTCACCACAGCGTCCTCCACCCCATAGAGGGGTAGGACACATCTTCTGTTAGTGGGTGATGAACTATGGCACCACGACAGGCAAAGGTTTCACTAAGGACACACAGAGCATGGGACAAAGCAGAATCAGGCCCTGAGGAATATCAGGCTCATCCTTCTGTCCTATTCACATTTGTAGGTAAGGAAAGCCATTGATGAATCAAAGCTCCCCAGGTCCACCACAGTCTCAGTACCTCTCCATGAGGTTTGAGACCCAGGCTTGGAATCATTATGGAACCTCTTTCCTCCCATCTGGCTTTCTTTCCCATCAGCAGCGTTTCCTGGAAGCAATTACACTGCCACAACAAAAAAGAAAAGAAAACCACATTTGTTTTCCTGCCTTTCTTCCCCTTTTCTTTTCAACGTGCTGTTTTCTCCTCAGGTTGCCCTTCCCATAGCTGTATCCAACACTGCTTCGGTGAGATCAGTCTGTGCTTTCGGTTGTATTTTAAAAGGAAAAGAAGCTACAACAAGATCCCCTCAAACCCAGAGATTTTCTTACTTGTCTGCCCCTCCGGTCAGCTTCCTGATGTAGGCATGGAACGACATGTGCTTCACAGGAGGTTCCAGATGGTTCAAATAATCCTCATCAAAAGGCTGCCAAAAACACCAAAGCAAAGGCAGGTCAGACACCTGTCTGCTAACACATTGAGCACTGAACAAATGGATGTTCTAGAGTCAACCCCTCTGCCTCTCAATGTGGAAACAATCAAGGAAGCTTAGGCTCATTTTCCAGGCAGCTACTACTGAGATACAAACAGTGGGGCTTTACAACAGCGAGTTTTAGTATCACCTCCTACTTTTAGAACAGATTGGCTCCACAAATCACAATGAGCCTCAAAGGCAAAAGGCTTTTTCCCTTTCAATATCTAACAACAAACAAAGAGCCCAGCTGCTCAAACAGGGCCAAAGAACTTCCAGAGCAGCCGGCGGGGGAACAGCCATCCTGGCTTGAGGGCTCTCTGCTTTATGCCATAAATCACACAGCACATTTGTAGGTGTTACTAAAGCTGCCTTCAATGTGGTTGAACTGGGAAGTGCTGGGATCCATGAGAGGGGATGAAACAAGCAGATCCAGGCAGGAGACAAGAGGGAGGAAAACTGGAGCTTTTCTAAAGGACTTTCTGTTAAACTCATCACTGCAGAGAAGCAGAGCATGAACCAGAATGAACCCAGGGTCAGGAAGGCCTAGAGCTTTAGTGAGCCTGGATGTGAGCCAGCACCTCTGAGAGAGCACAGCAGGCTCCGGACCCAGAACTGCCACCCCTGCGTGGGCAGTGCTCTGAGGAAAAGCCTCCATCCTGGAGGAAGCTGAACGCAAGAGCACATGTTTTTGTGGGACTTCCTAGGGCACCTTCCCAGGGCTCTTACCTCCAGTGGCACACAATGCACACACTTCCCCAAGGGGCCGTGGCGACACCTTTGAGAAGAGAAAGAGAAGTAGCGTTAGATCTCATTTAACCATGGCAAATCAGACTGGTTTGGTGTGTACGATCTATACAAACACAGAGCTCTGAGCCCCTGCCCACTCGGGAACATTATAGAGGGGTCACCACAAGATTAAAGGTTCACTCTGCGAGGCCCAGGTCAAGATGCAGCCCTGCTCACGCCTGTGCTCTGCTCCCTGCAGAGCCACGTGAGGCCCTGTCAGATCACAGCTTCTCAGGTTTTACAGCCCCACACTGGGGCTGCTTTTCAATTCAAAGAATTCCAAACCTACGTCATGGGCTTGGTCCGGGTGGCTTTAACAAAGAGACAACCAAAATGTTCAGCCTTTATCAGGCCCCAGAGGCTGGTGTGGAACAAACAGGGCAGCATGTGTTTATCGTGCAGATAAAGACCTGCTGGGGGAAGTTATAAAGCAGAGGGGAAAACATCTCCTTTTGAGGTGATTGCTTTAAACCAACCCCAAACCAATAAACCCTCCCCCCCTCTGCTTTAGGTCAGAGCTGGTTTCAAAGGAAGCCTCTGGAGAGGAGCACGGCGCTTGTAAAGACAAAATGGATGAGATCCAGTTGCAGCATTGCTTTTAACAAAGTATTGTGGCAGATAATGTACATAAAGGACCTCTAAAGGCTGCTAATGCACTCAGCTGAGCGCCAGCATCCCTTCATGTTTAGATTGATATGCACTCCCAAATACAGGAACAAGCCCAGACACACTCTTTTTATCATAAATATCCACCACTGTGCTCTGGCTCCCTGCTAAGAACAACACCTTCATTTATTGTGCTGAAAAATGTGGTCAAGTTAAAGGCAGGTTTTGTGCCATGGAGTGCTGGGGTTTTGCCTTGATTGTTTCAATAATGTGACACTTCCCTCATCTATCATCAGCCTGAAAAGGCTCGATAGGATTTGCCACGTAAAGGCTACGTCTCTCCCGAGTTCCTTGCTGCTGCAGCACTAAAGATAAACCAGATGGAAGACAACACCACGGGAAGGGAGAGCTCTTCTGGTACAGAAAGAATTCCTGGTTGCCTTTAAAACCTTCATTCGAGCCCTTTCAGAAGTTACCCTGCAGAGGGGTCCAGCCCCAAGCCCATACCAGAATAAGACATCAAGCCAGCACCCAGGGACGTTATTCAAGCTCTGCAGACAGAGGACATTGTAGCAGCATCAGTGCAGATTTCGGGTGGTATTAACTCACATTGTGTTCTTACTTCTACAAAGACCACAAGCTGCTCTGTTTACCCAAGCCTCTCGCAGCTCAGAGCCCTGGCAAAGCCAGGCTGTGTTGTTTTGCTGTGAGCAAAATGGACTCCCTGGTTCCACACAAAGGTTAGGAAGGCACGTGATGGAAAGGAAGCCAAAAACTAAGCAGGCAGAGACCCAAGTCTCATTTCCACATCTTTACCATTGGATACTTCCACTCATTCCCTTTTCTTGTGTTTTTCCTTTGTCAGGAGTGGCTGGATCCGAAGATCCTGTGTTCCTGCGTGGGACATCAGGTGAGGCACCACCTGAAGACAGTGATGTGTGGCTGTGTTGACTCTGCCCAAGGAGGGGGAGACTGCAGCAACCAGAAAAGGCAGCACCGCTCAGGTCCCTGCTCTGACAGAGGATTTAGGAGGCAAATCTGATCTTGATGCTCACTTAGCACCGGGTGGGAGCTGCACATTGAGACCATATGGGACAGAAGCTGCTGTGGACAGCAGGCCCCTGCTTCCTAAGCAATATGCCACACACAGAGCACAACCTCCTGCTTCTACACAGCACCGGCTGCTGGGACATCCCGGGAAGGACTCAAAGTATTCATTTTAATCCAGAGAACTCCAATGTTTTACGAGCACAAAATACATGATCCCAAGTCCCATAGCAGTGGCCACCTTGACCAGAACAATGGATGCTCTAAATGAGTCCTTCCTGGCAAAGACCCTGGGATTTTGGTATCTGCTTCCTTCCTTCACCAGAGCTTGATTGAACCTTCCAGGACAATGACAAGGGCTGTTTTTCCTTGTGAACATTCCAAAGGCAGCGAGGGCCATAACAGCAGTGCGGGGGGCAGGTCCTGTAGCACATTTCCTGGCTGCTGGCTACAAGCTCTGATGAGGCTCAGATGCATCAGCAGGAGCAAATTCAAGCCATACTCACAGCTGCTGGTCTCGGTTCCGGTAAATCTTCCCATCCTGTTTGATCAGATACTGGTCGATCTCATCTTCCACCACCTGAGGGGCCCCCACGGGCCGCAAGCTTTGGGAGACAGAGGTGTCCATGGTCTCTGAGGAGGAGCCAGCCGGGCTTGAGGGGTAGAGGAACAGCATATCACCATGCCTGTAGGTGTGGGAAACATAGACAGGTATCAGGAGATGCTTCTGGGTAGCAAACCTCCCAGACCATAGAGAGCATGTAATTTATCACAAACTGTATCCTAGAATCACATATAATAACATATAAACTAACATGGACTAATAAACACATATAATCTAATCACAAAATCCCAGACTGGCTTGTGTTGGCAGGGACCTTAAAGCTCCTCCAGTTCCAACCCACTGCCACAGGCAGGGACACCTTCCCCCAGAGCAGGTTGCTCCAAGCCCTGTCCAGCCTGGCCTTGAGCACTGCCAGGGATGGGTAAAGGTGGAGAAAAAGGCAACAGGAGGATATGGAGAGAAGTAACAGCTCCAGCAGGAAAAAAGAACTCGTGTAGATCCTGTGCCCATCAAGTCACAGCCTTCCCGAGGCAGCTGCCAGCACTGACACATTCAAGTGACAAGTTGCAAGTAGTGGTAACAGCTCTTGTATTTTTAACCAGTTTAATGTTACTCTTGACACCAACAGAATGAAAACATTCGCAGCAAACATGAGGCAACTGCACCATTGGCACCACTCATCCCGGCTCCAGGACTGTCAGACTCTGGCATCGATGCAGAGCAAAAGGGGATCAGGAGGGAAGGATGAGGGAGCTTGCTGCAGGCTGTGAGAGCAAACAGAGGGCCTGGTGCTGCCTCACCACCAAACACACCACCACAAGTGACCTAAGAACCGGCTACTGCAGCCTCACACGTCATCAATTTGATCACCCCATTTCACATCAAACTTGTCCCTTCAAGGAGCTGGCAAGAGACAGCCAAAACCTTGGCACTGCTGTAAGGGGACATGGCTGCTGCTGCCCAGCTCGAGGGAAGAGCCCAGGCAGGCTCAGAGGGGAGGCTCCCTGCACACAGAGCCCCCCTGCACCCACTGTGCTCCCCCCAGACTCACTTGATCTTCAGCAAGTTGAGGGATTTGTTTTGTGCTGCTGTGATCTCGCCTGTCCTGTTTCTATTGGTGTACACAGAAAAGCCATTATTCCTGAAGCCAAATTCTTTTGCAACCTGAAAGAGAGAGAAGAACGACACGGTTGAAGGCACCTCACACCCCTAGGCAGATGCTGAAAGCTGCTTAGAGTGCTAAATCCAGGGAACTTCTATTGCAAAACTTGAGCTGAATTCATCTGCATTTCTGAAGCGCAGAGGATAACCAAGGAAAACAGAAACACTGAGTAACACAAGAGATCTATTTTAAAAAGGAATTGAAACAGAACATGTCTCTCACTCACACAACATAAATGCAGCACTTTATCTAAACCCAGGCAAGTGCTGTCATGACTAGAAGGGGGAAACTCTCTCCTCATTACCCCAGGTCTTTCGCTCAGCCTTGCCAAGTCATCCTCATCTTCCTGTGACCAGAATTCCTCCATCCAGAGCTTCACCTCTGAGGATCTCTTGCCCTCATCTACTAGTTGTTCTCACGGCCCTCTGCTCTCACCCACCAGATGCTACATGAGTTTCACTCAAGCTCTTCCTGCTGTTCTCCCTTCTGTCTTCCCTCATTTACCTCTTTTCTCCCAATGGAACTTACCCTCACAATAGCCACCTCTCAGTCCCAGGCAGGTTTTTCCCTGCTCATCCTCTCACCAGTTCATTTTAAGGCTGTTTTACTCTTGCTCAGCCAAACACCTCTTCACAGCAACAGCAATTCTCACACTGGGCCACTTAAAGACGACATCAGTTTCAAAGTGCTGTTAAAAGTTTCTCTAGATGACAAGTTTCATCCTAAACCCTCAAGTGAGCAGCCTTGATTTTCATTAAGAACACCTCCCTGTGGCGTTGGTAGGGCTCACAGGCAGTGACTGCACATAGGCTCAGCCTCAGGAGCCACAAACAAAGAGCAAAGACATGGAAAGCACCTTCTCTGAGTCAAACATTACCTTGTCAGGCCACGCACTTCCCTTAGTTCTAGGGGGACAAATCCCACAGCACATTACTAAGAGGTGCAAGGCAGTTCCTACCTCATTCTAACCTGCACACACCCCAGAGATCACTTTTCAGTGCTCTCACCAAGGAGGTGCTGTAAAAGAAGATTACTGAGACCCTCCTCACTCTGATTTCTTCCTTCTTTCGGGGCTTCTCTGGAGTCAAGGGGGAGATCCAAGCGAATTGCCAGCACAGAAACAGCAACCCGATGCTGGTTTAATTGCAGCTAAATACAAACCCCACCATATGGATGAACATCTCAGCGTTACAAACCACAGCTATTAACAGGCACAGATCTTGGGTGGTAACGTTTGCAACTTTCCTCTTGCAAGCAAACCCTGTACCAGCTAAAAGACACCAACCACGTCTTGTATTCAGCTCTGGAAGAGGACAGAGTTTTCCCCAGGCCAACAGGCAATGTCAGTGAGTGGTGATGCTTTTGTTCCAACTGAGCGGTTGCAGGAGGATTGTTCCACACGGCCTCGGGTTATATGAACCCCTGAAAGCAGCAGCTTGTTTTGCACTGGGATTCCGAAAGCTTTTCTTTCCTTGGGTGAAGCTGTTGAGAGACCGAGGGGTGGCTCTGACCCAGCCCTGAAATCCATCAGGATTTTCGCCTGGTCAGGTGGGGATTGATGTGATGGTCTGAGCGCAAGCCTCAAACAAAGGCAATGACTCACAGAGAGCAGAAGGTTTCACTCTGTTCCCATTCCCCCTTGCAGGGGGAAAGGAAATGGAGCTGACTGAAAGAAAGGCCCTTCAGGCACAGGAACACAAAGTGCTTCTCTTATAAAGCAAAGGAATCCTAATCTGACAGTTCCAGGTTACAGCAGAGTTCCAGGAGGGAAGGAAACAGAACTGCTCGCTCTTGAATAACAAACTTTAAACATTAGGCAGTTGAATTCAGACCAAAGAACAAGCCACAGCCAACTCCAGATGTGACAACTCCAGCACTTGTATGTTCTCCTCATCCCAGAGTGGATGATTCTATGAAATCCTTCCCAGCAGATGCCAGAGGCTCCCACATCACCTTAAGAATTCACCTCAATTCCTTCCCTGCTCTCTCCAAAACCATACTGGAAAACCAGCAGCACACAAAGCACATTCAAATGTTATTCAAAGCATAAATCAAGCAGCTGAGTCTGACCTGAAAAGGCCAAAGGCTTTGACTATCAGCTTTCATAGAGTCACCGACTGGCTGGAAGGGACCTTAAAGCTCATCCATTCCCAACCCCTGCCACGGGCAGGGACACCTTCCACTGGAGCAGCTTGCTCCAAGCCCCTGTGTCCAACCTGGCCTTGAACACTGCCAGGGATGGGGCAGCCACAGCTTCTCTGGGCACCCTGGGCCAGCGCCTCAGCACCTAAGAGCTCATCTCAGTCTCCCCTCTGGCAGGTTAAAGCCATTCCTCTTGGCCTGTCCCTACAGGCCCTTGTCCAAAGCCCCTCCCCAGGTTTCCTGGAGCTCCTTTAGGCACTGGGAGCTGCTCTAAGCTTTCCTGTGTCACTGTCAGCCCCAGCTGCCATTTCTTTGCAAGAACCCTATAACCGTGTCCTAAAGGCCCGTCCCCATCCCCCTGCAGAGCCCCAGGTACCTTCTTGAGGAAGGTCGCCACTGTCTCGCGCTTCGTGGCCGTGATTCGCTTCACCCCCTCCGGCGACTGCACGCGGATGATCTGCAGGAGGAGGACACCGCGGGTCAGTGCTGGCCCAGGGCCAGAGCCCACCCTGCTGCAGCCACGCTGCCTCCTGACCATCCCCTCTGCTCCTCCCTCCTGCTTCCAGTGCCCCTCTTCAGAAGAAGGGGCAAACACAGAGCGGGGTGGCACTGGCTGAGGTCTGCCCAGCACAGGGTGAGTTACCCTCGTGCATGAGGCAAGAAGTTGGCAGCAGGAAAAACTGACGCTGCTTTTGTTTGGGTCCAAGCTCTGACCTCAGACGTGGAATTAAACTTCCAGGAGCATGAATCAGAGGTTCCATGGGAGGGATTTATTCAGTGCCTGCCCACAGACACTGGTCTAACCGGTGCTTGTGGGCACCTGCACTCTTGTTTCGACTGATGTGCAACTTCCATCACTGCTGAAGGGATGAGGGGAAGAGCCACAGGCTCATGGTGCTCCTGTGAGACAAAGCAGCAGCCGTGCTGTGACCTGGAGTGAGAAATAGGGAAAACCAGCACTTCTGGGGACAAAAGGCTGGGGACAACCCCTCACAAAGGGGTAAACATCAATGTCAATGTCCTCATGGTGCTGAGAGCTGGAGAAGTGACTCGAGCTGCTCTAAAGCTGCCCTAAAGCACGTTCACCTGCGGATGGGTTCTGCAGAGCCAGGCTCAGGCTGGCAGCGAGTGCTGGAAGGAGGGACACGGGGGAACACGGAGGCTGCGGTCCCCTTTAACACTCTGACTTCCAGCACAGGAGCGAGCCCAGCACCAGGGCCACAGGACACCCTCACGGTACCGGGGAGCTCCTCCGCCAGCGCTATCGGCTCCAGGCCAGGACGGGGCCCCTTCCCCGGGACCGCGGCTATTGGGGACCGGGGGTCACGGTCCCGAACCCCGCACGCTCCGAGGGGCCGCCGGGCCCGGACACCGCCGCTCCCCGGGCGGGCCCCGGTGCGGGCTGAGCGCGGCCCGGCCCGGCCCCGCCGCCCCACAGGAATCTGCTGCCTCATCGCCCCTCCCCCCGGCGCGGCCGCCCGGCCCCACTCACGATGGTCTCGGCCATGGCGCTGCCCGCCGGGCCCAGGCCCCGCCGCCACGTCCCGACACCGCCGCGACCCTGCCCGGCCCTGCCCGCTCCGCTGCCTGCCCCGGCCCGCTTCAGGCCCGCCGCCTCCCGGGCCCGGCCCGCCGCCTGCGCCCGCTCCGCCCGGGCCCCGCACCCCGGCACACGCGTTCCGCAGCTTGAGAGTTCCTATCCCGGGCGGGGCGGTGCCACCGCCACAACCGTCCCCCTGCACGGCTTCGGTGCTACATCCATAGCGGTTCCCCACGCTGCCTCGGTGCACTCACCTCAGTCGTCCCTCCGTGCTACCGCACCCGCACTTTCGTTCCGCCCACAATCGGTCCCCCCCAGCATCATGCGGCAGGGCCCGGCTCGGCCGTGGGGTTCCCCGGTGTCCTCGCACGGAGCTCGGGTGGGCTCCCGCGGGGCGGGCAGAGGAACCGCGGCTCTGCCCGGGGCTGACCCAGCGCTCACCCTGCACTCTGTGTCCCGCTACCGGCCCCGGTGTGGGAGCTGCAGTGGGACCGGACCCACATCGGACTCAGCTGCGAGGCAGGGAGCATCGGCTCTATTTAAGCGCCGGCCACAGCCCCTCACATGATGGGAGTGTGACCGGTTTGAGCCCCAGCACCGGGCTGCGAGCGCGATGGCACTGGGTACAGCGTGGCCCCGTGAGGCTGCCGGTGGCGGGGAGCGCGCCCGGCTCCTGCCCCAGGTAAGGCCGGGATCCCCGGACTCCCCCTCGGGACCCCCTGCACCCCGTGCTCCCCGACCGCAGGGTGCTGGCTCCACGCAGCGCTGGGAAGAACCCGGGTTAGGGGCAGGGTCTCTGCCCCTGGCTGGGGTCGCTGTGATGGGGTGGATGTGGGGCACCCTGTGCTGGGGGTGCATGGTAGCTCCTGGAGCTTGTGACAGCCCCTGGAGGTGGGGCAGGGGGGTACATGGGCTGAGGGGGCACTTTGGGGGGGCTGCCCTAATGGTTATGGGTGATTTATGCACCCATGCAGGCGTCCCCGCTGGTGGAGCTGCCCTGCTCCTCCTCTGATGATGGCAGTGATGGAGACATGGACCTTCCCGCATCCGAGCTGGACCCTGCCGTGAGCTGCAGCATCCCCCCCGCACCGAGCGCCTTCAGCCAGTGCGTCCGGCACCTGGCCTTCCTCTGGAACCTCCTCTTCCTCCTGCTGGGGCTGCTGGCCCTGGCCGTGGGGCTCTGGGGGCTGCTGGCCAAGGGCTCTGTGGCCGGGGCACGCTTTGCCCCGCTGGGCTCTGACCCGATGCTGCTGGTGGGGCTGGTGGGGCTGGCGGCCAGCGCCGTGTCCCTGGCCGGGTGCCTGGGAGCGCTGCGCTCCAGCCCCTGCCTCCTGCGCTTCTTCGTGGGCGCCGTGCTCGCCTTCGCGGCGCTGGAGGTGCTGGGGGCGCTGCTGGTGCTGGCGGCGCGGCACCGGCTGCGGGACGCGGTGCGGGACGCGCTGCTCCTCTGCCTCCTGCGCTACCAGGACGAGCCCGACCTGCGCTTCCTGGTGGATGAGGTGCAGCAGAGCCTGCGCTGCTGCGGCCTCGGCTCCTACCGCGACTGGGAGGCCAACCCGTGAGTGGGGCACTGGGGCGGGCGCAGTGATGGGCATCTGCCGCACTGCACGGACGTGGACACGGCCGCTCTCCTTATCCATCCCTGCAGGTACTTCAACTGCAGCGCGCCGGGCGCGCAGGCCTGCAGCGTCCCCGCATCCTGCTGCCTGGACCCGTGGCACAACGGCTCCGTGGTCAATGCCCTGTGTGCCGCCGGAGCGCTGCGCCTCGGGGATGCAGCAGCCAGCACCGTGGTGTACGTGGGGGGCTGCGTGGCTCAGCTCAGCGCCTGGCTTCGCAGCCAGGCCGGTGTCATCGCAGCCGGCGTGGCCGTGCTGGTGCTGGTTGAAGCCATCGGTGTGCTCATGGCATTGAAGGTGCTTGGAAACATCACGGCACGGGGGTGAGGGTGCAGTGGGGGACACCACTGGTTCATGATCTGACCCAGAATAAACCTTGTGAAAGCCAAACCTCATCCGTGTCCTGTCCATCCCACCTCGCTTTCCATGCACATCCCTGCCAACCCCATAGCACTGCACCAGGCTCTTTGTGCTGGTTTTGGGTTTTAATGAGCATTTCTCCAGGCTGAGCCCCGCCATAAGGACGGGACAGGCTCTACCTACACAGCACTAAAGGGTGGCAGGGCAGCGGTAGCCACAACCTGCCTAGATGATGCCGTACTGGGCCAGCTCGTGCAGCTCCAGATGGCTGAAGGCTTCCCAGGGACAGATGACGGTGATATCTGAGGAGAGGAGAGAGCTTGTGTCAGCACAACCGCCCCATTGCAGGCTGCAGCGAGCCCCATTCCCCACCCACCGCAAAGGGGGGACGGGACCCCCATGTACCTGTTCCCAGCCCCTCCATGCCTGGGATGTCGTCGCCGAACCTGCAGAGAGAGGCAGTGTCTGACCCCCATCCAGCTCCCCTGCCCCATGCTGGCACATGGAGCTGTGCCCCCTGCGCCCCTGCCCCACTCACCCCTGCACCCCCTTCTTGGGGGGCTTGCTTTTGAACTGCCTCGTCTGCCTCTGCTTGAACTTGGGGGGTCCCTTCCGGGGGGTGGCAGGTCCCCCCGTCACCCTCGTGACTGACTTCACCTCCACCTTGGGGGGCTCCAAGCTCATGGCTGTGCTGGGGTCGCTGTGGGTCTGGTGCTGGACAGCTCCTCACACCTGGATGAGGGGAGATGTGGGGGCACCGGCTCCCCCCACCACCCTGTGTGCCCCCGGCACCCCTCAGTTATCACAGATCCACCCCCCAGGAGAGCCCCCTCCCTGCAGCCTTGCCTTAGCGCAGCTCAGAGCCAGATAATCCCTTCCCAAAGGCAGGGAAGGGCATCCATGGGGATACAGAGCTGCTGCCTCCCTTGGGGCTGCTCCTCCAGCCCTTGGTCCCTGCCCCAGCGTGGATGGAGCCCCTCACTGGCATTGCCAGGACCCCCAGCCACGGCTCATGCCGGGTGTATGCCACAGGCAGGGGAGCAAGGTGTCCCTCAGGATAACAGGATGGGATTTGGGACTGGTGGGCACCCCACGCTGCAGATGCCTCTGGGTCCATGCTGGGATGCAGGTGGCCAGAGCCAATGGACATCACAGGGCAGCACACGGGCTCCATCCCACTGTGGCTGTGCCTCTGAGCACTGCAACTACACCATGAGCTGGGTGATACCCAGCACCGACGTGAGGGGGTTCAGCACCACTATGGGCTCCCCACTACGGGATCTGGCCTGGGGAGATGCCAAAGGTACCCGGCTCCCGGCTGCAGGAGCAGAACCCAACAGCAGGCTCCTGCCTGGAGCAAAGCACATCCCATCCCGGTGAGCCCCAGTACCACCAGGACCAGGTCCCCTCTCATGCATGGGGCAGAGCCCCTGACTTACTTGGCCGTTGCAGTCCCCGAGGCCAGCGCTGCTCCGCAGAGCCCCTCCGTCCTGCAGCTCAACCCCTGCAGAGCTCTGGGGGGGCTTTTAGGGGAGGGCAGATTTATCCTGCTCCAGGTAATAGGATTATTCACGTCCCTGCTTCCCACGGGGGTAATCTGGTGTCCTTCCCTGCGGGATGGCGGTGTCTGGATTAGTGCTGCTGGGAATGACGGTGTCAGGATCCCAAACCGCCGAGGGGACGCTCCACTCCCCAAAGGTCACTCCAATGCCCCTTGCTCACAGGGATGCTGCTGTTGGGCTCCTGCCTGCAGGCACTGCCAGAATCCACCCTGGGTCGGGTGTATTCTGCCCTTCTAGGGATGGATTCATCCCTACTGATGCCACCATCGGTGCCTTTACCTGGGAACTGCACCAAAACCTGGCAGAAGAGTGGCTGGGCAGCCCCACTGGCCTGGGATGCTATCATTCCAAAGCTTCCCTTAATCCCAGCCTTAAAGCAATTACAAAAAGGAATAATCTCAGTACACTTTAATTGAACTTCAGCCCCTGCCGCTAATTGCAATTAGTTGGACTCCAACAAAGAGGATTACAGGGATCTGGGCGCGTTTCCTATGAAGCCAGCAGAACCAGCTCCTCCTTTGGCACGGAGCAGGGCTCTGGTGCCAATTGCTGCCTCCAGCTCGGCCCTTGTTAGCGCAGCCCCAGGGCTTCGTGGCTCCTTGGGGAAGCTCATCCCGATGGCCAGGAGTCCCCCGGCCCCGAGGGGCAGGATGGAGCGGGGATGCGCTGAGCCAAACTGATGGGGTTTAACATGGAAACAAAGGCAACTGAGAAAGAAAGGGCACCGGGAGCGGCTCGTCAGGCTGTGACCTGGGTGCTGGTGCCCTTGGAGGCTGCAGCCCCACGTGCTGGGGGCTGCACACTGCCTCTGCCTCCCTTCACACCATAGAAGCCCCTAAGAGGCTTAGAGCCGCGGTGAGGGGGGGTCCGGAGCGGGGTCCTGGCCCTCCCCACTCGCAGCCAAGACGCAAACGGTGCTTAAAGCCCAAGCTGGGAGCACAAGGACGGGGCGAGAGCAGTGACGGAAGGGGGGGGAAGCACCGTCTGCCCTTGGATGGGATTTAGCAGCCCAGGGTGCTCAGCACACGCGTGAGCCGCTGCCTGCCCATGGGGTGATGCCGCACAGGTCCTTGGCGGGGCTAAGGCTGGCCCCAGCCCATCACAACAGAAACACTTCCAACCAGCGCAGTCTTGTTTGAACAAGCAGAGGCTCCTATGGGGGGTGTCCCCATTGGCTCTGGGGGGCCGGGGGATGCTCAGTCCTTCCCCATGCGCAGCCTGATCTCCATCCTGAGGATGGCTTTAATGTTCTCGTCCTCCACGTGCTCCTCCACTGCCGCCAGGGCCTGGGCCCCTCCGTCCTGGTACCGCTGCAGCAGCTCCTCCACGTACCCGACCCACACGCAGTTGGGGCAGCCGGTCCCGCAGCAGTGGGTCGGGGGTGGGGGGAGCTCTTTGTCACCTCGGGGTCCCCCCCCGCCGCCATCGCTCCCTGCGGTGCTGCTGTCCTTTGCTGGGGTGTTCGAGCGCTCCCGAGCACTGGAGGTGTTGGGGGGGTGGGAGCTGGGCGACCCTGACCTGAGCACCCCCCCACTGCTGCTGGTGCCATCCAGGGGCTCCTGAGAACAAAGACGCTGGCACCAACTGGGGGGAAACATGGGGACAGCCCTGCCCGCAGTGTGCCCCCATCCCACCACCGCCCCCCCCAGCAGCTCACACAGCGCCCTCCATGCTCCCCTCCATCCCCAGCATCCTCCATCCCCCCCGGTCCCCCACCTCCCCCTCAGCCCCCCATCCCCAGCACCCCTCCATTTCCCCAATTCCCTCCTTAGCCCCACAACTCATCCCCAGCACCCCCTTATTTACCCCCAGCTTCTCCTTACCCCCCCATTCACCTTATCCCCAGCATCCTTTTGCCCCCCTGTTCACCTTTTCCCCTCGGCAGCCCCCCAGCACATCCTCAGCACCCATTGCCCCCCATTCCCTCCTATCACACCCCCAGCACCGCTTTATCCCCCCCATTTCCCCTTTGTGCCCCCATCCCCAGCACCCCCCATTACCCCTCCACCACCCCATATCCCCCCATAGACCCCACCCCATCACATCCATATCCCATCCCCAGCACCCCTTTACCCCCCCCCCAGCCCCATTGCCCCCCCCCGTGCCCCCTTTGACCCCTCCTCACCCCCCGAAGCGCCCCCGCCAGCCCCCGGGCTCCGCGCAACAACATCCGGCCGCTGCGCCCCCTTCCGGCCCCGCCTGAGTGACAGCTCTGCCAGCCAATGGGAGCCCGGATGATGAGGGACGGAGGCGGCGTGTGGCCAATAACGAGCAGGGGGCGGGGCAGAGGGAGAAGGAAGGCGGAAGAGGCGGTGGGGTCTGCACGTGGGGAGTGGCGGAGCCATGGGCAGGGGACCGGGACCGGGACCGAGGCAGAGATGGGGACAGAAACCGGGACCGGCATCGGGATCAGGACAGGGATCGGGACCAGCCGCCCTTCGGCGCAATAGGTCAGTGCCCATGGGATCCGGTCGGGATCGGGCTTGGACCCACGCGGGTCTCGGGCCCGCAGGTGCTTCACCAGGTATCCGGTATCCTGCCGTGCCCTGGTGCCCATGTACCTCCGTGCCCGGGTCCCGGTGCCCAGCTCGCTGTGTCCCCCTGGTGTGCCCGCATCCCGGTGCTTCAGGACAGGCCTCGCACCGTGTCTGTTCTTTCCCAGGAAGCAGAAGTTGGACAACATGAAGCCCAAGCACCCGGACGAGCAGGAGATCCCCTTCCGCCTGCGAGAGCTCATGCGGAGCCGGGAGGCCATGAAGCGCCCGGATCCTGGGAAGCAGAAAACAGCAGGTGGGATAGAGCCGGACTGAGCATCCCATGGCACAGCTGGATCCTGCAGTGCAGCATCCTCCTTTGATGTCCCACCGCTGCCCTGCCCTGGGGAGGGACCCACAGCCAGCGCTGCTGCCCTGATGCCACCCGTCTCTCCTAGAGAAGAAGCAGCTCAAGTCAAAGGGCCCCAAAGCCCAGGGGGACATCGCCGTGCCCAGGTTCAGGAGAGGGAAGGGGGAGTCGGAGCGCTCCTACGTGTGCCGCATGGAGCAGGAGGTGCAGCGCGTCCTGTTCCTCACCGAGAACCAGCTGCAGCGGGAGCCTGAGAAGGAGCTGAAGGCACCGGAGAAGTCCAAGAGGAAGAAAGCGTGAGAGCAAGGCCCCCGCGGCTGCATGGTGTGGATGGGGCAGCCCAGGCCTGTCCCCTGGCCCGGTTTGGGCTGTGTGGTGGGTGATTGCTGGTGCTGAAGCTCTGGTCCGGCGTCCAGCGGTGACTGGGGTGCAGGTGGAAGGCTATGGGCCTTCATGGGGCTGAATTGCTGGTTGGACTCAAGCTGGGGGTCTCTGGGTTTTGAGGGGGTCCCATGGGGTAGGAGCTCACTTGTTTCTTGTTCGATCACAAGTCCTGGCCATAATGCAGCTCTTCAGGTTTCAGAATAAGAAGCTGGAAAAAGCTCGGAAGAAGAAGGAGGAGAAGAAAGAGGCCATGCTGGAGAAGAGCCTGTTCCAAGGTGGGTCTGGCTCTGGGGTGCCTGAAGTCGCCCCCTTACCTAGCAGCGTGTGCAGGGTGTTCCAGGTCTGATGCTGGCGCCTGCTTCTCTCTTAGACACGGTGGCATTTGGGGACGTGGTCACGCAGCCGCCCACCATCACATCACGGCCCAGGGGCCAGGGCCCTGCGGAGCAGGTGAGGTCAGGGGGGTGCTGCCTCCTGCCCCTCGGGTGCCCGCAGTGCTGGGCTGGACCCGGGTCTCCCCCTCTCTTGTGCTGGACGTCACTCCTGGAAAGCCAGCTCTGGCTCAGCCTTGGGGCATCAGCTCCCCAGAGCCTCGTTCTGCCTTTTCCCCCCCCCATCCCCGCTGACTGCCCCATCTCTGCCCGCAGCCTGGACGGAAGCGGCTCCTCCTGACTCCCCGCCTGGGCCAGAGCCCGGCAGCCCCGGCAGTGCCCGTGTCCATGGCTCGGCAGCGCATCGTGGCGGAGGAGAGAGCTCGCGTCATCCAGGCCTACAGGGACATCCAGAGGCGCAAGCAGCAGCAGCGGGAGGCAGCAGAGGCGAGCGCCAAGGCCGGACGCAGGGTCCCGCGCTGAGCACGGCCTGGGCGAGCTGAGCCTGGTCACGATGGGAGAGTGCAGGCAGCACCGGGCCCCAGGACTTGAAGGGGACGCTGTCCTGATGCTGCTCTTCTGTTGCCAAGCCCTGGGACTCCCCAGAGCCCCACACCTAAGCTCAGGGCACCCCATGGGCTCAGCGCTGGAGCTGGGTCCCCTGCAGTGCCATGGACCTGCTTGTAGTAAAGGTGCCATTGAGTGCTGATGGCGTGGGGGTGTCTGTGTCCTCACAACCTGCCCGGCTTCCTTTCTGTATGGCGGCTGGCAAGGGGCTCTGCTGTGCCAGGCTGTGTGCTGGCAAATGGCAGTCCCTGTCCCTTACCCTGCCGTTGCTCAGCCGTGAGGGAGACCCCAGTGCTTGGCCATGACCGCTCCAGCTCTCACCCCAGGGGCATGGAGCATCCCACAGAGCTCACCTGCACCATGTTGTTTCCATCCCATGTCA
This sequence comes from Psittacula echo, assembly GCF_963264785.1. Classification (NCBI taxonomy): domain Eukaryota; kingdom Metazoa; phylum Chordata; class Aves; order Psittaciformes; family Psittacidae; genus Psittacula; species Psittacula echo. Next base: position 5,999,280 of record NC_137750.1, on the reverse strand, counting down.
CCACACAGGGACACTGTGAGCCCTTGATCTGCCCTCAGTGCCATTTACCCAGCCTGGCACTGCCCGTGTCCCTGCCAGACGCCGGTGTCACGGTGACCGCGGTGCCCTCCCCATCGCTGCACCGTTACCAGCCCCGTGCCATGAGGCCCCCATGGAACCCAGCCCTGGGGAGGCTTCACCTGCACACACAAAGGCCGCGCTGTTCCCTACCCCGTGCCGCCGCGCCGGCACAAAGCGCTGCCTGTTGGAGCGGGGCTGGCCCCGGCGCTGCGGCCGGCGCTGGCGGCAGCCGGTGGGATCCAGGCTTCCGGAGGGGCCGGGTGCGGGGAGAGGGGAGAGTTTGCACCTTGTTTGTCCCTTGTCCTTTGGCTGCCGTCTCCTTGCTCCACGGCACAGCGTGCAGGTGCCTGTGTGGGAGGTGGCCATGCCGTGACCTCACCGTGCTGTACCATGCGGTGCTGGTGACAACAGCCCCGGGGACTGCAAGTGCCTGGTGCTGCTTGGAGGTGTCCCTGTTGCCAACCAGCACCAGGTAAACACGGGTGACGCAGCTCAGCCCTGGGGACCACGGCCGGATCCTGCTGCAAACAACCGGCCCCTGTGGCCATCCCTGGCCTCTAGGGCTGCCCTGGGCACGTGCTGGATGGCAAGGGCACAGCCAGGATATGGCATGTGCCAAGCTCTTGCTTGTGCATCCCTCGTGCACGGCCCCATCCCTGCTCAAGGAGACCAGGTCGTGCCTGCCCCCACGCAGCTATTTCAGCCCCTGAATAATTCATGGTGCTGCTGGCCGCAGGCTTCCTGCCCGGCAGAGGAATCGCTGCCGAGGGGAAAGGCAATCCAGGCAGGAGAAACCACCCCGACCTTGGCATGTCCTCTGTGCCAGGCCGCTTCCCGCCAGCAGCCCATCTGCCTGCACTGTGCTGCCTGTCCTGCAGGATCCGGCCCCATCTGTGCTGGCATGGGGGGCCCCGCAGCCCCCCAGGAAGGGCTGAACCCCACTGGTACCGTGGCAAAAGCTGTTGCTATGGTGGGGTCGCGGATGAGGAGCTGGGTACCACCTCCCCATCATGGGCAAGCGCCGCATAGGAAAAACCACCTTTATTGGGGCTGACCTGAAAAAAAGGAGGAAAGAGGAAAGACAGAGAAAGCCAAGAGGAGGGTGAGGGCCCAGCTCCCTCCCTGCTCCCCAGGAGGGATCCTTGAGCCCCGAGGTGGGGAAGGCACCAAGAAGGCGGCTGGAGCCACACAGGGGTCAGGTCCCAGCCCCAGCAATGGGGAAACTGAGGCACAGCAGGAGCCAGAGCTGGGGAGAGCTTCACATCACCTTGTGCCCTGCAGCGGGGCGCTGCTGGCTCAGTTCAGGGCCTGTGGGGTGGCGAGAGCCAGCATGGACCCAAGGGCTCAGGACCCTGGGCAGGTGTCCCCCAGCTCCCTGGCAGTGCGTGGTCCCTGGCATGGGGACACGGGGTGTCCGTGCGTCACGAAGGCAGCGAGGGGACAAGAGGGGGTGGCCCCATGGGAGCCAGTCCTGGCGTCAGGGATGTGGGGACCAGCAGAGCTGGCAGCTTGTGGGTGCCACAGGCAGGAGCGATGGCTCTGGGTGCGTCCAGGCTTCACCTGCACAGGACCCAGCTCCGGCTGCTGATGGGATGGGATGAACGTGGTGGGGCAGAAGGCTTGGTGAGACCTCGGGAGCGGGATGGTGGTGCCGCGGCTGTGCCAGCGCTGTGGGATCCGTGCCATGGGGGCTTCACCACCGGTTCCTGCTGTATGGGGACTGCACCTGTGAGCAGAGCAGAGCGGGGTGGCACTGGGGCGGCAGCGCCGCAGCACGGGCTGGCAGACCCGGCCCTGGCGCCGGTGCCATGGTGCAGCCTGACTCACACGGGAGACGCTGCGGTGGGGACAGACTTTACCCCCCGCCGCGGGCTAGACCTTGGTGCCCGCTCCCCACCTGCGGCGTTGCACATAAACCCACCTGGCAGCTCCTGCCGTCCCGCGGGGCGCCGCCGGGCCGGGCCTGCACTGCAAACGCATCCTCGGCTCGCAGCGTGGAGCTGGTGCTGCCAGCGGCCGGGCTGGCTGTGGAGGCGCGCGGCAGGATCACGTCGTAGGCACCTTCGGTCTAAAGGACAGGGATGGAGGGGCTGCAGCATCACCACCATCTCCCCCAGCCCCATGGGGTCCCAGGGGAGGAAGGCAAGGGGTGATGCTTCCCAATGCCCCATTTCAGCAGCCCTTGTACATGGGGGTCCCCCAAACCCTGGTCCCCATCCCAGGCACTCCCGTTGGAAGCCCATCCATCAGGCAGGATGAAGCCACGGCTGCAGAGCCCAGCATCACGCTTACCGATCCCTTGTGCATCAGAGCCATCTCGGTGGGCTGGTAGACACTGGTGAGGAGCTGCCCATTGTAGCCGCTGTACGGTGACACCGGCTTCTTGGCTGCAAAGATTGGGGACAATGAAGAGGGGGGGTTGGAGCCACCCTCACCCACTGGGGAGCTGGTCCTCGTTAGCAGGTTTAAATGCACTGACTCAGTGCCATTGCTCTGCGCCATTCCCGGCGGACAGGACGGATGTCCCCGGGGTTTGCATCACTGGCTGCTGCGTGGCCGGGCTTTGTTATTGTAGGGTCTCTCGGGAGCACCCACCCTGCCCCATGGGCTGCAGACACCTTTGCTGGCGCCCAGCTGCCATTCCCTACAATAACATCACCCTGTGTTATTGTAGGGTCCCGCGAGCGGAGCGCCTGCCTGGGGCAGAGGGCCGGGAGCATCCCTGCGGTGCTGAGCTCAGCCCAAACTGGTAGACCCAGCCCAGCGAGTTTTCGGGAGCCACAACCACGTCAAGGCATCAATCCTGGGCAGGCCGTGGCCAGACGTCTCGCTGCCACCCACCACTGCCAGCCCCGGTGCCCCGGTGCGAGGCAAAGAGCATCCGCGGTTAAGCCCCGGCGCCTACCGAAGGAGGGCTCGTCCATGGAGAAGGCTTTGTTCTCCACAAACATGCTCTGTGACTTCTGCTCCTTGAGGATGGTCTCATAGCCCACCCCGCGCGTGGGGTACCCATCATCCTCGAAGGGCTGCTCGGGGCCGCGCCGCGTCACGTGCGTCACCTCGGGGATGATGTAGAGCAGGAGAAAGGTGCAGGCGTTGGACACCAGCGCGATGGCCAGCGTGGGGTCATCCCAGCCGGGCTTCTCGCCCGCGCGCTGGTTCCCATAGAGGTACATCACGGTCCATGCCACCCAGATGGCCACGGAGAGGCCGGTGGTGGCCAGGATGAAGGCGCTGTGCTTACGCCAGCGGCCGTAGCGGCCGCACAGGGCCGGCCAGGCGGTTCCGAAGGCGGCCACCAGCAGGAACATGACATAGATGAGAGCCAGGACAAAGTCAGCGTCCGCCAGCTGGCAAGGGTCCGAGGAGCTGCCCTCCTGCCGTGCCACCGTGATGATGAGCCACTCGGCGTTGATGATGACCTCCACCAAGGCAAGGAGCAGGGCCACCGCCAGCGTCACCCAGCCCCGCGGGCCACGGTTTCTCCGCACCAAGAAGTTGAGGGCCACGGCGTGCGCCAGCAGGGAGGAGAAGCAGATGGCGAAGAGGACGCCGAAGAGGAAGCGTCGGGAGGTGCAGGTGGAGAAATCCGGCCCCACGATGAAGTCAAACGTCAGGCAGAACAGCCCGAAGGTGCCCAGGAGGAAGAAGACCTGCGTGGCCACCAGGCTCTTCTTCTGGTGGTCCTGCACGAAGGGCAGGCTGGCCACCAGGACGATGGTGAGCACGAAGCTGGTCACCACGCCAAGACTGGCCACGGCCTCCAGCACGATGCCCCAGGCTGCCGAGAGGTCGCAGAGGTTGTAGTAGAGGGAGGAGAGGTCCTTGCCGCAGCCAGAGGGAGCGCTGGTCTGGCCGGTGGCCGTGGGGAGCAGGACCAGCAGCACACAGGTGGCCACCGGTGGCACCACGGCAGCACCCATCCTGCACTGTGCTGCGGGCGCTGAGCGCGGCGTCCAGGGACCCTGCGGGACAAACAGGGTGTCAGGACACAGGGATGGGGGATGTGGATCAGATCCTGGTGATGGCTGTGCCGGCCCAGGGCTCAGAGCATCCCTCCTGCCAGGCCGTGGTGAGCACTCAGGTGCTGAGGAGCTGCATCCAAGCCGGCACAGCCGAACCCACCCCAGTGCTCCTTGTCCAGGGGCCTGAGGCCACCAGAGGGGCTCAGCCCCCTGCACCTCACACACTCCCTCCTGACACAGGATTTCTCCAGTCATGACCGGCACTGGGAGCTGCACTGATCCCATCCTCCGGTGCCAGGAGCAGGCAGCACCGTGCCCGCTGGCTCTCCTGGGAACACCACACACAGACCTGGGCCAACGGCAGAGGTAACACCCGGGGATGGGGCTGTCCCCTTGGCTTGTCCCTGCGTGCCAGCCTGTTCCCCTTTCCACTTCTCCTGTGCTGCTTCCCTCATCCGGCTCCGGGCACTGACCCAGCGCAAGTCCCGTGTCCACTGGCACGAAGGTGGCCACAGCCTGGCACGGCACGGCCACGGCACAGCACAGGCACAACATGGGGGTTCCTGTACCCGCTCCTGCGACCCTGGGGGGCACGGGGTGGGCCCGGAGAAGAGGAGGCAGCGAGGGAGCTGCAGCCCCAAAGCTGGGGAAGGGGGGAACGGGCGGGAAACCTCCAGCAAGGTGATCCTGGGCCGGGCGCCGGGAGCCCCTCACCCCGGGGCAGCCCCCACGAGGCCGGGATGGGGACAGGGACCCCCCGGCACCACGCTGGGACCGAGCCCCGCGCCCGCGGCTCCTACCGGCTGCAGCGGCCCCGGCCCGCCCGGTCCCCTCCGCGCCCCCGGTGCTCCCGACCGGTACCGGAGCCCAAACTTGCCCCAACTCGCCCCAGCTGCCATCCCAGGCGAGCACCAGGGGAGCGAACGGGCGGGTCCGGGTCCGGATCCATTCCCGTTACGGTTCCCGGTGCCCCCCAGCCTCGCAGGGCTCCACCCCCCGGCCCCCCCACCCCGGCCCCACTCACCGGCTCCAGCGCTCGGTGCGCAGCCGCTCCCCTCGCTCCGCGGCGCCGTGCAGCGCCGGGCGAACCCCGGTCCCGCCGCACCGTCCGCGCCTGCCCGGCCCGGCCCCTCCCCGAGGTGCGGCTCAGCCGGGGCCGGCAGGGACCTGCCCCATCCCGCACCGGGCGGAGGGAACCGGGGATCCCGCACCGGCAGGGGCAACCTGCCCCGGAGCACGGCGGGGGACGGGGGGGCGGGAGTGAGGCCAGAGCTTGGGACTGGGGGGCGTTGGACGGGGGGGGGTGGGCTCAGGAGCCATCAATGCAATGAATCTGTGGGGCCTCAGCCCGCAGGAGCTGGGTCAGCCCGGCCCTGCCGAGCTCGAGCCAGTGAAAGACCCCTCCAAGGGATACGGGATGGAGCAGGGGGGGCTCTACTGGGGCAGCATCACCCACACGGGGCCTTGAATTGAGCCCTCTTGGTGCTGGGCCAGCAGCGCTCAGCTCGCGGGTGGACTCCTGGGTGGGAGCCGGGAGCAGGGCTCCCCAGTAAGGATATACCGCGGTGTTCCCATCGGGAAACCCTGAGGCTCAGGCCCGGAGGGGCCTCCCGGAGGAATGTCAGCTGACGGATAAAGCCGGAGCCTTTGGCAGGGCAGTGGGGCCCCAGAAAAACCCTGCCTGCAATGGGCTGGGGTCCAGGGCAGCCCCGGCTTGGGGGAGCCAATGGTGCCTGGTGATCCCTGTACCAGTGAGGGTGTCCCCTGTGCATCACGGCGCCGGGCATGGGCATCCCGCAGTCACCCCATCCCTGGGGCTCAGGGACAGGGAAAGCCCCGGGAGACTTGGGGCACCCTTGGGGAGGTTTCCAGGAGGCAGGCGCTGCTATTTAGGGAGGGTGAAGCAAGAGGGTGAAGGATGCAGAGGAAAGTTCAAGGAGCCTCCGGCAGGTCCTCCCCCGGCCCGGGCCGAAAACAACCCCAGGAGAACGGGAGGCAGAGCTGGAGCTGGCAGCACCCATGGCACGAGGGCTGGAGCGTGTCTGGGCTGGGTGCTGCAGTCACTGCCTCCATCCCTTGGGTGCTGCAGCCACATGCTCTTCGTCTTCCCAAAGAGCTTCAGGATGGTGCTTGGGGCAGGATCATCCCTCGCTGCTAGGGCACGTGCCCGTGTGTGTGCTCTCACATGGGTGCGGAGACAGGAGCTCCGCAGTGGCCTCTCTCGTGCCTCAGTTTCCCCACGGAGCCGGTTTAGACCCGCAGGGCCCGGCTCCTGGCTGCCCTGACCCGGGGCTGTGGAGGCCGTGGTGCATGCGGCTTCCTGCCTCCGCTTCCTTCCGCCGCGCAGGTTTCCCGGCTGCTGACTCAGCACGAGCCCCCCCCCCCCCCCCCCCGGCGACCCCCGGCCATGGAGACACTGGCAGGCGTCCATCCCACCGAGGCTGCCCTATGGACACTTCCACCTCCGTGTCCCCCCCACACCAAGTGATTTCCTTCCCCCTTCCCGTGGGGGCCCTCCTGGCTGCACCCCCTTGGGGTTTGTGTAGGTCCTGCAGAAACACCCCATCAGCTGCTGCCTGGTTGGGCGCGATGCCACCGTGCACTGGCTGCCTTGGAGGGACCAACCATGCGCAGCAAGGGACCGGCTGCCCTCGGTCCCCTCCTACGGCCACGTGCCGGGGCGGCTGGTGCCTGGCACAGCCCTTTTGGCGAGGGCAAAGCCCGGTTCCCCAGTGCCCAGGCTGGGCTGTGGAGCTTGATGCCCATGATGGGATGGGGCAGAGCGGGTCCTTTGGCGCAGCAGCCGCAGTGAGGTGCCGGGATGCAGCTCGCACAGCCCCGGGACCAGGGCCAGGCTTTCCCCGCCGCCTCGCTCCACAAACATCGCTCGCCGGGCGCATTTTTTCCTGGCTTACCTTTCCTATGGAGCTGCAGGGCTGGGTGCCCGCTGTGCCTGGTGCAGCGGCTCTATGGCACGGCCAACCGAGCCCCGGCTCCTCTGTCTCCGGTGGGGCTCCGGTTGCCTCCGTGCCGCTCACAGCAAGGCTGAGGAGCTGTTTTCCAGCCGAGCCGGTTGTGTCCAGCCCGGAGCCCCTCGGCGGACGCGGTCAGCACATTTCCACCTCCCTCTCCAAGTAAATAAGCACCGGTTGGAGAGGGGGGGCCGGCGGCGGCCGCGAGCGGGGCTGGGGCTCCTGCCAAGCGCTGCCTTTGCCGGCCGAGGTGGCCCCTCCAGCCCCGGGGAAGGGCTTCAGGGGGGGATCCAGCCCTGGAAGCCCCGGCAAGGGGTGTCCGCCGGGTGGGAGGCGCTGCCCGGTTAATAACTAATCCCTTCCCGAGCCTGCTCTCCTCAAGTGCCAGAATTAATGGAGCGAGCACCTCCCAGGTACCACCCGCGCCGCTAGGTCTGGCTTTAACCCTGTCACCGAGAGCACGCATCCCGAGCGGTATAAAGCAGCATCACCGATGGGGTCTGCCCCTGCATTGCAACCGTCCGGCTGCGGGGCTCTGGGTGCATGGCGGGTGCTGGGTGCTGCTGTGGGTCAGCCGCATAGTTAAGCTTGTGGCTCGTCCCACATTCACACTGGAGGCAAACGCTGCACCCCATCTCACCCCAATGCAGGCACAGCCAGGGCTCAGTGGGGAGAGCAGCAGGGTCTCCATGCCCTGCTTGGGCCCCTGTCCTTCGGAGCAGCCCCTCTGGATGCTGTCCTGCCGGTCTCTTGGGAATTCGGCCGGAAAGGCTCGAATGGGGCTCGGAAGGGGGCGGGGGTTATGCTGAGGGCTGGGGTCTGAGAGGTGCCAGCTCCGCAGGGCGACCCATCCCTGCCCTCTGGTGGCAGCTGGGGACGGGCTGGCACAGCCGCTCGCACAGCGTCACAGCCAGCTTGGCACTGGTGTAAATGGGAGGGCAGCGCTGGTGCTGGGTGAGCTGGGTGCAGGGCAGCACCCTGAGGCACCTCGGTGGGAGATGCTGCACCCCTGTGCAGGGTGCACGGCGGGGCTGCAGCCTTGCAGCCCCTGGAGCTGGGGTCCTACTGTGTGCCAGGTCCTGCAATTAGGAATGCTGCACCCTATGGATGCTCCGGAGCGATGGGGTGGGCTGGGACCCTGTGCCTGGGGGTGCTGATACAGGGGGAGCCCATCGGGCTGCTCACAGGGAGCCAGACCTAGGCAGAGCTTTGATCTCAGCACAGCAGTTTATGGAGGAAGGACCATCCCACCAGCACCGCATCCTCACCAGGGCTGGAGGAGCTCACCTGCATCCAACACCCCTTGCCATGGGGCAGCTGTGCCCACTGGGTTCCCTGGGATGGAGAACAAGGGGCTGTGTCCCTGAGGCAGGGTCTCACCAGGTCCTGGTGTGATACATGGCTCAGAGGGCAGTGCCAGCCACCGGCTGCAGCACTTTCAGTGCTTGATGCGGGAAGCGGGCGCTGCGGTGCCGGGGGCCGTGCCGGAGGTGGGCCTGGAGCACCTCGCCCACCGTGCGGCGGAAGGTCTGGCTCACGAAGTAGTAGAGGAAGAAGTTGAGGGCAGTGTTGAGCATGGCCACCATGTTGGCGATGTCCAAGGCCAAGTGCATGCGCCAGTCTCGCTTGACCGAGGCCACGTAGAGGTGGCAGATCATGACGATGGTCCGGGGAGCCCAGAGCACGATGAACACGGTGGTTTCAGCCAGGAGGAGGGCTGTGGTCTTGCTCATGTAGGGCCGGCTGCCCCCCACATGCCTCCGCTGCTTCAGCTTGCAGATGATGATGGGGTTGGTGGCCAGGAAGATGCTAGAGGGCAAGAAGTAGATGGTGATGCAGTGCACCCACTTGAGCGCCGTGTCCAGGGTGGTGGGGGGGTCGGCATCATGCCACATGTCCAACCACCAGTAGAAGGGGATGCCTGTGGCCAGGGCCACAGCGAAGACGGCTGCGATGATCTTGCGGGTGCGCTGTGGGTAGGAGATGGTGTGGTACCGCAGTGGGTGGCAGAGGGCCACGTAGCGGTCCACGGACAGCAGGACTGTGATCCACGTGGAAGCGTGGTTGGCCGTGAACTCCAGGACATTGATGGTGTGGATGAAGGCACTAGGCACAGCCCGCGCCAGGATGGCTGTCTGCAGGATGAAGCCCATAAAGATAATGAAGACCTGGGTGAGGATGTCGGAGGTGGTCAGGGCCAGCAGGTACCAGTACGATGACTTCTTGGTCCTTGTGGCCAGGCGGAACATGGCCATGGCAGTCAGGATGTTCACTGGAGGGAAGGGAGCGATGTGTGGTGGTGAGAAAGGTGTGTGGAAGGGAGCAATGTGTGGTGAGCCTACAAGAAACCTGGAGAGGGGCTTTGGACAAGGGACAGGCCAAGGGGAATGGCTTTAACCTGCCAGAGGGGAGACTGAGCTGAGCTCTTAGGCAGAAGCTCTTCCCTGTGAGGGTGCTGAGGCGCTGGCACAGGGTGCCCAGAGAAGCTGTGGCTGCCCCATCCCTGGCAGTGTTCAAGGCCAGGTTGGACACAGGGGCCTGGAGCAAGCTGCTCTAGCGGAAGGTGTCCCTGCCCATGGCAGGGGTTGGAACTGGAGGAGCTTTAAGGTCCCTTCCAACCCAAACCAGGCTGGGATTCAATGAGACTTGGGGGCACCCAGGATCGCAGGGGTGCCCAGGCTCTCCCAGGGCCGCAGGGTGAGTGGCCACAGGCCCCAGCTGGGGTATGGAGCTATAAATATCACGCTGCATTGGGGATTTACTGAGCTGATTAATCTCATCCATGTGGCAGCCCAAGCAACACAAATACCATCTGTCCCTGCTGCTGCTGCTGCTGCTGCAGCTCCTGCCCCAGGGGCTGGTCTTTAAAGCTGAGCTCCACAGCTGGGGCTGTGGACCCTTGAGGACTCTCCTCCCCATCCCCAAAACCCCAGGGCTGGGATGGGGGCCAAGGGCATGGCCTGGGTTGAGGATGCACTGCTCAGCACCCCTTGCAGGGGCTCAGCCCCTCACCTGGCAGCCCCAGCCCCAGCAGGACACTGTAATACACGATGGGGATGATGCCGACCATGCAGGGTGACCGTTCCGGCTCCAGCCATGCTGCCTCACTGGTCCACACCTCTGCCGTGCTGTTGGGCACCGAGAACATTGCCTTCCACCATGGACCGGCTGCGAGGGGAGAGAGGGAACATCAGGGGGCTGAGGGCCCTGATGGCACTCGGGTGGGGGCTCAGGTTGGCCATGGCACAAGGGCTTGGCTCCCATGGGTGCAGTTGCCCCAGGCCTGCCTCCATGTCTGCCCATGATAGAACACCCATGGATGCTGCAGGACAAGGGACCTGGGATCCAGCCTTCATGGGTACACCATGGTGACAGTCCCCACCCCCAGAGGGTGGCCCCTACTATTGGAGATGCTCCTTGGATATCGCCTTGAAGAAAACCAGATTAAAACATCACGTTCTTAGATGGATACCAGGGGAAGGACCCACGGGTGCTGCAGGGGGGGTTCCAGGGGTACCAAGGGTATTGGCCGTTGCCAGGCTTTTAGCTAAGTCCTTTGCCAGCTTCGCCGGCCGGCCTGCATGAAGCAGCGACCCTGCCTGTACCCCCGTACCCCCGCCCGAACCCAGCACCCGAATCGGTCCCATTCTGCTCCCCACCATTCATAAACCTAGGCGTCCCGAAGTCCACGCTCCTATTGGTTAGAGGGGCACAGGTTTTACCCAATCAGAGAGGCGTCTTCCATGAATGGGGAAACCAAATCTGAGCGCTGCTCTCTGATTGGTCAGAATCCCCCATCCAAAAGAATCGGTATCTCCCGTGGGCTACGGCGACCCCAGCCCTAGAGCCGGGGCGCAGGGGGGGTCCTGAGCCCGGTGTGGGGGTACTGGGCACAGCTGCGGTCCCAGCCCGCCCCTGGCCCCACAGGGACCCCAAACTGCTCCAGGTCCACTCACCGCAGTCCCCGGACGGCTCCGGGGCCGAGAGGGCCACGTTTCCCAGAGCCTGTTCTCCCGTTCCGGCCCCCCCCGCGATGGATGTGTCCCCGCACCAGTGCCCTCGGGGGGTTCCCACCTCTCCAGCCCTGGGGTCGATGGGGCTGTGACCTCTGCTCCCGGCTGGGATGGAGCCAGAGCTGAGCCTGGGCTGGGTGGGATTGGGAGGGGTGAGAGGGTGCGCAGGGGGTTGCCAATTAACTGCAAATTAGATCTGGCTCAGCAGCAGCATCGCCTCCAGCCCCTCACATCCCCCAGGGAACTGGGGCATCGATCGGCTGCAGCTGCGGCGGGAGCGCATTAACCCTCTCCCAGCCCTCGTCCCGTTTGCTCTGCTGGGGGATCTGGTCCAGGTCTGGTCCTCTTTTGCCCTCCCGTGCACGGGTCCCACTCCCCAAGCCCTGCAGGAAGTGGGATCTCACCTTGGTGGCCTCTGTGCCACCCTCCGGGTGTGCGATGCCACCTTCCCTGGGCCCAGAGAGCCACCGGTGTCCCTGTCCTGCCGGTGTCCCTGCTGGTGTCCGTGTCCTCACCGGTGGCTGTGTCCCCGTTGGTGTCCGTGTCTCCTCCAGCACTGTGGGCACATGGCACAGCCTCCTGGGGCTCAAGCTACACGGGGCGGAGGGAGAGCAGTGTGGGCAGAGCCACGGGCTGGGCTAGCAGAGCACGGGTGACGTCCCCGAGCCTCGCTGCTCCCATGGGAGCCAGGGATGCGGTCACCTGAAGAGGCTGCACCAGTCCTGAGTGACTGTGATGGAGCTCATCCCCGCACCCAGGGCAATGGGGATGGTGGTGCAGGTGCCTGGGGACAGCTTGGGCACCCCCCGAAGGCCTGTGCCACACAAGGGGTCTGTGGCCAACCTCTGTGTACTCAGAGGAGCGTGTGTGCACATGTGAATGGCCAAGTGTGTGCGTTATGCATCCCTGCCAGGCTTTGCTCTGTCTGTGCCTGGGTGCCCACCAATGGCCCAAAGTGGAGGGAAAGCCCGCCCATGCCTCAGTTTCCCCAGCAGCACAGGGAGGGGATGGATGCTCTGTCCCCTGGTGACCACCAACACCAGCCCCACGGTCCCCCATGTCCCCCCCATGCCCTGTGGCCAGCCATGGGGCACATGAGGGTCCCTGCGCTGTGGTGCAGCCTGAGCTGGCACCGTGCTGTGGCTCACCGGGCACAAGCTGTTGTTTTGCAGGCGGGTGGTTAAATGAGGCATCGGTGGATGTGGTGAGCCATTAACCGGCTGTGCTGCAGTGGGGGCCCCTCATCCCCCTGCGCTCCACTGTGAGGCAGGAATGCTGCCCTGGGCTGCGGGCTCTGCCTGCACCTCGCGCCTGGGGCTCCTGTGACCCATGGGGCCACGGCACAAGGGGTGGCTCATCCCCAGGCTCTCTATCCATGGATCAGGGCCAGATGGGTGACTCCCCCCCCGCGGGAGCTGCATCAACATCTGCCCGTGCTCAACATCTGGAGACCCCATCTAAACCCCAGCCCCTGGCTCACCCCCCTGGGCCACGGCTGTGCTCAGGGATGAGGCTCCTCAACCCTGCCTCTGCTCCCACATGAGCCCAAAGCAAACGTGTCCTCAGAAGCCCTCACTGGCACTAAAGCAGCCCTGGCCATGGCGGTGGCACCGGGGGCACTGGGCCAGTGCCGGGCAAGCTGACGCAAAGGGGCAGATGGGCTGAGCCGCCCCCACTCTGCTGGAGTCCCCCTGCCCATCCTACCCCACTGCATGCACCAGTGACCACCTTCACCCCATGAACCACTCAGTCCCCATCCCACCGGCTGCAGGGTGCTGGTGCTGGCAGCGGTGGCTGTGGCACAGCGTTCCCTCCAGGGGTCCTGAGGAGGGAACGTGGTGTGAACCGGACCCAGGCACACGGTGCTGTCACCACGCTGGCAGCTGAGCACAGAGCTGCACCACCGCAGGCACCAGCGCTAATCCCATCAGCCTGGACAGACACTCAATAACCGGGACTGGTGAACGTCCTCCTGGGTGGCTCCGGCACTGCCACCCGCTGAAGGTCACAGCATCTCCCCGGCGGTGTCCCCAGGAGGCAGGGACCAAGGCGAGGTCCTGCTGCACCCCAAAGTGACCTTGTGCAGTGATGCCACTGCTCCTGCCTGGGGAGAACCAAGCCGTGGGGCTCCTGCCCGGCCTGGCAGCTCCCCGATACCTTCATGGGGGGCTCCAGCGGTGAGTGAGGAGCTGCCGTGTCCCTGAAAGCCCCCATCCGTGGGGTCTGTCCCCCATCTCCATCCCTTCTGTGGTCCTGGCTCCCTCCTATTGATGCCATTGGGGCCAAAGCCAAAAGCGGGGTTCAGAGACTCTGTGCTCCCACCCCAAAGCCCCACAAGAGGTGTTGGGGCAGGCAGGGAGCCAGCGGAGGCTGGGACTGGGCACTCGCATGGCGCAGGCAGCCTCTTGGCTGCAAAGGCTGGGAAAAGGGCAGGCAGTTCCTGCCGGCAGCCCGGATGCCATGGTGATGGGCTGCTCCCGGCATGAATACCCATGAGCTGGGGGGAGCAGGGAGGCCACAAAGAGCTGTGCCCTGAATGCAAAGACCCCACTGATGCATCCCGGCCGCACAAAGGGCTGCAGCCATGCGTGGGGCTCCGGCACGGCACAGGGCTGTGGTGAGTGGATTTGCCCACATGGTGTGCCGAGGCTCCCCATCACAGCACCCCGGGGTGCGGGGCTGGGGTCCGGGCTCAGGGTCGGATGGATGGGGGCTGGATGCGGTTCCCTTGGCAACAGCCGGTCCCAGTTTCCACCAATCGATGTGGCAGGCTCGTGGCCTACATAAGCGCCCGGCGTGTGCCGATGCCGTGCCGAGCCCCGGCAGATGCGCTTGCGAAGCCATGGCCAGGCTGACGGGCACCCGGCCCGGCCGCTGCTGGGGCTGCGCCGCTGCCTTCCTCCTCCTCCTCCTCACCGTGCAAGCGGGTAAGGGCGGCCGTGCCTGGGGGGAGGCATGGAGGGACCCCTCTGCCACCACTGGGTACCATGGTGGGGCTGGGCTGCGGTGTGGGTGAACGGTGGTGCCCATGGGAAGCTGAGCACGGCTCTCCAGCTGCCACTGTAGTGAACTGGGAGGGATGGATGCAGCTCATGGATGTGCTGAGCCCCACAGCTGTGCCCTGCGGTGCCAGGGAGGTGCCGGCAGTTAGAGTTGTGCCCCTGGAAAACTGGGTGCTGTGGGCAGCGATGTCCAGCACCATGGGGCTAAGAGCTCCTCATCCTCATTTTCGTCCTCATCCCCATCTCCATCCCTGCTCAGCTGGGTTTAAGCTGGCGCTGGGAAGGGTAATTGGACAGCTCACTGGGAGCAAGATGGGATTTGAGAGAGATGGAGCCAAATTCACCCTGGAAGAAGGATGCTCCAGGGAGCGGATGTGAGCTGTGGAAGGAATGAGGGAGAGGAAGAGAGGGGCGAAGGCTCTCCGTGCCCACAGGAGCACAGAGACCCCTGTTTCACATTCCCACATCCCCCTCCAGTCCCTGCTGGGAGCCCAGCACTGGAGGGACATGGACATGGGGGGACGGTCACCCCTGGTGCATGCCTGAGCCGGGACCAGGAGCATGGCAGTGAAATTCGGCTGGGAAGGAGATGCTGGTTCACAGCATCAGTGAGGAGACAGGGATGGCAGCAGGATCTGCAGTGACACTGGAACAGCTGGGATATCCAGGCAGCTCGGACCATGGGGACCCCATTCCTGGGTGCAGGGGCTCTCGGGTGCCCCATGGGTCAGGCCGGGAGGCAGGGTTTGGGGGTGATGCCCAGGGCTTGCTCTGCTGCAGCAGGGCTGGGATCAGGGCTGCAGCCCGGGCTGTGAGCCAGCGCTGCCCGGCGCAGGGCCATTTCCCAGCACGTCCCAGCCCGGGACATGGTGGTCTCACCCCTTTTGCTGCAGAAAAGCAGTTTTTTGGCTCCTCAGGACACAAATGTCCCCGTGTGCCCTTAGTCCTCCCCACACCCCTTTGGCACCAGCCAGTTCTTTGGCACTGGGGTGGGAGGGGGGAGGATGTGCACAGAGCAAGGCTGCCCATTACCCACCCAACCCCACAACTGGACCCCCTTGTGCTGTGCCTGGCTCCTGGGGTGCAGCTCTGGGACGGTCCCATCTCCCCCCAGCCCAAAAAGCTGACCTGAGCGGTGAGGCCACAGCCGCCACCATCAACCACTCACTGACGCTGCTGCAGCGGCTGCAGGAGCTGCTGCACAACAGCAACAGCAGCGACTCGGTGCTGCGGGTGCGCACGGCGGCCTCTGACGAGGCCAAGGTCTTCCACACACACCAGCTGCTGCTCAGCCTCCAGAGCGAGGTCTTCGAGAGCCTCCTGCGCAACCAGAGCGTCCTCACCCTGCACGAGCCCCCTGAGACCGCCGCGCTCTTCGAGAAGTTCATCAGGTACCTGCGGACCCCACGGGATGGGGACAGCAGCAGGGATGCAGCTCCAGTGGGGACCGCGGGAACCCTATGGGATGGGGATGCCCGGAGGGATGTAGGCAAGGAGGGGAGAGGTTCCTCTGGGGACCATGGTGGGATGGGCTTTGTGTGGGGATGCAGGCACGGAGGGAGGATGCTCCTCTGGGGACTATGGGGACTCAACGGGAAGGATGACTGGAGGAATGCAGCTAAGGATGGTCCCCTGGGGGTACTTTGTGGGATGGGGATAACGAGAGGGATGTAGACAAAGAAAGAGGATGCTCTCTGGTGACCATAGGAACTCAAAAGGATGGGGTACTCAGGAGAATACAGCCAAAGAAGGATGCTCCCCTGGGACCCAAAAGGATGGGATGCTTGGAGGGATGTGGCTAACGAAAAGGGATGTTTCTATGGGATGGGGACACCTGGAGAGGTGCAGCCCAGGAGGGAGAATGCTCCCCTGGGCTGATGGAGCCTGTGTCTGGGCTGGGAAGGGGATGGAGGGACACCAGCATCACGTCTGCACGCTCTGCCCCAGGTACCTGTACTGCGGGGGGGTCTCCATCCTGCTGCACCAAGCCATCCCCATGCACCAGCTGGCCAGCAAGTACCGGGTCTGGGGTTTGCAGCGCGGCGTGGCCGAGTACATGAAGAGCCACTTGGCCAGCGAGTCGAGCCAGGGGCACGTGGTGGGCTGGTACCACTACGCGGTGCGCGTCGGGGACGCGGCGCTGCAGGAGAGCTGCCTCCAGTTCCTGGCCTGGAACCTCTCTGCGGTGCTGAGCAGCGCCGAGTGGGGCTCAGTGAGCGTGGAGCTGCTGCTGCTGCTGCTGGAGCGCTCCGACCTGGTGCTGCACAGCGAGCTGGAGCTCTACACCGCCGTGGAGACCTGGCTGGGCCGGCGGCAGCCCGAGCCTGCCGTGGCCGAGCGGGTGCTGCGCGCCATCCGGTACCCCATGATACCCCCCAGCCAGCTCTTCCGGCTGCAGGCGCAGTCGGTGGTGCTGGCGCGGCACCGCGGTGCGGTGCAGGACCTGCTCTTCCAGGCGTTCCAGTTCCACGCCGCCTCCCCGCTCCACTTCGCCAAGTACTTCGACGTCAACTGCAGCATGTTCCTGCCCCGCAACTACCTCGCGCCCAGCTGGGGCTCCCAGTGGGTCATCAACAACCCGGCGCGGGACGACCGCAGCACCAGCTTCCAGACGCAGCTGGGCCCCAGCAGCCACGACGCCGGGAAGAGGGTGACGTGGAACGCGCTGTTCTCGCCGCGCTGGCTGCCCGTCAGCCTGCGCCCCGTCTACTCGGATACGGTGCCGGGCGCCGTGCAGGCCGCGCGCATCGAGGACGGGCGGCCCCGGCTCGTGGTCACCCCGGCCATGAGCAGCCCTGACTTCGCCGGGGTCAGCTTCCAGAAGACGGTGCTGGTGGGGGTGCGGCAGCAGGGCCGGGTCCTGGTGAAACACGCGTACAGCTTCCACCAGAGCTCCGATGAGGTGCCCGACTTCCTGGCGCACGCCGACCTGCAGAAGCGCGCCTCCGAGTACCTCATCGACAACTCCCTGCACCTCCACATCATCATCAAGCCCGTGTACCACTCCCTCATCAAGGTGAAGAAGTAGCGAGGAGGAGATGGGTCCCGCTGCTGGACTGGGCCCAGCCCCACGGGGGGCTTGTGTTTGGTTCTGCTCGTAGGTAGATGGAGGTCCCTGTGCCGGGGACCCCAGGGCTGTGCTCTCCACTCCCCATCCCTCCCCTATGGTCCTCCTTGCCACGTCCAATCTCCATTGCTCCATCACTGTCTCGTGGGGAGCTGGCTGAAGAGGGACTTTTGACTAGGACCTGTAGTGACAGGACAAGGGGGAATGGATTTAAGCTGAAAGAGGGTAGATTTAGGTTAGATTTTAGGCAGAAGTTCTTCCCTGTGAGGGTGCTGAGGCGCTGGCACAGGGTGCCCAGAGAAGCTGTGGCTGCCCCATCCCTGGCAGTGCTCAAGGCCAGGTTGGACACAGGGGCTTGGAGCAAGCTGCTCCAGTGGAAGGGGTCCCTGCCTGTGGCAGGGGTTGGAGCTGGAGGAGTTTTAAGGTCCCTTCAATCCAAACCAGGCTGGGATTCTGTGATGACACTGGGAGCCCCCCAGCCCCGTGCAGGTGATGCAGGAGGTGACACACGCAGCCCACGGGCACATCCTGGCTCACAAACCCCAACAGGGAAGAAGATGGGGGCAGGAACAGCCCGGCCTTCCTGTGATGCCTCCCCTGCGACACTGGGTCCCTCCGTGCCGGGTGATGAAGCCATGGTGCTGGCTCTGGCTGTTGTCCTGGGTACCCAGCACCCGGCAGCTCAGTGGTGAGCTGGGTGCATGCCCAGGGGTGGGGGGTCCGGACGCCCGCCCTGCCCTGGCACCTCCATCCCTGCCTAATAAAGCCAGAAAACGAACACGGGGCATATGGGGACATCTTTGGATGGGTTTGGCATGGGCAGAGCTGGCTCCCATCCCTACCCCTGCCCGTTGCCCCCAGCTGGGGTGGCTCGGGACGATGCTGCTTGGTGCTGGGCTGGCAGGATGGGTGCTCATCCCGCTGTCCTGGCACAGAGTCCGGCCTCTCTCTGGAGGGCGATGGGCTCAGCACCAGTGACTCCATCCATCCTTGCTGGTGGCTCTGGCACCGCTCCTGGTGATGAGTGATGGGCGCTGCTCCTGCCAGGGGCTGGTGGGAGCTGGAGGGGCAGAGGGACCCCAGCACCTGGGGAAGGGGCAGCCCCTGGTGCTCACCCCACTCATGTGCAGCTTTGCATGGCTGGGGAAGCACCTTCCCACCACCTCTCCTTCCTGGCACAGTCAGGGCTGGCCCATAATGAGGTGCTTCGTAAGCTGCAAACCTGATGCTCTGCTCCTTCCCTGCCCCTTGGAGCTCCCAGCCTGGAGCTGCAGGTGCCTGGTTAATGATTCACGGCGGGTAAGCAGAAGGTGTTTACACAGCATGGATAATCCCAGCCCAGGCTCCGCAGGCTGCTCCTGCAGGGAGAGCAGCAGGTTGGGGCCATGGGGCTTTGCTCAGCATCACTCTGCAGCTTGGAAGGGGCACGGTGCTGCACCAGGACCCTGCTGCCACCGCCAGGTCCCTGCTCTGCTCCTTGGGCTGGGGATGCTTTGCCATGGTCAGGAGCTGCGTTTGTGGCGCGAGGAGGGGAGATGAGCAAGAGGCTGCGATTCCCCCCCTCTGCTCAACTCTGCTGCGAGAAATCAGGAAACGTGACGTGGAAAACTCCTCTTTATTCACCCTGAATTAAACCCCAGTGAGCTGGGAGGACGAGGGGCAGGGAGCACCTGTGCCCAACACAAGAGCTCCTGTGAGACCCACGGGTCCTACTCCTCCTGCAGAGGGAGATGTGGGGTCAGGGAGCTGTGTGGGGCCCCCCCTGCTCATCACCCCACTGAGACAGAGACCTTCAAGCTCTGCCCAGCTCAGGGGCAGCAGCCTCAGCCCCACACGAGCCATGGAGCAGCAACCTGAGCAAGGGGGAAACAACAACTGACCTTGGCAGCATCCTCCTTCTTCCCCTCCTCTTCCTTGGGCTCCTGGCTCTCTCCCTTGGGCTCTTGACTCTCTTCCTTGGGCTCCTGGCTCTCTTCCTTGGGCTCCTGGCTCTCTTCCTCAGGCACCTGGATGTTTTCCTCGGGCACCTGGATGTCTTCCTTTTGCAAAGCTGCCTCCTCAGTATAATCCCTAACCTGAAAGGCAGAGGCTGATCCCTGTCCCTTGCCCCATGGCAACGAGTCCCGGCTCCCGCTGCCGGTTCATCCCATGCCCGGTACCTTGCCATGCAGCTGCCTCATCTCTGCCTCTGCCTTCCTCCGCAGCTCCGCTTGGATCACCTCTAGGAACTCCTTCTGGGCCCGGGCAAACTTCTCCTGGGGGCTCTCTGCTGGCACCTCCTCCGTCTCCATCACTCGGCTCTCGGACCTGGCGCGCTCCTTCAGCCGCATCTCCCGGTGCCGCGCCTCCAGGATCTTCTCCCGCCTCGTCTCCCGCTCGAACATCTGGGGCAGGGGGTGCAGGGTGAGGGGGGACCGCAGGGCTCAGCGCCGAGGCTTTGTGACCCACGCAGCGCCCAGTGGCTCGGGGTGGACGTACGGCATTGACCAAGTTCTTCTCGTTCCTCCGGAGGGTGCAGAGCACCGAGGAGATCTCCATCACGCTGACGGTGCCCACCTTGGAGCCGCAGGCAACGACGCAGCCGCTGTCCTGCACGCGCAGGCTGGACAAGGGCTCGTCACAGACCTGGGGAGGAAGGACGGGAGGTGGTGGCACTTACCCGTGATGTGATGCCCCATGGGGGGACACGGGCAGGATGAGGTAAACCCATGCGGTTGCCAAGAACAGGAGCCTACGTGTGAAGTTTTGGGCACATGGGGCTTCAGGCACAGCTTGGGGCTGAGGGGACCTGCTTGATGGAGCTTATCCCGAGGTCCATGTAGATGGGATGAGGCTCCATCCCTGGCAATGCCTGCTCCGTGCAGGGCAGGGTGGCAGCTCTGCCAAGGAGCCTGCTGCCAGAGGGACCCGGAGCCACTGGGGACCCGACCTTCAGGCTGAGGAAGGGGTCCTTCTGCTTGAAGAGGAAGTCCCAGATGTCCAGCATCCCGTCTGACCGGGTGGTGAAGAACACAGCCGGCCTCACGGGGCTCCAGCACCCGTCCGTCAGGTAGGCTAAGTGGTACCTGCCAGCAGACACGATGCAGCGGGGATGGGCTCGTGGTCTCCACGGCTGCTGCCTGAGCAGCACCTTCAGCCACTCTCTTGCAGTGCCCTCAGCCATGATGGCACCGCTCTGCCTTGGTGACCACCCCACCACCTCCTGCCTGACTCGACCAGAGCAGACCCTGCTGCTCACCAGCCCTCAGCATGCTCCTCCACAGCAAAAGAGATGACTTTTGGCAGGGCAAACACCCCAGCACCTACTTGGTCCACATGATTGCGGACTCCTTGGCATCCTCTGACCAGATTCGAGCAGTCCAGTCGCCGACTGTCAGGAAGATTTTGGGGTACATGGGGTTCCTGCTCAGGGCATAGACAGGTCCATGGTGGCCACTGTAGGTGCAGGTGATCTTTTCGGTGGGTATCTTGGCCTTGCGGTTGCAGAGGATGACGATGCCCTGCTCCGTGCCCACCATGAAGTTGGTGGGCTGAGGGTGGGAGGAGGATGCAGAAGCTGTCAGCAGCTCATGGGATCCCACCACACGTGGGGCAGCAAAGGGCTCTTCTGTGGGAGCAGGGGGATCTGGGGAATTCAGGTATTGGAAGACTGGGATAGCAGCTACAGGAAACCTGGAGAGGGGCTTTGGACAAGGGCCTGTAGGGACAGGCCAAGGGGAATGGCTTTAACCTGCCAGAGGGGAGACTGAGCTGAGCTCTTAGGCAGAAGCTCTTCCCTGTGAGGGTGCTGAGGCGCTGGCACAGGGTGCCCAGAGAAGCTGTGGCTGCCCCATCCCTGGCAGTGTTCAAGGCCAGGTTGGACACAGGGGCTTGGAGCAAGCTGCTCTAGTGGAAGGTGTCCCTGCCTGTGGCAGGGGTTGGAGCTGGAGGAGCTTTAAGGTCCCTTCCAACCCAAACCAGGCTGGGGTTCTGTGATTTAGAGACCGAAATGCCAGCAAGACCCCATGTTTTGGGAGACATCCACTCCTGATGCTCAGAGGTGGGTGGGAACACGCCACGGGCTGCAGCACGATGCTCTGGGTCACTCTGGGCATCAGCCACTTGTGCTGTAGCCCTGGATCCCTGCCCCGGCTCCGGGTGCTGCACTCACTGACCAGGGAACTCTCAAACTCCAGCGTGACGGCGCCCAGAGCATCCTTCAGGATCCCTTTCCGGGAGATGTCCAGGACCAGCTTCTCAGTGGGCATGGAAAGCTTGCGGATGTCCCACCACAGCACCTGCAGGGACAAGGAGTGGGATGGGCCTGCAGGGATGCTCCTGCCTGGGCTGTGGGTGCTGCGAGCTCCCTGTGCCAACCCCAGGAAGCTCTTTTGGGCTGTCAGCTCCTGCCAGGGGGTCCCTGTGTGAGTGCAGGGCCCTGCTCTCTGCCCCTGCTCTTTACCTGCCCATCAGTGGAGGCTGAGAAGCAATCGGTGTTCGTTTTGGACTGCAACCAGACAGCTCCGTACACGGGGTCCCTGTGGCTGGCCTCCACAGGGGACACCTCCACGGGCAGCTGCCCTTTCCTGGTGTCCCAGTAAGCTGGGAGGGAAAAGGAGATGTTGAGATCTGCACCATCCCTTCCCTGGCTCCTTTGCTTGCCACTTGTTTCCCAAGGAGATGCTGCCCCACTGCCCAAGCCAGAATGGGAGCAAACCTCACTGGGTGCTCCCCCCACACCTCCCAGCCCCACAAGCACCAGGGATGCCCACCCTGAGCCATAACACAATTTGCACCTTCTGCAAGCAGCGGCCTGGAGGGTGGTAACATCCTAAAGAGCATTTCCTCAGCTCTCATCAATCTGTGCCAGATGCACAGCAATACCCAGAGGCAATAAATCCCCCCTGGCTCCCCCTGCTCTGCACAATGGGCTGTGCAGGGCCAGATGTGGTCTGAGCAGCCCCTTGTCAACACTAAACAGTGCCTCTTGCACTCAGTGATGCTGAAAACCAGCCTGTGTGACCTGATCCTCCCCTCCTGCATGCCCAAAGGATGCTGGCTAAGGCAGGTCCCTCTCGGACACATTTCCTTCTCCTATTTCCCTATCTCTGCCCCTGACACAAGGTCTATGGTGGCACCGAGCCCCACACGCTCCCGCTTGCCCACTGCTCATTAGGTAATTGGAGGTGACGGAGGGACGGGGCGAGGTCCATCCCCTCCATCACCCCGGAGCGTGCAGCATAGCCCTGCTACACGTGCCCTGCCTGCTGCCGGCGCTGCTGCTGCTGCAATCGGGAAGGGAAACAGCAGAATGAGTGCAATTAAACCTGGCCGAATAAATAACAGAGCCATAAAGGAAGCTGGCAAAGAGCAGCCCTTTCCAAGCACTTGAACAGCAGCACAGGACAATCCAGGGCATGAAATGATGGCAACGCTCCTGGGCTCTTGCCATGCCGTGAGCTGGGGCTGAGGCTGGGCATGGCACACGTGCTGCTCCATGTCTGCTCCAGCGATCCCCGCAGCGGTGTCACTGCCCCGAGTGCCTGCAAAGGGATCCAGGCAGGGTCCTCCCCTCTCCGGGTGCCTGCAAACCTCCAGGGCTTCAGGCCCTGCCCAGGATATTCCCAGCTGCAGCACTAAGGACATGATGTCTTTGTGAGGGTAGCAGAGCTGGAGCCGGGCTCTTACTGAACTAGAATGAAGACCCTTGTTCATACAGCTTCACATTCGGATTAAGGGCCTGTAGGGACAGGCCAAGGGGAATGGCTTTAACCTGCCAGAGGGGAGACTGAGATGAGCTCTTAGGCAGAAGCTCTTCCCTGTGAGGGTGCTGAGGCGCTGGCACAGGGTGCCCAGAGGAGCTGTGGCTGTCCCATCCCTGGCAGTGCTCAAGGCCAGGTTGGACACAGGGGCTTGGAGCAAGCTGCTCCAGTGGAAGGGCTCCCTGCCTGTGGCAGGGGTTGGAGCTGGAGGAGCTGTAAGGTCCCTTCCACCCAAACCATCTGGGATTCTATGATGGATCCGTCTTCCTTACCCATCAGCCCATTGTAGCATCCTCCCACCAGCATGAAGGAGTCTTTGGGGTTGTATTCCAGGGTCACGAGAGGCGATGGCGGCTTGAGAACTATCTCGGGCCTGCTGGAGTTCTCTGCCAAGAAGGGATGAGTGAAGAGCAAAGTGCAGGGGCAACCTGGAGGGCGAGCACCCACCTACAACCCAGCCCCATGCTGCTGCATCCTCTCCTCCACACCGGGCTGGATGAGGTGGCCGTGGCACCAGGATACCTCTCATGAGCCAGGGAAGGGAGGGACCCCTGGTACCCCAACCCCTGGTACCCTGACCCCTCCTTTTTATGTTTTTCACCCCAAACCACACAGGTCTGAGAGAGCTGTGACAGAGCAGGGCAATTCTCCACTGCGCCTGTACAGCCTCCACCGTAATCAATCACAATTGAACCACAGCAAGACAAGAACCGCATCAGAGCGGGGCTCAGCTGCCTGCTGTGGTCACAGGCTCTGCAGCTCATGGTGCAGTGCGATGTTAGTGGTTATTTCCCACCTGTTACCCAGCTTTCTGGTTCCATTCCTCCCCTTCTCCGCATTGATCCGTGGTCACAGCAGACCCCAACCCCCTGTTCACCCGCTCCAGAGTGCTGTGAGGCTTCATTACACGCTTTGAAGACACAAAGTGCTTCCGCAGCGGCAGCATCACTGACTGGTGAGCCCTTCCCTTACCCAGATCCCAGATGTACGAGTCAAGGCTCATGTCTTTCTTGCTTTGCTGGAACTCCAGGATGGAATAAGCCACTGCCAGCTTTTTGCTTGCGTTGGGGCACCAGGAAAGGTGCGTGGCTGTCCTCTTGGCTGTGTTGGGATCCCTTTTTGACAACAGGACATCAAATAAAGACGTTGTTAGTTTGCTAACAGCTTTGGCAGGCCCTGGGATGACTGTCTCCCAAAGGAAACTGGGGGAATTGCAATTAAAATAACTCGTGAGCATTGAGTGCAGGAAACGATTCTCTTGGGGGTTGGGTGGAAGGAGAAGAGTTGATGATTTAATGAAGTCTTTCCAGTTATATGTTTCTAAGAATCCAGCTATGTTACTTCTAGAAATGACCTAAACTGCCCCTGACAGTGGAAAATTATCTTTGAGGCATAAAAGGAATTCATCACATCCTGCTTAAAGCACTGTTAGGAGATGCTCAGAGCAGTCCCTGGATGGTGGTACCTAGCTCCAAAGTGCTTTGGGCAGGGTGGAGAGGAACGGATGGAGTTAAGGAGCAGAGGGCTGCAGCAGGGCTCCATCCACGAACCCATCCAGCACGATCCTAAAGCTGCTGGGTTTTCCACCTCCTTTGTCTCCAAAGGCAGGTTGATACGCGTGGTGCATGGAGCGCCCGGTGAGCCCCGCTGCCTGTGCTACCTGATGGTATTGATGGTTTTTGCAGAGGGGGGCTCGATCTCCACCTCTATCATCTCCTCCTCTTCAAAGTACTCCTCGTAGATGTCGATGGCATTGTTCTGCTTGACGCAGTGCTCCATCAGCTACGGGGGAGCACAGGCAGGGGCTGTGGGCAGCTGCCTGGGCAAGGGGACAGGCAGCGGGAAGGCAGGGGGCTCTGGGAGCAGGGCATGGCTTGTCCTTACGGTGCCGAGCTGTGTGATGACGTTGATGTAGTGCTCATCCTTCTCCAGCTTCTTCCTGAAGCGCGCTGTCTGATCTGCGTCGTGCAGGTTCACATCCTTGGGCCAACCGCCCTCCACGTGGTTGACACCACGGGACTGCACCTTCACTCGGTCCGTGTTGACCTGGGGGTGGCCGGGAGGAAGCAGAGCAAAGGTTTGAGCCAAAAAGGTGCAAAACCCGACCTAAACCATGCTGTGAAAACACCGTTCTGCCTCATTTCCCATAGGAAGGTGGGCTGGGAACACTGGGGCTGTTCAGAAGAGAAGAGAAGCTGTGTGGAGACATCAGAGCAGTTTCCAGTGTCTGAAGGGGGCTACAAGGATGCGGGACAGGGATCCTTCATCAGGGGCTGCAGGGATAGGATGAGGAGTGATGGGTTCAAACTGAAATGGGAGATTTACGTTGGATATGAGGAAGAAGCTCTTACTATGAGAGTGGTGAGTACTAGAACAGCTTGCCCAGAGAAGCTGTGGCTGCCCCATCCCTGGCAGTGTTCAAGGCCAGATTGGACCCAGGGGCTTGGAGCAAGCTGCTCCAGTGGAAGGTGTCCCTGCCCGTGGCAGGGGTTGGAGCTGGAGGAGCTTTCAGCTCCCTCCAACCCAAACCATCCCATGACTCCATGATTCACACTCTGGGAGGCCGCCGGCACCCAGCCCTTACCTCGTGCTCCGACATCTCGGTGCTGTGCTGCACGTAGGTGTGCACGGGGTCCCTGGGCACGAAGTTGTCGGCCAGGCCGGGGTCGGGGGGGATGTCCACGTTCACGATGGCCGCCTGGTCGGAGAAGCAGCAGGGCCGGCCGAACTCGCTGCGCTTCCGCGTGTACAGGTACGAGATCTCCATTGCGGCTCCGGGGCGCCGGGACCGGGGGTGCCGCTGCGGGGGGGACCGGGGGAGGCCCAGCCGAGCAGCACCGCGTCTGCTGTTGCCAGGCAACGCCAGGCGGCGATCACGTGACCGGTGAGGGCCGTACTGGTGCCGCACGGCGGGCGCCATGGTGGGAGGGTAATGGGTGGTTAATGGGCTGCGGTAATTAGCGCATTGACCACGCACGGTTAATGGGGGCTCTGCTTCACCGCCCTGCTATGGGGGGGAGCCAGGCTGGGGCCACCCCTGTGTGAGGGGACTGGGCCGTGGCCGCTGTTGGGGATTCCCTCTGTGCTTCCCCTGACCCTTCCTGCTCAGCCCTGGGAGGAGGGAGTGCTGCGTCATTCCCGCGGGAGCAGGAGGGGATCCCGGGAGAGGCAGCCCTGCAGCTGCAGCGGCCTGGGTCCGGTGGGGTCTGGCATCAGGAGCCAGCGCTGCTCCCCACACACCCAAACACTCCATGGAAGCCCAGCCTGGTTTGGGTTGGAAGGGACCTTAACGCTCCCCCAGCACCACAGCGCGGTGGGCAGGAGGGGGCCTGGTGCGGCTCAGCCCAGAGAATGTTTCGTACAAGTGTTTATTGTCCTTCCCCCACAGGGCACATCCGCGTCGGGCTCCAGCCCCTGGGGAGGTTTAGTTCACATGCGTTTAACACCAGCTCTATTACCAGTACCGTTACAGTCAAACATCAACCCCCCCCAGTATTCCCTGGGAGTTTCCAACAGGGAGCATTGCAGTCACACGGAACACGGGGTAAGGGACTGAGGGGAACATACAGGTTATTGTTAAAAGACACAGCGAGTCGCTGCTATCAAGTAAGAGCCCGGAGCTGGCCCAAGGGACAGCCTGGCTACCCCAGCTGTTAGCCAAAGCGGGGATGAGGGGATGGAAAACCACAACCAGCAGCACAGGAGGCTGCTACCTGGAGGGAGATGAGGGTTAAGGATAAGCCTTTGCTCTCCAGGGAAGTCCATACCAAAACAGGCATCCAAAAAAGATCCATTTCAGGTCATGCTGCTTCCCCTCCTGGCTCCTTGAAGGCCTGGCAGGACCATGCCCTCCCCAGGACCACATCCTGCCCCAGGGGTGCTCGTATCCCCCTCCGAGGGGGTTTGTGGCTGTCCTGCAGAAGGAGGGGAGCCCAGCACAGCCCAGCCAAGCTGAATAGCCCAGAAGAGCCTTCAAACCAGCCCAAAACCTGCTACCACTGTGCACTGCAGTGAAACCCCATTCACACAGAGGCAGCGAGTCAAACGGCACCTCTGCTCTGCAGAGAACTCATAAAACCTGGGAGCAAAGCAAAGGAAAACCAGCGAGGACAAAGCATCCTTAATTCTACAGCCCCTGAACCCAGGGCAGCAGCGAGGGGGACACAGGGAGCCGGCTCCATCCATGAGGAGCGGGAGCTGGGATCACTAGTGGTTGGTGCTGCATTGCTACGGGAGCGAAGGAGCCACCCATGGTCCCAGGCTGGGTGCTCCAGGGAGCTGGAGAAGGCTCCGTTCCATGGCATAAAACATCCCCAAGTGGGGAAGGACCGGAGGAGCCCACGTGAGGGTGTGAAGCATCCCCAATCTTCTCAGCGTTCGGCCCCAGTCACTGTCAGCCACAGGAGAGGAAGACTTGAAATGGAGAAGGAGCTGCCAAGAGGGAAAAGGAGGGTAAAGGGAGCCCGGGGGCCTCCCCACTGCCGGGGCTCGTCCTCTGGCCATTGCCGGGCTTCCCACCACGTCTGTCCCGGGTCTCTTTGGTTTCCCATCACAGGAACGCCGGTGGCACCGTCTCCTCCTGCTGGGAGCCGCGCGGGGCCAGCCCTAGGCTGGGACCTCGGTGCTGTGGGGCCGGACGTGCTCATCGGTGACCGACAGGTAGGTGGCTCGCATGCTCGGGGAGTACTGCGGGGACAGGACGTGGGGTCAGCGTAACTGCAGCCCATGGTGTGACCCCCACACCACCCCTGCACCACCAAGGGCTGCTGAGCTGCCAGAGAGAGCCCGAGCATCATAGGAGGGAGCTTAAACCTCATCCACTTCCAAAGCCCCTCTCCAGGTTTCCTGTAGCCGCTTTAGGCATTGGAGCTGCTCCAAGGTCTCCTCTTAAGGAGCCTTCTCTTCTCCAGGCTGAACCAGCCCAGTCCCACCATGCTCCATCCTTTGGATGGAGGCATTGAAGCAGATTAAACACTGTCAGAAAAGGAGGGGGAAAAAGTGCACCAAGAAGGGGATGGAGATGGAGACCATTCCCACTCCCAGCACACAGGAGCTGCAAATCCTCTTGTACCTCCCGAGCCCTCTGCGCTCCTCCCAAAAGCAAACCAGCTCCATGGAAAAAGGGATGGAGAGAGGCACTGAGGAGGGGAAGGAGGATGGGAACCCAGGACAAGGCGGGAGAAGGAAGCAGCTGAACTTACTCTTGATGGGCAACTTAGCTCCAAAAGAATTGATGCAAATGAAAATAAAAAGAAGGAAATAAATCAAATAAAGCAGGTGTTAAAAACCAGGGAGGGCTCAAAGCAGCAGCAGGAAATGGGGACGTGCAGGGGTGACTGGGACAAGCATCCTTTCAAAGTCAGAATGAAGAAATAAAGCAGGAGAGCAAGGGAAGAAGGGAAGACTATTTTGGTCTCCTTTGAGCACGTGGCTGCTGACCTCTCCCCGCAGCCTGGCAGGATCTGGGTTAGTGAGACGGGCAGCAAGGATGCGCTCATGGATAGGGCAGGAGGAGGGAGCCGAGCTCACCCCATCCACCATCAGTGCCACAGCGGAGCAGAGGGGCCCTGTGCCCCCTGATCCCCCCTCTGCCACCCCCCAGGGATGTCACAAGAAGGATTTGGCCTCAGCCGTCCACCGTACCGTGGGGGGAGGAGAGCCTCTACCGATGAGGGGCACGTTCTCATAGCGTGGGTTTCCGCCAAAGAGCACAGCTTGGTTCCTGAGAGGGGAGATCCCAGCAGTGAGAACCCCTCCTCCCCCTGCACCCAGTGTGGGTGATGCTCCATCCCTGAGCTGTGCGGTACCCCCATCCTCCTGCACCCAGTGTGGGTGATGCTCCATCCCCAAGGTGTGTGGTACCCCCTTCCTCCTGCACCCGGTGCAGGTGATGCTCCATCCCCGAGGCGTGGGGTACCCAAAGGTGTGAGGGGAGGTCTCACATGTACTCGGAGACGGGTGCGTTGGAGATGGTCTGCGCCGGTGGGTGCAGGCTGCTCTGGCTGCCCAGGCTGCTGCTGTAGCTGCAGAAGCTGCGGAGCTGCCCCCGTGCCGGGTTGTGGCTGGCGATGCGCCGCGCCTGCGGGTTGAAGGGGTCCTCATCATCCATGTCATCGTAGTCCCGGTCCCTGCGGAGACAAGGCACCAATGATCATCCCCCCCCGGCCCCAAAGGCAGCTCCCCCCATGCCCAGCTCATGTCCCCAGTGAAGGCAGGGCTGCAGCAGACCCACCGTCCAGTGAAGAGCTTCCATGCTCGTGGTGTGGCGCAGATGATGGTGGAGAAGGAGGCAGCCACCAGCAAGGAGAAGAGAACCAGGTAGAGCAAACCTTCCACCCCATCGTAGCAGATGCCAATGAGGGCATCCAGGTAGTCCTGCAGCAGGAGATAGAGTACGGCAGTGCTGGTGGCAATAGGAGGACCCCAGGAGATGTGTGTCCCCAACCTGACACCTCCCCCCCTCACCTTATGCAGCCCCCGGCAGTCCAGCATGGCCGTGAGCTGGTGCAGGCTGGTCTCTGAGGAGTTGAGGAGCTGCTGCACCCCCAGAAGGTCTTTCTGTGGGAGAATGGGGGGTCAGGACAGCGGGATGCGGAGCAGGGGAGAAGAGATGGGGCTCCCCACAGCCTCTACCTCGGCTGTTGGGAATAGGGGCAGCGCAAACTGGATCAGGCCCTGGATCTGGATCTGCATCGTAGTGAGCGAGCGCTGGAAGACGGTGAGAGCCTGTGAGGAGGAGCAGGAGCAGTCACAGAGCTGTTCATCCCATGGGACACCCCCTGCAACAGGCAGTACCAAGCGGGGTGCAAGGCTCCCCCATACCTGCTGGAAGGGGTTGCTCAGGCCCTGCTCACAGTACAGGTAATAGTGAACCACCTCTGCAAAGCAAATGGGAGACGTTGGTACGAGCGTCCCAGCATCGAAGGACACCGGGTCCCCAGGCAGGTTTTGGGGTATCACTGGTGTCTCCCCCCAGCACATCTCCACCCCACAACCAGCTCTCACCCGCACTGATGTCACTCTCCGTTTGGTTCATGATGAACTTGTCTGGGGCCACGCAGAAGTCGCTGGTGCCCTGGGGGGACAAGAGGGACATCACTGGTGCTGGGCAGGATGGCGACTGGTGCCCTCGCCCCCTGGCTCTGCCCTGGCCCCACTCACCACTGCCGCCGCCGTGTCCACAGCCACAGAGGCCCAGCTGAGGATGAGGGTCAGCAGCCCACAGCACAGCATCCTGCGGGGACAGGGGTGAGATGCGGAGGGATGCAGCTCCTGGCACCGCCGAGCCCGGCACCGCCATACTCACGTGGTGAGGAGGCATCGGGAGCGCTTGGCCAGCCCCAGGCAGGCCAGGAGGCAGACGGTGAGCACCAGCATGAAGAACAGGAGATAAGCCAGCCACCTGCATGCAGAGGAAGGCTCCATCACTTGTGTCCCCCTCACGTCCCCAGCCCCACCGGCAGCCCCGCTCACCGGTAATACTCGATGTAGGCGACATGGCCGGCAAGCACGGTGAGGTCTGTGCTGGTGCCGCGCCACACGGGCAGCCCCGTGAGCTGCAGCACGATGCTGCCTGAGAGCTGCTGCAGGAACTTGAGGGTCTGCAGGTAGTCCCCCCGCGTCGCCAGGAGCTCGTTCAGGCGCTGCAGGTGCTGCTCCAGGCCCACCTGCATCTGCAGCGTGGTGTCCGCTACCTGGGGATGGATGCGGGATGGTCAGTACCTCCGGGCCTTCCCAACATCCCATCCCAGGCAGTGCTCAAGGCCAGGCTGGACACAGGGGCTTGGAGCAAGCTGCTCCAGTGGAAGGTGTCCCTGCCCGTGGCAGGGGTTGGAGCTGGGTGAGCTTTAAGGTCCCTTCAACACAAACCACTCTGTGGTTCTATGATCCATGGGATGCTCCCTCCAGGACAGCAGCTCCATATCAGTGCCCTGTGCTCCAGCAGGATCCATCCTCTGGACAGCCCTGCCGCGGCCCCCACGGCCCTTCCTGGCCACAAAGGGCCCATTTTGCAGGGTGACATCACTGTCACCCTGTGATCAGCACGGCACGGCTGCCTGGGGCTCAGCCTGGGTCCCTCCAGCTGGATGCTTCTCCCTCCACAGTGCTTGAACCAGACCCAGGATGGAGGAGGGATGTGACCCTGTGGGACGTGGAGGGGATTGGATGAGGGGACCCGGTCCCATGGCCCTACCAGCGAGTCGATGCCAGTCAGTGTGTGGTTGGCGTGGTCCAGGGCATACAGCAGCTGGTACACCCCATCGTTGGTCTCACTGTTCCCATAGAAGCCGATGCCGACGGCTGCACTGTGGGCAGAGAGAGGACCCCTGATTAGAGGGAAGGAAATGCTCACCCCAACACAGGTGCCTTGATTTGGGGGCAGGGAGGATGTAGGGACACCGGTTGGACTGGGGACACTCCCTGGAGCATCCTGGTGTTGGGGGGACCCCTTACCTTTGGCAGGGCAGAGCCAAAGGAGCTGGGACAGGGTCAACATCGCAGTGGGGAGTGCTCACCATGGCTGCTTTAGCACTCGTGGTGGGGTCAGAGCTGGCCCCGAGGAGGGATGTGCCGGGCACGTGCCCGGTGCACGCGGTGTCCCCTCCACACAGCAAACGCCATAAATCCAACAGACATGAACCCATTCACCACAATTAAGCCTTTAGCATTCACAAGCAGGCTCAGCGCGGCCGCGGGAGAGGTTCAGAGCCCCTGGGGAGCTGCAGGAAGCTCTTTTGCTGCCTGCCAGCGGGCACCATGGCCCTCCTGCCACGCTCTGTGGGGTGCCCGAGGCTGGAAAAGCGGGAGCGATCCCGGTGGGAACACACCAGGATCTTTAGTGCCATTTCCCTGCTCCACACCACGCTCCAGGCAGCCACCTCGCTCCGCCCAGGGAAAGCAGCCCCTTTGTCTCGTGGTGGAAGGGCCCATGTCCCAGCCCATCACCCCGGCTCAGGCCAGCGGGTGGGGGATCCCTCCCAGCCATAACCCGAGATGGGTTTGGGAAGTGCCCGGAGCGCTGCCGGCTCCCCTCGCTAATTGCTGTGGTTGCAATTAAGAGCGGGAGCAGCCGGGACCCAGCAGCTGGGTCACGCTGCCGCTCGCCATCTGCTCCGGGCTGGGATTAGCGGCCCGGCCCCGCTCCCGGCTGGGATTAGCTGGGAAAGAGGCACGGCCGCAGTGGGGACAGGGCTGGACCGCGGCCGGACCCCAGCATCGGCGGCTGCGAGGATGGAGGCAGGGATGGGCTGTGTTTAATTGCATGGATCTAATTAAAGTAACTCATGGCTGGGGCTGAGCACCTCGTGATGGGGGCACAGCACCATGTCCCCATCCCCATCCTCACCAGCAGATGAGCCCGGCGGTGACGGCCATCCAGGTGACACAGCAGGAGTGGGGCCGCTTGGTCTCAGGGTGCTGGTCCCTCTTACAGCAGCATAGGCAGATCAGGTACACAGTGAGGAAGAGGAGGTTGAGGCCGAGGCAGACGGCGGACACCAAGCCCAGGAAAAGCAGCGACTGGGAAGGAGAAGGGGCAATCAGCGCTCGTGTCCCTCACGTGCTGCAGGATGCGGGGGGATGAGGCCACGTTCAGAGCCCCACGGGGCGGTCACACGGGGAAAGAGGAACCGTCCCCGTCCCCATCCCGGGCCATGGAGACCGGCTCTAAGGGGTGGTGCAGCCACCGGCGCTGTCCCCCCCTCCGTTTCGGGGCCATGGCGGGCCAATGCCTCGGGGCAGGGGGGCTGCAGCCGGGTAGGGGACACCACCGAGCGCCCAAGGAAGGGGTAACCCGGGAGGGGGGAAGGCTGCGGTGCCGGTACCGGCCGGCCCGGCGGGGGGGCCCCGCTGCCCGCGCGGGGAGAAGCGCGCTTTGTGCGGCGCTGGGGTCAGAGCTGGCGCCGGGCGAGGAAAGGGAAGGACGGGGAGGAGGGAACCCCGGTACCGGGAGCGCTGCCCCGGAGGGCTCCATCCCCGCGGAGGAGCGCGGGGTCGGTACCTGCTGGTAGTCGGCGTCCCGCGGGCGGAAGGCGGCGGGCACGCTCTGCAGGCGCAGCCCGCGGTGGGGCAGGCGGTGCAGCCACGACACCCACCACGGCGCCACGTACCCAGCGCGGGCGGGCGGCATCGCGGGGCCGCGCTGGGGCCGCCGCCGATGGCGGGGGGGAACCGAACCGCGCCACTCCGCCCGGGCCACGCCCCTCGCCACGCCCACCCCGATCGTGCTCCGCGTATAGATTTGCGCGTCCGGACCCTCCTATAGGGACACTGCGCGTGGACCACGCTATAGGGGCCTCGCATCCCGTCACTGCCCTTCTACAGGGGCACCGTACCCATCCCTCCTGCTATAGGGGCCTCACACCTTGTCAGTAACCTTCTATAGGGGAGCTGCACCCCACCACCCCGCTGCTGTAAGGGAACCACACCATGCCCATCCCCTCCCTGTTACATGGACCTTACCGTATCACCACCGTGCTACAGGGACATCACACCTTACCACCATCCTTCTGTAAGAGGAACCACATCCCCTCCCCTCCCTGCTACAGCAGCCTCTCCTTGTCACCACCCTATTATAGGGACACTGCACCCCACTACTGCCTTTTTATGGGGGCACAACACTCATCCTCCCTTCTATAGGGGCCTCACACCTTGTCACTGCCAGGCTATATAGACAGTGCATCCCATCACCTCCCTGCTATAGAGGAACCACACTCCCACCCTGTCCCTGCTATAACATGGCCCCCTGTCCACAAACTGTAGGGTAGGTTCCATATTGTCCCAGGCCCACCACATCCCCCAGGAAGCACCCCCCAGCATTCCTGAGCCCCAGAGCAGGGCTGGGGGCTTGGGTCACCAAATGAACCCCTGCAGGATCAGCCAGGGCCGCATGGACACACACACATCCCAGTGGGGAACAGTCAGGTTTATTTATTGTAACAAACAACATCAAAACTCCCATTTATTGGCTCATTTCAGCTCCTTGACGGCCAAACCTGCAGAGGAGAGAAACTGCTGGTGAGAAACGGCTCCACTCACACAAGAACCCCATACCCCAGAGCAGGGACACATCCCAGGATGGGGCTCCCAGTGTGAGACATCCCCCCTGGGACACCAGGAGGTACCTGGGGGCAGTGACTGCTTCAGCTTTTCGGCCTTCTCCTTGTCCGTGATGACCAGGGTGTAG
The DNA here is from genome assembly GCF_963264785.1 of Psittacula echo. Taxonomy (NCBI): domain Eukaryota; kingdom Metazoa; phylum Chordata; class Aves; order Psittaciformes; family Psittacidae; genus Psittacula; species Psittacula echo. Next base: position 5,965,275 of record NC_137750.1, on the reverse strand, counting down.
AGGTACCGGCTGCAGCGCACCTTGAACTTCACGTTGTCCTTGTTCTTCTTGATCTTGACGGCTGCAGGGTCAGGAACAGCTCAGGATGGAGCCACCGCAGCCCAGCTCCCCCTGTTCCCCAGCCCTGCCTGCACTGGAAACTCCCAAATTAAGTGGATTTTGAAGCACCAACAGCCTCTGCTGCATCCCGGGGTTCAGCCCCAGGCTCCTGAGCCGACAGCTTCATTTTGAGGCTGTTTTTACAACAACCAACATGAAGAACTGGTATACCACCCATTTCCACACTGCAGATCCCCAACTCGACACCCAGCGCTCCCCAAAAGCCATCTGATCCGAGCCACTTGGCTGGAGCTGCTGGGAAATCCAAGTGGACCAGCACAGGAATGCTTTGTGAGGGGCTGCCAGCAGCTCCATCAGCGTTTCAATGCAGAACTCTCCCTCTCACCCACACCAGTGAGTTAACAAAAGGCTTTCAGTGTGAAAGCGCCTTTTCCCTGTGACGGCCAGATCCAAATAAGCGAGAGAATAGGGAAAACTCCTCACACATGGCTAAATACTGAGCTGAGGCACTGCCAGAGCTTCAATCATCACCATATTTGTACGTGCAATGGAAGGAGACACAAGTTCGGCCAGGATTCACTTATCAATGCGACAGCCCTGCCAGTGCCTGACACCCTGCAGTGATTTGAAGCCTACAGAGGGTCAGCAATGGGGTGATGTGAAATGAGCTTCCAAGGCGGCGCTTGGCTGAACCCCCCTGGGTGAGCAGCAGCAGCGTAGCTGAGGCAGCACTACAGCAGCCACCCCTGGAGAACCCAAGTCCTGGACCCACAGCATCCCCCTGCCCAGGGTGGCCTCGCTCACAGGTAAACTCTGAGCAAAACCAGTTTAAATCCCAGCTGTTTCACGTCAGCACTGGGGCAGCGCTCCCGAGCCAAGGAGCTCCATGGGGATGCATGGTCCTGCTGCCCTGCTCCCGTGCTGAGGCTCCCACCTCGCCCCCGGGGCTCCAGCAGCCCCACACTCACACTTGGCGTCCTTCCTCCTGGCTGTCAGCAGGAAGTCTTTGATCTCCTCAATCTTGCGGGGCTGGGAAGCAAAGCAGCGCCTCAGCACACACGGAACACCCCAAAGACCCCCCCAGCTCACTGCGGCCTCTGTGAGCCCCGACTCCCACAGCCACGACTCCCTCCCAGGGCCTGCGGGGTTTCTGTTCCCTGCAGCCAGGTTTGGTCTCCGACAGGACCGTGACAGCCGCAACACATCGCGGGGTCTGCGCTGCCACCCGCAGCACCACAGGGGCCGGGCAGGATAGGGACCCCCCGACCCGCCCCCTCCTCACCATGGTTCCGACCGGGCTCGGAGCGCTCCAACCTGCGAGAGACACAACCCAAGATGGCGTCAGTCCCACCGACCCCCAACGGCCGCCTACCGCCGGCGCCCCCGCACCCGCCCGCAGCCCATCGGCCACCACCGGCTCATCCCGCGTCCCCTCCGCTCCCCGAGCCCGCCGCGGGGCCGGCCGGTCCCGCACAGCCGCGGATGGCGGCGGATCCCGCATCACTCCCCCCTCCCCTCGGCGCCATACTAACAGCTCCCTCCTCAGTGCACAAACCGGAAGTGAGCTCCCGCTTCCGCATACAGGGCTTAAACCCGCCCCCTTGGAGCGTCGCTACGGCTCGGGCCGAGGGACAAAAAGAGCCCAGTCGCGATCGCGGTGGAGAGCGCGATTCCTGTGATGAGTTGGCAGGGTCTCAGCCCCGTGCCATGGGCAACGGAGGGTGTGCAGGGAGCACCGGGCACCTCTGGCCTCCCGCATCCCTCCGTGCATGGCTGGATGGGTCGCCTCTTGCATTCTCCTGAGCGCCCGCATCTCTCCGGAGGGATCCCGGAGATGGGGTCCTGCGCGGGGTTCCCCCCCCGAGAGATGCTGGGGCCCGATGTCTCGGGATGCTGGGGCTCGATGTTTCGGGAGCGGGTGTAATGGAGCAGCTTCGCCACAAGAGAGAGCTTGAGCCACACTCAAAGCTACTCAAACGACCCTAACCCCCTGCAATAACCATCGGGGGATCGGGGGGGAGCGAGGGATCCCATCCTGTCCTTGCATCCCATCAATCTCTCTTATCTCGGCCCCATCCCACTGAGCCCTATGTGGGGGAGGAACAGTATATGGGTATGCTGGGGTGCTCCTCGGTAATGCTGGTTTCTGGGTGCTTAAATGGGGTCATGGGGTGCAATGGGGATGGTGGAGACAGGAGGCTGCCCATCAGTCCTCCCAGGGACCCTCTATTCATGAAGGGAAGCCCCACCTTGAGTCATCACTTGGAGGGACTGGACCCCATGGGTGATGGGAGCAGTGACGTGGCTTGTCCTGGTCCAGCATTCCCAGGGTGGAAAGGGGGAATTAATGGAGCTGGTGGCTCCTGTGTGGCTGTTCCAGCACCCTGTGCCCATCACTGCATCCCATAGTGCTCCCAGGATCCCACTAAGACCTCTGGGACACAGCTGGGGTGGGATCTGTGGGGCTCACACAGAGGGGTGAAGCGTATCGTGTGGGTTGCTTCCCCTTTGCCACCCGATGAGTGTTTAATTGTGTGATTTACTTATCTCATTGGAAGGGACTGATTTACCCGGCTGCCTTTTAATTGCTTCAAAACTGGAGCAGTTTTTCATGTTTCAAGGCGTGCTGAATCGTACAATTAAACCACCACCAGCGTAAATCAACAGCCGAGAGGGACGCCGGCTCCTTGGTGTCATAATAAAACCAAACCAGCATGAAAAGTGCCCATTCCAGCACCGATGCTGAATGCTGATGCTTTTAACCCAAAGTACAGTGTGGCCTCACTATGGGGAGTGTTGATCACATCCCTGTCCCCCCCCAGCAGCATCCTTCCTGCTCCTCCCTGGGGCGGATTCCCTTTCACTGTATCACCATTATTTAAAGCCGGGTGGGTGTCTAAATCAACACCAAATAATTCATGGGAGTCATTTGCTCCTCAAAGACGGGATCGTTTTACAACCGGCTTTAAATTAAAGCAAAAACCAAATAAACTCAGCCCCAAACCCCATCGCACTCCGAAACTGCGGCTTTTAAAACACATCAAACGCGTTTCCTGCCTGCCTCCCACTGGCCCTGCTCCGCTGCCTGATGAAATTCAATTAGCAGCCTTAATTCACCCACCGAACACCAGCTCTAGGTATTAAACCCCTTCTCCGGTTGTGCTTGGGAAGCACAGGGCCAGGGTTACGGTTGTGTTTAACCCTATGGTTTGGGGGCATCATAAACCCCTTACCCCATTTGGGAAAGCAGCCTTCCTCCTCCTCCTCTGCCTCTGTGAGGATGCCCCAGTGAGGTGGATGTTGATGGAGACACATGGAAGAGAACCAGGATGCTGGATCCCCAAACCTCATCAGGACCCCTGGGTGCTCCTCGCTGAGCCTGTTGGGGTGATGTCCCCCCAGGGCCCTTGGGGACAATGGGGACCAGGTCGACACGGGTGGCATCCCCCTGGCAGCTCGCACAGGGGTTTATGTGCAGCAGCGGTTGGCAGCAGGTGATTAGATGCTATCACCTTATCAGCAGCAGCAGCTCCGGGGGCTGCGGGAGGCAGGAGACAACAGGGAATGGATGAAAAACCAGCAAGGGATGAAAATCCGATGTGGGGTTTCTCTCTTCCCCTCTCAAAGGCCTGATCTGGCGTTGAAGGAGCACTGAGGATAATCCGCTGCTGGCTCCATCCCTTGGTGCCGCTCACTGTGACCTCCCTGGGGCACAGTTGGGGCTCACCGTGGTGTGTGCACACCAGGGCAGCCCTGGTTTCATTGTGCAGAATGACACCGTCCTTCTGTGTTTTTCCTGGTACACGGAGGGGAACCACAGCTTGGGTGTGTATCAGGGTGAGCTCCGAGCTATGGGACCAGTCCCAGCCCACCAAGTGTTTGCTGCAGCCCTGGGACAGCAAGAGGGGTGTCCCTGCAGCATCATTTGGTACCCACTGCCTGGACCCCAGCTTTGCATCCACACCTGCAGCGCACCTTGATGGAATCAGAGCATCTCCTCTTCTTCCCATCCGCTGGCATGTGCTGGAGACCTGGAAGCATCCTGCCCACCCAGAGCGCTGGTGGCTGCCTTTTCTTGCTCTTCCCTGGGGACACAACTGCCCCTGCTCACGGTTCCCAGATGCAGCAGCGCTGCTGCTGTCTCCTTTACCCAAGGTTTCTGCATCTTACAGGTTAGAGCATGGAAGGAACTGACCATCCTTGGGGACACCATGTGGTACTTGTGTGATGGGAGATGTGTCCACAGAGGTACATAGTGTCCCTGGAGATCCTGCAGGAACCCCACTTTGTGGCTGCACCCCATGGCAGCTGAACCTCAATTTGGGCCATGATGTGTGTGTCCAAGAGGTGGAAAGCTGAGATGAGCATGCCTGAGATGTGCATGATTGAGATGTGCATGGTTGAGATGTACCAGTCTGGGATGCTCATGGCTGGGATGTGCCTGTTTGGGATGCTCACAGCTGAGACGAACATGCCTGAGACACATAACATGCAGCCATGCACTCACCTCATGTGCTGCGTGCCCAAGCAGCGCATGCCCAATGCATGTGTACACGCGTGTGCTGCAGACATGCACATGGAGCAGCATGTCCCCAGGCTGCACAGCGCCCAGCCCCAGCCCCCATCCATCCCTTGTTTTCCTTGTGGAACTGGGGTTCGTTCCTCCTAGCCTTGGGAAGGTGACGTGGCCGAGGTGGGAGCTGGCACAGTTAACGGCAGACACGAAAGGACACATTCCCGGGGAGATTCCCCTGTTCAGGGGACAAACTGCAGCAGAAATGGATTTTTCCCTCGTTTCCTGGAGTTTCTCCCTCTGGCGCAGAGGAGTGAGGCCCCGCATGGCGATTGCTGCTCCGAGCGCGGCGGCAGTCGCTGGATGTGTTCGTTATTAACAGGGACAGGAACCTCTTCCCAATCACTCTGTATTTTCTTTCTTCCCCCCCTTCACTCTCATTTTTCCTTTCTCCAGTCTTAAAGCAAAGGGCCCTGGCAGCGCTGCTGCCGAGCGCCGATCAATTCACTCCTAATGGCAGCTCCCATGCCCTCGCATTCATCAGCACGGCTCTTAAAGAGCATCCGAAGCTCCACGGGCGACTTCGGGGGGGAGAAAAAAAGCCCATCTGGAGGCGAGATGATATTTGCTCCATCTCTTCCCCTTTTGTTCTTTATCTGCTGAGGACAAAGGCAGGCGCAGGCTCGAGGTGGGGACAGGCAGCGGAGGCAGATGAAATCCCAAGACACAAAAGAGCTTTTCTTGGAAATGCCCTGGAAAGGGAGGAGGAAATTTGGGGATGGGGGACACAGAGGGCTGGGGGTGAGGCTGGTGGGGGTCCAGTTCATGGGCGGAATTGCAGCATGGCCAGAGCAGGGGAAGGAGGAATAAACGTGGTGGGAAGTTTCCCGGAGGCATCGGGAGCCGTTTGAAGCTCTTGAACGTATGTTCCTTTTAATTAGGGCTGGGCCGGATCCTGCCCCATGGAGCAGTCACACGGGAGCCAGGATCAGCATCTCCTGGGGAGCAGCTCTTGTGCGGCTGCTGGTTTGGGAGTTTAACATGTTGGGGTGATGCTGCAGCAAAGCCAGGTAATATCCAGGTCCCATCCACTCAGCATCCCTCCTCGGATGAGAGCAATAACCAAGGGAGTAACAACCAGCCAAGAGGTGCAGAGCAGAAGGTGCTGGGGTCCCCATCCGCAGCCCATGCCCACCAGCACTGTGTCTGGCCACCCCTGTAATGAATTGCTCTGGTCTCAGCATCCCACATGGCAGCACGAGAGATCCCAGCTGCAATGCAGGAGCAGAGCCCGTTATTTCTGGGTGCGTTTCCTTCCCAAAGCAGGCAGCTCTGGGCTCCTGCCTGCAGATTGCAGCCACCAAACAGCAGCAATAACCCACCGGCTCCGAAGAGGACACTTGGCAGGGACACGGTGGCCTGAAGGGCTGTGGTGTTAGGAGATGCCAAGGGATGCTCCCTTCCTTCCTCCTCGCTGCGTGCCCATGTGAGTGCCGGAGGGAGCTGGTGATGCTGGTGGTGTTCCTGCTGTTGGGGTACCTGCGTGATGGCATTTATCCGGTGCAGTGGGCACTGATGTTCTCCATGGCACATGCTCCGCAGTGCATCCTCCATGGTACACGCTCTGTGGAACATGGTCCATGGCCCGGGATGCTGGCGCAGGCAGAGACAGATGCTCTTCAGAGGAAGGAACAGCAGCTGCTTCTCCAAAGGGGCTTTTCTGCAGCTCACGGGAGATGTGCAGAGAAAAGGGAGAGCCACTTCATCTTAATTGTATGTAATTACAGCACAGTCTACCCATTCAGCCCCCCTGGAGCCAGCCTCAGCCCCTGAGACCCTCTCCCAGCCGGGATCGGGGCTGCTCATCTGAAGCTGGAGACATAAAAAGGATCGGAGTCCCATTCCCCAGCCCCACCGCTCCCCTGGGCATCAGGATGTGACGGTCTGAGCACGGGGAAGGTTGTGGAGTGGGGTTTTGGGGTGATGACCCCCACCTCAACAGTGGGCACCCCCCTGCATGGGGCAGGACATGCTCAGCTCCCTGCTGGCTGCCTCATTGTGTACCATCCTGTGGGCCCTGGTGCCTCATCTCGCATGGTACCTGAGCAGGTGGAGCTGAGGTGATGCCGTGATGCTACCCCCTGCTTGCTCCCATCTACCTCCAAAAGGGATTTGCTGTTTAGGAGCACAGGGCCGTGTGTGAGCTGCTGTATCACATTCTCTTGTGTCGCTGGCCTATGTTCCCCTGCACTTGTCTTCATGGAGAGCCACTAATAGTGACCCAGCCTGACGCAGCACAGCCAGGACCATCACCCCATGGGTGCTGCAAGGACGGAGGATGCGATGGGTGAGCAAAGGTCCCTGAGCTGGTGGCCATTGAGAGAGTGTTGGTGGCCCTTGGGTAGGTGCATGACACGGGCGGGTGGCACCAGCGGTGGCAGCGCCGGGGCGAGGGCAGAGCAGCTCCAGCTGAAGTCGGTGTCATCCTGCAGAGGAAGATTATGGTAATTTTCCTCCCCCCTTATGCATAATTTTCCGACTCGGCTGCAGCAGAGGCTGTGCGGGGAGGCTGGGTGATGGGAATGTCATCTGCGATTTGATTATCTCCTCCTGCCTGCCTGCTCCGCTTGCCTTTTCATTCCTTGTGAAGCCTTCATCAAAACACGCAGATCTAATTAGGACAATTACAGCGTGGGGACAGCAGAAACCCACCCCGCGCCACCCTGAGACCGGCTGCCTCTGCTGGGAGGTGGGGACCGGTGCTTCTGGGGGCCCTGGGGATATTTTGAGGTGATGGATGGACCCCACGCGCTGTCCCAGGGCTCCTTCATGGGGCTGCTCACACTGAGGTGGTGCTGGCTTTGGGGTGCAAAGGGATGGAAGTGGCCTCAGATGTGGACATGCCACTGGCTGTGAGGTCCATTGCTGGTGGGTGACCCAGAGGCTGCATGTGCTGGGGGCAGGTCTGTGTCCTCCCTCCCCATCACGGGTCTTGCTGGTGGCAGTGCCACCCCTGCTCCCGGCACACCGTGCCCCCCATCTCATCACGAGCCCCCCGCGAGGCTGCGGCTCCATCGGCCTCATTGGTATTCGTTCCCCGTGCGGTGGCAGCTGGCGGGATGGGAGCGGAGTGACAGCGGTGACAGGTAACGCCAGCCGCGGGGCGGCAGCGAGGGCGCAGCCGGGGCCCGGCTCCGTGTGCCCACACTGGGACGTGCCGTGGGGCTGGAGCATCCCATCTGCTGGGGGATGCTCACCCCGGATGCTGCGGGTGCTCCGAGCAGCGATGTGAGGAGCACCGTGCAGCCCCGTGCCCACAGCACATCAGTTAACACAGGGAAGGGAAAGCCGAGCAGGGACGTGCAGGCACCCTGCAGCCACCCCTGGGGACAGTGGCGAGGGGTGGTGGCCGGGCAGAGCCGGCTGCTCCGGCAATTAAGGGAAGTGCAAATTGTCAGAGGCTGTGATTAACGCTGCCTCCAAATCCGCATGAATATTAAAAGCCGACATTGCCCAGGCTCCCGGCACAATGAATTCTGGATGAATCTTAAGATAAATCGTTTGGATAACTTAGCGGCAGCTGTACTCCCTTGCCACCAACTGCCTCCCAAAATCATTCCACGTCAGGCGAGAGGAGCCAGAACAGAGATCAGCCCTGACGCTGGGAATTGTCATTCCGGGCTTGTCAGTGCTGGGATCAAGGCAGCAGAGCACAGGGCGCTCAGGGCAGCCTGGAAGGCGAAGGCAGAGACTCCTCAGGTCTGGCTGATACCCAGGAACTGGTGACAAATCCTGTTACTTGCCACAGTTCCTGTCGTCTTTGGCTGGGGGAGATTTGCTTTGACTCGGGAGTGCTCCTTCTGCAGGGATGGCATTTGTCACTGCCCCGTTACGGTTACACGCGCAGCCCCCAAAGCTCTTCCAACACCACGTTAACAGCAGCACATCCCACTCCTCCATTCCTGCCACCAGCATCCTCCAGCTCCGGTGCAGAGATCCATCTTCCCGGGAGGAGCCTGGAGCACTGGGACCAGCTCCCATTGGCATGCAGCCACCTCGCCTGCCGCGTGCTCAGGGTCAGAATGCAGTGCAGGAGCTGCTGCGATGTCCTCGGGAGCCGGGGGCCTTGACTGCAACCTTGTGCCACCATAAATCAGTGCTGGAGCTCTGGCAGCACGAGGTGGGGAATGGCAATGGCACAGAGGGCACCTCTCGGGCAGGGGATGAGCATCAGTAGGCACTGTGTGCCCCCATCTCCTTCCCTCCCTCTGCAGAGGGGTCCCCAGCCCATCTTCTCCTCTGCCGGCTCATGGGATGCATCCATCCTCCCTGGGATGTTGGGAATTGAAAATTGCAGATGTTTCCTGGGTCTAAATTACACTGACCCCATCAGGCTGCACCCCGCTGTCATCTAGGTTAGGAATTGTAAATCCAGCCCTGCACAGCCTGCGGGATGCAGCTCTGTGCATCCCTCTGGGCCCTCATCCCACGGGTTCTCATTGCACTGATAGATCCCAATGTGACAGAGTCGGGGTGATGGAGCTGGGACCTCCAGATGCCTCCAGCACCCCACAGCAGGTTTGGGCAGCCCTGAGGGGTTTCTGTCCCTCTGCATCCTGCCCCCTCCTCCTCTTCCTCCTCCTGGCCCCCGCGGCCACAGTGTGCCCGTGCCGTGCCATGGCCCTGCCACCGCGGTGGTGCCGAGAGCTGCAAACCCGACCCTGCGCTGCCAAAAGGCCGTCAGATAAATCAGCAGCTCAGGTGCAAACGGCAAAAGGAGATTAAAGTGGAGAGGAGCAGATTGAATCAGGGGCCATTAACAGATTAAATCATTACACACAATCAGATCAACGCACAAATAACATGAATAATAAGCATGGCTCAGAGGCACCGGTTCATGCTTCCAATTCATTGCAACCAGACGATGAGGGCTGGTGGCTGCCACCACCCGAGTGGCCAGAGGATAGAGGTGGCAGCATCCGGCCCAGGTCCCTATAGGGCACAGGATGCAGGGAAGAGCTCCATGGCTGGGGATGGTGACACCACTTGGGGTGTCCCCATGGGGTACCAGCCTTCAGGGAACCCCCAGCATGGCCCTCAGGGGTTGTATCCCCACGGACGTGTGAGGCAGCGAAGATACAGCAATAAAAGGCTGCAAACAAAGCCCAGGCAGTCCTGCGCATGGTCATGGTGAGTCCTCCCTCTGCCTCGGGAGGCCTCAGCCACCATCAAGCATTTGTTCTGCCTCAGAAGCCTTTCTTCCTTGGATTCCTGCTCATCAGGAAGGCAGGACAAAGTGTGAGCTGCTGTAGGAACACCTGGGAACAAGCATTATTATGTGGTGTGACAATGTTTGATGAATTCATACCTGCCCAGGGAAGGGACTAAGTAGGTGAATAAAGTGAGACTGTTCTCTGAGACAATCAATAGCCTTCAACTGAAGCGTCCCCACTGATGTGACGTTTTGATTTTTCTTCTTTGGACATACCGACTGGATTTATGTCCTCTTAAAGTGGAGAGAGCAGGGAGAGAAGTGCTGGCAGCGGGGTGGGCATGGCTGAGTGCAAGGGAGGGCAGCATGGCTGATGGAGCTGGAGTGACGGGTTTGGGTGTTGGATTGGAGTGATGGAACGCAGGCAATGGGTTTGTGTGATGCCTTGTGTTGATGAGTTGAAGTGATGGGGCCAGGGTGATGGATTTGGGCAGGGAAATGGGTTGGGGTGATGAATTTGGGGTGGGAATGGGTTGCTCAGGGAAGTTGTGCATGCTCCATCCCTGGTGGTGTTCAAGGCCAGGTTGGACAGAGCCTTCGGTGCCATGGTTTAGTGTGAGGTGTCCCTGCCCATGGCAGCAGGATTGGAACTGGATGATCTTAAGGTCCTTTCCAACCCCAACTATTCTATGATTCTAATTAGTTAATGGCTTGAATGATGGGGCCTGGGTGATGGTTTGGATGAAGCAAGAGTAATGGCTTGGGGTGATAAAGATGGGGCAATGGACATGGGGGCAATGGGGCTGGGGTTTGGGGTGGTGGAGCTGTACAATAGTACAGGCAAGCAGATCTGTGCCAGGACAAGGAGGTGCCTGGGCCATGTTCTGCAGTTGTAGATGGAGAAAGGGAAAGACAGAGTGGGATGAGCTGGTGCAGAGCAGAGGGAACTGCACATCTGGGACCTGTAGGGACAAGGCAGACACCTCCTGCACCCACCCTACAACCGCCCTCCCCATGCATCCCTGCAGGCACTGCTCTGGTACCCAGCCAGCCCATCACTCTGCCCATCAGCTTCCACCCCACCGGCGTCTGCATCACCCTCATCCCCAAGGCACCACCACAGCACCCACTGGTTGCTCCCGCCACGTCTCCGGGATTCCCGTCACATCCGCGGCCCGGGAGCTAATGACTCATCCCCGGCACGGCCATTTGTTTGTGCTGGTTTCGGGTAGACTGATGTTTTTAATGGCACATAATCATTTTTCAGAAGTCATTTGATGCTACTAATCATGGCTGTGATACGCCACGCCGGGATGTGTAATGACATGCTGAACAGGAAAAATGGCACTCGGATACTTGGTTCTTCCCGGTGTAATCTATATTTTACCACATCTCCCTGCCTAATGATACTTATAGCTGTTAATAAATGACTACTTAGACACTTCCCTTCTGCCTTTTTTTTTCCTTCAGTGGGCGATAAAGTAATTCTGGATTCAAACACAGGGATGGGAAAGGGAAGCGGCGGCTCAAGTGCTTCCCGCTGGAAGCGAGCGGTGGGAAGCTCGTAGAGGAGCCGCTTTTCCTGCTCGTAACTTTTCAGCCTCTTGGTGAAATGAGCAAATGTTTAACAAAACCCAGGAGTGAAACCATCTTTTAATGGGATGCGGTTGCTGCAGCAAGAGGCTCCTCCTGGCCCCGTGCCCACGGCTCGGGATGAATTCAAGCGCGGTTCCTGTTATCGCTTCATTAAAGGGATGTTGGCAAGCTGGGATTTTTAGATATGCTCTTCCTTAAGCAACGCTTTCCTTCCCTGCACTGCTAAAAGGCAGCGATCATGGAATGGGAATGGACTTGGAGCACTGGCAGTGCCCAGCAGCTCCCCTCCTTGGCTGCTCTTTGGAGCTTCCCTTCCCTTCATTTCATCCCATCCTATTTCATCTCTTCCCCTCCTTTCCCATCCCATCCCATTCCTCTCCTCGCCTCTCTGTCCTGAAGCCCAGTGCACATCCCACCTGTACCAGCACAGGGATCTGGGGGCTCCTCTCTCCATGTCCATGTGAGCTCCCTAGGGATGTGTCCATCCCTAACACCCAGCCCTGGCAGTCTCATGGTTGCAGCCGGTGAGCTTTTCCCTTCCCAAGGGAATAACCCTGCCAGCACAGCTACTTCCTTCCTCGTGCCCTCACCTTATTACTGGCTGCTTTTCCACACAATAAGGTGGAAATTGGGCTTTGCAGAGCGGTTGTGCACAATGACTCCTAATGTCCTGGGAAAGTAAATGGACAAGCCCTAGCAAAAGCTGCCCATTACTTAACGAACACGGACACGGCAGCGCCATTAATGTAATGGTGAGGAATGATTCCAGCCGTGCTGCTCCGTACCGCAGCTAATGCCGAGCTCCAGCCTCCGCTCACCATTAACCATCCCCTCGGCAAGGTGCTGCAGCTCACACGGGTGCCTGTATTAGTCCCAAAGGCAATGCCACACAGCAGCCACTTGCTGAGGAGGATGCGGTGATGGAGCTGCCCCCTGTGCCGGTGCTGGCTCAGCAGAGTGCACCGCAGCACACGAGCCTCCGTGCCAGGCCCTTTGCCAGCCGGCATCCTGTCACCTTGGCCAGGAGCAGCAGGGCTGAGTGGATCAGGCAGTAATGAGACAGAGCTGTAATGAATTGCAGCAGGGGCTGACAGGAGCCCTCAGCCGTGTGCCGGCTGTCACCACCAGCAGCCGCGGTGCTGCCAGGTCATGAGGAGTAAATGAAGCCCAGGGCTGAGCTTTGCAAAGCCAAATCCCTCTGCCCCGATGCAGCCGTGGCTGTGCCAATGCTCTGGGTCCATGCTGCGCATCCCTCATTACTCCTCTGGCACAGCCAGAGCTGGCACAGGGATGTGCCAGCTCAATGGGGTACCCTGCTCGGGCAGTGGTACCTCCTCTAAGTGTTATAACATGAAGCTCTTCTTCCTCTTCTTTAGCTTTTCCTCCTCCAAACCAGTGAATCGATTGGATGGTGGCAGGAAAGAGGCCCTTTACAGATCTGTGTGATTAACGTGGACTCACCCCATCCCCTCCATCCATCATCCTTAATTAATTAGAATGTGATTACTTATAGATTCCTCTTCTGTTATTCACAGCCCCTCATAGCCAGGATAGGGATTCCCCATCATCTGATGCTTTCCCGCCTGGAGCAGGATCCTCAGGAGAGCTTCCAGGCAAAGTATGGCCTCAGGGTGCTTGGCTTTTGTGTTGGCAAATTCCATTGCTCTGACTGTAACTGCTGCTGGCCCAAGCACCAGCGTTGCCAAGGGGCACGAAATGAGCTGGGAAAGCACAGTGGAAGCAAGTTCAGGAGGGCTGGAAGAGCAGGAATGGGGTGGGATGGAATGTGGGGGGGCTCTGGGATGGTGGGGACACCCTGAATGCCTCTGCCTGGCATCACTCATCTTCCTCCATCAGCAGAGGTGGCAGCAGGGTAAGGGAACAACCTGTGGTACCCCATGGACCAGGCATGGACTGGGGCAGGCAGAGCTCACCCCTCTGCCCCGGCCCTTGGCCCTGGCTCCACTCCTGGCTCTGCCTTCAGAGCTCCCTGGAAGCTGTTTCTTTCCCTCCTGTAAAGGAAAGGACAAGGCGCTCGTGTTCCTCTGGCCTGGTCACTCGGGCTTGAATCATTTCATCAATCACAGAGCAGCTCTCGGAGGAGACAGGAGCCAGGCAGGCTGCAAGGAGGAGGCGAGGAAACCTGCCTGGCTCTGCTGGTGTGGGAGAGACGGATCCAGCTCCAGCGCCCCACTGGGAAAACCTCCTGGAAACCTCACAAGGGGCTGAGCATCCCAGCCCAGACCCACGATGGCCCTGAGACGGGGCTCTGGATCCCAGCGGCGTTGCTGGGTCCTCTCCCAAAAGCTACCCACTCTCCATCACTGCACCACATAGGAAATGTCCTCACCATTTGAGAATCCCCCCTTTAACCAAGGTGTTTCTTCTCCCTTCTTCCTCTATTAGAGGCAATTTGGCAATATAAATATTGTCACTGGCAATTACCTGAGCATCCCACAAGCCCCCAAATAAAGCCAACTCCAGCCAAAGCCCCTGCAGCACAAGAGCGCGCCAGGATTGCTCCCAGTGGTGCTGGACGTGCTGACAGCTGGCAGAGCTAATGGATATCCCAGTGGATCCGGGGGAAATACGGCTTTTCCATGGCGGTGGTGCCGGGCTTGGCTCAGAGCCGCGGAGCCGCGCTGGATCCCATCCAGCGGCCTCGCCATCTGCTCCGCACTACAAACATGTGGGTACAAAGCGAGTGTCACTTGTGTTAATTCTGCAAGATGTGGCAATTGGTTTAATGTCCTTTGAAGAGCTGGCAGCATCCCTGCCTCCCAGATCCCACCCCAAAACCTGGGTGCTGTTGCCCCCGTGAATCACTGCATCTCACTCCTTCCCCTGCATCCCATGGTGACTTGCCACCATCCCCGTCAGCATGAGGGCGCAGGGAGAACACGTTTCCTATTGTTAAGAATGCAGATTTTCAGCTCTGTTGTGTTTTTTTTTGGTGTTATTTTTACTAAAAGAGCCCTCCCAAGGCTCTCTGACCCAGTCACACGGCTCCTGCCACGTCTCAGCAGCCACCTAATTAAAAACTGGACTTTGGTCAGGCAAGAAAATAGCTTCATCTGGGTGTTATTTGCCTTACTAATGCAGTGGCAGCTTTCTGCATGGGGTGAGGGTTTATAAAACCTTAATTAAGTTTCACATTTGAAACGAGGGCAGGTACAAGCCTTGGCTTTAATGGCCTTGAACCCTGGAGATGCCGTGGTAGAGGGTGGCTGATGCCTGCCTCAACCTGAGGTCCCCACCCTGGCCTTTCTGCTGGTTTCATTCTTCTTTTCTTTCTAATCAACACTTCAGACTGGACTCAGAGCAGCTATTTGTAAAGCTGTCAGGGAGCCTGGCATCCTGCGACTGCGTTTCTAGGGATAGGCTGCTAACAGCTCTCCTTGAATGGGCAGGTGGAGCTGGAACAGAGTTTGGGAACATCACGATGCAGGGCTCAGGGGCATCACGACACAGGGCTTGGGCACGTCACGATGCAGGGCTTGGAGATGTTGCGGTACAGGGGTTGGGGACTTCATGGCACAAAGCGTGGGGACACTGCAATGTAGGGTTTGGGGACATTGCAGTGCAGGGCTTGGGGACATTATGGCACAGGGCTTGGGGATATTGTGGCACAGGGATCAGCACTGTGGCACAGGGCTCAGGGACATTGCATCACAGGGCTTGGGGACATTGTGGTACATGGCTTGGGAGTATAACAATGCAGGGCTGGGGGGCATTGTGGCACAGGGCTTGGGGATACAATGATGCTGGACTCGGGGACATTGTAGCACAGGGCTTCACGATGTAGCAGCACAGGGATTGACATCGGGGCACAAGGCTCAGGCACATTGCAGCACAGAGCCTCAGGTCTCACGGACATCATGGCATAAGACTTGGGGACATCCTGACATAGGCCTCGTGGACATCACAGCATAGGGCTCAGAGATGTCACAGCACAGGGCTCATGGACATCACAGCACAGCAATCAGGGGCTGTGGTGCAGAAAAGACTTTGGCAAAGGGCTCTGCATGGTTGGTTTTGGACTCCCCTCCCCAACCCAGCGCGGTGGCAGCCCATGGCCTGTGCACACTGTGGGGCTGCAAACCCTGCCAGGGGCATGAGGGGGGATCCCAACCCTCACTCCCCATAACGTCCCCAAGGCAGGGATGCTGCAGCGCCCGGTCCGGCCCCACGTGCAGAAGTGATTTAGACAGTTGTATTAAAATGCAAATTCTGCCCGGCTCGCTAGTTTATCATCTGACTTGTTATACAATTTGCCAGTTATAGAAGAAAAATTACCATAATGGGCCCCTGGGGAATGGTTGTAAAAAGGATACCAAACATTACTTATCAGCCCATTCCGCTACAATTATCTCCTGCTTTTCTTCTCCCACCCTCCCCCAGCAACCCCAAGGAAAATTAAACCATCAATAGGAGTCAGGGAGCAGGGAGAGCCTCGGGTGTGCTGGGGTGTGTGTGTGCGCCCCTGAGCACCCCCATCTCCCACAGCCCCCAGGAAAGCTTTGGAATCGCCTCCGTCATCAGTTAAACACACCTCAAAGGGAAGATGCGAGCGCGTCTCTGGAGGAGCAGAGCACAGAGACGGGGAAGGGACGGCCTTTATTCTGCAAGGAGAACAAGGAACCCTTTAATGTGACTCTAGAAAGGGAGTTAAAGTCTCCTCGTTTGTTCTGGGGAGGCAATTTAGCCCTGTCCTTCTCAGCTCCAGTTTGCTGTAAATGCTTTGGCATCGTGGGGGCACCTTTGGAGAGATGAGAGCTGGGACTCGCTGCCTGCTGCCGCCTCTGGCACGTCCCTGCTTCTCCCAGCATCTTCTGGTACATTCCAGCATTTCCCAGCATCTCCAGGCATATCCCAGCATCTCCGAGGGGTACCAGCGTGATTCCAGCAACCCAGTGATGCCCTGGTAGGGCTCTGGGCTCCCCCAGGTCCCAGTTTCCAAGCTGAGGTACCAGGAGGTGACTTCTTTTCTGATGGCCGATGAGCGGTCGGTGCCATCCTCAGCCCCCTGCCTCGTGCGTGCGGCCGATCCCAACCCAGCAGCTCCGGGAACTCTCCAGGAATCGCCCTCAAACCCTGGGTGAATTTTCCGCTGTTTTGGAGCCGAGGCTCTCGAATGTGCGATTTTCCATGCAGATCATTTCCTAATTAACCCTCATCCCAAAGGACTGCCGGGAGCGCAGGCGCCACCTCCCAGGGTGCAAACTGGCAGGGGCTCGTGCCAAGTGGCACAAGTGGGTGTCCCCCATCAAGTGTGGAGCTGGTCCAGGCTCTACAATGGAAAAGCAGGATCTGGCAGCAGCGCCCATGCCAGGAGCAGACAGGGAATGGATGACACTGACTGGCTCCAAGCCCTCCTGCAGCTGGGAGGTCCCATCCACCCGTTACTGCTGGTTTCTTCCTCCTGGAGCATCACTATGGGAGGAAAACTGGGATCCACAGTGGAAACTAGAGCAGGATGTGGGCTCTGGGCCCGCCCGTATCCCTTGGGAGCTGCAGTGGGCTCAAAGGGGAGCTCACAGAGGATGGGGGTGTCAGTGGGGCGATGGGGTGCAAGGGGGGAGCCCCACACATCAGCACGGGGGTCCCTGGAGTGTTCTCAGCAGGGATCCTGATTGTGCCTCCTGGAGCTGCCAAGGCCGTGCTGTAACCAGCCACACAACATTAGCTTCCCATCACAGACTGATGTGCTGGAAAACAGCATATTCCCTTGGCAGCGGCACGTTCCAGATGATGGGAAGGCAGTGAGGGATGGGCAGGGACAGGCTCATGTTTTGCATGGCCCTGGTCCCCCCAGCCCTGCTCTTATCTGGGAGGTGATGCTGTGGCTGCAAGCTACATCCCTGTCCCCTGCCCCATGTGTGGCCAACCCAAGGTTCTCAGAGCCACAGCCCCATAGAACACCCCACAGGTCTCCTCCCTATCTCTTCCCAAGGGACCATGTCTGGGACACATCCCTGTGTGGCCACTAACCATGTCCCTCCATCATGAGGGCACCGCATCCCCAGCCTGCAAGAGCATCGTGTGCAGGCGCTGCCACCGAGACAGGCACTCCGGAGGAAGGGTCTGCACGGGAGGAGTATTTTTAGCTTTCTCATTAACTGAGTGCTTTCAAATTAGCCTTCTATTAACCTCAAAGTAAAATGAAAGCGTTGGAAAGAAAGCGTGGGGGGGATTTGATTCCCCCCTTCCCTTTCAGGTCTGAAGTCTCCTGCAGAATATCAAGGTTTTCATGATTAACGTCACATTTGCCTTGAAGCTCTAATGAAGAGCAGTTGTGTAATGTTTAACTTCTGGGAATAGCAGGGAGGGTGTCAGCCAGGACTGAGGCAGCTCGGCCTGTGTGGGACCCTGCCGAGCTGCTGCTGCTCTGCTGCTGCTGCCTCTGATGTGTGCTGATGGGGTTTGGGGATGAAGGTGGCTGGTCTGGGGATGAAGAGTCCCATTCGGCTGCTCACAAGCAGCACAGAGGTGGTCAGACCCCCGTTCAACTCTGTTTGTGCTGTTATCCAGCATGTCCCTGGGTGGGATGGAGGTGGAAAGGGGAGGGAGATAGAAGGGGGATGCAGATGAAAAGGGAATGGAGATGCAGGAAGGAAAGAGACAGAGGAGAGACAGAGATGGAGGATGCATGGAGATGGAGGAAAAGAGGAAGAAGACTGAGGAGGGATGGAGACAGAGAGAGAATGGAGGTGGAGAAGGGATGAAGATGAAGGAAAGATGGAGCAGAGCCTGGGGCAGTGCCAGCATCGTGTGCATCCTCTCCTGGTCCTCTCTGTGTCCTGCCACATATGGGGCTGCTCCAAGCCCAAGGAACAGTCCCCAACCCCGAGACCTCCTATGATCCACCCGAGTAGAGGCAGGATGGGAAGTGAGAGAGCAGAAACCCACAGCACTGGGGTGCTACAGCTCCCACTCAGCCCCATGGGATCCCCCAAATCATCCCTGTCCCTGATGAAAGGAGACACGTATGTGTGTGCAGAGAGTCCCTAAACAAACCCCGTGCACACACACACACAGACACCCACCCAGGGCTGATTTCCATTAAGTGCAAAGCAGAAATAACAGGAACATCAAAGGGAAATTGGAAAGACAGAGGGAAAAAAAACTGGGGCGGAGGAGCGGGAGTGGGAGAGACGGAGGAGAAGAAAGGGAAAGGAGCCGCAGCCAAGCCGGCGTCTGTCCTGCAAATTGGAAGTGCTGCTCGGAGGTGTCCACAGGCGACCTGCCAAATCAATTGATTTCATCTGTGGGCAGAGATGCCTCTCCTTTATTTCACACCAATTTGCACGGCCAGCGTTAGATAAAAATGGCAGAGACGCAGGAAAGGGAGCGCGGGGGGAGCAGGGGACAGGAAGAGATGGAGAGGAAGGAGAGGGGGCAGAGCTGCTGGGACATGCCGGGGGACAGTCCCCTGCTGGCCCCTGTCACCCTGCCACATCCTCCCCCGTATCCCTAGGGACCCATTCACATCCCACTCCCCATCGGGGACGCAGGAATGAGGAGGAGCCCCCAAATCCCGGCAGTTCTCCGGAGGTGCCACCCTTGTGCCATCCCCTCCTTCCTCGGATGCGGCTCCATCCCGGTGCTGGCAAGCTGAAGACTCAGACAGAGAAAAATACCCGCTGACATCAAGGTTATGTAGTCCTGGGCTGACAAGATGGATTATCTCCCGCAATCCATCATTTCCATGGCTCCTAGTGCAGTTTTCCTTTTGCTCTTTTGCTTCCACGCTCTTTTTCCTCTCCTTTTTTGCTTTGTTTTGAATTTATCAGCAAACAATTTGAGCAGCTCTAAGAGCCTCTGAGAGCTGCTGCAGAGCACAGGAATCGTCTCCCTTTGGCTGGGGCTGCAGTCACTCACCTCAGGCTGTAAATCCTGTGACCTTGAGAATTAAATAATAGCCGTAATAACCCTAATGAAGTCCCACGGAACTTCTCACTCAGAGCAGCCACTTTGGCAGGTGGGAAAGAGCTGGGACCTTTTCCTAGTGATGGAGGCCATGATGAGCTCCCATGGAAACGCTGTGGATGGTGGGTGTTTGGGATTGGGGCCACCGTCCCCTGCTCCGCTCCTGCTCGACAGCAAATCATAGCAGTGCTCGGGGTGCCAGTGCTGGTGCCAGCCTTGGCACGGGGAGGGGGGGATTTGCCGTCAGCCTTTTGCTGGTGCGGCTTTTCCCGCGGGAAGTGTTTCATTTTGACATTTCCCAAAGAAAAATTCCCTTCTTGTCACACGATGGCAGTTTTCTTTTCAAGCCAATAAATCACAGCTCTAACAAAAGCCCCGTGACTGAGAGTCAAAACATTTCCCTTGCGCTGGGTTTGTGCCAAGACGCCCCTCGCTGCTGCTGCACCCACCAAATTCCCCTTCTCCTCCTGTTTTCCTTTCCTCTCCACATGCCTGGTGGATGCTGAGCACTCTGGGCAGACCCACCACAATTGGACATGGAATTGATGATCCTTATGGATCCCTTCTAACTTGAGTTATAGCCCATTTGCAGCCTCATCCCATGCTCAGGGACACGGCAAGGCCAGGCAGAGTGAATAACTAAAGGGGAAAGTCAACCTATTGCTTTAATATGGGAATTAAAGACCAGGGAGACCTTAGAGCAGCTCCAGTGCCTAAAGGGGCTCCAGGAAACCTGGAGAGGGGCTTTGGACAAGGGCCTGCAGGGACAGGCCAAGGGGAATGGCTTTAACCTGCCAGAGGGGAGATTGAGATGAGCTCTTAGGCAGAAGCTGCTCCCTGTGAGGGCAGCGTTACTGCAGCCCCATGTCCCCTTAGGGCTGGCCAGGACCCAGCATCCCAGGTATAGGCAGCCGCTGCTTGTGACAGTTGGAGTTGCCTTCGGTCCCTGCTGCTCCTCCTGCCACTGGAGCTATTAAAGATCTAACAAATCACTAAATTAAACAGTGCTTTTGCACATATTGAATGAGCCTCCCAGAGCAGGCCGGGAGGCGGCTGAAGTGCCCGTGATGAATGTGCCTGAGCTGCAGCAACGGAGGCTTTCAGGGCATCTCTGCTGAGGTACTGTGCTGGGGCTGAGCATCCCTCCTGCCCGGCTCCCAGCCCGCACATAGCCTGGATCATGGGGACCCCAGGATTGCCCCTCTTCAAGTGCTTCTGCTCCCCAGTGCAGGGGATTTGCACCAGTGAGGGCTTTGCCACTGGTTTTAGGGTATGGGACCCATTCCCACGTGGAACTGTGTCTCTGTCCATCCTCAGAACCACCACAGCCCATTGCTGGGTCCCCACTGGTACCCACTGCTGGTGCTCCCCATTACTCATTCCCTGCTTGCGCTGTGTTGTCAGGCAGTCGGTGGGATGTGGCTGCCATTGACCCCTGGGGCTGGAGCCAGCCCCGGTGTCACCCAGCTCACGGCGCAGGGACCGGAGCACACATCCCACCTCTGCTGGGACCTGGGCTTAATTAATCTTCTGTCGAGCAGAGAAGTGGAAATGGTCCCGGAGGAAGCGGCGAGATGATTGTGCTGGAGTGAGACAAAAGAGAGCAGTTAGGCTGTGACAGCTGATATTAAAATGACTACAACTCACTTCACCCCCCCAGTCAATGCATTATATTCCTTATAAATAATGGGTTACTCCAGGTTAACTGTCTGTTGCTGCATTCCAATTGTTGATATTTAATTAGCTCTAAAATTAAAGGGTTCTTTTATTGCCCTGCTGTTCGAACTGCTTTATTTCTAATTGATGGAGATTAAAGTGTCTCCTCGCCATCCTCGCTCCTCCGGCACAGGGATCGGGACAGGTTTGGTGGCAGCTTGTGGCACCGGGAGGAGCAGAGCCCCGGCTGTGGTGTGGTGCCAGTGAGGGGCTGTGCCCCCAGGGGTCTGTGCTGGGTCATGGGCACATCCCCTTCCACATCACCTCCATAGAGACCTGGAGAGGATCCTGGTGCTGGATCCTTCCTATGCACTGACTGAGCATCCCTTTTCCTGGCTGCTGGTACATGTGAGTCCTGATGGGCAGGCAGTGGGCAGGGACTGGCACGAATCAGGTTATCTCCATGATAACTCACCCCATTGCCTGCACTGAAAATCACCCCAGAAAGCTAATCCTGGAGCTGCTTCTTATGTCTCAATAAAGGCAGAAATTAAGACCCATCTCATCAGCCTGAAATGAAATTTAACAGCCTGAGGTGGGCACCAGGCGCTGTTAAACCCCTTCACCATCTTGCTCCAGGCTTAAATGGCTCTTTAAAAACCTAATGCATAATTTAACCAGAGCAATTTAAAGCAGACACCACCAGGGATGTTGGGTAGGCACGGAGCGGCCTGGGGCTCAGGGGTGCCTCTGGGAAACCTTCACCCCATCACTATGGGGAGATGCGTGCGGCTCCCTCAGCATCGCACATCTCCCTCTGCCAAACCCTGCCTCCAAAGGGAACAGTTTGCTCCATGGCACACGGCGAGCAGGATGTGGTTGTGGGGTCAGCCGCCAGCCCCATAGCCACCAATGGGGCATGGCTGGCTCCGAGCTGGGGGTCACTGGTCCTGCAGCTGCATCCGCCCTGGTACACAGGAGAAATTTCACGGTGCCTCTTTCATGTCAGAGCAACACCAAAGCACTTGGGAGAGTTAATAATAGAACAGCAGCGAATGAAACAATGAATAATGGAGCAGGGTAATAGAAATAATAAATAATATATTTACAAACTCCAGTCCTGCCCCAGTCCGCTCCCAGGGATGGGGCTGGCACATCTCATGGCTGTGGGCATGGCCAGGGCTGCTCTGTACCTCAGTGCCAACCTTTACCAGAGGGTGCCAAGCCCCACGGCATCCCCTCGGGAATGGCACGGGGGTGTAATCGGGCAGCAGCTCCCAAACACTGGGAATGCTGCTCTTGAATGGGGTTCGCATGATGGAAAGCCTCTTGCTGAGCCGTCTTTTCATGTTCCCTGGCTCCTAAACAACTCGCTCTCACTTGACTGTAATCCCAAAGCGCTTTAATGGTGGTTTATTTTCAAAGCAATCCATGGAATAACAAGGGCTGCTTTTCCTCGCCCTGGAGAGCTGGCACGGGCTCAGCACATGGAGGGTGCAGGCAGGCTGTGAGGTGATGGGGGGGGTCCCCTCACCCAGCCCATGGTAGTGGGCATGGGCAGATGCGATTACCAGGACCCCATCTGCTCCCATGCACCGACTGCCAGCTGCTGCCGGCTCGGTGCCGGGGCAGGAGCTCTGTTTTGCCAGGACATGGGTTATGGCTCTTGCACGGGGACCCTAGTGAACACTCAGGGCTGCGCCAGGGTCCAGCGGTCACCATGGTGGAGCATCCCTGGGGGCTGACAGGGACCAGGGCCGCTGTCCCTGTGCAGGGCATGCAGGTGGCAGGCGGCAGCGGGGTCAGCCCCTGCGCGGTGATGGATGGGGCTCGGCTGGTGGCATCCCCAGGCTGATTTATCACTCGCTGCCATGGGTCTGTGGGATTGAAGTCAAGGTGAAAGCCAGAGGGAGGGTTTCCTCGGTGGAAGTGTCTGGGAGCGGGTGCCTGGCTCTGACATAGAGCCCATGGAATGACACACACTGTACCCTGGAATATAGGGGTTCATCTCAGGAAGGGGTTCCTGGCTCCCAGCATTAAAACAGCCTGAGTCCTTGGGGTCTGGCCAAGGGCTTTGACCCCCCACATATCCCCCTAATCCCCCCTGGGGTGGGTTCTGCCTGCTCCAAGTGAGGCCCCTTCCTGTGCTGGTCCCCATATGCTGTGCTCTGCACTGAATCATTAATATATCTGTCACAGGGCAACTTGCAGGCGAGATAATATTGATGTAGCCATTAGAGTGCAGGGAGAACAAGGCACGACGCTGCTGCTGCGTGTGGGATGTCAGTGACACCCGGACCAGGATCATTCCCACTCCGTGCTGCTCCGCTGGGTACCACAGGCGTGCGCTTCCCTGCATCACCCCCCAGGACAGATGCATGGTGCCGCCATCACCATCTTCCACCCCAAAACCATCTCCCTGAGGGGGCACCGCCTCTGCTGCCGGCTCCTGCGCTACCTGGGAGAGGAGGGAAAAACACTGGGAGCCCTTAAAATAACACACAACTGTTTAAGGATGTGAGATCCGTGCTAAATCTCGGCGAAAAGGAGCAATTATCCTGTCAGCGCAGGTGATATCATTTTGGAGAGCGAGTTCCGCAGCTGTGATTTTTTCCCCACCATTTCTCCCCTGGAGGGATTTAGTGGCCAATTATCCATTGGGAAGTGGGAAGGTGCTCACTGTCTGTTCTGTGCTGTGTGCCCCAGGGATGCAGGAAGCTGCTGCCCCACCACGGCTCTGCTTTTCCAGGCCTTTAGCACCAAATGGCAGCTGTGCTGCCTACGAACCTCTGGCCAGGACCTGCAGCACCGTTGGGTGCTGTGGAGGTGACACGGAGCTGGTGTTCCCCAGGGACACGTGCTCAGGATCAGCTTTGCCCTTTGGGCAGGGGTGGTTTTGCTGCCTCCCGTAAGCTCCCTATTGATGCTGGGTGCACAGTGCTGCTCCCAGCTCCCTTCTCCCCATGGGGAACATGATGCTGTGTCAGGGAGGAGTCTCAGCAGGTCCAGAGCACCCAGGCACTGCCAGGCGAGCATTTGGGGTGATGCCAGGGCTCAGTGTCCCTCTGGGAGCACCGAGAGTGGACCCCAAAAGCGCCTTCTCACCCCAGGGGTTGGCTGGTGCTGGTGTTGGTGTGGGTGCTGCTGTGGATGCTGGCATTGCTGTGAGTGCTGGCACTGGTACTGCTGTGGGTGCTGCTACGGGTGCTGGCACTGCTGTAAGTGCTGCTATGGATGCTGGCACTGCTGTGGGTGCTGCTGTAGGGGCTGGTGCGGCTGTGGGTGCTGATGCTGGTGTGGCTGCTGCTGTGGCTGCTGATGCTGCTGTGGATGCTGCTGTGGCTGCTGATGCGGCTGTGGATGCTGCTGTGGCTGCTGATGCGGCTGTGGATGCTGCTATGGGTGCTGCTGTGGATGCTGCTATGGGTGCTGCTGTGGATGCTGCTGCTGCTATGGGTGCTGGTGCTGGTGTGGCAGCAGGGCACGCAGGGTTAACGCTTCCCCCTTCGGGCTGCTGGGAACATAATTAAGTGCTAACTTGTCATTTTTTTTTAATGAAGTACCGGAGCTGGAGGTTTCTAATTGCTAATGAGCCAGAATAATGATTAGTTGTGTTTTAATGAGGGCGATGAGCACTTGGAGCGGGAGACAGCGCCCGGCCCTGCTTTGGCCTCGTTTTTCTGCCATGGTTGTGTGAAGTGTCCAACAACCTGGATTGTCCCATTTGCAGCAGTGGAGGTGGCTCTGCCACCTCTGTGCTCACCCTTCGGAGCAGGGCTGTGATTCCATATGAATCCATGCGAGTGCCACGGTCCCTGGCCAGGCATCAGCTTTCACCAGTGGCCATATGGGATGCTGAGGACATCTCTGCACAGCCAGCTCTTGCCGGCACATTGGCATCACTTGGGAGCACTGTGGAACTGGGAATCCCAAGGATGAGCCCCTGCACTCTATGGTGTCCCTGTGATCCTTCTGACATTCCCACCTGCTTCTGGCCGAGCTCTGCCCTGCCTGGGGACACCGGGATGCTGTGTGACCTGGGTGTGTGTGAGCTTGTCACCCCCTGACACATCTTAGTGCTGGTGGGTGCTGTCTGCACAGAGCCTCATCCCATCCTGTATGTATGGCATCAGAGGGCGAAAATCAGATGACTAATTAGGTAATTACAGGTGATTATCTTTAATTAGAGAATGGAACGGTGTGAATCAGGGGGATGGGGAAGGTGGAGGCTGCCAGGCTCTGGGAGATGCTGAGCTGGAGCCCTGGGATCATGCAGACTCATGGCCGCCTCGGCTCCCTCCAAAGCATCCCCTGCTCGAGGGCTGAGTGAAGCCGACGGCGTTGCTTCCTTTGGACTCCATGCGCAACGTGGCTGGTGATGGAGCACATCCCACGGCAAGGCCGGCTCCAGTGATGCCATCAGCTCCATCTGAACATCACCCCGTGATCCACCTCACTGAGCAGAAGCCGTAGGAGAACCGCCCCCCCCAGCTCCAGACAGGCCCATTAACCAACGTACTCTGTTATTTCTCAAAGGTGTCATTAAATCTGATTGTTAATTACTAAGTGGCAATGGGGAATAGGCACAAACGGCGGTGCCCACCCACAGCTTTCCCCCCTCAAGGCCCAGAACCCCTCAATCCCCCAGGAAACAGTGTTCGCGTCTCTTCACGCTGCTCTGGTTTCTGCTACTTCACAGGAGCTGAAATCTGACCTTTTTTAATATACAAGGCTGCGATTGTGGAGCCGGGAGCAGCTCTGGGAGGAAAAGGTGGAAGCGAGTGAGATGGGGGGAAAAAGCATCGCAGCCTTCCGGCGGGGTGGTGGTTTGGTACCCACCAAGAGCTGGGGATGAGCTGGTGGGAGGGATGCTTGGGGAGTACCAGTGGGATGCAGGAGCCTGGCCTGGGATGAAGGAAAAGAGGCAGAGATGGGGAGCTGCCTGTTTAAAGCCATATGCAAGCTGTCACCTGCTCAGGCAGAGCGGGGCTGCCTGGCAATTGCAGCCCAGGTCCTGATAATTGCACTTTCTTTTCTTCCTTTCTCTCCCTTTCCCCCCGCTGAGCTGCAATAATTGGGTGCTGCCCGAGCTCATCCGCTGCTGGCTCCCTGAAAGGAGCTCTGCAATTAGCCAGCGGCACTATAATAAAGCCTCTAATACCCACTTTCACGGCTCACGCTGCAGTTGTTCAGCCCCATTCCCATCCCCATCCCACCACATCCCCATCCCCACTGCCACCTCCATCACCAACCCCATCCCATTCCATCCCCATCCCTATCCCATCCCTATTCCCATCCCCATTCTTATCTCCATCCCATCCTCATCCTATCCCATCCCTATCCCCATTCCATTTCCTTCCCCATCCCCTTCCCCAACCCCATTCTACCCCCATCCCTTTCCACGTCCCTCCTCCCATCCCCATCCCATCCCACCGCACCCCACCCATGGGATGCAGCAGCTCCAGCCCTTGCCCATCCTCACCGCTCTCCCATCTCTAGCAGTGCCCAGCATGGGCCGTGCCCAAGCACCATGGTGCTGAGGCCCGGGTCTGATCCTGACCTACTTTTCAGAGCAGCAAAGTCCCCAGCAGCGTTTGAAAGCGGCTCCCGCCGGGGAGCCCTGCACGGGGCCGGCGTTCCCAGGGCGCTCCCTGACAAGCGCTCACAATAACATAATTATGGCAGAAATAATCCCTGTGTCAGTGCTGGAGAGGGGCTTTCAGCGGGAGCAGGGGAGCCCCGCGCCCTGCGCTCTCCATACGTGGTAATTAACAACGTGAGGAGCTCCCCAGCCTGTGCCACTCGCATTATTTATGAGCATCTCAGGGCTGGTGACTTACGGGCACTCCTGCTCCCTCCCTGCCTTGTGTTTCCCTCGGTTCTCTCCCTCGGAGTTGCCGTGTGGCAGCGAATCCTGGTGGGATCTGCTGCTGGATGTGGCCAGGACCGTGGTGATGGAAGAGGGGGGAGTGGTGAAGTGGACCCCATCGCTGCCTGCACCTCCTCAGGAGCATCATCTGGGGTGCCCCCATCCTGGGGTGCTGCAGGTCCCGTCTGAAAGCCAGGGCTGCCCAAGGTGCTTCTGCATCCCTGGGAGATACAAGATAGATAGATGATGGGGTGGGAATGGGGATGGGTATAGTGATGGCATGAGGATGGAGATGTAGAGGGAGATGGAGATGGGAATGGAGATAGGGATGGGATGGGCTGGGCTGGAATGAGATGGAAATCGGGATGTTATGGCGTGGGGATTGGCTCTTTCCTCCTCTCCATCCCACAGGACCACCAATCGAGGGTGAGATCTCAGCCTCCCACCCCAGTGAGCTCCAGTGCAGAGAGGCACAAGGCCCCGGCTCTCCCTTTGCAGGCAGCTGATGACCCGAGAGCCCTAGGGCAGGGACGAGGAGTTGGACATCAGTGTATAAATCATCACCTCTCTTTATAGACAGTTTTAACCTTCCTGGCTTCTGCCTGGGGATTTATTAGCAGCTGCATTTCCTGCAGCAGTAACTCACCACGCTGCCAGGCAGGCTGTGGGTCACCTCTGCACTCTCAAGCTGGTCCTTGGCACCCCAACA
Organism: Psittacula echo; assembly: GCF_963264785.1. NCBI lineage: Eukaryota > Metazoa > Chordata > Aves > Psittaciformes > Psittacidae > Psittacula > Psittacula echo. The sequence goes on along the minus strand of NC_137750.1, from coordinate 5,937,731 downwards.
TGGATGGGGCAGCTCCTCACCTCCGTACCTGGGTGCCCCTGAAATCCCATCCTGCAGCACTGCCATGAACAGCCAGATCTCCTGCCTGCAGATTGGGATGGGGGCTGTGGACCCTGCCTGCATCACTGATGGGACAGGGATAGAGGCAGGGATGGGGACAAGGGCTGCTGGTGATGAAACTCCCATCCCCAAGGTCCTTGGCTCGGCCTGTCTGTGTTCCCACAGCCCGCACAGACCTGACAGCCGAGGGATCTTCATTCCCCAAAGGATTTTCTTAATTAGGAGACTCCATCACTTGCTCTCACACACACGCACCCACTCGGCAGCAGCTCCTCAGAGGCTCTGCCCACCCACCCTGCTGCAGTGCCAGCTGGCACAGGGGCATTGCAGTGGCATCAAGGAGGGAACAGGGACCCTGCTCCCCCAGGGCTGAGCCTGGGTCAGGAAGGATAGGGCATGCTCCTGCCCCCTCAAAATCCACTTCCCTGCTGAAGTCTGTGCTCAGACAATCAAGAGCTTTAGTGATGGGGTTTAGAATCCTGCCTGAGAGGGGAACGCGCCTTTGCTCTGCTTCCCCCTGCCCTGTCCCTCATGTCCCCAGTGGGGACATTCCCACCTGGTGACCTGGTGCTGAGTCCTCCCTGTCACCTCCGGGTGGGTTTTACCTGTTCATCGGTTGGGTTTGGTCCCTGTGCTGCCCATGGGGCTGGGGCTGGTTGGCTGTGGGTGAATGAGGCTGATGCTGGCAGCGTACGGATGCGCTGCAGAGGCAAGACATGGTTCAGCCACTGCCCCCACGTGCATCCTTCTCTGATGGGCTTCAAACCATGCAGAGTGCCAGGAGCTGGCTGTGGCGTGGTCCACAATGCAGGGAAGGTCAGTGAAGGTGCCCACTGGCACTGAATGAGCATTGTGTGTACCCACCATACCTGCACCGTACCTGCCATATCTGTGCCATAACCACCATATATCTGTGCCATATCCTCTGCACCATACCTGCCATATCTGCACTGTACACACCGTACCTGCTGTATCTGTACTGTACCTGCACTCTACCCACCATTCCTCCACCATAACCACCATTCCCGCACCATATCCGCCGTTCCTGCACTGTCCTTGCACCATACCCACCATACCTGTGCCATACGTGCCATATCCATGCTGTATCTACCATACCTGTTGTACCTGCACTGTACTTGCCATACCTGTTCCGTACGTGCCGTACCCACACTCCTGCAGTGCCAGCACCCAGGCACAAGGCGCATCCCCGCAGCCTGTTGAGCGCGTTGCGATGGAGGAATTGATCCCGCTGCTTCATTTATTAGCTGCTGTAATACCACCGAAACCGTTTCCACGATATCCCAAACTAAATCATTTATTCTTGACAAAAATCCAATAAAGAGCTCAGTCCTTCTCCATAGGCAGATAAAGCCCAGATTAACGGGGCTGCCGAGATCAAAAAAGAAGGAAGAAAAAGGAGGAAATGCTGGGAAACGAGCGCGGGCTGTAGAGGAGACTCCTTCCACCTTCTTGCTTTCCCAAGGCTGCGGCGGCTCAGGGTTTTATTACAAAAAGCCCCCTAAGTATTACAGGCTAATCCGTAAATCCCAGCCTAGTAAAATATGTGATGGATTTTGTAAATTGTGCCCTTTACAAATCTGATTGAACTTTTTTTTCCCTGCTGGTTTCCTTTTCTTCTCCTTCCCCCTCCTTTCCTGGGGGATTTCTTTTCTCCTTGGGGACCGTGATGCCTTTTGGTGTCCATGTCCTGCTCCTTCTCCAGGCTGACCCCTAAGACCCTGTTTAAAGGCATCTGATGGTGGGACTGACATGGCAGCAGGAACAGTGGGGATATGAATGGGGATGGGGATGGAGATAAGGATAGGGAAAGGGATGGGGACAGGAATGGGAATGGAGATGGGGTTTGGGATGGGGATGAGGATGGGGAAGAGGAAGGGAATCAGGATGGGAATGGACATGCAGATGAATATGAGAATGGTGATGGGGTTGGGAAAAGGGCTGAGACGGGAATGTAGAGCACACCTGTATCCCTGGTTGGCTGCCTGCATTATGAATTGCTTCTTTCTCCTGATGTTTAGGGCTTTCTGCCTTCCCTGGGCTGCCTCAAGGTGCTCTGGAGCTGGTCAGGGACAGAGGGTCCCCAATGGGGATGGGTGCCATCACTGTGATGGGACCACCCTGAGCCAATGGGGCAGGGATCCAGGGTCTGTGGGAGGCTGCTGAGGGTCAGACAGGGACCGTGTTGTCTTTGGCTGCTCCTTGGGGGCTGTGGAGGGACTTGGTTGCTCGGCTGGGCTGTAAATCCCAGTGTCAGATGTGGCGCGGGTCGGTCTGAAACCCCTCCATGGCCAACTGTGGAGCATCACCACCCTGCACAGTGCCTGCACGGACACCTCGGGGTGCTGGGGTCACCCCTGGGGCCAGGCCAGGCTGTGAAGCCTGGAAATGGGATTTCAAGAGCAGCGCAGCCCAGGGACACATCCATCCCCTGTGCAGAATGGGATGAACTCGGGCACGTCTTTCCTCTCTCCAGCATTATTTCCTGCTTCTTTATTAAAGCAAGATGTTGCTGGTGAAACTCACCCTCCCTTCCCTGTTTTTCCATTAAATGATTCTGCAGAGGAACATCTGGCAGCAGCAAACGAATGGGCTATTCCTGCCTGTCGTGCAGGAGATGCTGATCTCCCTGCAGTGGCTAGGGGTGGCTGGCAAATGCACCATGGTGCCTGTCACCCGGTGGCACGGGGTGACATGGGCAGCAGTGAGGATGGGGACCCATTGGCAATCATGCCCCACGCAGCAACCCGGGAGCTGGGAAGAGGAGAAGCATCTGCCACGTCTCTCATTTGACTTCGTTCCATCCTGAGCTGCTTTTTCTTTTGGTTTAAGGGTAACGCTGCTGCTGACGGAGAACTGGGATCAGATCCAGCCTGGAGCCAGGATCCAGCCCACAGCATGAGGAGCAGAGTCCGGATCTCTGCCGGGGACTCAGATCTTTCTGGGATAGTGGAGCAGAAGCGGGGCTTGGGGGGTGATGGGCACTGAAGCTCCAAGCCCCTGTGTCCAACCTGGCCTTGAACACTGCCAGGGATGGGGCAGCCACAGCTTCTCTGGGCACCCTGTGCCAGCGCCTCAGCACCCTCACAGGGAAGAGCTTCTGCCTAAGAGCTCATCTCAGTCTCCCCTCTGGCAGGTTAAAGCCATTCCCCTTGGCCTGTTCCTACATCCCTTTGTGCAACGAGGGGTTTCTGAGCTCCCGTCAGTGCTGACTGTGGGAACATCAGGGCAGAGTCGTGCCTCAGTTTCCCCAACACTAAACAGTGCTGTGATTGAGGCTGGGAGCCATCCAGCCCTTCCTGTCCTCCTACAGCCCACCCCAGCCATTGAATACCAGCGTTAAACATGTTTGGAACCAGCACTGGTGGATGCTAAGTGGTAACCATGGCAACTGCCAGGTTTCTGTTTCCTTGCCCTTGCCAATCACCTTGAGATGCCACCACGTCCCGGTCACCAGCCGGGTACCCCATGTCTCCTGTGGTCCCACCGTCAATCCCAGCACTGCAGAGGGACACAGTGATTGGTGGCTGCAGAGCTGTGCTGGAGATCCCCTTCCCACCAGACACATCCCAGGCTGTGAAGGGGCTCCCAGGAGTCCCTTCACCCCAGGGACAGGAGCCAGCACCCCCCGACACCACATCCCTGGTGCTGGAGCATCCCTGCCCGGCAGCGCCGGCGGAAGGAGCACAAAGCAACATCTGCAAGTGTTTAACCACACTGCTGGCCTGGCCCTTCCCAAAATAGCTCTCTGGGATGGGCTCCCGTGCCAGCACTGATGTAATGTGCTTTTCTTTCCCTCCCGTCTGCTCCTTTCCTGCTGGAGCCACCATTCACTTGTCAGCAACGCTCCATGCCGAGGGCTTTGCTGCCGCAAGCCCGGTCTGTGCTGGCACAACCGTGGTGATGCTGAGTGATGGCTCGTGGTGCAGAGGCGCTGGGTGGGTCCTGGCGGTGCAATGCCATTGTTGGCTCCTCATGGAGCTGGGCTACGTCCTTAATTCTCTATTAAATAAGTGGGGAAACTGGGGAAATCTGGGTGGTTTTCTGCTGGCTGCTCTGCTGGGGTTGGTGTAAGTGGGGAGGGAGTGAGGGCCAGCAGCTTCCAAGTGGGATCCATTGTCCCCATACATCCCGCTGCACCTCTGCTGTTCCGGTAGCCCTATGGAGAGGGGATGCCCTGGCTGTAATCCATGGCAGGGCAGGGCTTGCTGCCATGGGTACCACCATGGGATGCCCCCATGTCCCCATGCCTCTCACAGGGGCTGCAGATGCCTTTGCAGCGCAGGCTGCAGCCAGCCCTGGCCCCTCTCCATGCACAGGGGGTTAACTTGGCCATGGCCATGCAAGCAGAGACGGGCCGGCGCTGAGCCAGGCGCAGGCAGGAGCTGGGGCCAGCTGGCTGCAGCCCCTCGCCTGGCTCCCGCTCCAGCACATGCCTCTGGAGCAAGGAGTCTGCGCAGCACCCGCCCGGCCCCATCCCTCTGCCACCTCCCCACCAGCACCGCAGGGTCCCACTGCAGTGGTGCAGGGGTTCCCTTGGGTCCGGGACCACGAGGATGCCGGCATCCTGTGGCAAAAGCTCATGGAGGAAAGCAGCCTGTCCCTGCTCTGTGTGTGGGGATGGCACAGGGACCTCGCTGGGTCCATCCCAAGGACATTGCATCCATCCCATCTCAGCAACTTTTCAGTGCTGTAAATCACTGCTGCTGCTCGGATATCCATTGTCACCGTGTGTGTGACACTGGTGCCACCGGGGCACAGGGGCCATGGCACGGCAGAGCAAAGGGCAGGGGGTTGTGTTTGCTGGGTGGCTCGCAGTCTGTGTGCCGTGCTGCCAGCCCCAGCTGCTCCCGCTCCTGCCCGGCAATGAGGCTTCATTCTGAGATTTACTGCTGTCTCATGGAAAACCGGCTGGAGTGGGAGGACGCCTCCTTGTACAGGCAGGGAGGAGCTGGCAGGGGCTCTCTCCTTCTCCCCACTTCCCACTTCTGTGCCCCACAGCGATACAAGGGACCCCCACATCCCCTTGGTCCCCTCAGGGATGTCTGGGCTGCGGTGATGCCCCTTGTCCCCTCCATCAACCCACACCCAGTGCCCACTGCGCTGCTTGGAGACGTGCAAGTTGTGTCCCCCCCGTCCTCCTCCCCTGCAGGAACACATGGCACCACGTGCTCAAATAATTACTTCATTATGGGCTAATTACTGCAATTAGCTGAGCAGTGCTCCTGCAAGTGCCTGCTGGCCTGTGCTCGCCTGTCACGTCCCCTCCACCCCTGCAGCCCATGGAGGTGGCACCAAGCATGGCCTGGATGGACCTGGGGATGCTCTGCTTGGCTTGGGGGGCTCCAGCTTGGCACCCTGGTGCCTCTCAGTGCCTTGGGAACCCTGGAAGGAGCACAGGGCCACACATGTGGGTTTGCTGGTCCCTCCAGAGCTGCTTCTGCCATCCCCATCCCCATCCCTATCCCAATCCTCTGAGAGAGGCACCCAGCAGTTAGCCATGGGATGGGCATGTGCTGATGCCCTGCAGCACTGCATGGCTCTTGTCCTTGTCTCTGCAGTGGGATTGGTGACATTCACCACCAAATTGGTGCTGTTCCCTGATGACCTTTTCCCATCCCCTATGACTCCCAGCACCTCGGCAGGAGCCCCTGCTGATCCATGGCTGTGCCGAGTGGGAGGTGCTGGTGTCTCCTGTCATTGACTCATGTTTTATCTTTAATTCCTCCCCTGGGCCTTATCCCACGCACAGCACGAGAGCTGAGGAGCAGACACTCCATCCCCAGGGACCCCAGAGCCACGGTGATGGGCGCATTCACTGCCTGCCTTTGGGCTGCTCTGCTCAGAGGGGAGCCCGGTGTGGGCAGACACAGGATGTGTCCTGCGGGGCTGGCATGCTGCTGGAGGGGGGACACGCTGAAGAGTGCCTGCTTTGGAGTCCCTTCACCTGCTGATGTGCACTGTCACAACAGAGCATGTAATGGGTCCCTCTGGCTCTGCTCTGCTAACCCGGTGCGTGCTGCCGTGCGGGGATGCTGCCCCATAATAAGCTTATCTCTCACAGGCTGCTCCAGACAGGAACAACCCATCCAGAAATGGGGCTCCCCCATCCTGCCAGCCCCTGGAGATGGGGTGCAGAGGGTACAGAGCTGACACATCCCCATCTGTCCCCCAACACAGGGAAGAGTGCAATGAGTGGGGTGATGGGGGATGCACAGAGACCCCCATCCACCATCATCACCTTGGTGTCACCGTGAGAGCCGGGAGCACTGGGGACACCCGTGTCCTGTGCTCCACTGTCATCACCATTCCCTGAGCCCTGAACATGAGTATGAGTTAATGAAGCAGGAGCAGAGCTCTGCCTCACGGCTCGATGACAAATGTGTCCCGAAATCGGGGGAAAAGGCAGTGATTTGAGGGATTCAATTATTCACCAGCAGCTTGCTCCTGCTGTGCACTGGGGAGGTGGTGCCAGCGTGGGGAGGTGTGGGGTGTCCCGGGGTGCCCCGATGGGACCACAGCTCAGCTGGGAGCCCCCCATGGGAGACAGGGACATGCAGGGGCTGTGTGGGTGTGCAGAAGCAGTGCTGGCGCGTGGCTGGGAAGCACATTGGGATAAAGGGAGGCATTCATTCACACCTCGCTGGGCTGGCAGCGCCCTGCCAGGGAAGTGCAAATGGAATCAGCAGGAGCTCAGGCCCTGCAAAACCCCCTTGTCCTTGGCTGAACGCGGTGTGGGGCCTCATCCTGCTCCTCTGTGAGCCCTGGTGATGCTGGAGTTTAATGTCACCTGAGTCAGGATGAGACCTCATGGAGGTGGATGTGCATTTAAAATTGATTTTAGTCGGTCCTACTGTCTCCAGCTCCCAGGGATCTGCGTCCTCATGGCCTGGCCACAGTCACATCTGCATGGTACAAGGGACAAGGGCATCGCTGCTTGTCCTCACAGCCTCTGCTGGGTTCTTTTCTATGGGCAGCAGCACGGTGGAGGTCAGAGGGGCCCGTTTCTTGCCTTAGGGGTCACAGTGGCTATGGGCACCTCCACCTCCATCCATCCTGTACTATAACCAGCACTGCCTCCCTTGGGGCCATGCCACATCCTTGGCCATGGATGCCGGGGATGAGCCCAGCACCGCGGCTCAGTGCCCATAACCCCGCGCTGCAGTGATGGGGCCTGGCAGGGGACCAGCGCTTGTCAGTGTGGGCAGGTGCTGGCAGGGCTGGGGGATGCAGCAGCCAGCTCCCGGCGCACACCCCGCTGCTCGCAGCGCTGCCCGGGGGCCACTCGCTCTTCGCTTGCATATGCTGTGAGCAGAGGAGATTCATCCCCTCCAGCCTCCCTTGGCTGCAGGCTTGGGAAGAGGCTTAGGGAGATGCTCGGGTCTGGCACAGCCCATGGACCATCCATCCATCCCTCCTTTCCCATGCGGGAGCAGACCCCAGCTGAGCACTGGTAGGATGTTGGCATCATCCCCTTGAACACTTCATCACGAAAGCAAATATGAGTGTGGCACGGGCATGCTGAGCAGCATCCAACACCACAGCTGGGTACCGCAGGACATCCCTCCCTGGCCAGCCCCACTGTGAGAGCCACCACCTGTCCCAGCTCGTAGAGGACCTTGCTGCGAGCTGGTTTAGGTCCCTTGTCCCAGAGCATCCTGTACCCTTCATACAGCTCCCAGCGCCTCAGCCCTGCCAGCAGCCTGCTGCTCCCAGCAATTCCCAGCCCTCGGCCCTGATGGCAGCCAGAAGGAAGCAGCTGTTTGCCAGGGAGGCAGAGCCTGGCAGCGGGCAGCCGTGCCGCAGCCTGTGCCAAGCCGCGCTGAACAAGCTCCTGCTAAGCCGCTTCACGGTGCCCGCTCCGAACAAGCAGGATTAGCACCGGGGAGGAGGTTTTGGAGGCTCTTTTGTGGGTCCAAAGTGCCCCATGGATTAGGTGCCACCTTCCCCTGGGTCCCTGCAGAGCTGCAGCCAGGCAGCGGCTGTTTAGAGAGGAGAAGAATCACAGCATCAATCAGAGCGGGCAGCAGGAGCAGAGCGGGTGATTTAGGTGACTGGTCACTGCTGTAACTGATGATGAGCTGTGAGTTGAGGAGGGAGAAGTAAGAAGGCGAGGCAGGCTGGTGTCTGTGTGCACAAACTACCTTATCCACAGAGGGGATCCGGCACCCTGGGATGTGATAAATCCCTCTTGCCACTGCCGTGCGCTTGGATGAGATGGGTTTCTGAAGGAAAGCAGAGGCTCGGATGTGAGTTACTGGCTGAGGAGCAGCATCCCCAGAGCCTGGCTTGCACAGGGCCCCAGGGATGCTGGGTCTCCAGTGTGGGACCCCAGGGATGCTGTGTTTCTACCATGAACCATGATGGAGAGAATACCGACAGCCAAGGTTTGCAGGGGGCCCTTTCAGCTGCATCATGCAGGCCCTCCTTTCCCCCCCTCCCCAACCCTTCCATCTTCTCTAGCTCTCATTTACAAACAAGGCTGCAGCCGAAGATGGGGAAGGAGGAGGAAGAGGAGGCACCGGAGCCGTGTGTTTCATTCCTGCACATCTCTTCCTGCGTGCCAGATGGGCAGAGGGAATCAGCTCTAATTGTTTATCTATGATGCGATGCAGCAGTCACCTTCTCCCAATGGTCCCAGCTCCAGGGCAGGGGGATGGAGATGGGGGGGCCCAGGAGCGGGGGGACCCCGCTCCTGGGCCCCCCCATCTCCATCCCCCTGCCCCAGAGCTGCAACTATGGGTCAGCAATACTCCTTCATCTCCTTTCCCCTCTCTCCTGATGCTTCCGATGCTGCTCCTCATCCTCTTACCAGCTCCATGGCCAAGGATGATGCATGACAATGTGATGGAGAGGATGTGGTGCTTCAGGGACAATTAATCACCAGCACAATTAAAAGCAACACAAAGCCTGTGGGCAGGCTGGGAGCCACATGCTTCTTCAAGGCCAAGGCCAGGGCATCTCTTTCCCCCATCGCTTGGGGTTTGCATTTCAGTGCTGTGGATTTCCCATCATTTTATTTAAGCACACCAACCACCCTCCATCCCCAGGCCCTGATGCTCACATATCAGAGCCCAGCAAACGATTTATGTAGAGATGATGTACGACCTGCTTGCTCATCTAAGTTTGTGGCTAATCCTGTAGCTGAGATGCCTCTGCAGAGCACGATGCTGGCTGGGAGGAGGGATGCTCCTCGCATCTCACTCTTGGGTGCTGGAGGGGTCTCTGATTTTACTCATTTAAATGCTTTTTCTCCTAAACAGCCTCAGAAACCAGTTCCCCATCACCCACCCTGCTGCTCCTTCTATGGGTAAAGGCAGGTAAATAGATCCCTGGATCCTGGGGGCTTTTCTATTTGTAACACGTGTGTCCGGAGCCCCTCCGTGCCTGCATGCACGTGTGTCGAGCTCTGCTGTACACATGGCTGCGCCTCAATCTTCCTGAGCATGTACACTCGCTCTCACCGTATATATATGGGTGTGCACAGCTTTATGACAACTGAAATGGAAAAGACAATTGGATGTCAAAACCTATCCGAGGAGCCCATTTATACCCACCGGTCTTTATGGGATTCCCACTGATTGATTCAGGTCCCATAAAACTTCCTGTGGCAGCTCCCTCCCCTCCCAGCCGGCTCTGCCTCTGTTCAATAGGGATGTGATTGACTCCTCTGCCTGCAGCAGGATTGAATCTGCATCCCTGGATGTGCAGCTCCTTCCCAGCTCCCTGCTGGAGCTGCTCCCGATAAGGGATGCAGCGCATGTGCTGCCGTGCCATCCATCAAGCTATCAGGGTGCCAGGCGGGCTGGGGACTGAGGGCTGTGGATGGATCCCGATGGAGCTTTCCCTTCCCAGTCACTTTCTTCTCTCCTTGTAGAGATGAACTTGATGCCCCATCCCTGGCAGTGCTCAAGGCCAGGTTGGATGGGGCTTGGAGCAGCCTGCTCTAGTGGAAGGCAGGGGGTTGGAACCCATTGCACCGCACAGGTCCACGTGTGTCTGTGTTTCCAAGGGGCAGCGTCTGTCCTGCAGAAAGGAGATGGGATGATGTTCCCCTTCATCCCCACTGGCACTTGTTGAGCGGCTCATCCAGCAGCTTCCCCCCAGCGCTCTGCTCTCCATGGCTGAGCACACTGACCTTTCCCAGCGCTTCCCAGCTCGGCTCCCAGCCACTGCTCCTGATGGCTGCCAGAGGGAGCAGCGGGAACAGCCCTGGCCCCTTCCCCCGGCTCCAGTCGCCTCCCAGCCCTCTCTTCACCCAGCACCTATTAATATTTATATCACTGGGTGTGTGGTGAGAGCTTGGACACAATCAGGACACTGAATTCATTGCACAGGGACAGGCAGCGGGGGGCTGGAAGAGTGTGTCCAGCGCTGCGGTACCCATGACACCAGGGAGTGAGGGGGGCAGATGAGGATGACAGCAGAGCCTGGTCCTCCCAATCCTCCTGGTCCCTAGAGAGGATCAAAGGCACTTCCAGGACTTCCAAGATCTGGGCTGAAAAGGCATGGTGCAGCCTTCCTACTATGCTGCTGGCTGTCAAGGGCAAGGGTTGGAGGTAGTACTACCTGTATGGGAGCACAGTTGTGTTGCTATTGCATTGCTGTACCACCACTGGACCACTTGCATCACATTACTCTCTCATTGTCATCACATTGGCATTGTGCATCCCTGCATCCCGCACAGCCTCAGAAGCACCCTGCTTTGTTAGGATGTCTCCCCACCAGCCATTCTCAGAGGCTGAGGGCCACAGAGATCCCTTATCCTGGAGGCTTTTCCTTGTTGCAGCAAAGCCCGGTCAAGGAGAGGGTGCAAGGGCTTGGCTGCTCCACATCAGTCTGTGAATTGAGTCGGAAAGCCAAGGGCTGCCCAATATATTGCTCTGCTCCTGGTACACCATGTCCTGGTGACATGGGAAGGGCAGGCACACGCCGTCTCCATCACAGCAGCACAGGGCAACGTGTTCCCACCCCCTTTTATAAAAGGCAATGCTCCTGTAATAAAGAATGTAATAACCCGCTGTGCCTGTGTGGATAGAAAACTCATTTGTTTAATAGGCAGCAGTTTGGCTTTGTCATGTTCATTTAGTTTTTAATGACGCACAGTTGTGCCAATATTGATTTTAGCTTATAGGGACTCAAAAAATTTACTATCTGGAATTATCTGAAATGTAGCCGCTTTATCCGGCCGGCAGGAATTCAGGACTCTTCCCACCTTACTCCAGGCTGGTGGTGATGGCACAGCCCAGTTGTGATGAGCTGGTCCCCATCTCACTCATGGTATCACCGAGATGCTCACCCCTGAGCTCCCCCAGCCTCTGGGCATGGGGAAACTGAGGCACAAGGAATGGTTCTCCCAAGTCAACCTTTGTAGCAAGGTTGGGCCCAGGTCTCTCTGCCTGTGCTCCATGAGGGTGTTTGGTGTGAGAAGAGAGGGGCTGGTGAGCAGCGCTGCAGCACAGACCGGCCCCATCACCGCGCTCAGAATGGCCTCCGCTGGTTTCTCATGAGTCAGCAGCTCTCGCGCTCTGCACGGGGCGACAACTGACAGCAAATCCCATCGGCGGCCCCTGCTCCAGCGCAATAACTCGGCAGGATCCAGCTGGAATCCATTTCCCGAGCGCCTCCATGCTCCCTGGCTCTCCCTGGGATAACACAAGGTGATGCTCGGGATGCAGTGACCCTGGCACTGTCCCCATCCCGCTGGAGCTCGGGTGGGGAATGGAGCACATCCAGCTGGAGCAGGGAACACAGAGGGGCCTGGGCAGGGTCCCTCCTGCCGGGGCTCCCCACAATCCCATTCCCAACCTGATGATTTGCCTGCAAGCATGGACTAATTCACTTTGAGGTTTTGCTGCTGTTGATGGGATTGATTGAGGAGCTGCAATTGCATCTCCCTGAAATGCCCCTGGGGCTTTGTGGGAGCACAAGTAAGGGAGTAAATGGCTGATATTTGTGGGGGGACAGGCTCTGGCAGCCCCACAAAGCCGTGTATCCCCCTCCCTGGGTCACCATTCGCACCCACTGCCCTTTGCCAGTCTGGCAGCACTGCAGCATCCAGCTCTGCCAGCCTGTGCTGGGTGTAATTCATTATACAAGTCAGAAAATACATTATTTACTATTTCTCCTATTATTACACATTATTTATCACCTAATCCTGCAGTGATGAAAAGCAGAGCAGCACCTGAACCACCCTGTGATGATGGACAGCCCCTGTGGCGTGCCAGGATGGAGCAGAGACCGGAGTTGAGCACAAAAGGCATGGTGAGGTTGGGGTGTGTGGGGCCCATGGGGTGAGGACATGGCGGGGGGGCAGCCTGTTGCCACCCTCCTGATGGTCCTGGGGAGCAGCCAGACGTTTGGGGGGCTTCATATTATAAGACATTGGTGCCAACGTGTGATGCAGCTCAGTAAGCACGCAAGGATGGAGCCAGCAGCCCCCTGCCTCTGTTCCAGCCCCAGCATGGATCCAGGGATGGGGTTTCCCCCTTCCCTCAGTAACAATGAGGAAAACAAGGGCTGGGGGCTGCAGTCACTCCCTGCACACACCTGGGGGGGTTTAACCTGCAGGTGAATTAAATCTGGTGGCTGAATGCAGAGCAGTTAAATGAACCTGAGCAGGCAAAGCTGGGGGAAAGCAGTGGTTGGTGGGTTTTGTGATGCTGGTGAGCTTGGCAGTGCCTACCTCTGTGCTGGAGCCATCTGGGAAGTAGCAGGAGCAAGCTGGCCCTTTCCATGAGGGATGAGCCACAGGCAGCGCCCATTGGCAGCAGGTAAGATGGACTTCGAGGCTTTTCTGTTGCTTTTGTGAGCTTCTGCTTGCTGGCGCCCAGAGTTATGGGGTGTGAGCAGTGCTTGGGGCTGCAGTGGGCACACATAGCTCTGTATGCGCTTCAGTGTGGTGATTACAAAGGTTGGGGTGCATAAGCAGATGCAATCTGGTCTTAAAGAGTGAGCTGGTGTCTTCCCAAGTCCTTGGCTTTCTGGTCTGCCCTGCACAGCCCTCCTCTGAGCATCAGATGCTGGGGTATGTGGGGAGCTGGGTGTCAGGAATGTGCTTGTTGCAGTTGTTCTGGCCAAGGGAAGTGGAGCTGGGGGGCTCCTGGCACCCCCGGCCTGGCCCTGGCTGCTGTGTGGGGATCAGCAGTGAGTTCCTTTACAGCATCAGCTCCTGGAAGTGTGTGATGAAGTGAGAGTCTTGGATCAGCCCTTAGCAAAGCTGGCTGCTCCCCAGCTGCTGTGCTGGAGAAATGCTGGGGAAGGTGGCCTTTAAATGTTAAGAAATCACATTAAAGTGAGCCAGAGCCTCAATTTTTAATCTCTTGATTTAAAAGTCAGCCTCGAGGTCTGGGCTGTTGGTGGGGCTGGTGCTGCTGAGCTGATGCTTCTGTGCCGGTGGTCTCAGGGTGCAGGGCCAATGCTGAGCTTGCTGCCATGAAGCCAGTGGTTGCACCTTTGCCCTGTCACATCAGATCAAATCCAGCTACCCCTGAGACCCTTCCTGGGGGCTCCTGTTGGCTGTATCCGGCAGGAGCAAAAGCAAGAGTTGGCTTTGCAAGGAGGTGGGGGAGCTGCTGCAGGGCTTCCGGTCCTGTGGATGCAGCTTCGGGTTTGGTTTACATTTAGAGATGCTCCTGCTCTGGAATGCTGCATCCAGAAGATGCTCTGGAGGGAGATTTGTAGCAACCCTGGGAAGTTTCTGACCCTTCTCGGCTTGTTCCTACACCGCTGCTCTCCAAAAGGAGCCAGATCCTGCTCAGAAATGGGACTGATGTGACCATTACTGGGAGATGCCATTGCTCCGCTCTCTGCCAGCTCAGAGCCCCTCAGCTCTGCAGCCCCAGCACTGAGCATGATCTTGTTCTGGGCTTGGAGAAAGATCATAATTGGGCTGAGAAGCCTCAAGCAGCTGATGCTGGGAGAGTGCTTGGGGCTGGGAAGAGGAGCAGGAGGAGAGGGCTCTCTCCTGTTGCTATTCCTTTTCTCACTATTATTTTTGAAGACATCAAATATTTAAGATGCTTCTGTTCTGCGCTGGTTCGGAGGCTCCTTGTGCAGCATCCAAGGGCAGCGTGGAGCTGTTTGATGCCCTTCAGTCCTGCTGGAAATGGAGCATTTGCCTGTTTGTGCCTCTGCCTGGGGATGCAGAAGTGATGCCAGGGCCCAGGGGTGTGCAATGGCTGCACCTCATCCCACACCATGGCTCTGCTGGGGAGAAGGGGCCTGTCCTAAACCCAGGTTTAAAGAGAGGAGTTAACATATCACTCATTGCCTCCAGCATTACCCTGAATTAACTCTTCCAGGAGAGCAGATTCTTCTGGAGAGATTAAAGAGCCACTTCCAATCTTCATTACAACAGAAGTCGTGGGGAGCTGTGCTGCAGCCACTCAATTATCCTCCCCATTAGAAGTGTGCACTTTATCGCAAATCTGGATAGGTCTGGCTTCAGCTCCTGCCTATGGGAGCTTGTTATACCCCTGTCTGAGGCTGCGGAGCCTCTGTTATCCAGTTCCTCTTCCCTGTGCCGGTGTTGACAGCCTGCGGTTACATCTGTCTCCCCTCCCCTTTGATAGCAGAGAAGGACTGGGCTCCTGCAGTCTGCCTCTCACAGGCAACGCTTCCAACCTTGCTTCTCCTTGCACTTCCCAGAGCAGGGAGCTCGGAGGTGGCACGATGCTCCCCATGGGATGCTGCTCTCACGCTTAAAGAACAGCGATGCTAAGAGTCAGTGCCTTGTCCAAGGAAGATGAGGGATGCTGAGGCTGGATGAAGGACGCTCTTGGCTGTTGTCCTGCAGCCTTTGGATAAGGCTGGCGGTCCCCGAAGCGCCTGACATCCCAGCAGAGACTTTTCCGTTTCAAACAAAGCCTTGATCTTTTTTTGGAACTGGCCTTGGTTTCAGACAAGAGTTTTTAATTCGGGCCCAGCGCCGCGTTTCGGGTTTGACTTTGATGCGCCCTCTTCAAGCAGGAGGTAAAATCACAGCTTTCAAATCCACAAATAGCCCCAAGGCGGGTTCCTGCTGCCTGCGGGGCCTGTGGTGGCTGTGCCAGGCCAACCCCTCATTAGCTGAGGTCTCCAGCAGCAGCCCGTGGATGTGCTGCTGCTGCTGGGATCAGGGGTTTCCAGAGAGGAGCTCAAAACCCCGATGAGCACTTGGAGACCCACACATCTTCACCCCCTCCAGAAGAGTCTTGGAGAGGCAAGAGCCGCACGACGTGGCTCTAAGCTGGTCCATGTGTTGTCATGATTCCCAGTGTAATTACAAGTGATGCTGCCCCAAATTGTGGCTCAGAAGTTGGGATCCTCAATACGCTGTGTGGTGGTTTTGGAGGACCAGGCCAGAACTCTCGGCTGATGGAGAGATGCCCTGCATGGGGGAGACACAGCAGCACAGCCTCCCACCCAGGCATTGCTGGCATGTCCTCAGTGTCACTGGATAGGTGACACCAGAGCCCCCTGCCCTCTCTGTTCCATGAGATGTGCCAGCTCTCTGCTTTTCCACTCACTCCTGGAAAGAGCTGGGCTGTTGCCTGCTGAGACTTGCTCCTGCTTGGATGGATTTGGGCACATAAGAGCTGGTATGGAGCAGGCAGGGCTGTACTGCTGGGGCTGGGAGGGAGGATGTGCTCTGGTGGGAGCACTGCTGCGAGATCAAAACTCAACCAGTCTGCCCGGGTCACTATGGGGAACCAGGTACCTGTGCAAGTGAGTAATAAATGGCTTGCACCTTGGCAAGATTAATTCTAATAACCATAAATCAGTGCAGGCACCAGGGACAGACTCTGAATTTATGGCCCCAGAGACAGGAATTCCTGTTCTTTATGGAACAAAGCCCTGATCCCAAGGCAGCCCTGTAGCCTGCTGAGCATTATCGTGGCTGCAGCATGTGTTGGTGCCGGGGAGCAGGGTCTGAGCCCACCACAGTGGGGTGAAGCAGCCCCTCTCCCTGCTTGTTCCAGCCCACACTGGGGAACACCTCCTGGAGAGGCGAGCCAGGATTGCAGCCTCCCACTGCACATCGATCCCCGTCAGCTCGGTTGCGATGCCAGCCACGGAGCTGATTAATGCTGGGGTGGGCAAGCGCTGGGTTATTGTTCAGTCTCTCTTCAAGAGGTCGATGGGAAATTTGGCAGTAGCTCTCCAAATAAGCAACGTGCACATGAGCATTGTCCCCCAACCAAGGACTGCGCGCGGTTTACACACGGGTGCCTCTACTGCAGTGGAAATGCACACCGGGGCTGGGGCACTAATGCACAGTGGTATCGATGCTGGTGGGGAGAGTGCTGCCTCCTCTCTGCCCTGATTTGACCTGGCCATGCTGGGCCTGGCTTCAGGCTAATCTGCTCAAGCTTTTATTTCACCCTGATCCTTGTAGGTCCCTTGGCTCAGCAGTACTGTGTGTGCTAAGAGGCTGATCCAGCACTCAGGATAGCTATTTCCTTCTGTGCAGATGGTGGAGGTCCTTGGGTGTTAATGCTCAGTAGCAGCCGTGACTGAGCCACTCTCCCCAACAGTACAGCAAGGTACTGTAGTAGTGTAAAGCACGGACATCTTCAAAGGATGTGCATTTAAGGCCTGATCCTGTTGGGAGATTTGGGCTTGAGGAATTGCAGGATTGGGCCTGTGGGGTGGTATGTTATCTGGGAGGTGCTGCTGGTTCATCTCTAGGCATAGAGCTTATATTTTTCGAGAACTTAAAAAATATTTGCTTTGATGATCTTGTGGCAATGAGTTTGCTCATCGCCTCGGGGCCAAGCTGTGTCCCCTTCTCAAGGACCCGGTGATGATGCTCTGAGGGCTGTCGGAGGGGCTGGGGCATTGGGAGAGGCGAAAGCTGCGGGGGGGGGAGCTGCTGCTCACACTGACGGGGACACCGGGCCGGGGGGGACACAACCCGACCCTCCCGCTCCGCACGAACCGGGTGTGGGGAGACGCGCCCGCCGCTCCCGCTCCCCCCCGCGGCTCCGTGCGCGCCCAGCCGCTGCCGCTGGGTAGCGCTCGGAGCCGCGCCGTCTCCCCGCCTCCCCGGCTCAGGCTGCCGCCGGCTCCGCCGAGCCCCGCCGCCGCCGCTCACTCCGCCGCCGCACCGGAGCAGCAGCAGCATCAGCAGCCGGCCGGAGCGCCGAGAGGGGTCGGCGTGGCGCCGCCAGCCCGCCCGCCGCGCACCGCCGGCGGCTCCGAGCGGGTCCCCGCGCCGCTGCGCGGCACCGCCGCACTTTCCCCGGGGGTACCCGCTGGTGTCGGGGCGCAACGACGGGAACGCCCCCCCATCCGTGGCCCGGAGCCGCCGAGGCGGGGATGTCCCCAGGCAGGAGCTGAGCGCTGGGGAGGGGCCGCCCCCCCGGACCCCAAACTTTTCGGCCCCTGCGGTTTGCTCGGCTCCGGGAGCAGCCGCGGTTCCCGCAGGGGCCGGCGGCTCGGAGCCCTGCGCTTCCCGGCCCCCTTTCTGACGCGGGGCGTAGCGCTCGGGGAGGGGCTCGCCCGCCGGCCCCGCTCCAGATCCGGGGGTCCCGGCTGCGCACGTCCCCGTGGGGGCTGCACACGGTGGGGAGCTGCCTGCGGACCTCCGCTGCGCCCCAGAGGGAGCCTTTCACCCCGCCGTGCTCGCCCCGAGCAGCGCTGCTGCGGGGGTTTCTGTGCCGGAGCCCAGAGGACGCCCCAGTGCTCGGCCCGCAGCGGGGCTGGCGCCGTCGCCGCCCCCCGGATTATAAAGTCGGGGAAGTTCCCCCCCCCCCCGCCCCGGCTCGGCGGAGCCATGGCCCGGCTCGGGAGCTGGGCGCTGCTGTGCTTCGTGGTGCTCGCCCTGCCCGGACCCCCGGGAGCCGGCGCCCAAGGTAAGGGGATACTGGGGGAAGGAGGGGGTGAATCCTCCAGCCCCGGCTTTGGGTGCTGGAGATGGAGCGCGGGGGGTTGCGGGGGTCCCTGCGCCGCTCCCGCCCTGCCGGGTCGGGGAATCTTTGTGCCAGCCGGGGGGATATGTGCGTGGAGTGGGGCAGCCCCCGAGCTTCTGCTGTCGTGGGGGAACAGCATCGGTGGTGTTGGAGAAGCGCCTCCGGTGCCAAGCGCAGCCCCGTGTCCGGGAGCGCTCGGCGGGGGTGAGGAGCGCGGTTCTGCCTCCTCCTCTCCTCCCCTGCCCCAAAACTGCCCCCGGGCTCGGGATGAGGGGTGAACGCTGCTCAGAGCATGGGGTAGAGATCGCCCTGGACCGCCTTCGGGAGACTGAGCATCCCCGGGGGATGGCGAGGGGTGAAGGCACCCATCTCACCCCCTCCGGGAGAACCCCCGTTACACCGCAAGACGTGGGGTGCAAGTCTGGGGAGCTCCCGAGGAGCAGCTCTTGCCCTGGTGTTGCTTCCATCGACCTCCAGCCAGCTGCTCAGACCGGGCTGGGGCTGCAGTGGTCTGAGCCCTGAGCCCCCGGGGTGCCTGGGGGTCCCTGAGCACTCAACTGCCCTTTAGTGACGCGGTACCCCCGGGCAGGGTGAGCCCTCGCTGCTCCTCACTCCAGGGCTCTGCCATGGCTCGGTCTGGTTTTAGCTGCTCCTCTATCCGCGGGGGATGTAGAAACACTTTGTGGCCCTTTGGGGTGCAGCCGGGGTTCCAAGGGGCTGGGAGGACCCCGGGCTCCCGTCCTCTCCGCAGCAGCGAGGCTCCCCTTGGGGCTGCAGCGCGGCTGCCTCCATCCCTGCCGCTCGGACCAAGCGGATCCAGGCTGTGAAATGTGGGGAGCGCAGTGGGGTGCAGCCCCGGGGGCCCTCGCCCACGACATTTCTTGCCCTTGTTTGCGGCAGCGAGCGGAGCCAGAAGTCCCCGTGCGCTCCCGTCCTCCCGCTCCCCCTGAGCCTCCCCCAGCACTGCTATAATTTCTCAGTAATTAAGTTCAGAACATAACATCTAAAGCGGCAGTACATTATCCGGGCAGGCCCTGTGTGGGGAGCTGTGAAGGTCTCTTTGATTGATTCACTCCCTTGCTGAGTTTCTCTTCTCCCGGCTGGCGTCTCCGGCTGGCGGGTCCTCTGTGGTCCGTTTGTTCCTTGCCAGCGGGACGGGTTCCTGGTGGGGAACAATCTCCTTCCCCCTCTCCGTGGGGTGGATGCCGTGGGGCTGTGCGTGCTGCAGCCCTTTGGAGGGGTGGCGAAGGGGTTTTGCTCTGCTCTCCTGGCGCAGGAGCCCGGCTTTGCTGCGTCTGTCACGTCCTCGCGGGCGGTGTGACATTGCTCGGTGCCCGTCACCGTGGCAGGCGGCAGCCACGGGCACAGGGAGCATTGCCAAAGCCTGGCACGTGCCCGCCTTCCCTGGCTGCATCCAGGGTCACCTCCTTGGCTGTGCTTCCTGGGAGATGCTGGTGGAGCACTGGGATGAGGGAGATGGAGTGGGCAGGATGCTCGGATTCGGGCTCAGCCCCATTGCGGTGGGGCAGGCAGGGCAGCCCCACATGGGCATCCCTGCAGGGCTGGTGGTGAGGGGCAGCGTGAGCGGACGCAGGCAGCGCTTTGTGCCGGTGGGATCGATTCAGGCAGCCAAAGAAAATGGGATCAATAGGGAAGGGGAGGAGGAGGGGACGACGGGAGACCTCTGCGGCCTGGGCGCAGGATGAGACACTTTAATACCTACAGTCAGTAAAACAAAGGCCCCTCATCGCCTGGGAATGAGGGGATGGAAGCTTAATTACAGCCCGTCTGGGCTGTGTAATTATTAATTACCCCCGGCAAAAAATAACTTATTGGTTAGGGGCCTGGTGCTAATTACTTGGAGCCAAATGCGGTGCTGGTGGTGGCTCATCAGTCAGTGGGAGCTGTGTCGCAGTGCGACCTATGCCGGTGCCATGGACCCCCCCACCGGGGTCCCAGCCCCTTTCTCCCCACTTCTGACAGGCTTTTTGCCCTCCAGGGATGTGGTCCTCACCCCCTCAGTGTTAGAGGCACAGCCTGGGAGTCCCCTTTGCTGGCACAGCACCTCTAATGGGATTGAGGAGCCTGCAGCCAGTTCCAGGAGGGATTTGGGAGGCTTAAGGTTCCAGGAGGGATTTGGGGCAGGGGCCTGAGATGGGCAGCTTCCACCAAAGAGGCTTATTAGAGGCTGGGGTGGGGGAGTGCCAGCATTTCCTGATACCCACATCGTGCACAGAGGGAGCTGAGTCCCTGCCCATTCCTGAGGATGGGATGCTGGTGTCAGGCTCATGCCAGGGTGTCATTGAAGGATGCTGCCAGTGTCCTCTGTGCCGGCGGCAGCAGGGAAGGGCAGAGCATGGGTTTCTCCTGGCCTTACCCTCCTCTTCCCCACAAGCACAGCCATCACGTTAGGTCTGGTGCAAAGCTCTGGCTCAGGAAGCAAAGTGGCTTTTAGGGGAGAGGAAGGGAAGATTAAAATTTGATGCTGCTTTGGAAGCCATTAGTGACCAGGCTCAGCTGTGCAACGTTGATGACTTGATAACTGCCAGGGGAGGGGGATCCGGTCCGTGTCACCCTGCCCCGTCGCTGCGCTGGTCCCCAAAGGTTTGGGGTGTCAGGGATCCGAGCCACGGCAGCGCTTGGGTATGGCACCGTGCCCTTGGGATGGGAGCTGGCTCCATGGGGCAGAGCAGGCAGGATGAGGGGTGCCAGTGGGGGCTATGGTCTCATACCCACCTCCACTGCCCAGAGTGCTGGCCAAGGGGGGCAATGTCAAATGCTGCCCATCCTTTAGTGATGGGGAATAGGTTGCGGTGGCATTTCTGCTTGTGGGAGCAAATGAAGGAGCTAAAGGAGGGGAAAAGGAGGAGGCAGGTTTGAGAACCTGGGGAAACACTGATAATTAAACCTGGAGGAGGAAGGGTGCATCATGGCATGATGAGAGGTGATGCTGCCTTTACCTTGGTAGGACTTCATGGACCATGTCCTTGTTTCCAGCCCATGCCTGGAGCTGATCCCTCATGTGGCTGGTTCCTGCCTGGGGACGAGCTCCAGGCACACCACACATTACTGTAGGCCCTACACAAACTGGCTGGGGGTGCACTGTTAGTGGGTCGCGTGTCGCTGGGTGACAAATGGCCAGTGCCAGCCCGGTGATACATCTGGTGCTGTCAGAGGTGATGTGATTGCGCTAACGAAGGGCGAGCGGAGCCCTCGGGCTGTGCCCGGGTGGGTGGCTGTGGGGCTGTGCCGGTGCCATGCATCCCTTGTTCCCTTTGGTCTTCCAAAGCTCCTGTGGGGATCCAGCACCATATGGGGCTGGGATGGCTCAGGTGTAGGTGCTGGGAGCAAAAGGGTGTCCTGGGAGCTGCTTCAAGTGCAGGGGGCATTGCATGGAGCTGCTGGAGAGGATACAGGACCAGGGTCACTCAGAGATGCGGTGATGACACTGGGACCTACCTCTTTCCCATTGCTGCGCTGTGCTTTGGGGTTCTCCCCCCCTGCACCCCCATGGAGGTGGGTCTGGACTCAGGGTGT
Organism: Psittacula echo; assembly: GCF_963264785.1. Taxonomy (NCBI): domain Eukaryota; kingdom Metazoa; phylum Chordata; class Aves; order Psittaciformes; family Psittacidae; genus Psittacula; species Psittacula echo. Next base: position 5,916,222 of record NC_137750.1, on the reverse strand, counting down.
GTTCCTGCTATCCTGTTCTGGCAGGCAGGAATGTGCTGGCAGCAGCTCCCTGCATTGCTGGTCCTGCTTGGCATCCCTCACACCCTGGGCACGCTGGCAATGCTGTCAGCATAGGCACTGCCCCAAGCACCCCTCTGTGGGGCTGGGGACCGGCAGTTGAGGTTGTGTCCACTTGGCTCCCAGGGGTGCTTTAGGGAATTCCATCCCCTTGGCTCCCAGGGATGCCTTAGGGGGATTCCATCCCCTTGGCTTCCAGTAATGCTTTAGGGGGATTCCATCCGCTTGGCTCCCAAAGATGCTTTGAGGGGTCCATCCCCTGGTTCCCAGGGATTCTTTGGGAGTGCATCCCACGCTTTGCTGCCTGTGATTCCTCACCTTCCCATCATCTCCTCTGCCTGACGCCGACCACCTGCCTGTGCTGGAGGGAGGCAGCAGCCCTCCCCTTGCCCTAGCCCTGCAGGGTGCAGGAATGCCTGGCCTGGAAAGCCATACCGGGCTCGGGTTGCCTGGGAACTGGGAAACCTGATCCCTGGGAACGGGGCCGAGGGCAGGGGACATTCCTGGGCTGCAGCTGGTCCCCAGCCCCCTTTGTCTCCCCGCAGCCCTTGGCCCCCTCAGGAATGGGGACTCAGGGTGCCGGGGGCTCTGGGCCTCATGCAAGGAGCATCCCTGGGGATGCTGTGACCGGCAGCTGCTGCCTGCTCTGTGTTGTCACCTCCCCGCATGGATCAGTGTCACCTCGTGGGCTGGAGAAGGCCTTGGGCACTGGGACCAGCTGCCACGGATGCCAGCAGCTGGGCATCCCATCAGGCATTAGGGACCAGTGATGGCATGGTGGCAATTCCAGGAATGCTGGGTCCCTCCATGCCGAACCCACCCCCCCTCCTATCAACATCCCTTGTCCCCATCATCCACCTCAGTGGCAGCTCCTCAGCATTCCAAGAACTCTCCCTTTATCCATAGGCAGCCAAGGGGGAAACTGAGGCACGGGCAGAGGTGGCAGTGGGTGCAGTGGGATGGGGACCATGGCACGGTGCCGGTTGCATCCTGCTGCGATAGAGCGGCTCTATCGGCTCCCATCCATCACTGCCAGCCCCACGAACATGCCGAGGTCCCCGGTGAAGGGGAACCTTGATGGCTTTGACCATTAGCAGCAAGGAGCCGTGGAGCTAATTTTAGCTGCGATCATTAATTGCTTTTGCCCTGCTGGGTGTGACGACAGCCTCGAGTCCTCGCCGGTAACCTTGAGCCCTCCTGGCTCCCTGCAGCGGCAGGGCCAGGGATGGGTTTATCCATGGGAATGCTGGGCTCTGGAGGGGTTTATCCAGGATACTGGGGTCCGTGCGTGAGGCTGGCAGGGACTGGGGTGCCTGGAAGGGTTCTGCTACCGCTGGCTTGCAAGGAGGGGTGTCCCTTGTGCCCCCAGGCCTGTGTCTGCAGGGCTGGGGTGCGTTTGCCAGGATGCTGGAGGAGCTTGGCCCTCTGTCCCTATTCCATGGGGCCATCTCTTCCCAGTACATCCCGGTTCACTGGCTGTGAGCTGTGGCTGGGTGAGGAAATGGAGATGAATCTAGGGCACGGACTGAGCATTAACTGTGGTTTTATGGGGTCATTTCTGTTCCTTATCCCTGCCAGGAGCCTGTGTCTCCCTGTGAGGAGCAATTGAGTGCTGGGCAGTGCAAGTGGCTGAACCCAGGAATCGGTGTGGTGGGATGCTCAGTGCTTCCTGTCCGCCTTTTCCTCCTTCTGGGCTTGGAGCACAAAGTCAGGCTGAAAGCGTGGGGGAAGTTTGCATGGATCCAGCATCCCTATTTCCAAGCATCCCGTGATGGTCTGGCTGGGGATGTGCCGGGGCGGGAGCTGGATGCGGACATGCTGCCGGATCCTGGCCCGGCATGGCGCCGGGATAGATGGATGGATGGAGGGGGCTGGGGCGTGGCGGACACAATAGCTCTGGTTTCAGCAACCCGCCTCCTGCATGCCTGAAAAACAGCTGATGGCCATGAAGGGGGATGAAATGGGATTAGCTGCTGTTTCCAAAGGGAGCGCGTCCTGCTGAGCCGGACAATGAGCCCGCTGTGCCCCTGCTTCGTGCCTTGGCCCTGGCTCCCTGGGTCTCTCAGGTCCCTCGTGCTCCAGGTTTGGGTGCTGCACAGGCGCCTCAGGGTGCTTGCAAGAGGCTGGAGACCATGGGGCAGGATGGGGACTTCTCACCCCACAACAGCATCCAATGGGTCCCAGGGGACCTCGCACATCCCGTGCTGGGGTGGCAGCAGCTTGGGGCTGCTATGCTGGGTGCCCAGTTTGAAGCCTCACATCTGAAACAGAGGTGTGAGGAGCTTTGTGGGGTGGGTGCCGGGGTGTGGGGCACGATGGAGCCCATCACCGTGTGCCGGGGTGGGCACCACGTGCGGCCCCAGCTGCAGCACTGCGGCTCCAGTGAGCTGGAGTGAGCTGATGTTTATTTTGATAATGAGTTCTCGATGCATTCGCAAACTAACAACATCAGCTCATTAGGGTGGGATGGTTAATTCAGAGCTCTGCCCTCGGGAGAAGCCTGCCGGCTGCGCAAGGGAAAGCGCCGAGCACCCTGCCTGTGTGCATGGGGTACATGGGGAGGAAGGTGATGGGTGCCTTCATTTCCCCGTGTTCCTTGCTTGCAGGGTGGGATGCAGGGTTGGAAGGGCAGCGGCAGGGAGCTGAGCTGTGCAGTGGAGGGTGGAAACAAGGCATGTGCTGTGAGCAGGGCAATGAGCTGGGGAGCGCTTCACCTGGGGCGGTGGCGGAGCCGCGCTCGCTTGGCTTCTCCCCATCAGCTTCACGTCAGGCTGGGCAGCAGCGCTGGCTTTCCCGCTGGAATCGCTGGCCCGGAGTCACGGCGTCGGCTGGAAAAGCCCCTCTGGCTGGGACAGCCACAAGTGTGGAAATAAGCGCAATGATCAGGGTTCGCTTCCTTGCCCTGGAAAATCAGTGCATGGCTGGGGGGGGGGATTGGCAGGCTGTGAGTTATTCCTGTCCCCCATCTGCAAACAGAGTGTCTGGGAAGGAAAAGCTTTGGAAAAGCCTTTTTCCAAGGAAAACTCACGTTCGCCGTCATGCTGCAGCTATTTATGATCCAAGTGAGCAATGCAATGACTAATTAATACTTAGGAAAGAGGATGTCCGGACTCCTCCCCAGTACATCGGTGGGTGCGCGGTGCCCGCTGGCTCCGGGAGGGGACCAGAGCCGCCGTCCCGCTGGGCACGGGGCCGGGGGGAGCTGGCAAAGGGTTTTCCATCCCGCGGGGCTGGAGGCTCCATTGCGTCAGCGCCATGGGAAAGGCTGAGTGGGGTTTGTCTGTGGTTTCTGCCTCCTGTTTTTCTTTCCCCACTCCCTTGCTGAGATTCCCGTGGTGAGAATGGAAAGAGGCTGCTTGTCTCTGTGTGTGTGTGTGTGTGTGTGTCTGTGCTGAGCATCCTGTGAGGGTGGAGGATACGGGGGGGGGATGGATGCCCTTGCAGAAGTGACACCCCAGGCCCTGTTGAGGCTCCCATAGAGCAGGTCTGGTGCTGGCTTTGCTTTCCCACCCCTCCTCAGCCTCAGTGGCCACAGTAGTCCAGGGCTGTGATTTCCTTCCAGGAACACCTGAAGGATACTCTCTATGTGCTCCATGGGGCTAAATCCAGCCCAGAAGCGTGTTGTGCTGCATTGGGCTCATGTGTCATCCATCCCACCCAGCACTGCAGTGATGCTGGGGTTGGAGTCCAGGGCTGCGGGGGACCCTCACTTTGCTTGGCTGCTGGTATGGAGCCTGTTGCTGCCAAATCCTCATGTGGAAGCTCCATTCCTGACTGCAAAGCCTTTGGAAATGGGACTGGGAAAGGCCCTTCCACCCCTCCAAGGCTCTGGGGAAGGGGATGCATGTTTCCCCTCTCACCTGCCTGGAATGCTGGTGGCTGTTGGTGGGTCTGGAGACGATGTCTGCCCCTCCATCCTCTCCTCACTGTTTTGGAGTCTTCTGGGGAAGCCAGCAGCAGGATCTGGCCCCTCTAATGGTGTTGAGTCACTCTCTGGGTGTCTGTGACTCACAGCAGTGACCCAGATAACGACAGAGCTGTGGAATCAAGGGGTCAGGAGGATTTGTGGCATCATCACAAGGAGTTTGCTGGGGAAGGAGTTTTGACTGGAGCCTGGAGCTTGTTAAACATTCCCAGCTTGGGATAGGGCTGTGCCCTGCATGGGAACGTGCTCAGCCTCACAGGGCTGGACTGGGAGGGCTCCTGTCCCCTCCAAGGAGCATCCCTGCATAGCTTCTTTGCTGCGGGTCCCTTGCAGCTCCATGCTGGGGTCTGTGCAGTCAGGGCCAGCTTTGGGGATGTTTAGGGGCCGCATGGTCCTTCAGAGCACAAAGCTCTGCCTGTTGCCCACGGGCTGGGAGCACACAACGGTGCCGTGTGTGTGCCTGTGCCGGGTTTCCCGGGACGGGAATGTTGTTCTTTCCAGGCGGGATGTGCGCGGCGCTGGGTGTGCAGGGCAGGCAGGGACGCGCAGGCACACAGCCCCGCTCTGTTCACAGCCGCCCGGCTCAATGAGACACTGTTCCCCAGCCAGGGCTGCCTTGGCTCCGGGACCATCTCAAGCTGTACCTGGCCTATGTCAGCACCGTGGTGCACCCAGGATGGGTCCCCAGTGCTGCATGGGCTGAAGGATGAGGTCCTTGACGTGGGGGTGATGCTGGCACTGCCTTGGCTCTGGTGCAGTGGGACATTCTCCAGGTTTGGGATGCTCTGATGGCTGGGGACATGTGTGATGTTTAGTGAAGTGGCTCAGGATGTGACCGCGATGGGATCATCTCTGCTGAGAAAAGGGAGGTCCTGAGCATGCACCATGGTGCTGAGCTCCATATCCCTTTTGCACCCCTGTTGTCCTGGGGCAGCCATGCTCATCTCTACATGTGCCCCATCCCTGGGGGGGGTTCAGCTGGGCCTGGTGAGGCCCCCGGCTCAGCCAACAGCCCACTGAGCCCTGGGAGAGCCCCCGCTGCTGAAGAGGAGCTTGTTATGGAGCCATCCTGCTTTTAATTAACAAATTAAAATCCTAGTTAACAATCCAGCCCCAGGGCTGTTGGAGGCTGGGAGAAGCCGGAGCGTTTGTTATGGAAACAGCAGTTAATTAACAAATAAATAAATAACTGGGGGCCTGGAGACAGATGTGGGAGGAGGAAGGGGAGATGGCAGCGTGGTCTCACTGGCAGGAAGCAATGCGGGAGGAAGGTGTGCATCCATCCATCCATCTGCCTGTCCTGCGGGATGCCATGGCCCTGGTGGGGTAGTGATAACCCTGCTGGGTGCAAGGGGCTGTGCCGTTGATCTGGCCATGTACTGTGCTAGATGCACCTTGGTTTTGGGCCTTCTGGGCTCTGCCAAGCACTGTTGGCTCAGGAAATCACACCCACTGCCTGTTCCTAGAGCCCGAGGCTGGGAAGCACAGAGATGGATCAAGTGTGACACTGACAAAGCTGCTGTGCAGTTCGCAGGTGACACCGGTGCTGCGCTGGGGCATTGATTGCTGGATCCCCTGCATCCTGTGATCGCTGCCGATCAGCATCTCCTTTACCCTGGGCTGGGTCTGTGCAGTGGGATTTGGGTGCTGAGGCCGTGGCTGTGCCCTGCAGTGGTCAGCTATTAACCACTGGGTTGTCACGGAGAGCCCCAAGCTGGTGAGCAGGGGTTTGGGATCACTGTGCTGCTCCCCAGTGCACTGTCCCCCTGTCACTGTCACTGCCAGCTCTGAGGGCAGGGGTGGCTGCAGGGACAAACATGGAGACGTGACCCCGCTGCCAGCCCACACCGGGGCCCTGCAGGGGTTTGGAGGGGTAAGGAGGTGGCAGAGCCCCCGTCCCTCCTGCATCTTCCCCTTCCCAAAGGCTCCAGGGGAGAAAGCCACTTTAAAAGCCAGCGCTGGTGGCATCACACGGGCAGGAGCCGTGCTTCACTGAGCAGCTCCTCCAGCGCCGCATCTCCCTCAGCCTCCCACCTAATCCAGTGAATGCACCCCTGCAATCCGCTTATGGCGTGTAAGGAACCCCACATCTCCTCCGAGGGAGGAGCAGGGCAGTGGCACCAGAGCTGTGCCGAGTCCATCCTGGCTCCGGCTCCCATCCTTTGCCAGACCCCTCCATCGCTTGCACTAGGATGTCTCCTCCAGGCACCCCAATGTGGGTGATGTGCTCCCCTGCTGGGGGCTGGGCCCATGTCTCAGGGACTCCCCTCCACCACAATGGCCTTTGTCCGGTGCGGGGGAATCGCTAAAGCAATGGCACAGAGATGCTGATGGAGATGAGAAGGTGCCCGGTTCTACCTTGTGTCTCTGTGGCTGAGCAGGAGCTGTCGCCTGAGCTGAAGGACCAGGATGCCCTTGTCTGGCTGCCCATGCCCCTTCTCCATGACAGAGCTGCAGCTCCTCGTGCTGCGAGCAGTCTGTGGGCTCAGTGCGAGGCATCGGAGCAGAGACGAATGCGTTTCAGCAGCAAGGTCATGCAGGGTATGTGCTGGTGGCAGATGCTGGAGAGAGCCTCTTGCTGCTCCATCCTGCTCTGCTTTCCCTCTCCAAGGGCTGCACTGGTGCCCAGTCCAAGGATGGATGGAGGGATGCAGCCACTGTGAGATGCTCCCGCATCCTCCGAGCGCAGCAGCGCAGCCCTTCTCCAACCTGCTGATGGCTTGGGGCTGCGGCCCCTCTTCCGTGCAACAAAGCTGGTTTTATTCCTGTGATCTCAGTGTGAGTGGGGCCGAGCGAGGGAGGCTCTTCAGGCTGCTCTGCCTCTCTTAAAACCCCTCTTAGCTCTGCTCTGCAATTGCTTTACAAGAAGCAGCTGCTTTTCGACATCGCTTCTTGCTGCAGCTTCCGTCATCTCCCCACTGCTCAGGGCTTGGGCTGTGGTGCTGCTGGAGGGATGGAGCTGAAGCCTCTTGTGCCTGTCTTAGACTATTGGGGAAGGCAGGAAAATCAAAGCTAACACAGGGTTTTTCCAAGCAGCAAAGGAGAGGGTGTCAATTATCAGCTCCAGCATGGAGCAGCAGCAGCTCTGGGGCACTGTTTTTGGGTCCCCCTCTGTCCCAGCGCACGTTTGCTGCCTGGGAACCTCCTGGGAATGGGGAACTGCTGCAGCTGGACAGGGCTGGAGGGGACGTTTGGGGTTGAGGTCTGCTGCAGCCCAGTCAGGCTCTTGGGGGTGGATTGGAGCTGTGGCCAGACGGATGGGGGTGTGCTTTGGGGTGGACTTGCCCTGGATATGTGGGTCCTCATCATCATCTTGGTGTTGCTCCTGCCCTTGAGAAAGGGCAGTGCTCGGGGTGGGTGGGAAGGCGCTGTGTGGATGGAAAGAAGGAAATCCTGGTCGACAGGGATGGGGAGCCAGGCTGGGGACCATGCTGCAGGGATCAGAGGGATGATGCCCTCCAGTGTGCACCACGAGCTTACAGGTCCAAGAGCATCACTTTCAGCTGAACCCCCCGAGCTGTGCCATGGCCCTGCTGCCTCCCCATGGCAAGAGCATTTTCCACATTGCTCTCACATCCTCGTGCTGCCGGCGGTGAGCACGGAACCCCCCGGCTCAGGCTGTGCCCTCTGCATAATGCAGGAGGCAAGAGCTGTCCGTGGGGGCTGCAGATAAACGGGGTAAATGGCTGAGAAATGGAGCGTGTCTGTTGGGAGCCACCGCGGCCGCTGTCAGCACCGGTTCCTCTGCTTCCCATAGCCCCAGCTGCGGCCGGCCCGGCACCGGCACCAGTGTGGATGGGAGCAGGAGATGGATCAGAGCCCATCGGAGCATTGGAAATTGCATTTCACGGGCGGGCTGGGATACCAACCCCAGCGCTGGGCGCTCCGAGAGGAGATAAAATTTGATTAAGGAGCCCGCTATTAATTTATGGCGAGTATGCTCTGGATAGTGGAGAGGTTGCTTTTAATTAATAGCCATGAGGAGAGTTTGAAAGCTCTTGGTCTCAGTGGGGGGAGAAGGGGAGGGAGAGGAAAGGCAGGGGAGGGAGGGAGCAAAGTAAGTTGTGAGGATTAATGGACACAGCTGCAATTATCAGTCTTTTTCTTAGAGGAATGAAAAATAACTGCATTAGAAGAGGCGCCATGGGGTGGGGGGGAATGCGGGGAGGCCTGGCTGAGCCACAGGGCTGAGTGCTGGGTGCCTTTGGAACTGCTCTGTGTGCCTGTGGGGACACCTCATAGCCACTAGCCCAGCTTGGGGTGGGTACAAGGAATGGCTGGGATGTTCCTGTACTCCTGGGCCTGCCCTTTCCACTGGGATCAGGACTGAGGGCTGATGCTGGGATGGATATTGATGGGTTCAGTGATATTGATGGGCTGGGGAGGATGGAACCATCCTGCCCCACTGCTGGTGCTGTGTGAGCCACAGGGAGGCTGCAGACCCCTGCCTGCCCCTTCCCCATGGCACTGCCTGCTCAGGTGTTAGGAGGGTGAATGGGGCTCACTAAGGATGCTCGCCCCATCTCATCCCTGTACCTTGTCACCCCCAGGCACCCGGTCCCCACTCGGCAGCATGATGTGCTCCGCAGCTTCCCAGGTGCCGGGAGCATTCAGCATTTCCATTCCGTGTTTGCTGTTTATGAAGGGGAGGAAGCCTCCTCTCAGGAATGCTGATGGCCCTGGCACTGAGCACTGCTAATCCCCAGCTCCGGAGGGGACCGTGGTGGGGACACCAGGAGCAGTGCCCTTGGTGCCATGCGGACATGGGCCCGGTGACTTTCCCAACAGCCACTGAAATATTGATGCCTCCCAACCACACGCTTGCATCCAACTAGCAGGAAACGTAACTTAGCCAAGGGATGGCTCCTGAGGCAGCAGCGCAGCCCTTGGCCTTTACCTGCCCCTGCCCAGGTCCATGGCCATGGGGTCCCCCAGCCAAGGTGGCCGTGGAGGGGCCATGGGTTGTCCCCACGGCCAGGGTCTCTCATTGCACCCAACCATGGCTGGGACCCCACTGGGTTGCTCAGGGACATCTCGGTTCCCCATAGGTGCTGTGGTGATGTTAACCCATGCCAAGACAGGTCCCCTCCTGCCCCGGGGATGGGCAGCGGGGACCAGGGAGCCGCGCCGCAAGCCTGTTACACAAATGAATAATAAAACCGGAGGAAAATTACCCTCTTATTGAAACGTGGTTTAGGAATCAAACAATTATTGTGGTAATTGAAAAAATGTGTCCTTAAATTAAATGCACTGGTTCCTATTAAAATTTTAGTGGATTTCTTCTCTGTTTCTTTCCCCCCCCCTCCCTCCCTCCCTCCCTGCCTGCGCTGGCGGCTCCAGGCTGGTAATTATAGCACGGGTTTCGCTTTCTCTTTATTGTTTTTTAATCTCCTCGTGCTGCGCTGCGCCCGCCATCGTCTGATGCAGCAGAGATTTAACTTCATCGCCCCGCGCTGGGGGGGGCCAGGGCGCTCAGTGGGGAGGGGAGCAGTGGATGTCACCCCCTGTCCGTAAGGGACATAGAATCCCAGATGATTTGGGTTGAAGGGACCTTAAAGCTCCTCCAGCTCCAACCCCTGCCACGGGCAGGGACACCTTCCACTGGAGCAGCTTGCTCCAAGCCCCTGTGTCCAACCTGGCCTTGAACACTGCCAGGGATGGGGCAGCCACAGCTTCTCTGGGCACCCTGGGCCAGCGCCTCAGCACCCTCACAGGGAAGAACTTCTGCCTAAGAGCTCATCTCAGTCTCCCCTCTGGCAGGTTCAAGCCATTCCCCTTGGCCTGTCCCTACAGGCCCTTGTCCAAAGCCCCTCTCCAGGTTTCCTGCAGCCCCTTCGGGTACTGGAAGACTTTTATAAGAACCTGGGTGTCCCATGAGCTGCTGGTCCCTTATGGCTGGCTGGGGGGACTTGTCTCATGCCCCATCCCCACCTTCTCTTTGCTCACTGGGGTTTGCTGAGCACAAGTGGGGGGTCTCATCCTCCTTCTCCCCACCAGCAGCTGCACAGAGCACCCTGCCCTGGGCAGGCATTCCAGGATTCCTCTGGGCTTAAACCTTCCCGCCCCTTCCCATCAAGAGGGATTTGAAGCCTGGAGAGGGGGGCTTAGCTCCTGGCTCACCCATTACACCCAGGAATTAGGATCCATTACTGCTCTTTAGGTACAACCAGGGCCCCTGCTCTAAATCCACATCCCCTCCCCTCACTAATGCTCTGGGCTCAGACCCAGCTCTATGTAAATAAAGTGCAGGGACAAAGATTGTGATCCCATTAGGCAGGATTAGTGCCTTGTGAGGGCCTGGCATTAAAATGTCACCAGTGATGGAGGGAGAGAGCTGGGGTCATCCCCATTCCCATCCCCTTTCCCTAGTGCCAGCTTTTCGCATTCTATGTATCCCATCCATCCCTGCCTGCAGCTAAGCTCTGGGTGTGGGCAGGACAGGGATGGAGTGGTTTGGTGGCACCTATTCCATGCAGGGGACTGTGCCAGGCTGGCATGGCATGGTATGGCATGGCACAGCACCCGACTGATGGCCTCGGGAGCTCAGCACCACCCTGTGCCACCGGCAGATGTGCAGATGTTCCGGGACTGCCCCTCGCTGCTGCCTTTGCAAAGTGATGAGTTTCTGCAGCAACTAATTAGCCTCTAATGAGCCAGTGGAGAGTAAAGAGGCACAGCAGATGGGGGAGAGGTGGAATTAGCAGTAATGACCCTTGGGTTCAGGGGTGGATGTGGTGTCACACACCGGGATTGCTCCCACTGCCCCCAGGACCTGTGGGATCGTGGCCTCTGTCCACGCTGCCCCTGCAGTGGGCAGTGAGGTGATGGGTGATGAGGTGATGGGCACCCCTGTGCACCCTGGATTTGGTGGTGCCATGGCCTATGATGCTAACAGGATGATGTGACAGAAAAGTCCCCTTGGCATATGGGGAGCAGAGCTGAGATGCTGCGTGGCATCAAATAGAGGGAAACTGAGGCATGGAAGGCTGGAGCTTGGTGCCATCTTCACCCTCGCAAGGGACACCAGGTGCACCTGGGACTCCCTGCCCTGCCTGGGATGTTTTGGCTTTCCCAAGGGATTGGAGGAGGTTGTGGGGGGACGGAGAAGGCTGCAGTGCCCTTTGTGGATGGGTAACGATCGATCAATGGTGGAATTAGGAGCTGCCTCTCCTGCTCGGAGCTGTTCTTCACCCCTTAATGCAGAACAGATGGCTCGGGCGCTTCAAAGCAAGATGAGCCTGAGCTGCTTAAAGTCAAATTAGGATGTATGCAAACGGCCTGTGGCCCGGAGGAAGGTATGCCAGGAGCACCCTGCATCCCAAATCCATCCCAAACGCATCCCAAATCCATCCCAAACGCATCCTAAATCCATCCCAAGTGCTTGGTGCTGGGATCAGTGGGGGGATGCCTCTGGAGCACTCAACCCAGGATGCTGAGCCCTGTGGTTTCTGATGGGGCTCGCACATAGGTGACCATCACCAGAGCCTGGGCATCAGCCTGTTTTGCTGCATGGATGCATTGGCTGCATCTTGCCCTGCCTGGTCCATGGCTCATCTGCTGGTTTCATGCCTGAGGTGTTCAGCCTTGGGGCTGATGTTCGGCTTTGCCATGGCCTCAAATGGATGCTGCAATAATCCCACACCTCCAGCCTGGCGTGGGTGAAGCTCTGGCATTGCAGGTCAAGCTCCTGCCACAGCGTGGTAGGGACACGTGTCCACACGTGTCGAGGTGGCACACACCATGCACGGGCACTGAGCCCCTTGACTGCATTGAGAGGTGCCTCAGTGCCCCAATCCAGCCTGGATCTGGTGCAGGAGCAATGGGATAAGGACTGCCCGCACCAGCCAGCGCTGCTGAAGGTCAGAGAGGAGCATTAAAGTAGGGAGCTCTCTGCTGCTCCTTCCCTGCCTAATGACTCGCCTGGCATTTAGCATCCCTGTGCCCACCCCGGGGACACGCAGCAGGGGGGGTGTGAATCAAACGAGCATCTCCACATGGATGCAGCAATTGGCACCCCCGGGTGTGCAGGAGGAGAGGACAGGGACCCCCAGGGCAGCTCTGGTGGTGTCTCTGAACCCCCGTGGCAGTGGGGCGCCAGCCCAGGCTGAGCCCATGGGCACTGCTTTGCTGTGAGCTCAGGGTGTGGAGAGCTGCGGCAGGAATTCAGCTCGTGCACAAGAGAGCAAAGCCCTGCCCCAAAGAAAAAACCCAAAGCTGTGATTGAAAGCGCACTTGAAAGCTGCTGGGGAATATGAATGTGTCTTTGAAGTAAAAGGGCTTCCATTTGTTAAGCAGAAAATGGAGCTGTGTGTTTCGATTTATAGTTTTACTTAGCAAATGAAACAGGAGAGGAGTAAGTGTTTATGTCTCACTCCACTCCCAGCCCCTCCACCCTCTTCACCCCCCAAGTTAAAAGCTCAGTGCTTCTGAAGCACTACAAAGGCAGCGGGGAATAAAGCAAAGCAAGCGGCTTAGGTAAACCCTAGATGGGCTAAGCCCTTGTCGACAGGCTTGGGAAATGGCTCAGGGCGGGGAAGTGGCCAGTGGGGAGGCCTGGCTGGGACAGAGGGATGGGGAGGAGGCCACCAGCATCTCCCTGCCCATGTGCCCATGTGCTGCTGGGTTATGGTTATGATGAAGTGCATGGGGCTGGCAGGTTATGGGGCCGGCAGGTTGTGGGTCCTCACCCGTGTCTGTCACCCCTCTCCCTCCTCTCTCTGCAGACGATGTCTCCCCATACTTTAAGACGGAGCCGGTGCGGAGCCAGGTCCATCTGGAGGGGAACCGCCTGGTCCTGACGTGCATGGCTGAGGGCAGTTGGCCCCTTGAGTTCAAGTGGCTGCACAACAGCCAGGAGCTGACCAAGTTCTCCTTGGAGTACCGGTGAGTCCCGTCACACCCTGAGCATCCGGGACATCCTGCCTGGCACACTGGTCCCTGCCGGTGCACACTGCAGGCATCACCGGTCCCCCTGCAAGGGGATACTGTGCTGGGGATGCAGCCGTTAGCATTGCCAGGAGCTGCCTCCTCTGTTTGGAGAGCAAACGGTGGATTTAAGCAGGTCAACATCAGGGAGGAGGCGTTTGAACAAGGGGATTAACACCGGGCTGCAGCTCACTGCTGGCTCCTGGCTCCCTGGGATCAGTCCAGCCCAGGGATGGAGCAGGAAAGGGCAGCACAAGAGAACAGCCTGGTCTGGGACATCCAGCCCCATGTGGTGACTGATTCTGACGGCCCCGCATCACAGCCTGCTTGGAGCTCGCTTCTAAGTGAAGCCGGGTACCTCTGGTCATCTCCTGTGCCTGTGTGTGTCATCCTCTCTGTTTTAATCAATAACTCAGCCCGAGACAAGCAGTTCCCCATTTAAAGGCATTGAATCCAAAGGCTTCGTGTTGCTGTAGCAACGCGGGGCTGCTCCGGGATGCCGGGAACGCAGACAATGTGGCTGGTGACGTCCCCTCCCCATCACCCTGTGCCGTTCTGGGTGCCCTCCCCAGCGCGGTGCTGTGCCGGCTGGGGACCACGGGTTTGTTCCTCACTAAGCCATGGCGGCTGCAGCTCTGTGGTGTCCCCATTGCCCCAGGCTTGCTGCTGGGTGCCCCATGGCACAGGTCCCTTGTCCCTAACCCCGGTGTTGAAGCTCAGAGACCTGTTGAGCCCCACGGTTCCCACAGCTCACATCTGTCAGGAGCCACGTTGGCTGCAGTGGGAGCAATGCAACGTGTCAGCTCTTGAATGGGGTTGTGGGGACAGTGGTGACACTGGGGGGGACACAGAGACCATGCAGGGGCTCCCACAGGGCAGCTGCACAGTGATGGGGCTGAGCCACACACTCCAAGTGGGATTAAGATGTCAGGACCCTGTCCCTGGGCTCTGCCCCACCTTGGAGCGAGTTGGGGTGCTTGGGAGGCACCTCCAAACCCAGAACTGGTTTGGACCCCCAGAACTGGGGACTCCTGGGCCTGCTCCGTGTCTCGGTTTACCCTTCTGTAGGAAAGGTGTCTGCTCAGGGATGCGGAGCAGCACCTCATCCCCACATTCCTGCATCCCTGCATCCTGGCGCCAAGGTGACTCCTTGCCCAATGAGCCCCCGGCCCCCACCTCCAGCTCCAGCATCCAGCCAGAAAGGATTAAGGAAGGAAGCGAGCAGATAAACAAACACATGAGGAAAACCCAAACAAACCCAGGCGCAGCTAATGAAGCAAACAGCCTGGATGCAAATCACTGCCTGGCTTCAACCCCTCCTCGCCATGGTGAGGACACAACCTGCCAGCAGCAGCTTCCCTCTGCCCGCCGTGTGCTGCCTGCCCCTGCGTCTCCGTGGGGATTTCGTGTGTCGAGATGAGGGTTGGGATGTCGGGCCTGGAACTGAGGGTGAAGCACCAGAGTGAGTGATGATGGGCAGGAGTGGAATTTGAATAGAGCTGTCGGTGGCGCGGAGCCAGCCTGCTCCGGCACGGGGAGGGAGTAATTAAAACTTAACGAGTTTAGTAACGGAGTAATCCTGGGAGAGGGGAGGGATGCTGTGAATGGATGGAGCCGCTCAGGGATGCGGCTGTCTGTGCAGGGGCCAGGGATGGCTGGGGCTGCATCAGTAGTGTGGGTGAGGGATGTGGTGTACAAACCCATATCAGGGATGCATTGTGCCCCCTGACATCTCCCCATGCCAGGGACAGGAGGGACCCTCCCTGCATCCTGGCTATGCCCGTGACAGGAGGCATTGTCCTTTGCAGCAGGGCCCTATGCTGTAGGGAGGACGTGTCTCAGGCTTAGAGTCATAGAATCATGGATACAATCAACCAGGTTGGAAAAGACCTTTAAGCTCATCAAGTCGAACCCAGGGCTGCCATGATCACTGAGGTCTCATCTACGTGTTTTGTGGCACAAGTGTGCCACCAAGCATTTCCACCCTCAGCATTCTCATTGCTCCTCCCGAGATCTCTCCCATAGCCGGGAATCCCACCGGCATCACCAGCTGCTCTCATCCTTGTGCATTGCACCCCTTTTTTAGGGGCTGTGGGCTGGGGCTCCCCGTGGCTTCCCATGAGCCATCCCTGTTCATCCTGGTCTGATGGCCCTGGAGCTCATGGTGTGTTGTAAGGGAAGGAGCCGCTCTCCCAGTTTGGCAGCGCGTTTCCATGGTGACCAGCCTTCCCTTCCCGCAGCCGCCAGCTTGCCACCGAGCGACTTGTTGGCGTGTGGTGACGGGCAGGTGGGGAACGGGAATGGGAATGGGAACGGGAATGAGCTCAGCAGGTCCCTGGCCTCCAGCCAGTGCAGTGGAGCATCCCTGAGGATCGTGGAGAGAGGAATGCATGAGAGCCATTGGAGCATCCCTGGGGATTGAGTGTGATCAGGGACCACAGAGGGATCAGGGACCAGACTGGTTCTGTGCGTGCTTTCTCCTGAGAGCATCCTTGGGGACCACGGGGGATCAGGGACCAGCCTTCACTCGCTTCACTTGCTGCCTGCTGCTGGCATGGGGTGCATGGAGACAGCTCTCCCATGGGACCACTGCTTCCTCCCACACTTGGGGATCCCACAGCAAAGCCCCATCCCCTCCACTGCCTGTTGTGACCTTTGTTAGGGTGATGGCAGGGTTTTGGGGGGTGGAAATGTGCTGCATGCTGCATTCCCATGTCCTGGCACTGTGTTCCCCAGGGCCTGCTCCAGTTTTCCCTATGCTCTCCAGGGTCTGCTCTGGTTTTCCCTGCATAATCTCTCCGTCGCACTCTCCAGAGCCTGACTTCTCCTCGTACGAGGAATCATAACATGCAAATCAGGCAGCTTGATGCCTTTAATGAAATCCTCGGAAGGAAAGCGCTTCTCTGGTGAATTGAGGATATTTATTTCTCATACAAGAAATTTAACATGCAGATTAGTTGGGTCTGGTAATTCATCACATGAGATTGTCCTATTAAGGGTTGCATCGAGTCCTGCTGCCTGGAGAAATTACCTTGCACATAGATTACCTCTGGACAGACACCCATCCGTAGAGATGCATCTCCTGTGCACTAAATCAGCCTCTTGCCTCTCCCCACGTTCCTCCGCAGCTGGTGCAGGAGCTACTAAAGGATCCTGTGCCTCTTCCCAAGAGCCCAGATCCCCTTTACCAGGAGCTCGGAGCCTGGGAAAGTGTAATTACATCCCTGGCACTGGCTGGCTTTGCTGCTGCTGTGCTCTCTGTGCCTCCCCCAGCTAAATGGGGTTTGCAGGACAGAGCTTCCTGGTGCTCCTCTGGGTTCCTCCAGTGCAATGCAGCCCCATGGCCAGATCTGGGGCTATTTTGACCCCCTCCTCCCTCCCTCCTTCATGGGATGTTTTGGGATGTGTGTACCCCAGGGATGCTGCACACACAGCACCCCACCAAGCCTTTATGGCCTTTGGAGGACTCCAGTTATTTGATGCCTGGACTTTGTTCCCAAATTATGTAAAAAAATGGAGCCAGAACCCTCTCAAAAACACAGACCTGGGGCAAAATGGGGTGTTTTACCCCTGGCTCCCTGCTGGGACCCCAGCCTGTGCTCTCTGGAGCACATCCCTGCTCCAGCTGGACCAGCTCTTCACCAGCCCAGCTGTGAAGCACAGCCCTTCCCTGGGGAGCTGATTGCCATCCAATGGGATCATTAATGGGAGCTAATAAAGCAGAGAGGCTACAAGGGGAGCTCAGCAGTGAGCTGCTGCTTGTGTCTTCAGGCTTGGCATTGCCAAAGCTCCTAGGAGTGCCAGTGAAGCAGCACAAAGCTGGTAATGGGCAGCATGGAGTGGGCTTTGGTGGTGATGGTTGTGCTGTGAAGGTTCCTGCCTTGTTCTGTGCCTTGTCTGGCTTTGAGGGTGACACAAGCAATAGTGCAGAGCAGCAGTGCCCATGAGCTACATGGACACTGGGGCTGGCAGGGTAGGGGAAGGTGATAGAGGGGATCTCCATGCTGGGACCTTGTGCAGGCTCAAGCAGCCATGGAAAGGGGCCAAGCAGAGGGTTCTCAGATCCAGAGTTACCACCTGAGCTGGATGGTGGTGGCTGAGCTGGTGAGGGCCATGCTGAAGCCTTCCGGTTGCTTCACATGGCTTGAGGCTTGTGCCCCAGCTCTGCAGGCAGGTGGCAGATTAATCCATGGATGTTAATTATTAACCGGTTCATTGTTCTGACCCGGCCAAGTGAGGCAGTGATTTACTGCGCCGCCGGCACCGCGGAGCTCCCATTCCCTCTGGGAAGCAGCGAGGCTCCGACCACGGCCACGTGTGTAACAACCGAGCCCTTTCCAATCAGGAGCTAATTGAGATCCAATAACACAGTTAATGGGGGCTGATGGAATAGCAGGGCGGGCGTTTAAAAGCATATTGAGCGGCAGCCGGACGGGTGGAGGTGCTGGGACGCACTGCTCGGAGGCTGGGAGTCGTTAAGCCTTTGCTAAGTGTGTTTTAATGCTCACTTGGCATTTCATTATCGCACAGATGCATGTCCCCTCTAGAATTAATTAGTCGTTATACGGGATATTAATCAGAGGGGACCGTGGCAATGCGCTGCCATCCAAAATCCCATCCAGCTGTTGCTGTTACTGGGCGGTGTTGGAAGAACCACGCGGATTCCTGCACTCGTCTGCCTTTCCCATTTGATGGATCAAATCCTTTGGCTGATGCTTTTCCCGGCCCCTCTCCACCCCCTCAATCTAATAATAATTCGGCAGCGTCAGCCCCATGCTTCTCGGCAGCCCTGCAAGAACAGAGCTACAGGGGCTGGGGCCTCGTGGCACCAACCAGCCCCACCACCACGAAGCAGCGCATCCAGCCCGGTGATGCCAACACCTTGCCGTGGTTGTGTGGCAAAGGGGGGTTATGGTTGATGGCGGTGCTGTGCCCTGTCCTGCACCACTGATGGGGTGGATGGGAGGTCGTCGTTCCCAACGTGCAGCTCACCCATCTGTCATGGTTCGGTGCCAAAGCCTTCCAACTGCTTCTGCAAACCCACCGCTCCCCTGGCACAGGGCTTGCGGCTTCGGATCCCCCCTCCCGACCCCGGGGCCGTGCCGATCTCCATCAGTGCTGCCTCTTGCAGCAGGGGTCATTCTGCGCTTCGGAAGTGCTTTTCCCTGCAGACGGTGCCCTGTTAACCTCTGTCTTCACAAACCAGCCCCTGGAACAGCCGAGTCAGCAGCAAGGGCTGCACCGGGAGCAGGGCCAAACCTCTGTCCTGGCTTGAGCAGTGCGACGCGTGTCCCTGGGCTGGTTGTGGGTGAAGAGACCTGGTTGGGGCCGTGCTGAGGACTGGATCCAGCGGAAGAGCTGTTTGCTTGGCACAGTGGGACCAGGAAAGCAGCGTGGCCATGGCTTGCTCAGCCTCGGGGGCTTCATCCCTCCTCCTGCCCGCGGCACAGGGGTGAAATCGGTTACCACCCCCTTCACAGCCCTGCGTGATGGGGGAAGGAAATCAAAGCAGAGTGGTCTCGGATAAAAGCCTCTGTGGAAGCCGAGAACAAAGTCCCTGCTCGTGCCTGGTTAATGACTGCGGGCCAGGCTGCGCCCGGTGATTGATTTCCTTTCTCCGGGCTATTTTCAGCCGCTTTAGGTGTGTGCGGGAGCTCAGCTCCTTAATAGCTCCTCCAGCTCCGGTGGAGCAGGCGCTGTGAGCTGGATCTGTCCCCACGGGGGGGTGAAGGCTGCTGGTGCCCATGGAGGTGTTCTGGCTCCCGGGGTGTGGGGACAAGATGGGGCTGTGCATCGGTGGGTGCTCCATGCGTGGGCCCTAAGGATGAGGGTGATTTGGGTCCTATAGGGTGGCTTGTGGGCTGAGGTGGGGGGTTTGGGACCAGCCCTCTCCCAGGATGAGGGTTGAGGGGGTCCCTGCGCTGCTGAGCAGGCAGGTGAGCACCAGTGTCCATCTGTCCATCCGTGTGCGTGTTTAGGAGTCACGGTGTGTGATTTATTCACGAGGACACCACAAGGAGAGCGGGCCCATTATTCCTGGTGTCTGCATCGGTGCCTGACAGCTCCCTGGAATTGAAATCTCTTACTTAAAGCCTCTGGGGATCATTTTTAAATATCAGCCGTGACACTCAAGGACTCGCTCCCTATGGCATCCTCCCTCCTCCCACGGGGATGGGTGACCCCCAGAATGCCATGTACGTGGATGTGTGTTGGCAGTGGGTCTGATGTGATCACCCCAGCTCGGTGGTGCCTCTGGGTGAGGTGGGAGCCTCCTGTCTCCAGCACCATCTCCATGCAGGGAGGTGGGCACAAGGTCCTGTTGTGCTTCCCTGCACAGGGGACACACTCCTTGTGTCCTCCCAAAGTTTCATTTATGCTCAGTTATCAAAAGAACAAAGCTCTGTCGAAGCAGCCTGCGGCGTGTTTGAATGCAAGATTAGGTTTGGGCAAGGGAGGGTTGAGCTTGCTTATTTATTGCCTTTCTGCTTTGTCTCTGAGCACTCCCCATCGGGAAAGGTGAAGCCGCAGCACCCACCCATCCCCATGAGGGGTTCACCCATCTGTGAGGCCAGTGGGATCCAGCCTGGTTTGGGGGTGATGGAGCAGGCACCCCTGCATCCCTCCTGTGGTGGGGATGGTTCAGGGAGGTCCGGTGGCACTGGGTCCAGCATGGGGACGGGGGGTGATGCTCGGGAGCAGTGGGAGAATGGAGACGTGGTTATTCCCTTGATCTGCTTATCGGCTGCTGGCGCTGGTGGCTGATAAGAGCCGCTCTGGGGGTGATAAGGCAGCTCAGCCTCTGCTCATTGCGTGCGGGTCCCAGGCGGAGGGACACCAGCACACCCTGGTGTGTCTCTGCCACTCAGCACCGAGGCTCAGTGTGATTCCCTGGGTCCTCGTGTCCCCAGCAGCCACCTCTGCTTCTGACGGCTCAAAGCCATTTGTCCAGTGCCTCCCACTCACAGCCATGAGTCACTGATGGCCACCAGCTCACGCTGCATGTGTGATGCAGCAAAAGCACCTCCTACGTGCGTGGCCACCAGTCCCTGTGGCCAGCAAGGGACACCGTGTGTGTGCACATACATGCATGCACACACACCTCCAGCAGTAGATGGGGGTTTGTGTAGGACCTGCAGCCTCTCCCGGGGGCTGTGACAGTGACCTGGATGTCCCCAGCACCACTGATGTGGCTCCTGTCTGCCGCAGGTACGTGATCACATCACTGGACCGCACTCATGCCGGCTTCTACCGCTGCATCGTCCGCAACCGGATGGGAGCCCTGCTGCAGCGCCAGACCGAGGTGCAGGTGGCATGTAAGTGACAGTCCCATGTGGGACACCTGGCTCCGGGGCAGCTCTGGTGTTAGTGCAGCCCATGGCCAGCACATGAGATCAGGAGCATCCCTGGGGTGATGCCAGCAGGGATGGGGATGATGCTGCCTCTGCTGCTCCTGCTGCATGGTTGCTGCAGTGGTTGGGGGCAACGGGGCACCCCCCAGGCAGTGCAGGTTGTGCCAGGGCTGCGAAACCCACAGCACCGTGTCTGAGCACGCAGTTCTGGCTCCTTGGAGGGGAGAAGCACTTGATGGTGTGAAGCAGCCCTGCTCCTCCCGGCTGCTCCGAGAGCAAACACCGTTTATAATCATTACTGAAGGCAAACAGGAACGTGAGGCTGACGGCTGCATCCGGCAGTGCAGGAGCAGGGATGGGTGGCTCGGTCCTAGATGCTCCTTCCATGGCTCCACGCTCGGTCCTAGATGCTCCTTCCATGGCTCCACATGGATCCTGTGGACAAATGGACCTGAGCAGGATGGGCCAGACTTTGGGATCTGCACTAGGGCATGATGCAAAGGCACCATGGGGAGGTTAAGCAGGATACTGAGGATGCTGAGTGCCGTGATGCTGGCTCTGTACCTTGGGGACTTGCCCCTTTCTGTCTCTCCTTCCCTCTGGGATACCCCCAATCCCAACCCCTTCAACACCTTCCTGAGGAGCAATGAGAAATCAGGAAGCTAATGAGAAATTAATAAGGCAGCTGTGCTAACAACTGATGATAATGGCAAAGTCGTTAAAAAAAGATTCTTTACATGTTTCTAATTACAGCAATTAAGGGAAGTCAATAAAAATCCCCTGCCCCCCCCCCCCACTTCTCCATGCCCCCTGCTTCACTCTGCTTTCAGCGTGCTCCCAGCCTGCAGTGTCTGGGCAGAATGGAGGCGGCAGGTTCTCGATCCAAGGTCATGCCGGGATGATCCCAGTGCTGGGACATGGGTTGTACAGGGTGTGCAGGAGCAGCCCATGGAGTCTGAGTTATCCCCCCACCATCCCATAGCATGTACCAGCCAAGGAGGGGAGCAGAGAGCAGACCGCAGCACAGCCCCTTTGCATCCCGTGGCGGAGCCCATCCCTGTGGCCTCCAGCCGGACTCTGCTGGGTCCCTGGGTGCGTTTGCAGCTCCTGAGCCGTTTCTCCCACCCGCTCTGCAGACATGGGGAGCTTTGAGGACCGCGAGACGCAGCAGAGCGTGTCACACGGGGAGGCGGCCGTCATCCGCGCGCCCCACATCGCCAGCTTCCCCCAGCCCCAGGTCACCTGGTTCCGCGACGGCCGCAAGATCTCCCCCAGCAGCCGCATGTGAGTACCCCTGGTACCCCCCTGCCTCCGTCCAGCAGCCCCCTGCCTCCGTCCAGCAGCCCCCTGCCTCCGTCCAGCAGCCCCCTGCATCCCTCCAGCAGCCCCCTGCATCCCTCCAGCAGCCCCCTGCATCCCTCCAGCAGCCCCCTGCATCCCTCCAGCAGCCTCCTGCATCCTTCCCTGCATCCCGAGGGGCTGTGTTTCCCTTGGCTGCCCTTGTCCTTGCAATAAGGCTGTTTAACAGATACCTCAAGCGCATCGTGCTAACACCCACAGGCATTCGGCGACTAACGGCTCTGTTTGTCACTGGGGAAATGAATTTAGAACAGAAATGAAAATAAGAGGGAGGAAGGTGGGTGAAAGGTGGGCATCAGGGATGGAGCTGGGCACAACGCACGTGTCCCCACAGGGCTGCATCAGGCCCCAGTGCTGGTGGAGCTGCAAACCCGGTGCTGGCAGATGCAGTGTGTGGGAATTGAATTTGTAACCCACATTATGCAGGAACTGAACTGGTCTCCTTCCTATTTGCAAGGCAGGATTGAAGAGATAAAACTCCTTTATCTCATATTTAATGGTAGAAAAAATATATTCCCCAAACCATTTTATGTTTCCTGCAGATTAGATCGTTCCATTAAGAAAAGGTCCTATTAATCTGCACTGTCCGACGTGCTCTGCTGGGTGTGGGGGGGATGAGGGGCATAGCATGGTCCTGGGGCCAGTGGTTGAGCTGAACCCCTCTTGATGCTGGTGGGAGGAAGGCTGAGGGTTGTGCCTGTCCCATGTGGGTACCAGGTTGCGAATGAGGGTCCCATCTCTCAGCATCAGTATCCCCATTGTGTTCCCATTCCCACAGAGCCATCACGCTGGAGAACACCCTCGTCATCCTCTCCACGGTGGCCCCGGACGCGGGACGTTACTATGTGCAGGCGGTGAACGACAAGAACGGGGACAACAAGACGAGCCAGCCCATCACGCTGAGCGTGGCCAGTGAGTGCTGGGGGCTGTGCCCCCCTCCCGGCCCCGCTGCCCTGCGCCGCCGGGCTCCCCCCGCTTTAATTTGCAGTGAATCTCGTCACAGGCTCTGGCTTTGCTGACTGCACACTTCAGCTGCATCACGATTTATTTAGGCACTTCGGGCTGTGCTGCAGGTGCTGATTGTGTCGTGGGCAGAGCCTCCTGCTCCATCCCTGCTGCTGGGGATGGATCCGGCCATGGCCCGGGCTGCGGGATGGGATGGTGCAGTGCATCCCCATGGGACATGCTGCCCCGCTCCTGCTCATGTTCCCCTCGCAGCACGTGTTGCTCCCATCAGCTCAACACCCTCGTGGTTGATCCCTCTGGTCCCTTTGGGTGAGGGTCCCCAGCCGCTGTTCAGGTGGTGACAGCCCATGGGGAAGGTGCCCCAGAGTGGCATCAATCCTGGTACTCCCATCCCGCTGCCCCATGGAGGGGCTTTTCCCTCTCCATAGAGGACTCTCCCCATTCCTCCTCCCCTCCTGCCCCATTAATCTGTTTTTCTGCACCTCGGCACCCTGGGGGGCCATAAACAACCTGAGCCTATGTTTATGGATTCAGCCATATCAGCAGCTTTCAAGCCCATCGTGTTTTTACAGCGCCTACATGAGGGTTTTTTATTGTTGCAATCATTTTGCTTTATATACTCCCCTTCTCCTTCCTCCCTGGCACACAGGCTGGGGCCAGGCTGGTGCTATGGGCTCCTGTGGGAGGAAAGGGCTATGAAAGCACCCTGACGCCAAGGTGATGGGCTTCAGGTGCCCCATTGGCCTCGCTGGGTGCTGAGGCACCCCAGGGTGAGCAGAGGGTGCTGGTGCTCTTTCCTCTCTCTTCCTTCTCCCAGACGTGGGTGGCCCGGCTGATCCCATCGCACCCACCATCATTGTCCCACCCAGGAACACCAGCGTGGTGGCTGGCACCTCGGAGGTGACCATGGAGTGCGTGGCCAACGCCAGGCGAGTAGCGGGATGGGGATCTCCCAGGGCTGGGTACCCCCAGCTCCCTTCCCACCACGGCTCCTGTGGGATGGCGCGATGTGGGGGGGTCCATGGGGCTTATGGCTGGTTCTTGACCTGCTCCTGCCCCCCCAGGCCGCTGATGAAGCTGCACATCATCTGGAAGAAGGACGGGGTGCCCCTTTCCAGCGGCATCAGCGACTACAGCCGACGGCTCACCATCCTCAGCCCCGCGCTGAGCGACAGCGGCTACTACGAGTGCGAGGCCGTGCTGCGCAGCAGCAGCGTGCCCGCCGTGGCCGAGGGCGCCTTCCTCTCCGTCATGGGTGAGGACCCGGCCATGGGCAGCCCAAATCACGCATGCAATGAGTTGAGGGTGGTCTCAGCCCTTGGGGCTGAGGTGGGAATGACAGGCGGGAACAACAGGCGGGAGTCACTGGGGGTGTTTTGAGCCTGACTGTGGCACAAACCCTTCCCGTTGCTGGGTTTCACTCTGCAGAGCCACCACAGTTCATCAAGGAGCCTGAGAGGCACATCACAGCCGAGATGGAGAAGGTGGTGGCCATTCCCTGCCAAGCCAAAGGTGAGCTGCTCCCCAGCCACTTTCCCCATGCTGCCATGTCCCCATGCCTGATGTGACCCTGTCCTTGCAGGCGTGCCCCCCCCGGAGATGGCCTGGTACAAGGATGCTGCCCTCATCCACCTGGAGAAGCTGTCCCGCTTCCAGCTCCTGGCGGACGGCAGCCTGCAGATCAGCGGGCTGGTCCCCGACGACACCGGCATGTTCCAGTGCTTCGCCCGCAACGCGGCCGGCGAGGTGCAGACCACCACGTACCTGGCCGTGACCAGTAGGTGACAGCCCCCCCCTGCCCGGACCTCCTGGCTGGGCTCAGGGACCCCAGGAAACCAGGATGAGGATGCTCCAGGAGCGGGTCAGCTCCTGGATGAGCACCAGGAATGGCTTCAGGATGGGTTGTGCATCTCTCTGCCCCCCCAGGCATCGCCCCCAACATCACCAGGGGTCCCCAGGACAGCACAGTGATTGATGGCATGTCCGTGATCCTCAACTGCGAGACCTCAGGGGCTCCACGTCCGGCCATCACATGGCAGAAAGGTAAAGGGGATGGGGACACGAGCCCTGTGTCTGCCTGCCCATCCCTGCCTGGCCACCAGGCCCCTGATGGAGCTGATGGGTTCCTTGTGCCGCAGGGGAGCGGGTCCTGGCCAGCGGCTCGGTGCAGCTCCCGCGCTTCACGCTGCTGGAGTCGGGCAGCCTGCTCGTGAGCCCTGCACACCTCGCCGACGCCGGCACCTACCTCTGCCTGGCCACCAACTCCCGCGGCGTGGACGAGGCCTCCGCTGACCTGGTGGTGTGGGGTAGGGGACCTGCCATGGACCCGCCTCACCCTGCTCTGCGTGCGCAGGGGAGGATGGACACAGCTCCATGGACAAACTGGGCAAGGTTCAAGGCCAGGTTGGACACAGGGGCTTGGAGCAAGCTGCTCCAGTGGAAGGTGTCCCTGCCCATGCCAGGGGTTGAAGATGGATGAGCTTTAAGGTTCCTTCCAACCCAAACCACGCTGGGGTTCTATATATTTGGGAAAATTTCTTCACCAAAAGCATAGTCAAGCACTGGAACAAGCTTCCCAGGGAAGTGCTGGAGTCACCATTCCTAGAAGTGTTCACAAACTGTGTAGGCAAAGCCCTTGGTGACATGGTTTGGTGGTGAATTTGGTAGGCCTGGGTAACACTTAGGTTTGATGATCTTAAAGGTGTTTTCCAATCTGGTTGATTCTATGATGGATGGTGAGGTACAAAGGTCTGTAGGGATGGGCTTTAGCATGTAGCTGATTGACTGCATGGATGCACACATCCTTACTGATGCCGAACCTCGAAGCAGTGCTGGTGACTCATTCTGTCCCCCCACAGCAAGGACTCGTATCACCGACCCACCGCAGGACCAGAGCGTCATCAAGGGGACCAAAGCTGTCATGAGCTGTGGGGTCACCCATGACCCCAGCGTGGATGTGAGGTGCGTGTGATGGGGATGGGAGGGTTGGGGGGTCCAGGCACCCCCAGGCTGCGGGCGGATGGAGGGTGCCATCCCCGGCCCTGTGCCGGTGATGCTGCAGTGCCACCTGGTGCCCTGTGCACCGGGAGCCTGGCACGGTGCTGGGACCCCCCCCGGTCCCCAGCACCCCTGGTGTCCCCCCGGCACAGGTACCTCTGGGAGAAGGACGGGGCACCGCTGAGCACGGAGAGCGGCCCCAGGGTGCGCCTGGACGAGATGGGCACCCTCCACATCTCCCAGACCTGGTCGGGCGACATCGGCACTTACACCTGCAAGGTGGTGTCAGCCGGGGGCAACGACTCACGCAGTGCCCACCTCCGTGTCCGGTGAGACCCCCCCTCAGCCCCTCAGCATCCCACACCCCAGTCTATGCCCCCTCCATCACCACCCCATCCCTCACCCCCTGTCCAGGCAGCTCCCCCATGCTCCCGAGAGCCCTGTGGCCATGCTCAGCCCCCTGGAGAAACGAGCCATCAACCTCACCTGGGCCAAACCCTTCGATGGCAACAGCCCCCTGCTCCGCTACATCGTGGAGGTCTCTGAGAACAGTAAGGGGCTGCTCCCACCTCCCTGGCTAGGCTGGCACCGGGCAAAGCCTGAGCTCCAGCATCACCTCGGGATGGGGGGCGAGGGATGCTGTGTGGAGCTTGGGGACCCCAGCATCCTGCATCCTCCACCCTGCTTCCCCCTTTTCCCCCCGCAGATGCTCCCTGGACCGTGCTGCTGGCCAGCGTGGACCCTGAGGTGACATCAGTGGCCGTGCGGGGCTTGGTCCCTGCTCGTTCTTATCAGTTCCGCCTCTGTGCTGTGAATGATGTGGGCAGGGGCCAGTTCAGCAAGGACACAGAGAGGTGAGTGGTGGCTGGGGGTCTGGGGGGGCTTGTACAATGGGTGCTCATCCCTGCCTTGTCCCCCATAGGGTGTCCCTGCCCGAGGAGCCCCCCTCTGCACCCCCCCAGAATGTCATTGCCAGCGGCCGCACCAACCAGTCCATCATGATCCAGTGGCAGCCACCCCCCGAGAGCCACCAGAATGGTGTCCTCAAGGGCTACATCATCCGGTGAGCAGGGGCATCCCATCCCTGCCATCCCAGGGTGCTGGTGGGGACACCGGCAGCTCTGACAGTCCCCGGTCCCCAGGTACTGCCTGGCCGGGCTGCCCGTGGGCTACCAGTTCAAGAACATCACCAACGCCGAGGTCAACAACCTGCTGCTGGAGGACCTCATCATCTGGACCAACTACGAGATTGAGGTGGCGGCATACAACAGCGCCGGCCTGGGGGTGTACAGCATGAAGGTGACTGAGTGGACGCTGCAAGGAGGTAGGCAGGGCCTCGCCGTTCACCCCATCAGCAGCAGGATGTGCCATGGGGGTGATGGATGCTGTGAACCCTGCCTTCATCCCGGCAGTGCCCACGGTGCCCCCAGGGAACGTGCAGACCGAGGCCACCAACTCCACCACCATCCGCTTCACCTGGAACCCCCCCAGCCCCCAGTTCATCAATGGCATCAACCAGGGGTACAAGGTGAGGGGTGATTCCTGAGGGTATCCCTAAAACCAGAGAGGGTTGGGAACTCCCCATCCAACCTTCACAGACTGGCTCAGCTCCTCCTTAACCCCCCGACTTCAATTGGTTCCAGCCTGACAGTTAAAATAGTATTTACTGATGATATTTAACACTTGCTTGGGCTCAGAGGCTCCCCTGCTCTTTAATTAATTCCAAATTTGCAATTAATTCAAATTTACATTAATGAAATTGAATTAAAAACATTAAACTTGTTTCTTAATCCACTCAAAAGAAGTTCAGGAATTTAATTGCCGCTGGATGCGATAACCAGAGCAAGGCAGATATTTAACATTCTTACTAAGTGCCACTTAGTATTTTTGATTAGTATTTTTTAGGGCCTAATTAGTATTTAATTAAGTAGCTATAGGCTATCTCGCACAATGGCAATTAAATGCCCAAACATCCCTCCTAAACACAGGCGATTACACTGTGTTATCAATGGGAGTTAATCACAGCACATGCTCCGCATCGGCTCGGAGGGGTAAACACGCACCATTAACAGCATCAAGTGTTCCCTGCGCCCTTAATTGATATTTAATCAACTCTGAATAAATAAGAGGAGGCCGGAGATGCGTAGAGGATGGTGTCTGTGGTGCTGACGTGTGTGGTGGGGATGCTGGTACCCAGCATCATCATCCCAATTGGTGGTACCCGCACCATCATCCCAATTGGTGGTACCCGCACCATCATCCCAATTGGTGGTACCCGCACCATCATCCCAATTGGTGGTACCCGCACCATCATCCCAATTGGTGGTACCCGCACCATCATCCCAACTGGTGGCACCCGCATCATCATCCCAATTCCTTCTTCCTGCAGCTCATTGCCTGGGAACCAGAGCACGAGGAGGAGGCAACGGTGGTGACGGTGCGGCCCAACTTCCAGGACAGCATCCATGTGGGATACGTGTCGGGGCTGCGGAAGTTTGCCGAGTACTTCACCTCGGTGCTGTGCTTCACCACGCCGGGGGACGGCCCGCGCAGCCCCCCCCAGCTGGTGCGCACCCACGAGGATGGTACGGGGAGGCTCCGTGTTCCCATGGGATGCACCTGGGGAGGGGGGGACGTAGTCCCACTGGAGATGCCTGTTGGGGTGTGGAATGGGATGCTGCTGAGCCCCAGGAAGCCCTATCCAAGGGGAGTCCCCTCCATGCGTGCTCCTTGTGGGTGTCCCGTGGGTGCCATGTGCTGAGCCTGGGTGTCTTTGGGCAGTGCCTGGCCCCGTGGGACATCTCAGCTTCAGTGACATTCTGGACACGTCCCTGAAGGTCAGCTGGCAGGAGCCACTGGAGAAGAACGGCATCCTGACAGGTAAGGGAGCATCAGCAGGTACCCAGTTCCTGCGTCGGTCCCCTTCCTGCCCCGCAGCATCATCCCCTGGTCCCCTTCCCACCCTGTAGCATCTCCCCCTCGTCCCACTCAGCTCCCTGGGGTGGGCAGTGACGGGGGCTGACAGCACAGGGTGCATTCCAGGCTACCGGATCTCCTGGGAGGAATACAACCGCACCAACACACGGGTGACCCATTACCTGCCCAACGTCACCCTGGAGTACCGCGTCACCGGCCTCACTGCCCTCACCACCTACACCATCGAGGTGGCTGCCATGACCTCCAAGGGCCAGGGCCAGCTTTCCTCCTCCACCATCTCCTCGGGGGTGCCTCCAGGTGAGTGTGGCAGTGCGGGGATGCCAATGGGCAGGGGGCAAGCGGCCGGTGCCACTCACCCTGCCCTGTCCCTGCAGAGCTCCCCGGTGCCCCCACCAACCTGGGCATCTCCAACATCGGGCCCCGCTCTGTCACCCTCCAGTTCCGCCCAGGCTACGATGGCAAAACCTCCATCTCCCGCTGGCAGGTGGAGGCACAGGTATGGGGCAGCTCAAGGGGGGCTAATGGGGTGTTGGGGGGCAGCTCACCCCATTCCCATCCCATAGGCAGGCCAGAGCAGTGAGGCCGAAGAGTGGGGGCTCGTCCATCAGCTGGCAAATGAGCCCGATGCCCGCTCCATGGAGGTGCCCAACCTGAAGCCCTACACCTACTACAGGCGAGTGGCCAGGGTGATGCTGCGGTGTCCTCCCAAGGGACTGGAGCCCCCTTGTCCCCTTCCATGACCCCCCCTTCTCCTTCCTCAGTTTCCGCATGCGGCAGGTGAACATCGTGGGCACCAGCCCCCCCAGCCTGCCCTCCCGGAGGATCCAGACCCTGCAGGCCCCCCCAGACATGGCACCCGCCAACGTCACCCTGAGGACAGCCAGTGAGACCAGCCTGTGGCTGCGCTGGATGGTGAGGAGGGACCATGGCTCATGTCCATGGGCAAGGGGCTCAGAGGGGCTGTGGGACATTGTGACTGACGGTGATGATTCTGCTGGATGGGTCCAGCCTCTCCTGGAGCAGGAGTACAATGGGAACCCTGACTCAGTGGGCTACAGGATCCGGTACATGCGCTTGGACGGGCGAGGGCAGCCAGCGCTGCACATCATCCATGACCGTGTGGAGCGGGAATACACCATTGAGGACCTGGAGGAGTGGACTGAGTACCGGGTACAGGTCCAAGCATTTAACGCCATCGGATCAGGGCCATGGAGCCACCCAGTGGTGGGACGCACCCGGGAGTCAGGTACCACTGCCCACCCCATGGCACCAGGCACCCAACCCAGCCAGATCTACCACTGACTTTTACTCTTATCACCCCTTCAGTGCCCTCCTCTGGCCCCAGCAACGTGTCGGTGGTGGCCACCTCCTCCAGCAGCATGCTGGTCCGATGGAGTGACATCCCGGAGGCAGACTGCAATGGCCACATCCTTGGTTACAAGGTGAGCTGCTACCATTGTGCCACCTCCAAGCGATGATGCCAGCTCCATCCCGGGGCTGGCTGTGTCACACGGGTCTCTTGCAGGTGATGTACAAGGAGAAGGACTCGGACACACGTGCCCAGTTCTGGCTGGTGGAGGGCAATGCCTCCCGCAGCGCCCAGCTGGCCGGGCTGGGCAAGTACAGGCTGTATGAGATCCGTGTGCTGGCCTTCACCAGGATCGGTGATGGGGCGCCCAGCCGGCCCCCCGTCCTCGAGCGGACACTGGATGATGGTGGGTGGCAGCATCTTGGTGGGCAGAGACCCCCGAATGTGGTGTTGGGGGTCCCCCATGGTGCTGAAGACCTTCCCATCCCATTCCTGGTGTGATGCCCCTATTCTTCTATACTCACTTGTGCACTCCCTGGTGAACCCCATCTCTCCCCTCCAGTGCCCGGGCCCCCCGTGGGGATCCTCTTCCCCGAAGTGAGGACCACCTTGGTGCGGCTCATCTGGCAGCCTCCTGCGGAGCCCAACGGCATCATCCTGGGTAGGTGCGGAGCCATCCTGGCTGTGCCACGCTGGGATGGGTTGCGGAGGTCCTGTGGGTGCAGGGATCCGCATGGGGAGGCAGAGCCCAGCTCCCTGACATGCCCTGAGCATCTCAGACCCCAGGGCTGGTGTTTGCATGTGAGCTGCCCTGCGCAGGGAGCCAAACCCCTCACTGCTGGGCAGTGCATGGGCAGGGATGGAGGAGGGAGCCATGCACGGGGGGACCCCAGGACAATGTCCCCTCCACCAGCCCCCCCGTGCCGCTTCCTCCCTGCAGCGTACCAGGTCACCCATAGCCTCAACACCACCGCGGCCAACGCTGCAGCCGTGGAGGTGCTGGAGCCCAGCGCCCGGCAGTACACGGCCACCGGCCTCCAGCCCGAGGCCACCTACTTGTTCCGCATCGCTGCGCAGACCCGCAAGGGCTGGGGTGAGGCGGCTGAAGCCCTCGTGGTGACCACGGAGAAGAGAGGTAACGGGGCAGGGGGGTCCTGCCTATGGGGCTGTGCCCGTGGGGTGCCTGCAGCGCCTCCAGCCCCTCGCCTCCCGCAGCCCGCCCGCAGCCCCCCGGGAAGCCGCTGGCGCAGCAGGAGGAGGTGCGTGCCCGCAGCGTGCGGCTGTCCTGGCAGCCGGGCAGCGATGGGCTCTCCCCTGTCCGGTTCTACACGGTGCAGAGCCGCGAGCTGCCCAACGGCGACTGGGCTCTGCACCCTGCCCCTGCGAGCCGCAACGCCACCGCCTTCATCGTGGATAGGTGAGATGGGGGTGATGGAGGGAGATGGGGGTGATGGGAGGGTGATGGGGAGATGGAGGGAGATGGGGGTGATGGGAGGGTGATGGGGAGATGGAGGGAGATGGGGGTGATGGGAGGGTGATGGGGAGATGGAGGGAGATGGGGGTGATGGGAGGGTGATGGGGAGATGGAGGGAGATGGGGGTGATGGGAGGGTGATGGGGAGATGGAGGGAGATGGGGGTGATGGGAGGGTGATGGGGAGATGGTGGAACTGGGGGGATCTGAAGGTCCTTTCCAACCCAAACTGTTCTATGACCCTATGAAGGGTGGTTTATGGGGTCGCCCACTGGCTTCACTGTCCCCATACAGGCTGAAGCCTTTCACCTCCTACAAGTTCCGTGTGAAGGCAACAAATGACATCGGGGACAGCGAGTACAGCGAGGAGTCGGAGTCGCTCACCACTCTGCAGGCGGGTCAGCACCTCCTGGGGCAGGGAGAGGGGGTTCCCTCTCTTCCCTGGGCATCCCTGGAGCCTCATCACCCACTTCTCCCGCACAGCCCCTGAGGAAGCCCCCACCATCCTCTCCGTCACCCCGCACACCACCACATCCGTGCTCATCCGCTGGCAGGTACTGTCCTGGCCCCTCTGCCCTGTGGGGTGCCACAGGATGGGCCACCAGCCCCATAGGAGTAGCCCCTCATTGTCCTCCCCACGCAGCCCCCGACCGAGGACAAGATCAACGGGATCCTGCTGGGTTTCCGCCTGCGGTACCGCGAGCTGGTGCCTGACAGCCTGCGCGGCATCGGCAACCCCGGCGCCACGTGGGCACAGCTCACCCGTGAGTGCTGCTGGCCCCACCGGGCCTGGGGATGTGGGGCTTGGGGTGACCCGGTGGTGGCGGGTGCAGGATGGAGCATCCCGTGCTCCGTGGCCTCTCCTGGGTACCAGCCTGGAGATGTCGGGTCAGGTAGCGCCTGCTCACGCTACCAGGTCTGTGGTCACCAGTGTGCCTGTCTGATGTCACCAGCTCAGTCCAGCCTTGCTCAGCTCTATGTCCCTGTAGTGCAGGTGTCCATGTGTCCACCTAACATGGGCTTGATGTCCTGTTGTGTGTGTCCGGGTGTGTTGCTGTCCTGAGACCCCAACGGGAATAGGGTCCACTCCAGGGGCCGCAGGGACATGAGCGACAAGGGCAGAGCCCAACACAGAACCGTGTCCCCTCCATCACTCTCAATTGCTCCCTGGGGAGACCTTGATGCCCAGACCCAGCTTGTGCCACTCAGGGACTCCTTGGTGTTGTGACAGCCCTGTTGGCACCTGAGGGTGCCAGGGCCCTTTCCCGGGTGGGCAGCCATGCAGGGGTGGGTGCTCACAGGTGGGATCCCACCCATGCCATGGCACTAACCGGCTGCTGCTCTCCCTGCCCCGTGGCTCCCAGCCGTCTACGCCGTGCACAACCTCAGCGAGGTGTCCCTCACCCAGTACGAGCTGGACAGTAAGTCACTGCTCCCCCTGCCCTCCGTGCCATCCCCCTGCCCCTCCATGCCATCGCCTGCATGTCCCCCACTGCCACCCTCTGTGTGTGTGTCCCCTCTGCCTGCCTGTACTGCAGGGTGAGCCCAATGCCTGTGCCCAGGGACACCTCTGCCTTCCTCTCTGGTTGTTCCTTGGAGACACCCCCTTTATACCCAGCAATGGGGGGAGCTGCTCGGTCCCCTGGGGGGCTCAGGACCCCCCCCAGCTGTGAGGACCCCACTCACCCGTTTCCCCCACAGACCTGAGCAAGCACCGGCGCTATGAGATCCGCCTGAGCGTGTACAACGCGGTGGGCGAGGGCCCCCCCAGTCCCCCACAGGAGGTGTTTGTGGGTGAAGCGGGTGAGTCCATAGCACAGCAGGGTCCTGCGGGGTGCTCCATGCTCCCACGTGTGTGCCAGGCCAAGGAGTGCCCCCAGCATCAAGGGGGGGCTTTCCCGTCCCTGGTCCTGCAGGGATGTGACGCTGTCCCCTCCCTCGGCACAGTGCCCACCGGTGCACCGCGGAACGTGGTGGTGCAGGCGGCCACAGCCACACAGCTGGATGTGACCTGGGAGCCACCACCCTTGGAGAGCCAGAATGGAGACATCCAAGGGTACAAGGTACCGCCACTGAGCCGGGACACGGGAGGGTGCCGGGATCCTGCGGGATGCTGGGTGCCACTGATGTCTGCTGGGCTTCCCTGAGTGATGCTGTGTGCGTTGGTGGATCTGGGGAGGTTTTGGATGCCCTGGGAGATGCTGTGCGTGCTATTGGGAGCGTGAGGAGATATCGGGAGTCCCATCCCGGTGCCAGGCGGCCGCAGGGCGGCAGGTGGCGCCCTCGGTCCTGGGATGCCTCTGGGATACAGCCGGGATGCTCGGCCCCGTGCTTTAGGCACCTCCACTGGTGCAGGTTGCTCCAAGCCCCTGTGTCCAACCTGGCCTTGAACACTGCCAGGGATGGGGCAGCCGCAGCTCCTCTGGGCACCCTGTGCCAGCGCCTCAGCACCCTCACGGCCCGGGGAGGGCGAGAGGGGCTGGATCCCTGCGTCACCCAGGTCCCCTCCTCCCTCCTGCAGATCCACTTCTGGGAGGCGCAGCGCCAGAACGGGAGCGAGCGGGTGAAGACGCTTTTCCTGCCGGAGCGCGGGGTGAAGCTGAAGAACCTCACGGGGTTCACCTCGTACTGGGTCAGCGTCGCCGCCTTCAACGCCGCGGGAGACGGGCCCCGCAGTGCCCCGGTGAACGGGCGCACGCAGCAGGCAGGTGGGGCCCGCGGCACGGCTCCCCCGGCCCCTCGCGGTCACACCTGCATCCTCCTACCCCTTATCTCCATGGGGAGGTGTCTCCATGGGTCCAGCTTCTAGGGGTGTTCGGTTGATGCCCCCTCATCCCAGCTCCTGCTCCCAAGCAGACATCAGATACCCCAGAGGGTTTGTGTACTGGGGACACATGGAGATGGAGGTCTTGGCTGAGATTTGAAAAGGAGGAAGGTCTCAGAAGGACAGACAAGGAGACTCCTCCCCTGAGGAGTTGCTATCTTTGAGGAGCCATGCTATCTTTGACTCCATCCCCACCACAACACAGGGGAGAGGCATTGGGGTGGTGTGAGATGGTGATAACAAGTGCCCCAACCCCACTAAGGTGGAGACAAGGAGAGGGGCTGGATTCATGCTGGGAATGTCCAATGGAAGCACTGAGCTGGCCCCATCCCCTTTCCTCCTATAGCCCCCAGTGCCCCGGGATCCATCCGGTTCAGTGAGCTGACCACCACATCAGTGAATGTGTCCTGGGAGCCACCGCCGCTACCCAACGGCATCCTCGAGGGCTACCGGCTGGTCTATGAGCCCTGCATGCCTGTGGATGGTGAGGGCATGGCCGGGGTGCTGGGGGGAGCCGAGTGGGCTCCAAGAAGGACCTGGCTCAGCCTCCATCCCTGCAGGCATCAGTAAGATCGTGACAGTGGACGTGAAGGGGAACAGCCCGCTGTGGATGAAGGTGAAGGACCTGGCTGAGGGCGTCACGTACCAGTTCCGAATCCGGGCCAAAACCTTTGCCTATGGTCCAGATGTTGAGGCAAACATCACCACGGGGCCTGGGGAAGGTATGGGGGGGATGTGTGGGATGCTGTGCCGGGGTGAGGGAGGGGATGTGATGGAGAACAGTGCCACTGGGGCTGGCATGGGGTGTGCAGTTTGTACCCACGTGCCTCCAGCTCTGCTCTGGTCCCCAGGTGCCCCTGGTCCCCCCGGTGAGCCCTTCATCTCCCGCTATGGCTCAGCTATCACCATCCACTGGTCCAGCGGGGACCCCGGCCAAGGGCCCATCACCAGATACGTCATCGAAGCCCGTCCTTCAGGTACTGCAGCTTCTCTCTGCTTTCTATCCCTACCTTGGATGGGTTCAGGAGAAAGGGAAACTGAGGCAGGGAGCGCTGACCTCTCCCAGGCCACTCAACAGGACAGGCTGGGATTAGGACATGGATGGCTGGGGATTCAGCTGTGTGCTGGTCCATGAGGACCATGCTCCTGGGGCTGATTGAAAGGGGCTGGTGAGCAGTGGAGCAGCACTCGTTGATGCTGCCGCTCTCATGGGCACAGAGGTCCTGATGCCCCCCCAGTCCCACCTCTCCTAAGCTCCCTCTCTCTTCCAGATGAGGGGCTCTGGGACATCCTCATCAAAGACATCCCCAAGGAGGTGACCTCCTACACCTTTAGCATGGACATCCTCAAGCAGGGGGTCAGCTACGACTTCCGTGTCATCGCTGTGAATGACTATGGCTACGGGACCCCCAGCACGCCTTCCCCTTCTGTGTCAGGTAGCCAGTGGCCAGCATGAGGGTGTCCCCATCCATTGGCCCCTCTGCTCATCCCCCTCTGATCCTCCCTGCTGTGCCCCAGCCCAGAAAGCCAATCCGTTCTACGAGGAGTGGTGGTTCCTGGTGGTCATCGCCCTCGTAGGGCTCATCTTCATCCTCCTGCTTGTCTTCGTGCTCATCATCCGTGGGCAGAGCAAGAAGTACTCCAAGAAGTCAGACTCAGGTGAGCACTGGTGGGTGGTGATGGGACCCTTCGAGGTGCAAAGCCCTGACCCAAGGCCAGGTTGGACACAGGGGCTTGGAGCAAGCTGCTCTAGTGGAAGGTGTCCTTGCCTGTGGCAGGGGTTGGTCTGGATGAGCTTT
This sequence comes from Psittacula echo, assembly GCF_963264785.1. Classification (NCBI taxonomy): domain Eukaryota; kingdom Metazoa; phylum Chordata; class Aves; order Psittaciformes; family Psittacidae; genus Psittacula; species Psittacula echo. The sequence goes on along the minus strand of NC_137750.1, from coordinate 5,880,303 downwards.
AAAGGCCCCTTCCAACACAAACCATGTTGTGATTCTGTGGCCCCATCGAAGCCTCCCTGTCTGCCTTTGGGGTGAATGGGATCTTGCCTCAGGGCTCAGCTCCTCCTATGACATCTGATAAAGATACTTTGGGCTTCCTGGAGGGCGCTGGGAGCTCAGAATGAAACAGTGGCTTGTCCTGCTGCGGCTCCGGAGGCAGGGCAGCCTCCAGTGAGGGCTCGGCAGAGGTCACTGGGATTACTCAAACACGGCTCTGTTTTCTTAGCTGTGTCAAGGCTCAAATTGTGGGGAAAATCCAGACCTCCCATTAAGCAAACAGAGCTGGGAGCTGGAGGCGATGGGGCCGGTCGGGCGAGAGCCAAAGCAGGCTCAGCACGGCCACAGCACTGGCACAAGGCTGATGCTTGGCTGTGGTCTGTCCACACTGGAGCTGGCACAACCCTACCAGGGCCATTCCCAGTCCAGGTCCCCCCCACACACACACTTTGGGGAGGGTTCTGGGGGAGCCTGAGCATCCCTTTCCCCAGGGAACAGCTCCAAGGCAACGGCCCTGAACCACGGCGAGATGGTGAGCCTGGATGAGGGCAGCTTCCCAGCCCTGGAGCTCAACAATCGGCGCCTCTCCATCAAGAATTCCTTCTGCCGCAAGAACGGCATCTACACCCGGTAAGAACCCGCTGGGCAGGGGGGACCTTTCATCCCTGGGCCATTGTGGGATGGGGATGGGGCTGGGGAGGGCTGGCATCCCACAGGAGTGACCCCATTCTGCCCAATGCCATGTGCTGAAGCCGCTGCACCAGCCTGCTGTGCCAGGATGCTGAGCATCCTGGAAAGCTGGGAACCCATAAGAGCCCATGGACAGGCTCTTCGGAGGGCCTAGATGTGGCTTGGGGATGCTCCCTGAGCCTGTCCCATGGATTTGCTGGGCTCATCCCTGTGTGGCAGAGCCCCAAGGGGGGGACCTGCACTGAGCATCCCTCTGCTCCCAAGGTCCCCACCACGGCCCAGCCCCGGCAGCCTCCACTACTCGGATGAGGATGTGACCAAGTACAACGACCTGATCCCTGCCGAGAGCAGCAGCCTGACCGAGAAACCCTCCGAGGTCTCCGACTCTCAGGTGCCCACCCAGGACATGGGGATGTGGGACACAGGGACACCAGGAAAGGATGGACAGTGCTGGGAGCCCTCCCTGAGCGCCAACCCTGCTCTCTGTCCACCACCACGCGCATCCTGCTGTGCACTTGGGAAAGGCAATGCCGGTCCTGTTCTCCTGCTTTTTTAGGGAGCAGCATCCCCCATGGCTTCGTGACACGGAGCCAAAGCAAAGCTGGCACAGTCCCTGGCCTGTGTGCTGGGGATGTGGCACCATGGGGTGCACCCAGGGCTGCTGGGGACAGGGCATGAGAGGGCAGCAGGGTTGGGGCCTGTCCTGCTGCCCAGTTACTGGTGGCAACCCTGGAAAATGGCACTTTTGTCTCATCCTGCAGCAAGGGCATCTGTGGCCATGGGCAGCTCCCACAGGGACCACGGGAGCATCACCCTGGATGGATTCTGATTGCTGGGTGAAAAGACAAGGCTGAACCCAAGGGCCAGTCCTTGGGGTCCCCAGCGCTGTCCCCAAGCATGGGGGTGCCCAGGCCCACCGGTCCCCCCTCGCTGCCTGCCCTGGCTGGGGCTTTGCAGATGCCGGCCCCGCTCCCCGCTGCCGGCTCGGGGCTCGAGTGGCTCTTTGAGGAGCTGTGAAGAGCGGCGGGAGCTGGCGCTGGCGCGGGGCAGCTTCCCCACCGCCCTCAATGGGCTCTTTGTGCGCATGGAGGAGGCTGAATCCAATTACAGCCAGCGGGAAAGCAGCGCCTCCCAAAAACACCTCCTGCCTGCGTGGGGGGAGCTCGGCCCCAGGGACCCCCCGAGGGGCCCCATTGCCCTTTTGTGTGCGTTCTGTTTCGCTTTAGAAGGCAGCAGAAACAGCCCCGGCGGTGCCGCAGCCCCTCAAGTCTTGTGGGATGTGCTCCCCAGCATCCCTCCAAGAGCTGGTTTGGGGCCGGGGGGGTGATGCCCCTCACTCTGTGCTCATTCTCTTATCCCCTTCTTTAGGGCAGTGACAGCGAGTACGAGGTGGACCCCGGCCACCAGAAAGCGCACTCCTTTGTGAACCACTACATCAGCGACCCCACGTACTACAACTCATGGCGGCGGCAGCAGAAGGGCATCTCTCGGGCACAGGCTTACAGCTACACCGAGAGCGACTCCGGCGAGCCCGACCCCGCCGCCCTGCCCAACAGCACCTCCACGCAGCAGGGCAGCCTCTTCCGGCCCAAAGCCAGCAGGACTCCCACCCCCCAGACCCCCGGCAACCCCCCCAGCCAGCCCGGGACCCTGTACCGCCCGCCCAGCAGCCTGGCCCCCGGCTCCAGGGCTCCCATCGCCGGGTTTTCTTCTTTCGTTTGATGTTTAAACAGAAGCAGAACACGGGAGAGAGGAAAATACATCTAAAAAAACAAGGAAAAAAGTAAAGGAAAAGCCCCCAAAATTAAGGAATAAAGCAGCGAGGAGGAGGAGGAAGAGGCTGAAGGGCCCCAGGGCTCAGTGCCGTGGGGGTGTTTGCTTCCCCGCGGAGCAGAACCCAGCTCTTCGTCTGTGTTATGGATTGCTCAGCCGAGGAGGGTTGGGAATGTCCGCAGGATTGCATCGGACTTCGCCCTCGGGACCTGCAGTGCTGGGGTCCCTATGTGGTGCTGAGGATCTCACCGTGCCAAACCCCGGCCCCTCCGCTTGTGGTCCCCCCAGGATGTGGGGACAAGCGGTAGTGACACAGAGACCCCAATTCAAAGCCTCTGGATATGGACCCCCAACCCAGCACCCCCCAGCCTTTGGGAAAAGGGGCACCCACATGCGAGGAACCCAGGGGACAACTGATTCCTCCTCCTTTCGGTGCCCAGGACTTGAACCCCAGGAGTGCCCTGCCGGGGTGCACATGGTGCTGATGACCCCCCTGATTTTGCACCCCGGATGAGGCTCAGATGGGGCTATGCAGCAGCCACACACACCACACACACCACACCCCCCCCATTGCTGGTGGTTTGGGGTCTCTTTTAATGGGGTTTTGTGCAGAGGCAGCACAAGGGACATGCGATGGGTGGTGATGCCCAGGGGGGTCCAGGGCTGTTTTGGTGGCCTCTGCATAGCAAACCCCCGCAGTGCCTACTGCTGAGCCAGGCTGAGCCGAGGGAGATGCCAATAAACAGCCTGAGGATCAGCGGCTCTCACTTCTCTGTCACCCTGCTGGGATGTGTCAGCCTGTCCTGCTCTCCTAGCTGGGCTTGTGTCAGCCCTGTGGCACCATGGAAGGAGCCAGGCAGAGGTGCAGTGCCAAGATGTGGCTCAGAATGGCACGGGGAGCAGTGATGGATGTATCCCTGCATGTTTCCATCCCATTGGGGTCTGTAGCTGGAGGAGAAACGGTGACCTAATGATGGGATGGGGAAGGAGGGAGGTGGATGGATGCACCAAGCGCTTTTGGCATCACCAGCACTGGAGGCTTCTCCTGGGGTGGTTTCCACCCTTGTTGCCTGCTCTGCCCTTCAGGTCTGGCAGGAAAATCCAGGTGATGTGGTTGGGTTCCATCACCCCTCCAGCAGCAAACAGTGTGGGAATGGAGGTGAGGGGGATGTGGAGCTAAGGGAAGGGGCTCAGCCTGATGCCAGCTCTGGCTTCCTTGCCTGGGGGCTACCAGGACCCAGGGGCTTGAGTCCCTTGTAGGCACATGCCTGGACCCTCACCCTCGTGTGAGCAAGGATCTGGGCAGAAAAGGGGGATGCTGGTGCCATCACTGACAGCAAGCTACTGTCCCCATGGCACATGGTGGTGGCCATGGAGCCACATCTGGTGGGTGACTCATCTGACCTACTTGGAAGCTGGTGCTAAAGGATGCACAGCACCCAGGGGTGCCCATCCACAATCTGGGCAGCAAAGGGAGCTCCACCACCCTACTTGGGTGGAGGCATTTGCATGGAAGCAGAGCATGGACAAATCCTGCCCCTTGTTTACAGCCTGGCTCCAGCCTCAGGCATCCTGGTCTGTGCAAGAGAAACTTTCCTCCCACTGAGGCTGGGACATGGAGCTGCCAGAGCCATGGGGCAGAGCAGGTCTGGGGAGTTGAGCGGCACAGGTGAGTTCCCCATGTGAGGGATGCTCCTTGTGCAAGGGATAATCCCCATGCAAGGGGTGCTCCCTGTGTAAGGGATGCTTGGGGTGCCTGTGTGGGGTCTGCATGTGCTTCCCAGCACAGTGAGGTGCTGCAGCCCCAGCAGCCAGGGCAGAGCAGAGCCCAAGCCCTGCTGCCTGCCCCAGTCCTGTTCATCTCCAGCTATGAGGAGGAGAAGCTGGAGGGTGCAGCAGCATCCGCAGCAGGTTTGGAGCTGGCACCGCGCCGGGCGGTGAAGCCACCAGTGCGGCTGTGGCTGGAGCACCGGGGCCGTGTGGCAGCGATGGTGGCAAACCCAGCACAAGCACTTTCTATTGTGGTTTCCCACACTGCAAGGATGCAGCACCCGAGGAAGTGGCAGATCCCACATCCCACCGTGGCTCTGCTCTGTGAGGAACCTCCCTGGCTTGGTCCAGGAGCCACCCAGGGCACAAAGCCCAATGTGGGCACAGCAGAGATGGGCTGAGTGCCATTGGCACCACTGGGAGCTCTTGCTCACTTGCGCGGCCTCAGTTTCCCCACGGCACAGATACAACCGGCCCGGCTGGGCTTGCAGGGGAAGATGCTGTGCTCCCTGCCAAGCACAGCCACCTCTTTCCCCACGCTGCTGCCACAACCAGCTCTTCCCTAAAGTCCCTCCAGGCAGCTCTGTGCTGCCTGCACCCTGCCTGCACTGCCAGGTCTCTGTGCAGGGCAAGCTGTCGCCAGCAATCAGTCCCTGAGGACTGAATTGGCCTTGACACATCCCTTGACTGCTGCTCGGCAGAGCCCTGCGGTTCAGCCAAGGGCAGAGCTTCGCTTGCTTATCGGGACTGGGTGAGCCAAGCGGGACAGAGGGGAGAAGCTGCATCCCAGACCTTGCCCTGTGGATGGGCAGCTCTGGAGCGGTACCTGCTCGCTGCCCCTGCTGTGATGGGGAGATGTTTATGTGCCGGGAATGAGGGTTGTGACCTCTGGGCTGAACCCCATGAGTTATCGTTATTTGTGTATCTCAGCCGCAGCCCTTTGGTGTTGGAGGAGTCAGGTACTAACAGTTTCTTCTCCAGGTTGAGACTGGATCAAGCGAGGAGTAATGCGGGCAAAGAGAAACACTCGGTGTGGGCAGTGCAGGAGCAGCAGCCCTGCAGCCTGCGCTCTCCTTTTCCTCCAATTACCCCAGGGCACAGCCGAGTGTCCCCATCTTTCCCTTGCCATGGAGACAGGAACAGCCCCTCCTGCCATGACTGGGACTCAGTGCATCCTCAGAGCCCCACGTGCCCCAGGCCTTGCCACCTCCCATGCCTTGCCAGGCTGCAGGGCTCCTGGACGCAGGATGCATCCTCCCAGGACAGCAGGAAGAGGAGAGAGATGGAGAAGGTGGATCCAGGCCTCTGCACCCTTTCCTGCACATGTGGGTGCCTGCTATGGCCAAAGTGGTCCCTGTGCCAAAGCTGTGCCAGGGCAGGTGCTTTCCATGGGTGCTGCTGATCCCCCAGGACAAGCCAGGGTGGCTGCAGCACAGCCGGGTGATGGGTTCCCAGGCAGATAATGGGTTGTGTGAGCCTGTTCCATGGCCAGGGGAGTGTCCCTGCTGGGAGCTGCAGCCATCTGCACCACAAGCCTGCCCACAGCAGGCTCCAACCTGTGCACGGCTTGTCCTGGCACCCATGGGTGCTGAGCGGGTGATGCCCCTCAGTAAGCCGGATAACCACTCATCCCTGGGAGAGCAGCATGGAAAAGGGGCTCTGGGAAAGCATCAAGCTCCTTCTGCAGCATCTCCTGCGCGGCCAAGGCGGTGTTGGCAGACAAAGCTGGCAGCGCTGAGGCAGGAGGAGGGGATGGGGCTGCCGGGAAACTCGGGCGCTTCTCCCTGCTCTGCCTTTCAAAGCGCTTTTCAAGCCCGTTCTTTCTTCTCTGCTTTCAAAAGCCGCTGAGAAGCAGTAAAAGGAATTGGTGACGGGTTTAGGGAGGGGGGCAGAGATGCAAGCACCCGCTCCCGAGCCCCCCAGCACCCAAACCTCGCTGCTGGATCCAGCCCTGGGGCTCTGCACAGCCCGAGGTGCTGCAGAGGAGAGGAGAGGGAAGGGGCCTGTCCCTCTGAGGCAGTTTTTCAAGCTGAGTGGGTGCCTGCTCTTCCCAGCCGGAGCCAGGGCAGCCCATGGGAGCCTTCCCCCACCACCCGCTGATGTTAATCCCTCCTGACCGCGCTGTCTCAGCCAGCGCAGTGCTCCCATGACAGCATCAGGTGAGGCGAGCAGTGCTGTGATTAACACGGGTGAGCAGAGCTGCTGCTGGGGGCTCAGGCAAACCCTCCTTCTCACCTACCAACAAACCCCTATTGCATCCAGTGGTGGCTCCCAGGGGACCCTCCTCAACTGTGAGCACTGGGCTCTGCCTCTTGCCTCAGTTTCCCCACATGGAAAACAAGGAAGATCAAATTTGCCAAAAAAAACCAGCTATGGAAACGGAACTGGTGTGAGACAAGGAAGCAGCACGGCCTGGAAAGGAGACTGCAGGCACTGGTGTGGTGGTGCTGGACGCCAGGCTGTGGGCAGAGGTTGTGCCCTGAGTGGTTTGGCCACGGTGCCAACACCAGCTCCTCCACAGTGCCAGGAGCAGCAGCTCCATGGTTATGCCGTGAGCAAGCTCCTGCCCTTCCCATGGAGAGAAGCGTCTGCTCTGGATGAGCCATCAGAGCACCCGGCTGCTGCTAAAACCACAGCCCCTGGGCTGGTGCGGGGAATGGAGCTCGTTGTACTACTGGCAGGAGACATCGTCGGTCCCTGCAGCATCGTGCCTCAGCCTCCGAACCCCCAGGGTGGCACTGCCGGGGGACCCCAGGACCCCACTCGCCGCCCCCCTGCCCCAGCCTGGCTCTCTCTCGAAGAGCCGCCAGACGCTCCGGAATACGCAAGAAACGCCGCATTAGGCAGATTCGGGATAATCTTGTCTCTCCCGCCCCTTTTCTCCCACAAAGGTCTCCATTTAATCCCCGAGAGCTGCTCTGAAGCCCTGCACTCTCCCTTTCAGCACATCGCAGGGGACGGGGAGAGCACAGGGAACCCCAGCATCACCTCCTGGCCACACGTCACCCAACGGAGCCTCGGCCTGAGGGAGCCCCCGGCCCCCCGACAGGGTTGGAGCAGCGGGGCTGGGTGGGGACAGAGCTGGGGGGCTGAGGAGTGTGGGGTCACGGTCACGACTGGAACAGGGACATCGGTGCTGCCCTGGGGCTGCACCCGTCACCTCCTGCAGCTGAGGTCGGCTCCTAATTCCTCTTAATTAAATAGAACCGGTCACCCCCTGCTTCTGCCCATCCTCCCTCCTCCCGGGGTGCTGCCAGCCCCTTGCTCTGCCCCCGGGGACCCCACTTAGGATCCCCCCCAAGGGAATGGACGCGGGGTACCCCCATCCCTGGCCCAGGAGGGGCTGCGGACCTCACTTGAGGGCTCCACTCATGACACGAGCTGGGACAAGAAACCCCCCCACAGCACCCCACTCGGGTTTGAATGGAGGGTATGGGACTGCCCAGTGACGCGGCGTCGCGCCATTGGCCCGGGCGGGGCGATGACATCATGCCCGCCGCCGCGGTTTGGGGGGGCAGTTTCGTTCCGGCTCGGCTCGGCCATGGACCGGCGGCGGGCCCCGGTCTCGCAGGTACGGGGGGGGTGTGTGGGTCAGCCCTGTGCGGCTCGGTACGATACCATACGGTACGGTGCGATACAGCACGGTACGATACGGCTCGGTACGGGAGGAGGCAGCCGGGCTCCGGCTCGGCTATTGTCCAGCGGCGGGCGGGGTCCCCGGGGCTGCTCCAAGCCCCACTCCAGTACCGTCCTGCGGGCGGCGGTGCTCCCCTTACCCCCTTCCCCGCCCGTCCGTAGGGCCGGTCCGATGGGCGAAGGAGTTAACCGGATGCGGCGCCGTGTTTGCCCAGCGTGGGGCACCGGGCGGCTCACCCCGCCCCGGCGGCAGCGATCGCCCCGCGCTCCGTCCGGTCCCACTGGCGAGTTGCGATGTCCGGAGCCGGCGCTGGCCGCGGCCGGGGCGGTGGCTGCCCGCGGCCCTTCTCGGAAAGGTTGATCCACCCGGCGCTGGAGTGGGTCCAGCGGCACCCCGGGGCTGGGCACCGCGGGTGCTGAGTCAGGGCCGCCCGAAATCCCCTCCCCGGTTCATCATCCCGCTGCCCGGGAGCGGGGCTTCCCGCGGGCCTTCCCGCCCTGCGCTGCATCCCTGCTGTTCCCATGGGTGCTCTCACAGCAGGCGCTGGCTCCCAAACCCGCCCTGGTGCTGGGGGAGCTGGTGAGGAGCGGGACTCGCCCTGATTTGACCCCGGCCGTGGCTGCGTTCAGTATAGATGTTTCCGAGTGCCGAATCTATGGATTGGGAAGGGAGCTGGGATCGTTAATGGTCTGGGGGAGAAACTGAGGCATGGAATGATGGGAACACGAGTCTCTGCGCCTCGGGACAGGGCTTGCTGCCTAGCTGGGCACCCAGTAAACAAGTCTGTTTAGCACACAGCTCCCTCGGATACCATGGAGCGAATCCAGCTGAGACTTAACACCGAGAAGCTTCAGTGGGTTTGGGTCCGGGGGGCTGGAAGAACAACGCTGGCCTCAATCCCCATCACCGGGACTGGCCACCCAACATCATCCCATGGGCTAGCCCAGCCGTGGGGCTCCATCCCCACCGGGCAGCCCCGCGCCGCTGCCGGCCCCGTTGTGCTGACCGCGGCGGTCTCTCCCTTTGTTCCCGGGTTTTGTGGTGAGCGCAGCAGAGCCGCCGCGGTTGACGGCCCCCCGAGCTGAGCGCTGCGGGGTGCCGGGCCCTACCCGCAGGTCGGGTGCGTGGCCGGGCTGTGGGACATGTGCCTGTTTACTTCCCGTCCGCCCCAGTGAAAACCGCAGGAATCTGGAGCCCGCAGAGGTCGGGAGGTTCTGTTTAGCCCCGGTATCCTGCCGGACCCCCGCCAGCCCCTGTTGTTGTGCGAGATGGAGCCAGGGCCAGCGAGAAGATAACCTTTCCCCCCGGGAAGGGTCCCCTCCTCGTCCTGCAGAGCCGCCGGCTGGTTCGTGGCCCCGTAGCACGAGGATTTATGGTCCTGTGCGTGTTGTGGCGTGTCCTGCCAAGAGTTCTGTGCTGAACTCTGGCTAGCTCCTCGCTGTTGGCAGTTCCTTGGGGAGCGCTGCTCTCCTGTTGGCACCGGTGCGCCGGTGCTGGGGCGCTGAGTTCCCAGCTTGGCGGTGAGCGGTGTGCCGGCAGCCCTGGCCAGAGCCGAGCTTCTCCTCCCACCCTGGTGAGCCGTCTGCTGGCCTTGGCTTTGAGGCTCGCCGCCGGCTCACTTTCCACTTCCAGAGGCGCTGCCGGGGCTGTTCCGTGCATCCCAGGGCTGAACTTCAGCAGCGTCCCAATGCCAAGGACAGGACCAGACCTGTTCCCGTGCCGGGAGGAGGCTGTCACCGGGGCGCCTGGGCTGCCCGCACCAACAGCACCGCCTGCCCCCTGGGTCCTGGGAAGAGTCGCTGGGGAGCTCCGTGTGAGGGTGTGACAACGGGCTGGTCCCCTCCCGGGGCCGGCGGTGACGGGGTGTGATCCGTGCCCTGTCTGCCAGGCAGCAACATCAAAGGGCCACATGAGCCGGATCCGGATCCCCGACCGGTCCTGCGCAGCCCCTGCCCCAGTGCCCAGCAGGGTGGGGAGAGCATCCTCTGATCTCTGGGCTGGAGGGTGCTGCCTGCGGTGCTGTGCACGGCAGAGCTCGTTTGGAGCCGGCCGGGCTGGCTGGGATGCTTTCCCTCTCCCAGCCTGTGAGTGGGATGAGCCGGGGGCAGGATGTGTGGGAGCGCAGCTGGACCCAACATCCCCTCTGTGTGCACCCATTCACCGGGGTCTTTCTTTAAGGTACTTGTGCCTCTGTGGGTGCCTGGTGCTGAGCAGGGTGAGATGGGGAGGATGAGGGGGTCTCGAATCACCAGGGCACACAGTCCCAGGGCTGTCCCAGCCTCCACACTGGCTGCAGGATCCGCTGTCCTGCAAGCAGGATGAAATCATGTCCATGGGGACCGGAGGCTCTCGCTCCTTGGAGCCTGTGGTTCCAAAGGGCTGAAGTGTGGGCAGAAGCGCATGTTCTGTCAATACACTTCATCCCTCTTGTCCTCAACCCAAACTTGCAGGTCTCATTCCTCCCCTTTCCCGAAGTCCTGCAGGGACTTGGCTGTGCTCCGGGCTCACTCCAGGATGGCAGCGCTGCCAGCCTGCCTGCCTGCACAGTCTCTCGGGTTACAGAGCCGCTTTCGCTGGTAGGTAGGTTGAGAGGCAGCAGCAGCAGCTGCGAGGCTGCCCTGGCCTGGTTTCCTTTGTGAAAGTGCCACAGTGGGAATGTCACAGGATCCGTTCTCCCTGAGGAAGAGGAGGAGAACAGAGCTCTGTGTCCTGCTCCCTGGGCAGGACGGGGCTGGCAGCCAGGCAGCAGCATCCCATTGCTCTGCCATCACCTCTTGGGGAGTGGAGCATTGAGGGATGGGGGAGACTTTGCCCACTACAAAAAGGCTTCGTGGGCAGGAGCATCAAGGGGGGGGCTTGGCGACTGGTTTGGAGCTGTGAGGGTGATGGAGAGCTGCTGGCTGGGGAGGCTGCTGCAGCGCGCTGGGGATGCTCCAACCTCCCACTGGCCTCCGAGCCAAGGCTTGTGAAGTATCTTGCAAATGCTGGACTTGGCCTCGAAATCTAAATAGGAGGGAAGGACAGTCCCCAGCTGGCCTAAATCAGCAGCACGGTTGCCTGGCCCAGCTGGGGAGCTCGCCGGGAGTGTTTGTTTTATGTAAAACCAAAGGCTGCAGGAATGCCGGCCTGGAAGCAGATCGGCAAGGGGAGAGCGGCTGGGCCGTGCCCACAGATGAGATCCTGGCTCCTGGTTTGAGGGTGTGGAGAAGGCAGAGTGGTTGCGCTTGGTCCCACAACTGCTAAGGATGAACTGGATGCTCCCCATGTTCCCCATGCCCACCCTGGCCAGCTCCATGTGGAAGCGCTGCGTGGAAGGGCTGGGCACTGGGACTTTGCCCCCACATATGGGGTCAGAGTCCCTCCTTCTGCAGCCTGCATGAGATCCTGCAGCTTTAGCGGGGGACAGACGGGTGTCACAGGGCAGGTTTGGGGTGGGATGTGGGGCAGAAACCCTCCCATAGCTGTGCCAGGAGCTTGGGGCTGATGCTGTGGTCCCCTGCAGTGTCCAGTGAGCAGGTACAGGGGCGGGTTGTGCTAGGGTGGTGCTGCGATTGCTGCCCTGCAAAGCCACTCAGCTGCACCGTGGGGCTGGGTGGGCAATGGTGGGGATGGGGTCCCCACCACAAGGCTCACACAGAGCATTGACATCAGCCCCTTCCCCATGCGTTTCACGGGGCCGCGCTGTTGCCGGTTGTTCCTGAAGGGAGGAAGCGTGTGGCTGTGAGCCCTTCCTCCCCATCAGCCTCCCCCTGCACCACCTGGGGCTGCCTGGCGCCAGGGATGTGGTGACGTGGTCTCTGTCCCTGTCCCCTCCCGCGTGGGCAGGTCCGTTGGTGGCACTGGGGTGGCCGTGGGAAGGAGGAACAGGGCTCTTCCCACATCCCGCTCAGCCACAGTCATCTCTGCTGCCACCCCTGAGTCACAGCGGGGACAGTGAGGTGGCCGGGTATGGCCACAGCATGGAGGGCTTTGGGGTGCTCAAAGGCAGCAGCAAAGCTATGTCCCCGTGTCCCCATCCTGCCCGGTGTGAATGGTACCCGTGGGGTGCTGCCCGTCCCCATCCCGGCTCCCCCCAGCGCGCTGCTTGGCTGGCGGTGCCTCCCAGGGGCTCTACGCCCTCCTCACACACTTCCTGCCGTCTGTTTCCAATTCCTCCTGGCGTCTGCTCCTCCCTGCTTGCTTCCAATTAAAAAAAGGGGGAAAAAATATCCCAGGCATCTTCTCGGCGCGCGGCTCCCAAAGGCTCCAGTGAGCTGGGGCTGTGCGGGAGGGGATGGTGGGTGCCGGCGTTGCTCCACATCCCTTTTGGTGCCCTTTTGTGTGGGGAGCATCCTGCAATATCCCTGCGCCCAGGTCTTTCTCTTGTGACCCTTTCTGTCTGCTCCACTGATAGGGTTTGGTACCCACGCAATTAGGAAGTGTGGGGAGCTCGGGGTGTGTGAGGACATGTCCCTGTGAATGATTCCACATATGGATGCTATTCCCAGGGGAGCAGAGCGGATGTCATGCACGGGGTTCATGGGGCTGGTGCCGGCAGGGCTGTACCCATTCATGTCCTCAAAGCCTGACCGTGTCCCTTTCTGCTGTCCCTTAGGAGTGACCCCTTGTGACACCGGTGGGATCCCAAGTGCAGCGCATCGCTGTGAGCACAGCCTGGCTCTGTCTCGGCCGCCCCGGCGCAGCCCCCATCCCACTGCGGCGATGCCCATCCTCAAGCAGCTCGTGTCCAACTCTGCCCACTCCAAGCGGCGCTCCCGGGCGGACCTGACGGCCGAGATGATCAGCGCGCCGCTGGGCGACTTCCGCCACACCATGCACGTGGGGAGAGCAGGGGATGCCTTTGGGGACACCTCCTTCCTCACCAGCAAGGCCGGGGAGCCGGGGATGGAGATGGGTGAGGAGCCGGGAGCCTCCAAGCCCAGCCTCCTGTCCCGCCGCTTCCGCAGCAGCAAGCGCTCGCAGTCGGTGACGCGCGGTGACCGCCGGGACATGCTGGGCTCGCTGCGGGACTCGGCGCTCTTTGTGAAGAACGCGGTGTCCCTGCCCCAGCTCAACGAGAAGGACGTGGACCGGAGCGCGGGGCAGCTGCCCAAGAGCCTCTCCTCCAGCCCCGTCAAGAAGCTGCCCGAGGAGGGGAGTCCTGAAGAGCAGCAGCGCCCAAATGGGGCGGCCGCGGGGCCGCTGAGCCCCGGCTTGGACGAGCGCGACTTCGGGGACATCACAGAGCTGCCCGTGGTGGTGGCCAAGAGCGGGGCGGGCATGAAGCACGCTGAGTCCATCATGTCCTTCCACATCGACCTGGGGCCCTCCATGCTCGGCGACATCCTGAGCATCATGGATAAGGAGCAGTGGGAGCAGGATGAAGACCCTGAGGCAGAGGAGAGCCGTGAGGAGGAGGAGGATGAGGATGAGGATGCTGCCACCCTGCCTGGCTCCCCGGCAGCGTTCTCAATGAGCCAGAGCCCGTCCCGCGGCGTTCGCTGCCCCCCCAGGGACAGCAGTTCGGGGCCAGAGGAGCGCAGCCCCATCCCTGTGCCCCTGAGCCAGCGGGGGGGCCCCCCAAAACGCCCAGACAAGGAGTTCTCGTTCGCTGATGAAGATGATGATGAGATCAGAGTATAAGCGGCGGGCGCTGAGAGCTCTGGTTCTCATCTGCAGTGGTTGGACACGGGGCTGAATGTCCCGGTGCTGCACCGGGTGGCACTGGGGGGACTCAACTCATGCCTCTTTCCCTCTCCCCATCCCAGCAGGACAGTGCTCAGCTCCTGGGAATGGGGACACCGACACCCCCCGGGAGCTCCGGCACATCCCGGGAGGGGAAAGCAGACTCTGTTTCAGTTCTTGCTGTTGGACTTTGGATATTAGCTTTTCTTCTGCCCCCTCTTGCCCATGTAAAGCTATATAGGGCCGGCCAAGGCGAGGCTTCCAAGTTTTAGCCCCTTTAGTAATATATCTATTTTTTTCCACCGTACAGTTTTTACTGCTCTCTGATTTGTACTTAACTTTCCTTACTCTCGCTTTTGGTTTTAACGGAGGGGAGGTTTCCTGTGAGGAAGGACTTGGCTTGGGAGCTCAGACAAGGCTCTGACTCCCTGGGTTTCTTGGGGACTTTTGCCAGACCAAGAGCCTCCAGGCCTGTGCTGTGATGGGAGCTCGCTCCCCATCCCTCGGACAGATGGATGGATGGATGGGTCCATTCCGGATGCTTGACACTACAAATGAGGGGATGCCCCTGGCCATCCCTGCCACCGGCTGCTCCCAGGGATGCTGATGGGAGCATGGGTCTGTCCCCCATGTGCCAGGCTGAGCCCTGAGGTGTCCGTGCTGGGCAGCCACTGTTGTGGCATTGCTCTGCCTGGGCAGTGCTGACACTGGCCTGGCGCAGGCGGTTCAGGAGCAGGTTTTAGACCATGTGTGTACAAATGCAAAGAATAAAAGGAACCGGTAGTGACCGCAGTGCCCTGAGTTCCTGGGGGGGGGGGGGGGATGTGTTGGACCCTGCTGCATGCGGGGACCCGGCTTTGTGCTGTCACCATCCCCAGGCCCTGTCCTGCTGCTCCCACCATCCCTGGCTGGATCCTGCCTGGCAGATTGCCCCTGGCCGGTGGTGTGGCCCCTGCGGAGGCCGGGCTTTATCTGCCCTGTGGTGGGAGGAAGTGGGCGAGCTCCCACTGACCGGATCTGGCTCTAGGCTGGGACCCTCTGGCCAGGCTGGATCCTGCCAAGGGATGGCTCTGCCAAGATGCTGCTCTGCTCCTGCAGCCCCATTCCCTGCCAGCCAGGGAGCGATGGCCGAGCAGGACTGGCTGTCCCGGCTGCTCCCATCCCATGGCTCTGCCTCTGCGGCAAGCAGGGTTCCCTCACTAGAGGTGGATGGGGAGGATGGATCTTGCCCTTGATGCCCCAGTGCTCCCGGTGGGCTCTCCCCTGGTGAGGCCGGTGGGAGCGGGTGAGTGCTGTGCTGCAGTGGGGACACAATGGGGTCCTGTGCGTGTGCCAGGGCCGATGCAATGCCCCGCGGTGTGGGACATTGGGCTATTGTCTGGGATGGGAGAACAACAGCAGCTGCTCTGAGCTCACCGGGCTGCCTCTGCCCCGGTCCCTGCAGCACAGCCCCAGTGCCCTGTGCCAGCATCCCCTACCCTGAGCTGATGGTGCTGGTCCCTGCATCTGTGAGGCCACCGGGCTGCTGGGGGGGACCTGGCTCTGGTCCCGTACGGATGCTCTCATGCAAAGCAATGGGGCAGGGTAGGTCACTGGGGTTTGAACCCTGTACTCCCTGGTGGTGCAGGGAGGGGAGAGGCCCCCGGGTGACCCAGCACCGGCCGCCTGCGACTGTCACTTGGCAATGGTGATCTCTGTGACGCCTGTCAGCTCCAGCCTCCCGCTCGGCAGCACTGCGCTGCCGCGAGCCGACGGGGCAGAAGAGCCCTCTGTGAGACTGTTACACCAGGAATGGGTTCCTCCTGTGAGGGTGCTGAGGCGCTGGCCCAGGGTGCCCAGAGAAGCTGTGGCTGCCCCATCCCTGGCAGTGTTCAAGGCCAGGTTGGACCCAGGGGCTTGGAGCAAGCTGCTCCAGTGGAAGGTGTCCCTGCCCGTGGCAGGGGTTGGGAATGGATGAGCTTTAAGGTCCCTTCAACACAAACCAGGCTGATTCTATACCACAGCCCCACGCAATGGGGCCAGTGCCATGGGTCCTGGTTACAGTGCCAGCAGTACCTGCTGCATGGGAGCACTGAGCTGCACCCGCAGCCTCCCGAACCCCTCCATCTGCACAGCACAGGATGGACATCTCAGTGCGGGACCCCGTGCGTGCGTGAGCTGTGATTGCTTGGTGCGGGTCGGTGCACAGCCCGCCCCGGCAGCACTGCTCCAGTGCATTTATAGCTACTGACAGAATGGGAGCAGGTCTCCATCCCCGGTGTGTCGGGCCATGGCACTCCGGGCGTGTGTCAGGATGCTCATGGCTGCGGGATGGAGAAGGGACGGAGCATCAGGTTAAACCTGGGGGCTGAGGGGTCTTTTCTGGCTGGCACCAAGAAGCGGTGCAGCCCCATGGTCATGCCCAGCATGTGCTGCCGCAGCTGGGTGTGGGGCAGCCTGGCAGTGGGGACCGAAGGTGACCTGTTTGTCCCCATGGTACAGACGGTGATGTGGGGCTGCCCTGCAGGCACCAGGCCCTGGGGACAGTGCTGCTGTGCACCCAGTGATGCTCAAACACAGGATCCATCTCTCACTGTTTGCGCATTTGGTTCCAGCTCTCCGGCCGTGTCTGGCTCTGCTGGATGCCGAGCAGCATTCCCGGTGGGAGGGGGTTAACCTGGCCCCTGGTGCTCCTGGGGAGATGGGGAGCAGCTGCTCTGCCCCGGCGCTGGGGCTGGAGGAGAAGCAGATGTCGGTGCGGAGGCAATTACAGGGATGCGCTGGGGCCGGGGCTGAGCTCCCTGCACCACCAATCCCGGTGCAAATTGACATCAGATGTGGGCAGCTTCTCCCTCTAAAGCAGCGCCCCGGGCTGCTGCAGGGGTTGGGTTTGCTCTGGTTTGGGGAGGAGGAGGGGTTCTCAGTGCTGCTGGGGCCCAGGCTGGCTGCAGTGTGGTGAATCCCCTGGGATATTGATCCTTTCCTTGGGTATCCCCACTCTCAGCCCCTTTGCAGGCCTGGAGGTGCCCCTTGCCAGAGCAGGGGTGATGCAGGGGCTGGTGTGGAGAAGATCAGGTTTGAGTTGGAGGCTGATGTGGAGCAGCAGCGAGGAGCTCAGCCCCTGCTGTTCCCACATATGGACAGTAAGTCTGGGACAGGGTCCTGCCGCATCCTTGGAGGGTGTTGGGGTTCTTCTCCTTGCTGCTTGTCCTTTCTGGGCTCCTGCCTGAGGCCAGGCTGGCTCCAGGCATTGTCTCCTTAGGGATGCATCCAGCACAGTGCTGTGAGGGCTGAGATGCTCCTGTCCTCAATGGCACCAGCACTGGGGCTGGTGGGGGAAGATCTCCCTGCTCTGCCTTCCCCACAGAGCTGGGGGCAGCCGTCTGTACCTTCTCCCACCAAGGGCTGTGCACCAAGGGTGAGTGCTGGGAAGGGATGGGATGGGACCAGCATCACCCTGCAAGATCCTGGGGACACCGGGATGGGCCCCTTTTCACTCCAGCCCATGCCCTTGTCAGGTTTCTCCCTGGCTTTACAACCAGTGCGTTGGCAGGGTTTGCCCTAGATGCTAGCACTGCTCAGAGCCCATCATCCTCCCAGCCCTTGGGATGGGTGCTCCCACCCCTTTGGCACTGGGGAGGGCTCGAGCCTCTCCAGGGCAACCAGACCTTGTCAGTTCCTTGTGGACCAAGCCCTGTGCACCCAGTGGGTGCTGCACATCCCCTCCCCATGGGAAAGCTCCTCCTTGAGTGCTCCAAGCCAGGAGGCGCAGGATGGGGGATCCTGGGTGCAGGCAGGGCAGCAATGGGTGCTGTGGGGCACAGGGAGGTGTGACAGAGGGTGCATGGGGTGGCCCGGTGTGTGCTGCCCCTTCCAGCCCGCTGGTGGGGTGAGGACCCTGGTGTGCGGGCTCCGCACCAAGGGCGACGGCTGCGGCTTCCTGCACGAGTGTGACCAGAGCAGGATGCCCGAGCGCTGTTTCTGCTCCACGTTCAGTAGGTGCAGGAGCCTCTCCCTCCCCAGCACCCGAGTCCCGCAGGCCTGGCCTCCAGCAAGTGCTTGATGCCACCTCCTGTCTGCGGGGAGAAATGCCCCAGAGCCTGGGTGCTCCTGGGGCATCCCGGTTCCTCCACCCAGCCCATCCCTGAGTGATTTCCATTGTGTTGGATTGAGCGTTGTCCTGCTCTTTGCTCCTGCAGGTGAGTGCAGCAACAAGGACTGCCCCCTCCTGCACGCTGATGCCAGCATCGTGGGCTGCCCCTCGTACGACCGTGGCTTCTGCAGGCAGGGTGAGCTGCTGGGATGGGTGCTGGGTGATGGGGGCTGCCTGTCTGCTACCCACCTAGATGGGAACCTCTCCTTTGCATGGCAGGTCCCCTGTGCAAGTACAAGCACACGCGGAGGGTGATGTGTGCCAACTACCTCGTGGGCTTCTGCCCAAAAGGACCCAACTGCAGATTCATGCAGTAAGTAGTGGGCACGCTGGGGGGGAAAACCCATCCCTGTGGGGCTGCAGAGGTGGCCGTGGCCCCTGCAGTGTCTGGGTTAAGGACAACGGTGTTTGGGGTCTTTATCTGAACTAACTGAGCCCCTCTGGTCTCTCCCCATGTCCATCCTGAGCTGATGACCACATGGTTTGCAGTGGGTGGGCAGGGGATGCTCCAGTCCCTATGGGAAGCCACAGAGGAATCCGGAGGTACCACTTGCTGTGTCCCAAGGAGTAACTGCCTGTTCTATCCCTCTGCAGCCTCAAGGCTGGGTTGATGATGAGCAGCACAGACCCATCTAAGGTGATGCAGTGAAGTCCTTTTCTCCAATGCCTCTACCCATCAGGGTGATGCAGAGCTGCCTCTGCCCCACACCTCTTGGCAGCTGCTGCCCCACAAGCTCCCGCAACTGTCCCATTTCCTCCAGGGAGCTGGCTGTCCTTGGGGGCTGGTACAGCTGGACCTGGCCGCCAGCAAGGAGACTGGATGCAAGGATGTGCTGCCCATCGAGCCCCCTCTAAAAGTCTAAAAAGACTGGCGCTACCCAGCACCCGGCAGTGCAGCCATGGGACATCAATAGCTGCTCCGCGGGCACACAGACCCTGCCTGAACAAGGCACTGGCTTAAAGGTGAGTGGTGTTGGGACTGCGAGCAATGGCTCACCTTGGAGGGAGGGTGAAGGGAAACGATGTGAGAATGAACATGTGGTAACGTGGCACTGGGTTGATGCAGCACAAACCTGGTGCCTGCCTCTCCCCGTCACCCCAGTGCAGGCAGAAAGATCACAGCTCCAGTAACTGTGGGAAGACTCAGCTGGAAATCCTGCTGGGGAAGTGACTCAAGTGCTTCAGCACAGACATAGAAGGAGGACACAGCAGAGCAGGATGGAGCCAGCGAGGCAGCTGCTGGACTAGAAAAGCCAGTTGGGCTTGGTTTTGTCCAGCACCAGCACGAGAGAAATCACAGCTTCCTTAATGCAACCAAACCTGGGCTCTTCACAGCTGCCCCGTGCCCTCCTGCACAGGCAGCCACAGGTTTGATGGGTGTGGGAGCAGCCCACGTGGGGCTCTGGCAGATGGGGGTGTGGGGATGCCAACCCCTGGGAAGGGGGCAAAAGCACCACGTTTGAGAACACACAGGACCAAGCAGGAAAGGCGAAGCTGCACAAGCTTTTATTGCTGCTGAGAGGGAGGGCGTTAGTGGTGAACCCCCCTGACACAGCTGACACAATACAACTGCCCCACTCTGAATAAAGAGGTTGGATCTTTCTAACTTGGCTTTTGTTTTATGCCCTTCATGCCTGGAGCATGAGCAACCCTTTCCCAGACATGTTTGGCAACGGGGCAGGCTACAACCAGCACTCTGCTAACTGTCCTCATCGGCCTGATGCAGACACGGGTTTGCCCTTTGGGCACAACAGCTCATCCAATGGATTTTTTTCTTCCCTTCCTCCAGCAATAGGGCGCTGTGGTCCGAGTGCTGCTGCTCTCATGGCTTCCCCTCAGAGCCTGGCAGTGGCACCAGTGCTGTGCTGACAGTGAAGCAGGGCTGGGGGGGGGTCTTTGTGGAAGGAAAGAACCCCCCTTCTCCTGTTCAACCCCATCAGGGTAAGTAAAAGATGGGCTCTAACTTAAAGGGAACAGTTACTCTGGCCACAGCCCATCGCAAACCTTACATCACTCTGACTACAACATACAGGTTCATTAATGTATAGCAGCAGCCCAGGAGTTGTCCTGTGCCTGGTGTTCCACAGCAAGATTTAGGCTTCTGCAGACTACAGGAGCTCTGTTGCACCCTGCCCTCCCAGGGTGGCTCTGACGCTTTCCTCTTTCAGTACTAAAAGCTGCCCGCACCACACAGCAGTGACTGCAGGCACTGTCAGCATCCTCCCTCTGCCTACAAGGAAGTAACTGAAAAGCAGCCCCTCTGCAATGGAAGAACCCAACTCTGACCTCTGCTGATTTGAGTCCCTGCTGGGACACTGGGTCTGAGCAATTCTGCTGGCTCCCAGAAGAGATTCCTGACCATTCCTTGGGTGCTCTTCCAGCTGCTTCAGTGGTATTTACGCCAGCGATAATGCTCTGGGAACACAAGAGGACAGTGTTAGCACAGTGCTCTGGGACTGCAAGAGTGCAAGTCCTGCAGGGGAAACTACGAACACAGGCCAGTGAATCCCTTCTCAGTTATGAGTAAAACCAGTGAATGGGTGTTTAAATGTTGGAGCATCCCTTCTGCTGTGTGCAGGGCTCCTGATGGTTCCTGGACCTCCCCAGGGAGAAGCTGTGAATCAGGAACTGGTTTCACCACCTTTATTAGCTAATTCCTCTGCCCACCTAAGCCAGGTCAGAATATTGCTGTCTGAGCTCTGATTTTAATCTTAACTGTGCAGTAATTATTTCAGAGCCTGAATTAACATGAATGGCAAATACTTTGCTGCTGCTGCAAAAGTGAGAAGTCCTGAAACAAGACTGGTACCAAGAAGGGAATCTTACTGATGTGCTGATAGTTCCACACATAGCTGAGGAGGCAGTACCCAGCCAGCAGCATGGAGATCCCGGCTGGTCCACCCTTCTTCACGTTGATGTATTTGTTGTAGTAGCTGTTCCAGGCTGTTGGAACAGAAAGGTGAGGGTCAGATCACATGCAGGTCTTATGAGTTCACTGGTTTCCATGTCACTTCCCAAAGCCAAATGGTTGGGTCTGGTTATTCACTTCTGTAAGGATCCAGGCTGGCCACCTGGACCAGGCTGTAGCAGGTAAATGGGATAGCTCTGCCCCAGGGGCAGGAATTCAGGCTCACCTCTCTGTGCTCCTCCAAGCAGTGCCTGGGGGGAGAAGTCTCTGGTGGTCACCCACAGGGGTAGCTCCCCCAGCCTCACGTCCATCAGCCGCCTTTCCAGGAGGGGACCTGTGCAAGGAGAGTGGTCAGAGGCAGGGAATGAGGGACTTGGGAAGGGAGAGGGAATCATCTCTCCCACAAAGGGAGTTGCTTCACCAGCTCAAACACGCAAAAGCCTGACTCAAACCTGAATACAAGTGGCACCCTTTGGGTTTGCAGGCTGCAGGGTTGGACACCTGAACCTCCATGGACCATTCCTGGATCCCTTTCCAGATAAGCCCAGTGTTTCCCACCCCTCCTCTCGCAGTCACATCAGCCAGTTGAGCCTGGCAATGCAGGGAATCAGCAGCAGACACTTATGTTTCCTGCATTACCTTGCTGCCCCTTGGAGAAATTGCCCGTTGGTGTCTTCATTGTGATCCCCACATCCTCATGCAAAAGCTTCCCTGGAAAAATCCCCAGCCTATCATAATTAGGATGCAAGTCTGGAAACCACTCCAAGCCCAGGGCCCCTGCCCGTGTGCTCCTACCAGGAGGCTGGGGCAAGCAGATGGGATGGCTTTGGGAAGTGTGGAGCATGGGCTGGTGCAGCGCCAGCTCAGCATCCCTCCTTGCACTCAGGATGGGCTCAGACACCATCTGCTGCTTGCTCTCACTAAGCTTGTGTGTGCTGGTTAGGTAAGTTTTGGATGTCTCTTCGCTGTGACCTCCAAGAGCCTCCGTCACGGATAGATGGAGGTTCTTGCTGTGCAGAGCAGGAATAGGGGCTTTCTGCCCCACACCAGTCTCTGGGTGCCCCCGCTTCTCTTCCATCCCGGTTTTGCCCGTTCCCTCCTGCAGCACAAGGTCACCGGGGCTGCTGCTGCCGTTGGCTCCGGGGGCAGCCCCAAGCACGGGCGGTTTCGTTGCCTTTAAGCTGCCCTTTTTCCCCTCTGAGCTCGCAGGCGCCTTCCCCGCAGCTCCAAGGCCGCGCGTCTCCATCTGCGCGCTTCCAGCACCGGTCATTGCCTCCTGCGGGCCAGGCCCCGGCGCCGCTGCCCCGGCCGAGGCTGCTCCCCTGCCGCCGGCCCCGCTCTTCCCCCGCACCACGCGGGCGCGGTGCTTCTCGATCACGATTTCCGCGCCGTTCCTCAGCGTTTCGGGCACGTCCTGCACCTCCTCGGGGGGCAGATCCAGCCACCTGGCCACCTCCTGCACCGCGGCCTCCGCCGCCCGCTCCGCGCCGGGGACGAACCCTCCGCCCTGCCCTGCCGCCGCCGCCGCCTTCCCCTCGCTGGGGCTCGGCGGGCTCTTGCCGCTCTTACCGGCCGCCCCGGGGCCGGCTCGCTCCGTGCTCCCGGCGCTGCTAACGGCGGGGCCAAGGGCCCTGCTCGGCGCGGCCTTGCAGTACGGGAGGTGTGAGCGGAGCCGCTTGAAGGGCTTGTGGCAGTGCGGGCAGAGCTCCTGCCCCGGCGGGGCCGCGGACATGGCGGCGGTACCCCCCCAGCCCCGTTACCGGGGTTCCCTTTCCCGTTCAGGCGTCGCCGCCGCCACCCCCGACCGGGGCCTGGCCCGCGCTCCGCGCGCAAGCTGTGACGCCACAGGGGGGCGTGCCCGCGCCCCGGGGGAGGGCACTGCACATGCGCAGGAGGCGGCAGACGCCGGAAGCGGCGGTTGGAGCCGGGTGGGGGACGCCTCGGCTCAGCGGTGGGCGGCGGACAGGGAGCAGGCCGGGGCCAGGCCGCACCGAGCGGGGACCGAGCTACGCTCCCACCGTCCCGTCCCGTCCCGCCTCGCACAGACCAGCCCGGCCCGCCATGAGCTGCCGGCAGCCGAGCGAGCGGGGAGCGAGACAGAGGTGAGGCGGGGGAGCGCGGCCTCCGGGGCACGGAGCGGGATTCAGGGGGATGTGGCTTGTGCTGCCCCTGCGGTGCATTGAGTAAGGGAGCTGCGAAGGGGATGGGGGGGGGAAAAGAGGGGAGCGGCCTCTTTTGCTGCAGAAGGGGTTAAACGGAAGCTGGGATGTGGTGGTGAATGCTAAAGGGGTAGCCCCGGGTCGGGGTTGGCTGCGCCTGGGAGATCAAAGAGAAGGCGGAGGGTATGGGGGGCCTCGAGGTGTGTGCTTGGTGGGGAAGGGGAGGAGGTAAGTCCTGTCTGGGTAGGAGAGAAGCAGGAGGGACTGTGGAGCATGTAGGAGCTGGGCCCCCTGTGGCAGGGCTGGCCGAGGAGAATGGAGGTGTGAAGAGAAGGAGGGATCTGGAGCCGATGCAAGGGGGGAAATTCTCTTCCTAGGAGAGGGAGAGGCCTATGGGTGGGCAGCGGGTGAGGGGGCTGTGGGCACCCAGGGCTGGGGAGTGAGGGAGGCAGCTCCTGCTCTGTAGGCGTGGAGCAAACACTGGCAGCTGAGTCTGCTGCGGGAGCTTGTCTGTAAGAGAAGATGCGGTTATAAATACCTCACTTGAGGCTGTTTTGACTCATTTGAGTGTGTATTCAATTTTAGGCACTGAAACTGCTCTATCTGTTATTTTGGATAGTGCTCAGCATGCTGAGGTCCTGGTTGACTTGTGATATTTGTAGAGTGGGAAACATCATCTGATATTAGTACTGAAATATTGTGGGCACTGAGGGACCTTGCTTTGCACAATTCTGGGTCACTGTTTGAATCAGCTGCCATGAAGTTATGATGTTATGAGAGAATGGCAAATCCATGGGATGTGGGGAAGGATTTGTCTTCTGTGAGGTGTTTTCTAACAAAGCTTCCTTTCCACATGGAAAATACTGTTGCAACTTGACTTCACATACTATTAGAACAAAGAGACTAAACTCACCTCAGGCACTAACTGCAGGCTTATGCAAGCAAGGCGAACATAACTGGGTGTTCATTGACTGCGTGGTTACTGCTGCTCTTCCAGGTGCTGTTCTCAGCCTGTCAGATGTCATTCAGAGTCTCAGGGTTATTTTTAGACCTGACTGAGTATTGAGAGCAGTTGCAAGGCTGAGAATTGTCAAATGGGTTTATTTAGGAAGCTGCTCAGCACTGGGTTCAGTGGCAGGTCTGAGTCCTTGTCCCTTGAACTGATAGAAAACATCAGCCTGGCTGCTTTGAGAGAAACGTGATTATTTCCTCTCTGTTCTGTAGACAGCAGCTAAGAAGAGACTGTGAAAGTCCACAGCATGTCAGAGGTTTAGATACAGCATTAATTTGCAAGTTTTACCCTTAATTTTGAGTTGCCTTCAGAGAACAAAGCAGAAGGTGTATAAATAAGCTGCTAATGCTGTTTTTTCTCCTTTCCCCCGAACATTCTTCAGGAAGAGGAGGCGGAATGGCAGTGAAGATGATGGTCACATTCCCCAGACAAAGCGTAGTACCAGGAATACTGTCCTTCAAGACTCTTGGGACACTGAGGTGAGAGCCTTCTCGGGCAAAGTCAGTTCCCTTTGATGCTGAAGTTGAATAACAGGTGGAATATTCTGTGAAATTCTATTCGTGGAGGATGAAAACACTTTGTGTGTGTGAGCTCATGAGGCTCAACTCTGTTACTGACTTAAAAGGCTGAAATCTGTAAAGCGTGGTTTGGAAATCAGCGTTTTCCAGGGAATCTGGTTACCTGGGGCCTGAATATTGCTGTTACTGTGTTTCAAACACTGATTCATACCACCCAAGTGAAGATACAAGAAAAGCATTTGCTGCCACTTCTGGTTTTGCTCTCTGAAAGGAAGTGTGATGTATCCAGCACCGAGGAGGTGGCTGGGGTGGATGACTCTGTGTGGTTACTTGGCCTGGCCGTCTACTCTTACGACTATGCAGTTACGCACAGTAACATAATTATTTGTGGTAGAAGGTCAAAAAGCATCCAAATCGTGCTGGTTGCAGGAGTTCTTATCTGATGGTTAGAAAATGCTCTGCTGGAGCTCAGCAGTTGAAGCAGGACTTGATCATTCACAGCTAAAACACTCAAACTGCTGGGTTTCTGCTTGTGTTTGCTGTGATCTTTTGCTGGAGGTGGGATAAGTTGTCTCTTTTTCTCTCGCTGCTGTCATGTCAGGTGTTCTGGGATGGTGCATTTGCTATTTATGAGATTTCTTTTTATATGAAATGCTGATTTCCAAACTGCTGCCAGATTTCCTGAGTTGGTGTCTGTATTAATCATCTGAAACTTCACTGTGTGCATTTCTCATTAGCAACGTGGTTCTGTTACAAAATGCTTATGAAGGAGAGTGTGGAGCAGAGGCTCCCTCCTGCTTTGTGTTAACAAAATTGATTTCTTGCAAGGTTTTTGAAACATCCTTGTAGATTTTTGTAGCCTTTTCACTGCAGATTGACTATAACGATTCATTATGAACTGTTGCACTTACAGTGAACTATTAACTATACTATGCACAAAATAGCGTATGTATAATGGAAATAGTTATATGCCTTTGAGCAACATATCTTTTATTATTGTTTCAAATGTATATTCACATTTAAAATGGCAAGAGCTCTGTATCCCACCATTCCCTTTTTTGAGGGAGAATTTTAATCCATACACCTTTACAAGTAGCTGATGGGACAGTCACTGGCATTGTGTGGAAAATGCTCCAAGAGCTGAGATATTCATGAGGAAGCAATTTGTTGTGCTGAAAACTGTTCCTGGTTCCTGTATTGCTGTTCAGGCAGCAGTAGAACTTGCTGGAATGAGGTCGTTTTGCTTTTTGGGTATAACGGGTAGAACCATCCATAGCTGCTTTGCCATCTGACACTGACTCACTTGTCCAACAGGTTAAACACCTCTCCGTGTGTAGAGTAGTTAATGGCTTTGTGGCGGGAGGAGGAAGAATTTAGTGTGGAACAAGGGATTGGAGTAGGAGTAATGAAATTAAGACTATCAGGAAAAGCCTTTCATGGTGAGTGGCAGAAGCACCTTTGCTTGTCATTTAAACACTTGGCGTTTGACTGGGCAAAGCCATTGAAATGCAGAACTGTCAATAAATAGCCTTGTAGTAGCCCTGCAGGAATGGGTGACCTTAACTGTGTCCTGAACGGCTGTTTTGTTTGGGTGTCTGCAGCAAACAGCATGGGCATGGCCCGCCTGCCCCGCCACCCCAAGGTCAGTGCCCAGGCTAACACCAGGCTCCTGCTTTCTGCATGCACTTGCCTTGTGGAAGTCTGTTTTTAACATATTAAACCCCCATGTGCAGGCAAGGAGAAGCTCTAACTGTTGGTGCTGAACACAGGTTTCAGCGTGCCCTTTCTCTAGGGAGCAAAGCTCACAGTGTTGCTACTGATGAACAGAGCTTGTTTTATTTTGGCTTGTTTTCTTGCACTGTAGGATCAGCACATTGAGCATGCCCAGACGTTCAAGCCAGGAGATTAAATCAGTATTAGTTGAATGTCTCTTAAAGGACTTCCTGTGCCAAATGAAGGCATTCATGTGCTTACAGTGCACAAGTGCTTCCGATTGATGGCACTTTGGAATTCTTGGCCATTTGTAATGCTTTTATTTAGTTTCCTGATACTTTGCCATTAGCAAAGACAGCTCTTGGTGATTAAAAATCATCACAGGCTTTGGGATATTGAGCTAGGAGGGAAAGTGTGTGTGCAGGAGCAGTTTGTAACTTCAAAGGGAAGAGCAGATAAGTGCTTTTCATCTGAGGGCATACCCACACCTGCTATTGTGAAACATGAGCTGAAGTACCAATTCCTTTTGTTTCCCTTTGGTTGGAAATTCACTGTTTTACAGTGTGGATTACTGAGAACATAAAGCTCAGTATGAAATGAGGCAACGTGATACTGGAACTGCACTTGGATTTTGTCAGGATCTTTTCCCATTTTATTTTTACTGACAGCGGTAGGTATAGGATGAAGGGAGGTATTTTTCTTCATGGCAGTTCAAACGGGCTGTTGTGTGGTGTTATCCCTCAGTCCCTCCCTTTGAGCCCTGGGTCTCACATGAGCTGGATTCAATGCAAAAGGACATGGCTGGTTTCTCCCACTAGACTGTTCCTTCACCCAGGGGAGATGGGATCCTTCAGTCTGCCTTTTACAGGAGGGAAATTGAGGTTCTCTTCCATCTCGATCAGTATTGCTCTTGGCACATTGCTGTAATGAAGTGCATCTCCTGGAACAAACCACCCCTGAGTGACAGCCACCCTGAGGATGACAGTAAACCTCTGCTCTGCCACTCAGTCTGTGAGCTGGCACACGATGAAACACTGCACTAGAACTAGAGCAGGCGTTAAACATTAGCGAGGCAGAGCCTTTGCCACCGCATTTTGCTTCCTGCTCAGCCTGTCCCGTTTACCAGGAGGTCAGCTCTGCTGTGATTCCTGCTGCTTGGGTATACATTCAACAAAAGCCCTTCCTTGCTGGGTGTAAGTCAGGCCAGGCAGTTGTAGTGGATCCTCTGCGGGGCTGCCATGGGATAATGCACAACCCAAGGAATCACCGCTGCAGGGCCCTTTGCTCTGATTTTCCCTGGGAAGGGAGTGTGCAGTGTTCTGGGTAAATCCCTTCCTGCATAACTTCTGTAAAACCCGATTTCTTGTGGTTCCTCTTTGTTGTGCTGACCTATGATGGGATTCTCCAGTGCTCAGCACCACTGCTGTGGTACGGGTGGAGATCGCTGACGCACAGCAGCGCCGCTGCTCCCACGTCACAGGATTTGTCTCTGCCACTCCACAGTGACACGATTGAGGTCTTGAATTCAGACTGAAGCCAGATAATGCCTCTGTTAAACTCATCTTGAAAGATCTGGAGAGCAGCAGGGTCTGAATGGCTGTTACTGAAGTTCCTGTCACAGTGAGATGCTGCGTCACAGATCACGTTAATAGATTTAACAGGACATTTGTTTGGAAGTGATTTAAAACTTCTGTAGCTACTCAGTGTGATGTTAAGAGAGGCTCATCAGTCAGGTAAACCTCAAAGATGCCCTTTTGATACTTAAAGTACTTATAAACCTTCACTGGGCTCCTTTCCTTTGCCCTTTTGCTTTGTTTCATTGTGTAGATGCCTGTCATTGCTGATATGATGACTATAAGGATTCTTTTTTTGTCTAATTGTAGTCCAAATGCGTTACAGAATGTGCACCACAGCCTGGGGAAATGGTAGGTCCCTGACATGGTTTGGGCAATAAATGGGCTTCACTGTGCTAGTGAACATTTGCATTAGAGAAATGGAAATAAAGAGGGTCTGACAAAGCACATCTGTCAACAGCCTTAGGTGCAGGAAGCACGTCCCAGGACACAATTTCGGCTTTAAAAAGATGAGAGATGCATAAAATAATCATTGCTAACTGCTCTAAAATGTTTGTTGAGATGTGAAACTTCGGGAGTCAGTAATACCAGGTTCTCATTTCAATTTTTACCTTGATTTGCAGAAGGTGGCTGTAACGAAAAACAGTAACGAACAGAGACTAAAAGGCAACAAAGTGTCCTGTGCGGTGGGTTTCTCTCCAAGGCTGCTGTGACTTGTCCAGCCTAACAGCGTTGCATTCAGTACCTGTGCTTCTATGCAAAACGGGATGGTCTAGCAAGCACCATGTCCTGCCTCCTCTCTGTCCTTCTGGGGTTCTCTCCCTCTCTAGTGTTAGCAGTGTTAGGAAGAGGAGCTGCTGCTTCCTCAAGGGTGACTTCACCCGTGTGTTGCTGTCTTCTCCTTGCTGGAGCAAGCCTGAGTGCTGTTGTCTTGCTTGCTGCACTGCCACAGAACTGAAGCATTTTTGGTGCTTAACGAAACAAGGACATTTAGAAGGTTGGATTGTCATGATGTGGAATCAGTGCCCTGGGGTTTCCAGTGGCAAATCCTCATTCAGTGCCTTCCTAGGCAATTCTCACTGCTCATTGACAGACATGGTGGGTGCTGTTCGCACCATCCTTCAGATATATCTGCAGTGAGGCCTCCTGGATGTGGTGCTGAGTCTTAAATGGCTGTGGACTTCTTCAAATTGGTCTTCCTCTGCTGTGGCCACCGAGCTTTGAATTCTGTGGTTTTAGTTTAATACTTAAAATATGGGGGTGTTACTTAGCTGCTCTCACTTCTGCTGGCTGCTTTTATGAATTTACTTCTTCTGGGATGGTGGTGTAGCCATTCTCTCTTCTTTAAGCACCTAAATATTTCCAACGTTGTCTTGAACAGCCTATTGCACAGTAATGAAACATTTCATCTGTAACTAATGGAACCTTTCATTAGCAGCCCTTAAAACAGTGTAAGCCAAAGAGTTTTATGTCTTTGAAACGCTGAAAATGATGGTTAGGGCTCTTCCAGTCATTACCATGAAGTGTGATGCTGGCAAACGAGCCCTGTCCTCTCTGTGAGCTAAATCATGACTTCTCTTTTCTGCATGTGGAAGTTTTTGATGCTCTTCTGCTGTCCTGTCAAGTAAATCATTATGGAAAATTACTGGGACTACACTGCTGACCCAGTGCTTAACTGGGAAAAGTTGTGTGTATGTCAAGGTGTTCAAAGACTTAAAATGGGAATTGTGCTGCTTTTAACAGCCTCTTGCTTTGGATGCTTCAGATCTCATTTTAGAAAGATTTGACTTGTAAGAAACTGCTTTGCATGGTGCTTACCTAAAGTGTCTGCTAGAAGAGAAGAGCACAGCTCTCCCCTGCCCTGTCTGCCTTCACTGCCACCTGCAGCTCAGCAGGAATGTGCTTTATTTCCCAATTCTCGGATGAACTCAGCAAACTTCACTAGTGCTAACGTGGGTCGTGGGGGCAGAGCTGGTGGGTCTAACACTGAAAGATGAAATCCAATGCACCAGAGGTCAGTGAACCTCCAGGTGAAAGTTTGCTCATCCCTTCAGCTCTGCAGAGCTTTCCATGGGTTGGCAGTATCAGAAGTGATGAATGCCAAGGAAGTACTTGGTGGATTTATGTCACTCCATCAGGCTGAATGTGAGCCTGAAATATGAAAGGGAGGGACTTACTGTAAAGATGATTTGCTTATCTAAGGTGTCTCCTGTTATGGACAGGAGAGAAAACAGTGTGATTCTGCCATTAACCTTCTCTTTGTCTCAGTCTTCCAGCAGCGATAGCGGCAGCAGCAGCAGCAGCAGCTGTAGTAGCAGTAGCATCAACAGCCCTGACAGAGCATGCGGTGCAGAAACCAGCCTAAACCCTGTCATTGCGGGATCCAGCCCTGTCTCCTCTCAGTCCTTCCATGAGCAGTCTGCACTAAGCCAAGGTCCTTACTTCCACATCAACCAGATCCTGAAGGAGGCACACTTTCACAGCCTACAGAGCCGGGGACGCCTTCCCACATGATGAACCAGCAGCTCCCTGCCTTCTGTGAAGGGACAGCACTGTGTAGATTTGATATTTCAACTCAAAAGTTTGTTAAAAATGGAATTGCACAAAATGCCTGTTGCCTTTTCAGTCTATATTTGAAATAACAGGTTACACAGGCAATTGTTTACTTGTGGTTTGCTGCACTATTGCAATGCAAAAGGGGCTTTTAAGCAATTTTTATAGGATTCATTTTTGGGGTGGTTTTAAAGTACTTGTCAAGAGGAGACTTGAGGAATCCACATTTGTGTTATAGGATTGCAAAATGTCCAGTTCCAATCGACTGCCTAATCTGTTTGTTAGCAGTTTATTGCTTTCTGTAAAGTTCTTTCCAGCGTTCATCTTCAGTTTTATAAGTCTTTTTTAATTTCAATAAACTAGTAAAAAATTTATTTGGCAACATAATTCCTTTGAGCATTGATAGTCACTGAGACAGGAAGAATAGGTGCTACCACTGGAATCCCTGAGGACTGCTCCAGTGGCAAACTTCCCACCTAGCTCAGTGCAGGGCGACCTTTATCTTGATTGAGCTTTACTGCTGCAGTACTGAAATGTGAGACTAGAAGCAGGGTTTAGAAGCAGGAAGGTTCAGGCAGCTGGAGCTGCAGTGCCAGGCACCTGCTGGGTTCATACTGGAGCAGACTGGTGGTACCTGATGGCAAGAGGAGTCTGATGTTGCTCCAGTGCCCGTTTCTAGCTGTGAAATGTTTTGTTTTCTGTTAGTGTGTAGGTTGTTTTGGGGTTTTTTTCTTTAATTTGATTTTAAGGCTAGCAACTTCAAAGGAACAGGAGGTGAAAGAGCAGCTGCAGCCAGAGGGCACGGACATCCCTGACCCGCGCCTGGTTCACGTGGCACACTGTGACCTGGCTAAGGACAGAGAACACTCCTCTTCTGACAGCACCAGCAGAGGTGGCCCCGATCCCTGCCAAGGGGGGAGAACGACCTCAGTAAAGACAGACACACAGCCAGATGTTTCAGTTTTTACTGGGTCACTTGGTCATGCCAGAAAGCCAGCCCAGCTTGAAGAGAGAAGGTGCTGTTGTGTCTTCCTCCTCGGTTACAAGCTGCCTGAACAAAGAGCCAGGGCGCGATGCCTCATCTTCTGCTCTTGTGAGTACAGGAGGTGGAACCTGTTAGTTCATATAACAAAAGCATCTGTAACTATTAGAACATACCTCTGAATTCTCCCTACCCTCAACTACAGCCACTGCAAGGAGGAGTAGACTACAGAACAGCTCTTCTCAGGCAACGGGAGCTTGAACCACAACCGAAGCGGCGCCACTCCAGGCGGTGAGTGACATACTGTTCTGAGCAGCAGAAGCACAGCATCTGGCTGTTGTTAGCAACAGGAGACTCTTCTGATGTCATTCAAAGCGGACTTAACCTCTCCAGAACCATTTGAGCATGAAAGAAGGAGCAAGCATCTGTCAAGAGTCGACACAAGTGTGGCTAGCACTGAACACACATGTGCCACCACAGCAGGCGAGGGGAGTGGTAGGAGTGAGCCACACACCACTGCACACTTCTACTCCAGCTGAGGTATAAGAGGTAAAGAATACCTTTAGTGTGAAGCTTTGGGCTTTCAAACAGCCCTCATACTATGTCTGGTCTGGTCTCCATTATTCATGGTCTGAATAATGGAGAACAAGAGTTGCAGAGTAAACTGCATCAGCATCTCAGGTAACACTCAGCTCTGATAAAACCAGACCTTTTCTATCCCCACTGAAGGGACATAACCACAGATGGATTATTGTGTTAATAATAGCTAAAGGAAAGAGATTACTAATTACTGCTTCCTGTAGCAGTGAGATATTCCTTGGCTCTCAAGCCTCAGCACAGAGAACTCCATCTAAGTGGATGTTTTAAATGTAGCAACATAAGTTGTCTACTTCTAAAACTCAGACACAGGACAACACAAAGCCTTTGCAAGAGAAGCAAACCACTCTGCTCACACAGGCTTCAATACTCAAACCAAGCTTCATCTGGAGTTACAGGTCAGCATCCCACTGGAAAGGAGTTCAGATAATTAGCTTGTATCCTTCAAGACTTCTTGCAGCCATCTTTAAATGAATTGTCTTCTATGCAATGACCTCAAAATGCCTCATCCCTGCATTTTTATGGTGGTTATTGCTTATGTTTTCCCACAGAGCAGAGGGCCCCCAAAATACAGGGGCCATCAGTTGGTTTGTTGAGGGTCAAGGGGAAACCCATCTTGTGCTGTGTTGCTGCAATGGTTCTCTGGTTTTACCGAAAATAAAGATGAGGTTAAACATGAACTGCTTGGCTACTTTGTTCTTTCCCTGCAAGCCCTAGTGTTGGCAGCAGAATGAGTACTGCCAAAAAGTTAGTACAGCCCCGTTCACTGACCTGAACTCTGTCTGTGCTCCTGGAAGCAGACTTGGTCTTCCGCGAGCTCGACATACTCAGCGGCAGAAGTCCAAATCTTGTAAGAGATGAGAGACAGAAATGTGGCCGGTCAGAGGGAAGCAACAATTCCAGACATTCTGCTTCCCCAAAGGACACAGGAATGCCTTACCTGATCTGGCTGGATGCTAACGGCAAGATGTTGTGTTGCTCCTGGGAGCTAAATGTGCTGCTCCTGCTCGTGTACTGGTTCTCCGTCCCGGTCAGCAAGCCGAAAAGAACCTAGGAGGCACGAAGGGGGTGTCCGCATTTGAGAGCAGCTGAGCTCTCATACACTGATGAGCACCATACACTGGTGAGCATGCTGCTTGGATTGGGTTTAAGTTTGAGCAGTGTCTCCCTTCCCCCTCTAACTCTTGCTTTTAATTGGCGCTGCTTTTTATCACAGTAGGTTAGTTCTAGGCCTGTTTCAGCACTACTTAACCTGATTAGAGCTGCACAGGCTCCAGTGAATCCCATTAGATAAAGTTCAGCCAACTCCTCTTATCTTCAGCTGGCATTAAATACTCTTCCCATTTCTGCCTAAGTGCCTGCAGTTATCTTTAGGCGTTAAGCAGTTTATGAAGCTGCCCTTCAGAAGGTGTTTTGCTTCCTGCTCCCTCCCTGTGCCTTGAACTCACAGAGGTTCGCTGAACCAGACGATTCAGGTTGCTGTTCAAGTGTGGAGTGAAAACATCCAAGTCAAACGGATCTATGTGTCCCTCCAGGAAGTCTATCACCTTCTCCATCCTACGAGCAGAGCAGAGGAGCCCTATCAGAGGTTACATCCCAGCACCGGTCGCCAAGGCCAACAGATTTTACAATGAGGTGACAGAGCTAAACTGGGAATTACTCAGCAGAACAGCTGAAGTTCCCAGCTATTTCACAACCTACAACGTCTGCTGTTGCAGAGGAACCTCCTCCCTGTGGTATGTCCCAGAGAGAGATGCCTCAGTTCTCAAGACTGGAGCATACACAAGGTTTTAACTCGATAGACACGCTGCATATGGGAGGCCGCCATCTCTGAGCGCTCGGCAGCAGAATTCCACCCCTGCTTCTATATTTTGAGGATGAGTATCCTCCTGGGACCGATAAAGCTGCTGGTTTAAACCATTTTAGGGCCCCAGAAGCTCCTGCTGGTATCTGAACCCCAAAACTGCATCGCACCTGGAGTCGTGCTTGATCCTGCTGGGTTTTGTTTCCTCACTCTTTGCTGTCAAGATGATGCTCAGGTACCGCAGATCATAGAGTAGCTGCAGAGCTCTGTTCTGGGTCATGGGGAAGGTGCCTGCTTTCTGCAGATAGGACAGTGAGGAACAAGGTTCTTCACTCACACAGAAGGTGTCAAAGGACTCCTTCAGGGAAATGCTTAGGAACACCAGCATCAAGCACCACCCAACCTAACAACTGTTCTGAGCAGTCTGGTGTTTGATCCCTTTCTGCCTCATTTCTGGGGCAGTCAGGGGAAGACTCTTCTCACCGTTTCCAATGCTCACAGGCAGACACTTTCCATGCTGAGGGATCATCCTACTCACGTACCTTCTCCTGCTGCTCCTCCATAAGCTTTTCATAGGCAGCGAGCACTTGTGCCATGCAGGCCCTCAGCAGCTCCTGCAAGGTGACTTTGGGAAGAGTGTGGCCACCGACCCGGTTCACCTCTTGGCACAGGCTGAAGAGGAGGCACTGCACGCACCAGGAGGGCTGTGGAAGAAAACCCTGTTAGTTCAACATGGTCTGTAAGCTTTACTTTAGCAGCTTCCTACTTCTGTGTATAAACCAGGCCTAAGTCCTTCAGCTCAGTTTTATGGTATCTGGGCCAATGTTCTTCATTTGCATCTACAGCAGCAACTAATTTCCTTCCTCTGTCCTTAGGAGGTATCTCAAAGAGCAAGTAAAAGCACTGGGGAGCATTTTGCTGTGCTCAGCATACCAAGCAAACTCCACAGCAAGCCAAAGTGTTGGCTCTGGAGACTTTTCTCCTCCCAGCAGGCTGTTTCTGTGTGTTTACCAGGAGGATGTACCTCGTACCTGCATGGGCAGCCGGATCTTGGACGTTACGGTGGTTCCAGACTCCGTCTCCTCCTGAATTTCGATTTCATCCCAGCTGGTGGCTGTGGCCAGGACAGAGCCAGCTGTGTCCAGCAGCAATGTGCGGGTGAAGCACTCGACCAGCCCCTACAGCACAAAACACAAAGCGCACAGTCAGAGGACAGGCAGCATGAACAGGAGCACCAAGGGACAGGCAGCCTGTTCCTCCCTGCAGAGAGGTTGATCTCCCACAGCCCCCCATGCCTCCCAAAGTCAGTCTTACAGAGACCATCCCACTGGATGCCACCTCCTGTCCCCATGAGTTGACTGAGCAGCATGGAAGTAGCATGGCGAGCTCTCAGCAGCCAGCTAAGGAGCAGCAGTACTGACCATAGGGAGCTGAGTGAGCACAACCCATGCAGGAAGCAGCGGTGAGGGGAGAAACAGCTCCTTACTTTGGTGACAGCCGAGCTCCAGATCTGGTAAGCAAAGAGGCTCTGCTGCAGGAGCTCTGCCTTCACCCCCTGCCACTTGGCCTGCACGGGGCCTACTTCCTGGGCCTTCCCCTTCCCCAGCTTCTTGGTGGAGCGGGTTTCTTTCAACACCATCTCCGAGCTGCCCGACCGGCCCAGGACACACTGCTTCAGGTGAGGGCAGAGCTCAGTCAGGGACTGGCAGAGTCTGGCCATGAAGAGGACAGCGTTGAGTCTGGTATCATTGGGAGCATCCGCCTGCCCCCCCAGCAGGCTCTGGGTCCTCTGGAGCTCTTCATGCACACAGCCCAGTACATGGTGGATGCAGGCGACGCAGTGGTCACGGAGCAGCCCCTCCACTGTGCCAGCATCAGCGTAGCGGTCAAAGGCAGAGCGTGGCTGCACCACGGGAGCTGCCTCCTTGGCCGAGGGGTCCACGGGGAGGTAGGAGAGGAGATCATCCAGCCTGGCCTTCAGCTTGGAGTCCAGAGCCGAGCAGAAGCTCTGCACGCACGGCGTCAGCGCCTGCGCCTTCATGGCCAGGCCGCTCTTGGTGAAGGGGCCGCGGTTTGCCACGCTGACCCAAGCGGCGTCGCAGGGCAGGTCGCTGGAGCTCTCTGACCACAGGAACAGGGCCATGTTGTGTTCAAACTGGATGTGCTTGCTCGGGGCAGAGGTGCTGGGGTGGACTTCAAGCTCCTGCAAGGCGATGGTGAGAAGCTGTCCGGAGCTGCTCGAGATGGAGTCAAACGCTTCTTTGGTCACTGTCTGGAACAGAAAACCAACAGCACTTTTACATGTGCCTCCTGCCGCCTAGCACTTAAACCACACACTAACACCAGCAGTGGACAACAAGGGGGAGCACAGAGCAAGGCTCCCCTGAACTGCCACCCACCTCCAGCCTGTCCAGGAACAGCTGCTGCAGCAGATCCTCCCAGAGGGAAGCAGGCTTGTCCAGGAGGCGATGGCACAGCGCATCCCAGTTCTGGCTCACGGCCTCGCTCGTGAGCAGCTCCCACACAGCATCACGAATCCCTGCCAGGCCTTTCATGCTCTTCACATACACCAGCAGGTTGCTGACCCCTGCCCTGATGTCCTCGCTGCACCTGCAGGACATGGTTGGCTTCACTGACTTGCTCAGGCACAGCCCCGGGGAAGGCAGGAGAGAACGTGGGCTCCTGAACCTGAAGAGGCTTTGCCTGTAGAATCACTCGTGGGGCTGAGGGTACCTCCTGGGGAGGCAGCTGCACCCCACATCCCAGGAACACACTGAAACTGGGAGCACGGTGCCCTGGGAGCACTGGCAGCAGGGAGGGCTGGTGGGGCTCTGGGAAGGGTTGCAGGGGACACATCCCATGGCCAGCAAGCACACATGGGGAGGGGGGGGCTGCAGCTGGGGCAGGGATCAGCTGGCTCCACCAGATAATGACACAGGACTAATGAGGCTGTTAATGAGGCTGCAAGGGGCAGGCAGGGCTGTAGGTGCCTTCCCCACAGGGCAAGGCATGCTGGGGTGGAGCTGGCAGCCCTATAAAGGGCGGCTGGTTCTCTCCTCCAGACTAGGGAAGGGCAGTGAGAAGAAAGGAGGTGCTGGATCAAGATCCCAGTGAGCCAGGTAAGAGATTTCCTTCTCATTTACTCTGTGCTTGTTTTCGCTGGTGGCTACAACAGAATAAGCAGTTCTAGACATGTATCTTTGTGCAGCCCAGGTGGTTTGTTATGTCAGTGTTACAGCCTGGCTGTCAGGATGGGGCTGTGCTGCCTCTGGCTGTTAAACTGCAGGGAAAAAGGAATGCCAAGCAGCCTGCCTGGAATGCAAGAGGATGTAAATGAGCTCGGGTTTGCTTCGTGCTGCTGCTGTGTGGTGCCTGGGAGAGCCCTGCAAAGGGGCTGCTGCCACACTCACATGGTGATCCACTTCTGCAGCGTCTCTCTGAGGTGCTCCTGGCTGATGGGATGGGCCAGGGTCCGCAGGGCTGGCTGGAATCCCACCACGGACTCCGGGAGGTACCGGAACCAGCTGCTCAGCTTCACCTCCTCCTCCAGAACCCCCCCTTTCCCTGCAAGCAGACAGGGAGGGCATCAGCCCAGCATGGGGGTAACCTCCTGCCTGCAAATAGAGCTGCCTGTGCCCTCACCTGCTGGGTGCTGGCCTGTGGTGCTCTCCAGAGTGGAGAAGAGCAAACCACAGGGCAAGGCTGGATCCGGTGGCATCCCTTCGGGCATGGTGTAGAAGAGAGCATAGGCCTGGTACAGGGTCGTGGTTAACAGCTCCATCAGCGAGCACACCTGAGCTTTTATACCTGCGCCTGCAGAGCAATGCCCTCCAGTTGAGGCAGCCCCTCCAACAGAGGTGTGAACAGCCCTGGGCTTACAGTGAGACTTTCTGGGAAGGGCTAGAAGGCAAAAGACTCATTCCTTTACAGATGAGCTTAGCTTGAGGCCCTCGGCACTGTTAATTTTCATGGCATTTGGGTGCTGCACCAAGCGCTGTCAGCCCCATCACCACAGTGCCATGCCATGGCTGTGTCCCCACCAGTGAGCTTCACAGGGCTAACCCACCCGCTCCTGTTGCGGCAAGAGGGAGAGGAGGTGAAGGGGTTTAAGAAGGAGGCAGCGCAGTGGTACTGACCGTGGTGGGGCTGGTTGAGGCGCTGCTGGATGGCCAGCTTCCTGGCCAGGAGGAAGTCAGCGAGGGCCTGGCGTGGAGAGCTGTCCTCCAGCAGCATGATGGCACACAGGGCTTCCGCCACCGACTGGTCCGACACCGTCTGGCTCTTCAGCAGGGCCTTGCTCTCCTGCAGGATGGTGGATCTGGGAGGGAATGAGAGGTGCACAGTGAGCATCCGGGTGCTGGAGCGAGAGGTTCAGGTGTGGTTATGGGGCTGGAAGAGGTGTAAGAGCCCCAGGTTCTGGGGTCATGGAATGGTTTGTGTTGGAAGGGACCTTAAAGCTCACCCAACTCCAACCCCTGCCACGGGCAGGGACCCCTTCCACTGGAGCAGCTTGCTCCAAGCCCCTGTGTCCAACCTGGCCTTGAACACTGCCAGGGATGGGGCATCCCTTGGGTGATCCCTCCAGCATCCCCCCGCCCTGCTCCCCACGGCCCACCTGAGGTGGCTGGCGGCCGCCACCTGCCGCAGCAGGATGGGGAAGCGGGCAAGGACCGGGCTGCTGCGGGCCCGGGGCGCATCGAGCTGGAGCTGGCGGCGGAGGTGGGCTCCGAGCAGATGGAGCCGGGCTGCGGGCAGGTACCGGCCGCCCTCCACTGCCCCCCACACCTTCTCGGGCACGTCCAGCAGCAGCTTCAGCTGCGCCGCCGCCCGGTAGAAGCTCTCCTGAGCCGGCGGCCGAGCCTGGAGGAGGAAGAAGAGGAGGTCAAGGGGGAGCTCCGAGCCCGCCCCGCCGCGCCCCTCGCCCCCATCCCCTCACCGGTGCCGCGGGGCCGGGCCGGGCCGCGCCGCCGCCCTGCAGGCCCCGCACGGCGCCCAGGAGGCGCTCGGCGCTGAGGCGCATCTCGGCGATGGTGTCGGCCGCCTCGATGAGGTCGCGGTACCGCTCGCCCACCATCTGCCGCAGCTCCTCCCGCTTCTGCTCGATGTCGGCGCGGAGCCGCCGCTCCACCGCCCGCAGCTCGGCCGCCGTGTGCGCCTCGAACAGCGCCTCGGCCTCCGCGCCCCGAGCCGCCATGGCCGAGCCGCCCGTGATCCGCGCCGCCGCTGACGTGGGCGCCGCCATCTTGGGGACGGGAAAGGGGAGGGCGGCGGGGCGGGGCGCCGCCATCTTTGTGCAGGGCAGAGCCGCGCTGTTGCTGTGGCGACGCGGGGATGGAGGGAGCACAGCTTTAATTGGGGTTTACCGGTTAGTTCTTTATTTAGGGCCCGTTTCCCGGGAATGGGCCGGTCCTGGCGCCTCCCCGCTCCCGCCGGTGGCTCTGCGCCCGCAGCGGCCCAGCAGCGCTAGAGGGAGACAGCGGGACAGCGGAGGAGTGGCGGGGCTGGACCGAGCATCGCGTCCCCGCCCGGCGGGACCTTGTCAGTGTCTGTGCATGACAGCCACAGAGAGGGCTGTGTTGGAGGGAGCTGAAAGCTCCTCCAGCTCCAACCCCTGCCACAGGCAGGGACCCCTTCCACTGGAGCAGCTTGCTCCAAGCCCCTGTGTCCAACCTGGCCTTGAACACTGCCAGGGATGGGGCAGCCACAGCTTCTCTGGGCACCCTGTGCCAGCGCCTCAGCACCCTCACAGGGAAGAGCTTCTGCCTAAGAGCTCATCTCAGTCTCCTCTCGGGCAGGTTAAAGCCATTCCCCTTGGCCTGTCCGTTGTCCAAAGCCCTTCTCCAGGTTTCTTTTGGCCCTGAGGGAGCACCGGAGCTGCTCTAAGGTCTCTCGGAGCCTCTCCACATCACCTCGTGTATTTCAGCCTGTGGCGGCAGGGTGAAATCACAACGCTCTGCGTTTCCTTTGCTAAATCTCCCCTGGGCAGTTGGTGCCTTTCTCGCGTCAACGTTGATGTTTCCTGACAGAAACCCAGAGCCCGCTCCCCGTGCAGGTCCTGGTGTGATCACGTATAGAGATACAGACCCAGCCAGGAGAGCTCCCCGCAGCCAAGGCACCGGCTCGGCACCTCGTGCTGACTCAGCTACAGCACAGCGGAGCAACCAGCGCAGTGCTTGTTTCCCTGCATTGTTCCTGCAGGAAGATCCTGCCCTGTTATCTCTGCTGCCCTGGCGCGGCGGATCTGTGGGGCAGAGCTGCCGGGCAGCATCCAGCTCCCTGCGGGATGTGGTGTAACCGGGTTGGTAGGGGTTGTGTTCAGATCCCATAACCCCCTGTTTATTGTGTTGTAAATTTAGGGGGGAACAGGAAAATGGTGTTTTGGAATGAGGGGTTTATGGCGTGGAAGCTGTTGATGGCAAAGCCTGTGCAGCCGCTCAGAGCCAAGCTTCAGTTCCCAGCGGGGCTGGTTTCTTCCCATCAGTGTTCCCCTCCTGTAAGCACCCCCGTGTGTGCACATCCCTCCCGCTGCTGATTTCACCGGCAGATTAAACCTGCAGCACTTTACATGCCCTTGATCTCATCACAACCAGCCCGAAGGGGAGGAGAAGCTTCTCCCATCCGGTTGTTCAGAGCTGCTGCAACCCCTTGCCTCAAAGAGCTGTTTGTGGTCGTGCTTCAGCTGTGCCCATCCAGGTTAGGGGTGATGCTGGCACAGATGTGCTTGCAGCTCAGTGCCCTGAGCTTACGCTTGCCCAGTGAATGATCCTGTGGGGCTTTGGGGGTAATCACAGCTCTCCTGCTGCATGGACCCTCCAAAGCAGAGACCACCCCATGGGTGCTGCTCACCAGCAGTGCATGGGGAGATGGATGTGGGGAAGAACTGGTCCTTCCCTTGTTGTCCTTTAGTGCGGCTCCAGGTTTGCTGCCTCTTCCTCTCCCAGGGCAGTGCTCAAGCCTTTGTTCTACCCCACTGCCCCCACCGGCCCTCACACACGCACAGAGCCAGAAGCTGTAGGAAACCCGTTTTATTTCCCTCCCAGCCCATCCCCGGCTCCCTCCCTGTGGCACAAACCATGGCTCGGTTCCACACCGAGACACAGCTGCTGTGGAAGGAAGCAAGACGTGAAGCAGAGAACACTCGGTGTGTACAGCAGACCCACACGCACAACACAGAGCACAGCGACAGGGACGGGGGGCTATGTACAGGGGATGGCAGCACGGAGCTGGGGGTGAGCTGGCTCGGCAGGGAAGGGCTCCTGTGCTTAGTTCAGGCTAAACCTCACCTTCCCTGGCCCTGCGCAAGTCGCCTGTTGAGGTGAAAGGACAGAGGAACAGAGGAGGCCGAGTGTCTGTACAATGTCAGGATAACAAACCCCTGTGCTGGCATGGTCGGTATATACAGATATGTACAAGAGCCACCCCTCCTCTCCTCCTGGCTGTGCAGTGTGGGGTGGGATGGCTGCAGTGCCCAGGCTTCGCATCCCTCCTTGTCTCCTGGTCAGGATGTGGCTTGAAGCAGGTTCCCCCAAATCTCAGCCCTCCTGTCCTGGCTTTTTGCATGGAGCAAGCAGGGAGAGGGCTGAACTCCAGCAGGATACATGGGTGTGAGGCTAGGGGGGGGGCAGAAGCTGGCAGGGAAAGGCAGAGGTATCCTTGCATTGGAAAGCAGCAGCTCTGGTTTCAGACTTAGAAGCAGGAAGGTTGGTTTGGGGGTCTGTGCCCTTTGTTTGTGCCTTGTTGGTGACTGATCCCTGCTTTGAGCAGCCCTGGGCAAGGTGTGCAGCCCCAGCACAGGGGATGGAGACTCCCTGAGCAGTTTGGGGTCAGCTTGCTCCCAGCAAGGGCTGAAAGAACCCCCCGAGATGGGAGAGTCAATCCCTGCTCTAAAGCAGCGTCACGGATCCAGAGCTCCCGTTGCAGGGGATGGAGCTGTCAGGGGCTGCACCGCTGCCTGTTCAGTGCAGTCAGTGCAGGTCTGGGAGGGCAGGAACCTCCCCATGGAGTCTCCATCAAAGAGAAGGCTCTTCCCGTCAGGACAAAAGCTTGGGAACCCCTCCAGAAACACGGCAGCGCGGTTCATTAGGAGGTCAATCGTTTAAACAAGTCCACGGTGGCTTTAGTGCTGATGTGAGGAGCTGAGAGATGCAACAAGGGAGGCTTCAGGTCCAAACCCTGCCCAGCAGAGCGGGGTTTGGCTATTGAGCACCGGGAGGGCTGGCACGGTTGGAAGCATTGCCTGGGGTGATGCTCAGCCCAGCCACGGCACCAGGCTTCACATCTCTGAGGGCTGAGGAAGAGGAGACAGCGAGGATGGCTCCATGAGGACAATCCAGGGGGACTTGTAGAGCCCCTTGGCTTTGCTGGTGCTCTTTGCCTGTCCAGTTTTGGGGATAGGAAGGGGAATTGGCTCTTCATGAGCTATCGGAGGACCAAGCAGGTGCCGGGTCTGGCAGACCCACAGCGAACACCGCCGGTGACAGCCCCATCGCACCCGCAGCAAAGCGGCGGCGGGTCCGTGCTCCCTGCGCACTGCGATGCTGCGCGGAACGGCCCCGCGCTGCGCTTCCCAGCGCCTCCGAGTCGTGCTCAATGCTCTCCCGCTGCTCCAGCCGGGTGGGCGGGCGCTGGAACGAGCCTGTGCTGCCCGGGGACAGTGCGTGTGTGCGTGCGGGGCGGCAGCGGAGCCGCTCCAGCGCCCGCCGGCTCAGCGCGGTCACTGCAATCACTGCGCAGAGCAGATCCAATTTGAGGTCAAGTTCCCACTAAAATGAAGTGGCTGGGAAGGCAAACTCTGTTACTCGCAGGCAGCGGCAGCGGGGCTGCTCTTTATTAGGCAGCAAGGAACAAGCAGCGGGGTTGACTCGCCTGGGTTTACTGCGAGTCCTGCGCTCCCGCTGCTCACTCCTTCTCCTGTCCTTCCCCTGGGGTGAGCTGGGGCAGGGTGGCCATAGGGGGTCTGGCAGCCCCCCAGAGCTACCTCATGCTGCTTCCCTGCAGCATCCCACCTCGGTGGCCTTTGGGGTGTCGGTGGCAGCCCCTGTGCTCCTCGCTCCACACCTGCACCCCTTTATCCCCAGCACAAGAGATCCCCTGGGTGCAAAGTGGGGGAATGGGGTATTTCCGATCTCAGTCCCCTTGCAGAGCTCTGAGCTGCCAGAAATGTCACTGCCTGGGGGTTCTGCCAGGACAAAGCTGATCCAGGCACACTCTGTGCTGGGCAGGATCCTTCCCAGGGCTGGGAAGCCAGGCTTTCCGTATTCTCCAGATTAAGGCAGCACAGAGAGGAGATGCTCCTCCTGGAGACTCCCTCTGCCATCAGTTGGAGCGGTGGTGGCAGAGCTCGCATAGGGCAAAGCTGGCCATGGCAGGTGAGTGCTGGGGGTGTGAACATCAGCTCCCATGAGGGGCAGGGGGCTCAGTGACCCCTTCCCATCACCTCCCTGTTTTCCACACAGATCCTTCCTTCCCCACCCACCAAATATGAAATACCCACAGCCCGGCTGACGCATTGCTGCAGCTCCAACATGAAAACCTCATCCTTCAGAAGGCTCTGGCTGCACCAGGCCTGTCCATCACCATCCAGTACCTTGCTGTAGTGTAATGTGCTGCTCGTGGTTTAATCCTGCAGCACCAGCAGGGCAGCTCCTGCTGCCTCAGAGCCCGGCTTTGGCTTTCCCTCCCTTAGCACAGCCAGCACAGGCAGCGAGCAACAGCGGGTGCCCGCTCAGTGCTGAGCCCAAGCGGTGCCACTGGGTGCTCAGCTGCAGACACCCTGTTCCTCAGAGGAGCACTAAAGAGTTAAAAGCAAATCAATGCTGACAACGCTCTGCTTTGCCCTGCAGAAAGTCCCTGAGCCATGTCCGTGGAGCAGGCGCTGAGCCTGGCACTGAGCTCTTTTGGGGAGCACAGCAGGATGAGTGATGCCCTGGGCAGGAGCTCGCTGCAAGAGCCAGGTAGAGCTGTGGAAAATCATCTCCCAGAGCTGATGCTTTCAGAGCATCAGCTGGGGGTGGTGTAATGTGGCACCCCAAAGTGGGCAGCACCTTGTGGGCAATGCTCATCCTTGTAGTGTGGGGTGAAGGCTCCGTGCCTGCTGGCCATGGGGCTGCTGTGGGGGCTTCAGGGTGGGATGGGAAAGGGGGGGATGAGTGAGAGCCGGCTGATTCCTCCACCTAAACCCTGCGTTCCCACGGCTCGGCTCTGGAGCGGGAGCCTGTGAACAGAGCCCGGCCTCTGGCACAGGATCCGCTCCGGGTGCTCCAGCAGGAAGACAGCTCTTGTCCTGCTCCCCTGGGCTTTCCCTCTGCTCCCACTGCGCTGGACAAGGAGGGTGGCTTCGCTGGGGCAGGAGCCCTGGCTTTGCACTGAGCTGGAGAGGTGGGCAGGGACAGAGCCGAGTGCTCCAGGATGGTCTTGAGAAGCTGAATGCAGTGGGAGCTCAGGCAGACCCCTTACCCCTCATGCTGTTCACTGCACCCTGTGTGCCCCCTTTCCCACACTGTGATACACGAGAGGACCGGGGGTCTGGACACATGCTGCTCTGCCCATGCCATGCCTCAGTGCTGGAAGCCCTGTCCTCTTCTCTGCCCAGTCCCTTCTGCTCAGGCAAGGATCAGGACCAGGTCCCCAGCATCCCCACCTCCTGTCCCCATCCTCTCCATTTCCCCTTCCTCCAGCGTGACTTGCCTGGCAGGAGCAGGGAAACTGCTCACCACATTCCAAGTGTCCGGCAGCCCCAGAGATCCTCAGAGCCATGGCTGGGGCAGGACAAGCCCAGATCTCACCCACAGCCTGTGCCAGGGTGCTCCAAACCCCTGCTGTGCTGCTTCCAAGGATTCCCGAGCAGGGACCGGTGCAGGTGATGGTTCCATCGTGCTCATCCAGTGGAAAGAGCAGTGATCTCGGCTGCAGGTGTGGGGCTGATGCTGCTGCAGAGGGAGAAGGGGGAATTCCTCCATCCGAGGAGAAAACCTGTGGGCAGGTGACGTCAGGGCAGGAGAGGGAAGGGGCTCTCCTGCAGCAGGGATGGAGGATGCAGGGTAGGAGCGTGGTGGGACCAGAGGGGCTCTGGGGTGGCAGAGCTGCTTCTCATAG
Source organism: Psittacula echo (assembly GCF_963264785.1). Lineage (NCBI taxonomy): Eukaryota > Metazoa > Chordata > Aves > Psittaciformes > Psittacidae > Psittacula > Psittacula echo. Next base: position 5,835,687 of record NC_137750.1, on the reverse strand, counting down.
GGCAGCCACCTCTGTCCTGGTCTGTCACCTCCGGGCAGGGCGGCTGTTGCAGACGATGCAGTCAAACAGCAGCAGGGATCTTCAGGGGAGGCCATGGAGGAGCTTAGAAGCCAGGTAAAACATAACCACAAACATCCTTGGATCCTGGAGGAGGGTGGCTCTCCAGGGAGCTCCCATCAGGTCTTTGCTATAAGATGGTGTTGGCAAGCACCCGTGGCCTCGGCTTCTCCTGAGGTCACCCCGCTGTGTGTGTGTGTGTCCACACGTGAGCACCCATTCTGGAGCAGAGCACCCAAAGCCAACCAGCCCCGAGGGTACCACCGGGGGAGCCAGCGGAGCCCCCATGGTGCACTTTGGTGTTGAACCACACCACAGCGCTACAAGTGGTCTTTGTTTCCCTGGTGAGGCAGCTCCTCTCGAACCGTTTCCTTCCTCAACCAGCAGCAGCTCAGGAGGAGCCCCGGTGGGGAGCTCCAATGGCCATCGGTGCGTGCTGCCATCCCTAAGCCAGCGCTGCTGCCCTGACTCCGTACATGCCACCACCGTGCTGCAGCGGGCGAGAGCAGAGCGAAGGAAGGACCACGCCACTGTCCCCTCAGATGCTCGTCTGCAGGTCACCATTGAGCAGGGTCCTCTGGGTTTCCGTGGTCTCGTTGAGCCTGGATTTGTCCTGCTTGCTGTCGCTCCGGTCCGCCTCGTCCATGCCGCTGACCTTCACCAGGCACAGGACGTTCTGGAAGCTCTTCTTGAAGTTGTCAGACAAGAAGGCGTAAAGGATGGGGTTGGCGCAGCTGTTGGCATAACTGAGGACCACCACGAAATCAAACATGCCCTTGAGGACAGGCGTGGGCACTATCAGCACGGAGACGGAGGAGACGTTGAAGATGTAGAAGGGGAGCCAGCAGAAGATGAAGACGGCGACCACGATGGACACCATCCTGGTCACCTTCTTCTCGGACTTTTTCCTCTTGGAGGAGCCCACTCTGATGCCCGAGGACTTGACTTTGATAATGATGAACAAGTAGCAAAGGCAGATAATGGTGAGAGGCACCAGGAAGCCCAGGATGAAGGCATAGATGATGAAGCCCGTGTACCAAGCACCTGACTCTCCTGGCCAGATGATGGTGCAGCTACTCCTGCCGTGGTTATGCTGCACCCCAGCATAAATCATGATGGGCATGATCACCAACAGGGAGATGCCCCAAACGGCCATGTTGATCATTTTGGCCGTCCTGGGCCGTCTCCACTTGGCAGATTTAATGGGATGGACAACAGCCAGGTACCGGTCAATGCTCATAACTGTCAAGCAGAAGATACTGGTGAACTGGTTGATCCCATCCACTGTCATGACAATTCTGCAGAGGGCTTTGCCAAAGGGCCAGTGCACCAGGGCCACCTGCATGGCCAGGAAGGGCAGCCCGAGCATGAACAGCTCGTCCGCGATGGCCAGGTTGAGGATGTAGATGTTGGTGATGGTCTTCATCTTGGCATACCGAAGGATGACGTATATTACCAGCGTGTTGCCGCACAGCCCGATGATGCAGACCACGAAGTAGATGAAGGTGAGGATGGCATTGCTGGTCAGGTCGAAGTGGTGGCCTGTGGCGTTCTGCGATGCATTGGTGGGCGCATCCACCGAGAAGTTGTCGAAGGGGGAAGATGAGGAGAACCAGAACGCGGTGGCATTGGGCAGCTGGTACTCCAGATCCATGGCTCTGCCGGTCCCTGGGTGCTGCCGGTTCAGAGCAGCCGGGATGTCAGAGGAGCCGGGATGTCATCGTCCCTCGCTCTGGGGACAGATGAGAAGATTCTAGAAATGGGAGAATAAAGCAAAATGAAGGGATTCCTGGGGGGATTTACCCGTCCTGCTGCGAGCTCCGTGGTGGCAGAGCTGCTCCCTGCAGGGGCACCCCCCGCACCGCCTCCCGTGAGCCCGAGACCGCCGCGCTGTGCCTCGGACACGCCGCAGCTCCTCCTGGCTCCGGTGATACCGGTGTCCGCGGGACTCCCCACATCCAACCGTGAGTCCCCGCCGGGTGCTACCGATGCCCTCAGCACCGAGTGCTGGGGGAAACCTCGTCCCGTGCCTCGCCCTTCAGCGGGGCGCCGGCACCGACGGGGCTCCCCGGGCGGCTCCGCGCCCCCCGCCCCATCCCGCTGCTCCCCGAAGGGCACGGGAGCGGTGCTGCCTCCGCCGCTCACCTGCGCCCGCCGCCGCGCCCCTGCACAGCCCGGCGGGGACCGGCACCGGCAGCGCCCGCAGCTCCGCTCCTGCACCGCTCCGCTCGGCTCCGCCGCTGGACCCAGCACCGGCTGCTGCGCTCCGCCCCGCACGGGGCGGCTCTGCGGGGCCGGGGCGGGGACAGCCCTGCCCGCACTGCTTGTACTGCCCGCACTGCCAGCTCTGCTTGCCCTGCCTGTGCTGCCCAGCCTGCCCACCCTCCTCTGCCCGCCTTGCTCTGCCCTCCGTGCGCTGCCCGCCCTGCTCTGCCCTTCTCTGCCCACTCTGGTTGTGGGGATCCTGATCCCCCCCAAAGCGTGGCAGGACCTACCTGGTTCCATGGGGCTTCCAGCAGAAAACGCATCCCTCAGCTCTTTCCTCCTCCTCGCACAAGCTTGGCTTTGTCACCTGGCTCCTGCTGCAGAAGAGACATCTTGGTCCCCGTGATGGTGCAAAGGGCTCAGCTTCTCCTGAGGTCCCCAGGGCCACCACAAGGGAGGGATGGGGCAGGGTGATGGCAGCGTGATGGCCACGCTGTGACCATGAAGCTGGAGAACCCAAGAGGTGGCTGAGAGTCCCAAAGTCTCCCTGGAAGCTGGGAGCTCCTTGGCCCCATGATATTGCACCTTGCCACCAAATCAAGGCAGAGCAGGTCCTTGCTGGCTTGGCACAGCCCTGCAGAGGTGGGAAGGTGATGCTGTGCTTGCTACATCTTTGGGGTCTCTGGGGACTTGCACAAGAAGGGTGGCTTCAGCCCCAGCCTCTGCAGTTAGCCAGTGACGATGACTGGAGGAGGAAGACCAAACCCCAGAGGTTTGGGGGAGATAACCCCTGCTCTGGTTTGTTTGAGAGCTTGAAAGCAATCAAATAATAGCTGTTCCTCCCCTCCCCTTTCCATCACTTATCAAGGAGACAATAGAGAGCAGGAAATTAAGGGACTCGGAACAAAGAGCCCAGAGCGAAGCGACCGATTGTGGTAAGAGGGGCTGGGAGGTTCTCACTTGCACTTGCCCATCCACTTCCCAAGGTGGGCCTGAAGACACCGGCTCCTGGAGCATGCAGGGGGATCATTGTCAGCCCCATAAATCACCAGGAGGCTGCAGAAAGCTGCTTCTGGTAATTAATACCCCAGTAAAGGTGTGTGAGGAGGGAGAATGGGGAAGGAGGTGGTTTGGGAGGAAGGAGTTCAGGGCGCTCACAGCCCCTGTGAGCTTTTCCCTGTTGTTTTATCCTCTCCCCGTGGTTCCTGTGCCCAGCAGGGATGTCCTAACTGTGCCCTTCCCTCAAAGCCACGTTGGCAGTGGGAAGGGGACTGCAAATCCTCCTTGTGCCCATTTCCAGTGCTGCCTCCTTGAATTTCTCCCCTGAACAGAGGATGCTGCCACATCCCCCCCTTGGGTCCCTGCGGGTCGGGATGCTGCAGTCCTTCTCACCCCGGCACCTTGAGCAGCCCCACTTCATACTGGTTTCTCCCAGTGCAGTGCTGAGCATCACATCTTCAGCCACCCTGTGCCCTTCACCTCCATGGGAAGCCGGTACTGGATGCAGGGGCTGGGAGCTGTGTGAGTTTTAGCTCCTTGGCTAAACCCAGATCTAATCTTCATTATAAACCCCCACACCTGGTGAACCAATGTGCTGGTGTGTGCTGAGGGCTGATCCTCACTGATATCCGCCCAGGGAGGAGAGCAGCCGTGCTGTGGAATGGGGGAGCCTGAGCCTTTGGAAGCTTTTCCTTTCATTCTGCTTCGATTCGGGGTTGAATTCAAGCCTGATCCCTATCTCTGGGTGGTCCCTGCCTCGCAGAGACGTTGTACCCCAGCAGCTGGTTTGGTGCTGGCAGATAAACTCCTCTTTGTCCTTTAGCCTGGGAAGCATCCATTGCTGAAAAGCCATTTACTGGCAGGGATGGATAGAGGAGAAGTGCACAGACTCTTCCCACACAGCTTTGGCGGCCGACAGAGCCCATGGGAGAGGGGCACGGGGATTACGTGACCACAGAGCCCTTTTTAAAGCCCTTCCAAGTTTGCTGCCATCCATTCCCAGCTGTTCTGCAAGATTCCCTATGGAAAAGAGTGCTTTCGACCCCTGTCCTGGAAATGAGTGTTGTAAGGAGCCGGGGCTTTGGTTGCCAACAGAGGGGTAGGGTGAGCCGGCCTTTGTCCCCGATACGTGGATGGGAGGGAGCGAGAGCTCTGGAATAGTGCAGGAATAAGGCTCTGTTGGATCGGTGGGGCTCTCCGGTCTGCTCAATGTGAACTGGAAGGCACTTGGAGGTTCCAAGTGGACGCCAGTACAGGCAGAGATGACCACGGTGTATCCTGTGTGTGTTTTAGGTGGCATTGCCCTTTCCCTGTCCTTTCCTTTGTCCTTTCTCTGCCCATCTCCAGCCCAACAGCCAGGAGCAGGGCTGGTGGCCCTGCTGAGGCCCTGGCTCGGTGTCAGGGCTGCCCGGGGTTCGGGAGGCTTTGCTTTGCTTTCTGCTAATTACCCAGACAAACAGGCTTGGACCATGTCCCCGTGCCCCCAGGCAGGGCACAACCAAGCTGGTTCCTGCCAGATCTGATCTGGCAGCGTCTGCAGCAGTGATTGATGAGGAGAGAGAGGATGATGGATGGGGAGGGAGAGGTGAGGGTGACCCGCGGCATTCCGCGTGCCCCGCAGCATCCAGACCCCATGGGATGCAGCGCCAGTGGGTTGGAGGCATTCCCAGAGGAGCATCACACCATCCACATACAGCTCCTTGCTGAGGGCTGCCTCCTGCTCCCACCAGACCTCCCTGCAGATGCTTCTTCCTCCCATTCCCTCCTCTCCCATCCATTCCCTGCATTATTGCCCTCTGTAATCAGTTACTGATCTCTCTGAGGGCACCAGGACTGGGCTGTGGTGGGACCCGCACATTCCCCATGGATGATATCACTGAAGCCCTGGTGCTAATGAGCCTTTGGCAACCAGGGACTGAAACCTCTGCTCCTGCTAGTCCTCACTCTGCTGTGTCCAGCTTGTTGGAGAGTCAGGAGCATTCAATGGGGACTCAGCAGCACCCTGCTCTTGGCAGCCGGGCTCTGCACCAGCTTGGCCTGTCAGGGTCAGTTACAGCACACGCCAACGGCCCGTGCTCGTGTCCCTGTGCCCTCCTGTTGGAAGCAGCTTGGTGCTGGCAGGACTCTGCTCTCCCCCAGCCCTGCACCGGGTCCATCCTGTCTCCCTTGGGGAGCCCAAAGCTGTCACTGTGCTGTGACTAAGAGGTGACATTAGCCTGGCATGGAGCTGCTCCCGTGCCCTGTCCTCTGGCACGTCTCTGGATGTCTGCATTCCCTCTGCTCTGCAGCCGCCTTGGTGCACGTCCAGGCTGGCTCCATCCACTGCTCCGGCCTGGCACGGATGGGTTTGGGTTGGGAAAGGGCCAGGCCATGAGCCCAACCTGTGCAAAGGGGACGCAGAGGTACCCCATTCTCGATGCCTGGTGAGAAGCACGTCTGGGGCATCTCCAAACCCGCCTCAGCCTGCGGTGCCCTGGTGCTGGGTTGTGCCACGGCTTCCCTAGACATCACTAAGGAGTTTTTACTGCAAAAATCCAAAGGGATTTGGGTCCTGGCTGCCCGTGGCTATGGTGCTGCCCCTTGCAGCATCTCACACACATCAATGAGAGAGATTGCACGAGAATTTGTGCCCCTGTTGTGGTTTAAAATGCATTTTAGGACTCCAGGTAATGCATGGTTGTTACCAAGGGTCTCATCCTTCCTGGTGCTGCTCCAGGCAGGGGTCTCACAGGAGCTGCCAGCCCTCCCTGGCACTGCCTTTGCCTGTATGCACTGGGGTGCAGAGGGGTGGGAAACTGCACAGCGTGGGGATGGGGCTGGGCTGACCCTGTCCTTGTTGGGTCTGAGCTGCAGAGGCCAGGCAGGACCGTGCAGCCCTGTTATCCCCGGGGAAGGTGACCCCAAGGTGTCCCTGCACACAGGGATGATGTTGGGGAAGGAGAACGTGAGTTGATTCTGCTGATGCTGCCGCACAGAGCCGTGTGCCGCCACATTGGCCCCATTGCCTGGAGCTGCCCACACATCCCTAAGCAGGAACATCCCCATCAGCCTTCCTCAGACCACGGCAGGCTTCTGTTTCAGCAGTGTCCCCGTGCTCCATCACAGCTACCCAGGGAACCCTGGAGCTCTGTTTGCTCTGTCCCTGCATCCCTCCCAGCTGGTACCTCACGTTGCATCTGCTCCTTGTGGGAGCTAATGAAGGATGAGGCAATTACAGGGGGAGATTGATTAAATCCTAAATCAGGGAGGTTTCAAATGGCCTTGACCTTTCCCAGCTGTGGCAGGGGAGGCTGATCAAAGGCTGTTAGAAGATAAACACTCTAATAAAGACGGGTTACGTTGCAGAAGAGCTGGATGTGTCCTTCTGCCACCCCCTGTGCCTTCTGCTGTGGCACAAGCTGGAGGCACCAGAGCCTGGCCTGGCTCCTGCTGCTCAGGCTGAGCTAATGGGGAGGAATCAGTGCTGGAGCTTCTCCAGCTCCATGTGGTGCAAGGGCTTGGCCACCGTGTCCCTTGTGATGATGCTTTGGGGGACCTCAGCGGGTGGGAGAGAATGGGGGTGCTGCGTGCACCCTCCAAAGGTCGTGACGGGGCTGGCTGCCAGCACTGATGGGTATGGGAGGTGTTTGCTCCTGCTGGGTGCTGCAGGCTGCTCATTAAGGTGCAGCCGCCGGTCGCTAATGAGCGCTGCTAATTGCGCTGCACGGGGACAGCCCCCTGCGGGACCGTGCTAACAAATTGCCGGGAGATGCCAGCCTACCCCAATCCAGGGACCGGGATTTGAGCAGCCCAGCCCGGGGGTCACCGTGCAGCGGGAGGGGGGCTGAGCCGTGACCAGCGATGACAGTGACAACAGTGATAACAGTGATAACGACAGCTGCGAGCCGCGCCCGCCCGCGCCGCCCGCCCGCCTCACTTTCCCGCGGCCTCGCCCTCCCGAAACACAAGAACGGCGGCCGGCCCGCCCCCGCCGCGCTCCCATTGGCCGAGACAGCGGTGGTGGGCGGGGCGGCGGCAGCGACACGTGTGCGGCACCAGGAAGCGGTGGCGGCGGCGGCCGGTGAGCGGGGCTGGGGGTTCCGGGTGGGTCCCGGGCCCGGCTTTGGCAGCCGGAGGGTCCTTAGGGTGCCGGCACTGGGGCCTTCGCTGCGGGGCCCGGTCGGGTGCTGGGGTCCCGGCTTGGGGAGCCTGGGGGGCGCGGGCTGTGCGTGGGTTCGGGGAGCCGCGGTCTAACCGGGGTTGCTTGGGGGGTCCTGACCCAGGCATCCACCCCAAAGGGCTTAGCAGCAGCCGTGGGGTAAGGCCGGCGCCTGGGAGGGCCTTAGAAGGAGGCAGGAAGCACTGGTGTGTGTGTTCCTTATGTACCTCTATATAGGTGTATGAATGCGGGTGTGTTTTGGTTTGCTGGCACGTAAATATGTGTGGTTTTAGGTATTTATGGGCCTGTTTCTGCACACGTGTGTGGTGTCGCAGCAGCGCAGCTCCCGGGCTGTTCTTGGAGCACAGTGTGCCCGATGACCCCCCTCAGCTGGGCTTTTGAGGGCTCATTCCCATTTTTGCTTGGTCCTGGGGCTCAGCAGTGTTGGGAGCTGGGTCCCACAGCGATGTTTGCCTTCAGTGCCAGGAAAACTGGTTTTGGGTACAAATAAGTGCCACCCAGCAGTGGGGTGAATGGCCTGGGGATGTGGGATGCAGCATCCCCTTGCGCCGTGAGGTTTGAGCACTGGTTCTTTGTGCTTTTCTTTGTGCTCTGATGCTGCTCAGGGAGCTGAGCCCAAAATCAGCCTGGGGTTCTGCACCAGATGGGATGTGATGCATCCCAGCCATCCCTCCTTGGGCCCTCCTGCTTCTCTGAGCTCAGATTAAGCCTTACTTAAGGGGGGAAGAGAAGCTCGGAGAGGCATTGGGGATGGTTAAGCTCCCTCTGCCCCCTTTGCTGAGGAGGGGTTTGGGGCTCCCACATTAACCAGGGATGGATATGGGGGTTATTCTCTCTTTACACACCAAGTGCTTCTCCTGACCATGTGGTCCCCCCAGGTCAGCATGATCCCCGGGCACGGGCCGGTGCTGCAGGCGGTGCTGGGCACGTTCCTCACGTGGGGGCTGACGGCAGCCGGGTCCGCGCTGGTGTTCGTGTTCTCCAGTGGGCAGGTGGGTGCTGGGCACATCCTTGGGGTCCAGGCGAGGGCTGCACCATGTCCATGGGTGGGTTTGGCTGCCTGGTCCCAAGAGTGAGGTGCTCAACATTGGTCCTGGGGGCAGGAGCAGAAGAATCCAGCTCATTTCTATCCTGTTTATCCACACAGAAGAGAAGGCAATCAAATTCCTGACCCCAGGCAGTGGTATGTGCAGTAGCACAGCTCCCAGCGCTGGGGAGATGGGGCACAGCCGCAGGCAGGGCTCCGTGGTTGGAATAGCAAGTTTTCCTTCTGTAACCTGCTTTTTCCTGCCACATCCCCAGCCCAGGATTCGGGTCAGACCAAGCACAGCGCTGATCTTAACTCGTGTTGTGTTCCAAAATTAGAGGCCCCTCTTGCTCCTGTCTTCAAAGTTGCCCAGATGGATTTATTATTTATGCCATTCTCTTGTGATGATTTATTCAGGAGCCTGTGCACAGAGAGGCTCCCTTTGCAGGCACACGTTGGTTTCCTTCCTAGGGGAAGTGATGGGCTAAAGAGGGAAAACCACCCTGGGAGCGGAGCGGGCAGGATAGGTGCTGGGTTACTGGGAGAGTAATGGCTTTGTTGATAGCAGCCTCTTGTTAGAGGCCTCAGATCCTTTAAGGTGGGGAGATGCAGGTGGGAGAGTTCCTGGTTTACCTTTAGAATGATTATGGGATGGGCTGAGGGAGCTGGGATGCGCTGTGGGCTCTTGGTGGCAGTGGGGTTCCATCACCCCAGCACAGTGGGCTCCGTTGCATGAGGAGAGCGGTTTTTGCCCCAAAGCACAGGGTTCTCTTGGATTGCAGGAATGGGGAGAAGGACGTTATCCCACTGCTTCTGCTGGGTGTAAATGGTGTGTTTTGTGTTTGGTTTCCAGAGACGGATCCTCGATGGGAGCTTAGGCTTCGCCGCGGGGGTAAGTACAGCATCCTTCTGCTGCTTGGCTCTGTTCTCCTGAGGACACCTCCACAGCCCAGCCATGCTCCATTTGGTTGCCTGCTCATGTTAGTGTCTCATGGATAATGGCCTGAGGTGCAGGTGGGGCAGGAGGAGCGCGGTGCAGCTCTGATTGCCTCATGTCTCAGTGCCTCCTTTGTGAGCATGGAGGTGGCACGAGGAGGGGCATGAGGATGCTGAGCTGCCCACCCTGGGTTTGGTGCTCTGGAGTTAGACTCTTCTCATTGTCTTGGGGGTCTGAAGTGCCGTGGTGGGTGACAGGAAACACCACAAAGCTCAGTTTGCTCCCTGCCGAGCTTCCCTGGAATGTGCCTGCGACTGCTGCTGGTGTGAATAATTGAGCTCATCTGTTGTAGTGCGTTCCGGGGCCATCAGTTATAAGTGAATCTCTGGCACTGGGAATATCTCGCTCTGGAGCTTTCCTCTGTGGTTGCTGTGGAAGGCACAACCTTGTCCCTGCCAAGCCAACTTGGAGCCACATCTGTGGTGCTGGGGACAGCGTGGGGCTGGCTTGGTGCTGGCAGGGCACAGCGTGATGCTGGCCTTGCCGTGGCTGCTGTGTCACCCTGCCAGGAGCTCTCTCAGTGCTGCGTGGCAGAGGTGTGGCTCAGCCGGGGAAGCAGAACTCCTGCAAACATTGGCTTTTCCCTCAGCTCCTTGCACTGTGCTGAGCTCGGAGCAGGAAAGGGGAGTTGTTGTCCAGGGATGCTGCGGGGTCTGGAGGGGAGCATCAGCGCTGGCAGGTCCTGTTGAAGAAGGTGCTGCCCCCATGAGCTGCAGCTTGTGAAGGTTTCTATGTTGTGGTTATGGGCCTGAGCTGCTGCAGCTGGTGCTGGACGGGGCGAGGTGTTTGTGCCATACAGGGTCACTGCAGCCCGGCCAGGAGCAGCTTTTCTGGAGGAAGATATCAGAGATCCACAGAGATTCAAGGCCAGGTTGGACACAGGGGCTTGGAGCAAGCTGCTCCAGTGGAAGGGGTCCCTGCCCGTGGCAGGGGTTGGAGCTGGATGAGCTTTAAGGTCCCTTCCAACCCAAACCATTCTATGTGTGTGTTTGGCAGTTATACAGAGTCCATGGAGAAGCTGGAGGAGAAACCACCTCCTGACCCAGCCCTTTGGCAGGGAGGACTGTAGCTGACTCTTAGGTTTAGGTGGGATGTGACGCTGGAATGAAGCTGGTTGCGTGTCTGAGGCTGTCTGTGCCTGGAGAGGCAACCCAGGCAGGCTGTGGAGTCCTGCCTGCCTGGGACAAGGGGCTATTCTGGCCTCATCCAGGCTTGTGCTGGGGACTCTCTGCTGGCTCCATGAAGGACAAAAAGCAGGATGTGGGGCAGCCGAGTTTGAAACCTATTTGTGTGGTTTTCATTCTCCTCTTTAAGAGCATCTCTTCAGGCAGCAGCGCTGCTCTGCTCATGGGCTGCTGCTCTTGCTGTAAGGGATTTGTGTTTAAGACACGGTGGCTTTGATGTAGATCTCTTGCAGATACAGATGGGCTGTTTCTCAGGGCACTGGGGCAGAGACAGGAAGCACTGAGCTTCCTCTTTATCTCTGCTCTCCAACCTGGGCTGCTGGGTTTAATTAAACTTCCCTGGTGCTCGGTCAGAGGCAGCAAACCTGCAGGTCTGTGCGTTCAGAAGCAGGTGCTGCTGCTGCCTTTGCTGTTTGGTGCTTAGCTCAGGATCCCTGATGCTCATCTGGGCTCCAGGGGGCATGTGCGGTGCTCTCCAGGACCAGGATCACTGATGAGACACAGTCCTCTCTCCTGTTGATGTCTGATGTGTCAAAGGGGACCTGTGTGGTTGGTCACTGTGCTATGGAGGAGCTCAGCTTCCTCCAGCCCAGTACCTCTGCTTGGGTCTCTGAGCATTTAGCTCCTCTCTGCCTCAGTTCCCCCTCTGGAAATCAAGGATAATAGAGGGCTTTGTATGTGAAAGCCTCTGAGGTGATGTGTTTCCATAGAGACAAGGCTTTGCTTGCTTGGGCATCTGATGTGGAATCCTGGCTTTTCTCTTAAATCTTGATATTCTTAACTAAGACCTTTATGTTGTAGATGCTCTCTGTTATCTCGGTGTTATCCCGGAGGTGCTGTGCTCTCAACATCATAAACGCTTGCAGTGCTCCCTCCCTGCAGCCTCTCCTGCCTATTCCTGTCTGTCTCTTAGTTTGATTTCTCTTGTCCCACGTGAAGCAGCGAATGGTGAGGACGTGCTCTTTAAACTGCACCAGGCACGTCTCCTATTGAATATTCCCTTTCAGTGCTGCTTAAAACAGCATCAGTAATTTACACAAGTTAAGGCTGCTCCCTGTTGTCGGAGCCTTACAATCATTTAGGTTAGAAAAGACCTTTTAAGATCATTGAATCCAACCGTAATGAAGTCAGGCTAAAAAGCTTGGCAAGGAAAACATCCTGCCAGGCTCTCACCTTCCTGTTTTCCTTCCCCTCCTGCCCAGGGAATCCCTTTCCTTTGTAAGCACCTGGGGTTGTCTGACCCGCACGCTGTTAATGTGGCTGCTTCCCTTGGAGCCGCTCTTCTCATCTTGGTGGCTGCTCAGGAGTGTGATGAGATGTGGCTGCCTGCAGCAGATGAGGGCTTTAACTCAGTGGTGTGATGCCAGGCTTGGATCAGTGCAGGGACCCCCCTCTTGGGTCCAGCAGGGCCAGTGGTGGTTGCAGATGAGGATCACTGCCCTCTTCCTTCTGTGTTTGCAGGGAAGAAGCTCCTGTGCAGCTCTGAAGCTGTGGGGCTCGAGGCAGTTGAGGTTTGAGCCTCTGCTTGTGCTGATGGATCCCAGGGAAGGATTTGGGCTTCGCACAGCCCGGGGATGCTGTAGATCCGTGGCTGCCTTCTGCGTGCTGCCTCCTCCCCCATCTGCCACAGCTTTATCAGGAGCGGGTGGGTTTATGGCATTGTTGCATCTTGGCTCAGGAGCGTGAAGTCTCCTTCTAGAAATGCCTAAATCCACACTGGTGGGAGCCGTGTGTCCCGGAGCTGGTGGGATGTGGGTCCCCTGCGCCCTGTCTTAGAGGGGCTGCTGTGAGGGGGAGGCTTTGTGCAGAAAGTGGCTCTGTGTTTGGTTGATCTGAGGCATCCCAGGCGGGATTTTCCCCTTTTATTCCTGCCTTTGTCACCAGTTTGCTCGGGGACATCGGTGGGGTTTGGGTTCCTCTCCCTGGCTGGGGACTTTATGCAGGTTTGAAATGGATGGGGATTTCTTTATTACTTAAATCAGGTCACTGGCAGAAATCCTCACCCTGTTGTTAGTTCAGGAGCATCTCCTGATACAAGGGATGCTGCTGAGCAAGAGGGGCAAGTGCCAGCTCCAGTGGTGGGCAGGAGCACCCTTGGGCAGGACTTTGGCTGCTCCCAGGCAAGCTCGTGTCCCTAAACCCACTCGGGGACATCATCACTTCTGCCTGCTTCCAGCTCCCCTGCTGAGTGGGGACAAGGCGTTCCTCTGCATGAAAGGCTGTAGGAATCAATGTCTTTTCCCCCCCCAAGCAATTGAAGGTGGTTGTGAAGCCCCACAGTTCAGTCTCTCAGCTGCTGAGGTTGGGGTGACTTCAAGTTCTGTCATCACCTTCCCCCAGGGCCTGTGCACAGCAGAGCTGGTGGGAGCTCCACTGCTGCCTCCGGGGGTGATGGGATCTGGAGGCTGAGCCGTGTCATGCCTCCCTTTTCCATAGGGAAATGATATCTTCAGGAAGATGACAACATAATTCTGCAAAGCCTTTCCCTGTTGCTTGTGTTTCCATGTTGGGATGTGTGGTTGTTTTTTAAAGGAGGTGGCATTTGAAATATGAAGTTTGACAGCCGTGGTTAGGGCTGACATGACAGCCTGCTTTCTTCTTACTCACAGAGAGCTGAGATTTACACAGTCCCTCAGGGACTGGTGTCTCCAGCAATAGGCAGCTTGCTCCTTCATTAGAAGTGAGTTCAAATGTAATGGTTCATTATGTACTTCTGTGGGTGAACACTCACGCTGTGGGAGCAGGTTGAGCAGCATCTCTTGTGAGCATCCTGCAAGCGGGACTTTGGGGTTGCTGCATGGAGAGGTGGGGTCATGATGCTGCTGCGGCTGTGCCAGTTCCATAGGAAATCACCCTAAAGAGCTTGTGTCAGTTGTTTGCTGCCTTGCACTTCTGAGCCAAGGAAAGCACTCATGGGGAAAATGGGGAACCACTCACTTCTCCATCCTGTGGTGTTCTGTTCCATCGGGAAGCAGGCTTTGATGGCTCTGCAGTGGGTGAGTAGGTGTGAAGTGCAGGCATTTCCCTGGATGGAGGGTGGGCATCTGATGTCAGACCCTTGTGGCACTGGTGTCTCCATGGTTCTCAATGGTCTCCTTGTCTCCCAGGTCATGCTGGCCGCTTCCTACTGGTCCCTCCTGGCCCCAGCTATCGACATGGCCGAGGAGTCCGGCAGCTTTGGAGCCTTCGCCTTCTTCCCGGTGGCCCTGGGCTTTGCTCTGGGAGCAGCTTTCGTGTACTTGGCCGACCTGCTCATCCCGGCTCTGGTAAGTGAAGTCATGGAGTCATGGAATCCCAGCCTGGTTTGGGTTGAAGGGACCTTAAAGCTCATCCAGTTCCAACCCCTGCCACGGGCAGGGACACCTTCCACTGGAGCAGCTTGCTCCAAGCCCCTGTGTCCAACCTGGCCTTGAACACTGCCAGGGATGGGGCAGCCACAGCTTCTCTGGGCACCCTGTGCCAGCGCCTCAGCACCCTCATAGCAAGGATGCTCCTGGGCTCTTCCTTCAGCTCTGCCATGGCAGAACCAGGAAATACCCTGGTTTCTATCGCAGCTTTAATAAACCCGTGTGTTCCGGGTGGCTCTGCCGGTGCTGCTGCAGCTTCAGTCTCTCTGCACTCTTTTTTCCCTCCCCTTCATGCTGCTGCTTTTGTTCTTTTTGCTGGCAGCGCTTTGCAAACAGCTCAGGTGTGACCTTCTGTTTCAGCCCAGGGGTTTAATCTGCGGAGCTGCCAGCCCTTTAAGCACTTCAGAAGGGAATGAACCATCCTGGTGCTGAAGAGCGTTATTGCAAAAACAAATAAATCAGGAGCTGTTGGGCTTTTACAGCTGGAAGCACAAGCGTGGCTTCGTTGGGGTGTTTCCAACAACTTCCAAAGAGCTTTTTAAACTGTATTTATTTGAGTGGAAGAGGAGATTACTTGTGGCTTTGAGTAAGGAATGTGAGGCTTCCCGCTGACCCGGTATCCAGAGGAGCCTGTGGCATCAGCTTTCCCTGCTCCCTTGCTTTTTGAACCTCTTGGAACAGGTCCTGAACCCTTTGCAGGATGCAGTGAGGGGCCAGGAGCTGCTCTCTGACTGCCAGAGTGCTTGGAAGCTGTTTGCCATCAAACCCTGCTTTTTCCTGTTGCTCTCGGTTGCCTGTCTCTTGCCTGCATTGGCCATCGCAGTGATTGCCCTTGTTAGAAGGAGCTGGATGGGGCTCAAGATGTATTTGATCAGCTGCCTGAAGCTGCTGTTTCCCAACAGGGTAAACAGTTGTACCACAAACCCCACTTCTTCCTGATGGCTGCTGTTCTTCTCTGCTGTGTTTTGAAATGAGAGCTTGTGGAGGGGAATTCTCGCACTGCACAGAGCAGGATGGGGTGGAGACAAGGGTGGAATGGAAAAGGGGGTGTCCGTGTGCTGGGGTGTCCCTGTGCTGGGCTATGGGCAGGACCCACCTTGTCAGAGCTTGTGCAAATGCAAAATGCCACTTGGATGACTTAGGGCTCCTGCACTCCCTGCCCAGAGGCAGCGGTGACAGCTCCTGGCCTGGTCAGATGCTCTGCAGTGGGCAGGGGATGGGACTTCCGGGGTGCTTTAGGGTACCCAGAGACTTGGTGAAGTTATGAGGGATGATGTGGAAGGAGCACGGGTAGAGGTTAGAGCTGAATGTGTTGAAATGAAGAATCAGTGTCTGGTCAGTCTGGAGCCATCCTTGGGGCTGTGCTGGCAGGGGAATTTGGCTCAAGATGCATCTCCCTTCACTTGGAGCCCAGACATCTCTCTCGGGGGCTGTTCAGACAAAGGTTAAACCATTGCACTTCACTTCCAACAAGTGTCACTTCTTTCTAAATCAGTTAAAACCTCAGAGTTGGCTGATTTGGGTACTTTTTCCTTGTACTTTAAGTCAGGCAGGAAAGGGATGCTGGTGAGAGCATGGGGCTCACTGTCCCTGCAGGGCAGGACGAGGGATCCCTTTTTAGCCTGTTGCTCTTTATGCAGAGAGCTCTTTCTGTACCTGGCACTCCTCCATAATGGGTTTGCTGGATAACAACAGGTAGTAAAAGCTTTTAATGAGTTCTTATCGCTCCAGCCCTGCTCCCTGGGGAGGGAGAAAGATTTTGCTCCTGCTGCAGCCCCAACAGGAGCTGGGCAGCTCCAGTGGTACCCAAATGTTTGCTCAATGGCAGAGCTGGGGCCAGCAGGAGGATTAAACCTCCAAGAGAAACTGGTTTAATGATGCCCAACAGCTGTAGTCATAGAATTCCTTAGGAAAATCAAATCCAATCTATTACATCTTTATCTTTTGCCATTTCCCTGTGTGAAACCTTTAACATGTTATCCTTTAGCTGAGCTTATGGAGGAGGAGATGCTGGTGGTGGAGGACAACAAACTGCAATGGGAAGGCTTGGAGGGTGAGACCATTGCAGGAACAGACCTCAGGGGCTCTAAATAAGAGGCTCACCCTTATTTTTGCAGCGGTCTCTTTTTATGTGTTGAGCCAAAGCGTGTCTTCAGCAGCAGGACCCGGTTTGGTGCAGAGGAGGTGGCAGCAGAGCTGGTTCTGCCTCAGGATGCTGGAGTTTCTGACATATCTTAAACCACTAAAGAGCAGCCCATTTGCCTCTTCCCAGCCTGGCCCTGGTGATGCCACAGCAGGTTTCTCTCTTCCTTTGCTCTCATTTAACCTTACTGCTATACTTTAAACAAGAACTTGGCTTTCGACTGGTATTGAGGCAGTTGCTGCATGGAGAGGGGCAGGTGATGGGGAGGGTGAAGGAGATGCTATTGCCTTTACTAAAGAGGGTTGGGGCTGGGGGTCTCTGATGCCAAGACCCGAAGCCTCGGAGGGAGAATTTACTTGACAGTACTGCTCAGCACAGTAGGTCCCTGCTCACTGAGCAGCTATTTTGGGTCTACTGGAATGCATAAGAATGCTGAGATTAAGTATTATTATTCTCATCCTTCCAATCTGTCTTGCAGCTCTGCTGACTTGGCTGGGTTTGCTCAGTCTCAGGTTTTATTGGGCTTCCAGGATGGGTTTCCTCCTCTCGTCTTCTTCCCAGAGGAATCCCACAGGAGTCCAGAGGATGCATCCAGCCCTGACTCTGGCTTTCAGGCAGTCCCTGGCTGCTTTTACTCCTCAATTTCCACATGGGTCCGTGTTGCCTTTGTCTTTGAGCTGCTGGATCCCAGCAGTGCTGCTGCTGGAGCTCCCATGAGTGTTCCAGTGGAGCATGGGGTGGGATGCTGGGTCTGGGCACAGGGGGTTGCTTGTGTTGAAGCTGTGCTTCCAGGAGCTCCCTTGCTCCTGCCTTTTCCACATCAGTGCCCTTAAGTTCTCCTCTGGGCAAGTGGGAATTCAGATGTGATGCTGGTGGATTGGAGATGAGGCATAGGCAAGGGAGAGGAGAAAACAAGCTGGCCATGGTGGGAGATATAAACCCCTTGTGGGCTGCACATCAGCTCGGCTGTACCTGCCGTAACATAGGCAGCTATTAACCGTGTTATTCCTTCCACTCCCAGCTGCATGACGTCCCCTCAGCTCTGATCATTACACTAAATAGGATAATGAGGTTTAATCAGCTCCATCTCCTCTACCTCCAGGCTTCATTTTGCTCAGAAACATCTGTCCGTGTGCAGACAGCAGCTCTGTCACTCCCAGTGTGGTGGGTGCAGGTCTGCAGCCAGAGCCAAGCTCGATCCAGGACCTGGATGGATGCTGTGGGGCAAGGAGCAGCCTCGGGGTCTCCCCTGAAGAGCTGATGGGTGGTCCAGGGGAAGGGAGAGGAGGGAGGATGCTGCAGGAGCACCAGCAGTTAATGTGTAATCCAGGGACAGAGCCGATGGGCCATTACTCAGCTCTAACGAGGAGCCTGCCAATACTTCTCCTGTAAAAGATGGTCAGGGATGTGTAAAAGATGGTTGGGGATGGAAGGATGGGGAGGCAGGGCTGTAATTCCACCCTGGAAATACCCTCTCAATTGGATGTGGTTTTTCCCTTGTCACTTAGACACAAGGTCTTTGTTTTTTCTCCCCTGAGTACAGGGTAAATCAATAAAGCTGCATGTGATGGGTGACCCATTCCTTAGATTTAAAACAAATAGCAACTAAAGTGCCCTTTAAAAGCCTTTTTCCTGGGTTGGTGTGTGCTCCGTGGGGCCCCTTGTGCTGCAGGAAGGACCAGCATGGCCAAAACCCCTGCCTGGGGGCTGGGGCTTGTGTTTCCTACCGGTTTTGAGACATTTTGGGGCTGTTTGTAGCTGTTTAATGGTTTTCAGGAGCAGGCTGAGGATCTTCACGTGGGATGGAGGAGTGGGGTGGGCGCGTGTGTGTGGATGCTCGTAGTAGGAGGCTGGATCCCATTAACCCTCTCTAAACGTGACTGTGTTGTGCTCCTGCCCTTTCCTATTTCTGCTGTTTGAGGTTTTTGGAGTATCCTCTGGGACAGGGCACTTTGTCCAGCGAATTTGAGGCTATTTTTGGCAGTTTCCCTTGGGAAGACTCTGAGAACTCGATAAACAGACATCCGAGGGCTCCTCTCATTTCATAATGCTGGTGTTCGGTTCACCGTGTGCCTCGAGGATGTCTGTTTTGCTTTCTAAATCCATGCAAGGCACTGGGGGAGAGCTGAGGCTGGTGCTGGGAGGGGGATGCTGCACGAGGGGCAGGAGGGAGCATCCCACCCGCTGCAGGCGTGGATGCAGATTTAAAACCGCAGTTTCATTCTGGGGGCTAAGCCACAGCTGGGTTAGACCATGGGAAGCATCCTTTTTGTCGTGGGTTCACTACAGTGATTCCTGGTGCGTTCTGGGGGCACTGGGGCCAGTGGCATGGGTGCAGTTTGAGGATGCTGGTGATGCTCCCGCTATGTGCTTCCGCCCAGGGAAGATGGAAAGCTTTTAATACTTCCCTCCCTCCTGATCTGCATGGAGCTGGATGTGACGGGTTAATTATTTCACGAGGCAGTAAAAATGTGCTGGGTCTTGCCGCTGGTGTTAATTTATAATCGGAATAAAGGTTCCTCTTATGCAATTTGTTAATCCCTCCGGGACGTGCCCGTCACAAGTTCCCATTCTTAATGTGCTTTTTCCTGTTCATCTGTGACTCCTAGGAAGTTAATTAGCTGCACATCCTCCTTGCCATCCTACATAGAGGCTTTGTGGTTTCCAGTGTTAACCAAGGGACTTGCCTGTGTGTGGGGCTGGTGCAGTTTCTGGTGTAATGCATTTGTGTGTGGGACTGAAGCAGTGTCCAGAGCAGCCCAGGGACCAGCTGTGTCTTGGGCTGCATCATCTTGATAAAAGGACCAAACAAAGGAGTTCCCCTGAGGTGGGTTTGGTGGTTTGGGGCATGCGAAGTGACTCTGCCCATTTATGTGCCTTTGCCTTGCAGAGGGGTGAGGATGGATGGACCCTCTGATGGACCAGAGGGATTTGGTTGAGCTGGGCTTGCGTGAGCTGCAGCTCGACTCCTGCATTCCTGGTTTGCTCGGATTTCCTTTCCTTAGGGGGAAGACAGCCCTTCTGTTTGTTTTCTTTAGTGGCATTCTGGCCCTTTCCCACTGGCTCTGGAAGGAAGGAAGGATCCGGCTTGACTGGGGAAGGGAAACATTTGTGGGAGCCTCAATAAGGGAACGTAGCAAAGCCTTCTGTTGGGAAAGGCCCTTCCCCTTCCAGCTCTACAGAAACAGGAGCACCTGAGCATGGGTTTATTTATTTATGAGATAGATCCAGCCCAGCTCTGGATCCATGCAGCACTGATGCCTGGGACCGGCTCCGCTCTGTCCTGTCCCAGGGCAGGTTTTCCAGCATGATCCCTGGTGCTGGCCACAAAACCCACCCATGGGATCCTCTGGAAGTCTCTTGTTAGAGTCCTCCTTCTTCAGGTCAGCATCTAGGAGCCCCTAAAGGTTTCATTATGTTCTGTTTGCCCAAACCCCTTCCCTTCCCTGCCCCATGCAGTGGTTTTAGTGACTGAAATCCAGTTGTTGCTACACAGGGTGAAATGACTTGCGAAAACCAAGGCACAAAGTTGTAATTATACTAATTTGGAGAGCAGCATTTTGTTGTATTAATGGAGGTAAAGGATTATTTACTTCCAGAGTGTAATTTGTCAGCTGCTCTTCATTATCATTTGCTCTCATTATGCATTAAGCATTTCAAAAAGCATTCGAAGCCCCAAAGCCAGAGCTGGAGAGCAGAGATGCCCTGAATCCAGGTAGGAGTTAAACTCCCCTCCCACCCTCGTTAGGTGTATGGGGACAGTCACCAACAGCAAATGAGGTCCGGGGTGGTTTGTGGCTCTGCAGGGTTGCACTGGGAACAAGGAGGTGGAAAACTCCCTTTGTAAAGCAGCAGGGACAGATAAAACGTGGCTGAATTCCTCATTCAGGGAGCTCCCGCACTGGATAAGTGTTTCTCCACCATTCCCTTCTCTGTTACATACCTGTGCCCACCATAAAGCACCTTGCTCCTTCCTGCTCACCTTGAGTGGGTATTACGGCTGATGAGGCTGGTAATGTAACATGGGGCTGCTCTTGCCTCCGTGGCTCAGCCTTTGCTGATGGAATTTCAATTACTCTGAGGCCTGGCTCAGAATTGTTAAAGAGGATGAATTTCCCAAAAGGAAGAACCTGCTGGAATGCCAAAGCTCCTTGTACCTGCTAAAAGAGTCTGGCTGGCACCATGGGGAGGGATGCAGTGTGTTAGGGGGTTCTGCTGGGTCCTGGGCAGTGTCTGACCCTTTTACTGAGCATCCTTTTTGTTAGGTTAAGCTTTAGTCCTGGAATAAGCAGGACTAAAGAGCAAGCTCCCAGGGGAGAGCAGGGTGTGGGTGCTGCTGACCCACTGCCCGTAGCTGAGCACCACTGGGTGCCAGGGCTGGTTCGGTGCCTGTGCCTGGATCTCAGAACCTGCCTTTGAATTCTCTCACAGCATAACCCCAAATTAATGCCTCCGCTGTGGAAAGTAAACCTGCCATTAAAGTGACAGAGAAGCAGCGAGTGAAGTGGCAGTTGGAAGAGGAAGGCTGCTTTCATGGAGATCATGGGAAGACGCGTATGCAGAGCTCTATGACTGCAGCACAAAGCCAGCTTGCTCTCAGGGTAAACTCTGACTCACCCAGACTGACTTGACACTGCTGTCTGCTGAGAGGATGTGCTGTAAAGAGTCGGGTCTGTGCCTCTTATGTGTGTCTGTCCCCAGAGAGGGCACACACAGGTCCCCTTGACACCAGTGGTTGCAGGAGGAGGCGTAGGTCACTCCTTGTGGTGCTCAGTGGTCGCCTTTCCATGCAAACAGCTCTTGGAGGTGCTGTAGGTGGTGTCAAACAGACCATTGCTCTTAATCCAATGGAACACTGTGCCTCTGGCAACTTACAGGAAAGGAGCACGGGACTGGGGGAAAACTAGGCTGCTCAGCGTGGATGAGGCTCCTCTGCTGGGGTTTGGACCCAGGGGGTGTCTCTGTTGGCACCCACTCGATGCTGTGGGGTGGTTTGTTTGTGTCCTCTGGCAGGTTAAAGCCATTCCTCCTTGCCCTGTCCCTACATACCTTGTCCCAAGCCCCTCTCCAGGTTTCCTGTAGCCCCTTTAGGCACTGGAGCTGCTCTAAGGTCTCCCCTTCAGGAGCCTTCTCTTGTCCAGGCTGCCCCAGCCCAGCTCTCTCAGCCTGGCTCCAGAGCAGAGCTGCTCCAGCCCTCGCAGCATCTCCATGGCCTCCTCTGGATTTGCTCCAAACCCATGGTGTTTTCCTGTCTCCCCCCATCATGCTCCAATTATCAGTGAGGTGCTGAAAGTGATGTGACTGTAATCGGCTGTCTGCAGGCTTTGGAGCTAATGTGAACTGAACAAGTGGCTGGGTGAGTCTCCTCTCTGTGTTTCAGGGTGTTTGCAGGCTTGGGAAGGCAGCTTGCTCTTGGCTTACACCTTGCACGTGTTGGTTTTAGGCCTCTCAAGACCTTAAAAACAAGGTACATACTATACATAGAAATGAGCACTATGAGGGCCGATTTTGGGGCTTGTTTTCTGGGGTTTAGGTTGTCTTGGTTGGAGTTCAGTGCCCAAAGGAGTTGCCTGTGAAAGCCAAGGACGAGCCTGTGCCTTAGGGCTGCTTGGAGCGGAACCAGCCCAAAATTCAGCAGTGCCCATGGGACAGTCCCGAGCTTCTTGTTAGTGGTGATCAGGAAGTGCCTTGTCCTTTATTGCTCCTCTCTTCAGTAAGGAATTAACTAATTAATTGCAGTAGCTGAAGAGAATCAATGGCTCCTCCAGTGCGTTTATTGGGCTGAGCTTCAGGAAGGTGGTTGATGCTGTCTTGGCTCTGCCACGGCTCCTGCAGACGAGCAGAGGAGTCAGTGCCTCTCTTGGTGCTGTTTTGGTGATTATGGGATGTGCAAGATGTGGGGAAAAGGAGCAGAAAGCAAGGAAGTGTCCTTGGGAATGGCTGGGTCCCTGGAGGCTTCTCTGGCTGTGATGCTTGGGGGATGCAGGGAGAAGGGACTGTGCTCCAGCACTGCTGCTTCTCCATCCCTCTGGCAGCAACCTATGCACATCCACATTGCTAATTGTGGGTCTAAAGGAAGTTGTGTGTTAACATAATGTCATTAGGCAGCACTGGCGTGGTGTGGCTCTTCATTTGAGGGGTGATGGATCGCTAGCTGAGCCTTCTGCATCCCACCAACCCTCCCAGGGCTCCCAGCATCCCACCCTGCCGCAGCAGCCACCCGCTTTGCTCTCCCTTTTGCCGCTAATTCAATCTGCACTGATAGCAAATCATTACTGAGGGGTATATTGTGTAAAAATGAGCTGTTAATTGAAGTTTTGTTTGCTTTTTCTCTTACCCTTGCAAAAAGCCTTGCATAATAAAAGGCCTGTAAAACTACATGTTGCCACGCTACAAATATACAAGGTGGGAAGGGGGCAGGGAGAGAGAAAAGAGGCAAAGCTGGCCTCCATTAGACTTTAATAAGCATGTGGAGAAAAAGCTCTTGTTAATCCCATCAGAGGCTTAGAGGTTTATTGCTCACAATTAAAATCTCATATTGTAGTGCTGACTTGATGCCACAAACCTCTCTGCCGTGTCCTGCTGAGCAAGCTGCTGGCATCTGAGTGGTGGTGATATGTGTCCTGAGGGAAATATCCCTTGGGAAATTAATGGAGCATGGAATGGTTTGGGTTGGAAGGGACCTAAAGCTTATTGAGATTCAACCCCCTGCCATGGGCAGGGACACCTTCCACTTGCTCCAAGCCCCTGTGTCCAACCTGGCCTTGAACACTGCCAGGGATGGGGCAGCCACAGCCTCTCTGGGCACCCCGTGCCAGCACCTCAGCACCCTTGCACCCTGAGGATATCCCTTATATATCCTATCGGATCTGGCTGTGGCTGTAACAGCCAAGTTTCCTCCCAGCAGAGCGCTGGAAGTGGATGTACATCCTGACTGCTTTTGGTGGTCCATTCACAAACAGATTTAGTGGCTGTGTTTTGAGGTTTGTCTGAGCTTCCCGATGACAGGAACTTGCAGGCAGGAGGTTGGTGCCACGAAGCCCGTGTCCTGCTGGTGCAGGGGTGGGTTCTGCTTGTTTAACAGCTTGTTTGTTATTTCGCTATGTCCTGTGGCAAAAGCAGCAAGCGCATTCCTGCGCTCTTGTTTTTGCCGTGGCAAAGGTTACGGCAGCGGCCTCCTCTCTGCCGTGTAAAGCAGCGCGCTTGCGAAACATCCCATTTGGTAACAAACCCTCTGATTCCCTGGGAATCACTCGCGTGTTCCCTCCTCCTGGGCAGTGCCCAGCGCTGTCGGGGCTGCTGCCTTCCCAGACCGGGTGCCAGCGACATTCCGGCTGTGTTTTTCCTCCCTCCTGGAAAGGCCGAAGCCCCAGAAGTGCCAGGGAGAGAAATCCGTATGTTTATTTTTAATAGGAATGTTGCTGTGGCCAAAAAGCTGGATTGGCCTTTGCCCATCTCCCCCTGGAGCTCCTCTTGCTGGGGCTGGTGCTGGTACCATGTGTCAGCTCCCTGGCAGTGATGCTCTTGGGGTCCGCAGCATCCCTGGATCAGGAGGGCTGCGGGCTGCTTTCCTCTTGTTCCCGTTGGCGGGCAAATCTGGTTTATATGAAGATTTGGGGTGGGGGGTGATAAATTTCCCTCCCTTAGGTGGTGTTTCTGGATGTGCTTTGGTGTTGCTGGTTGTGGCACTACCAAGTGTCTCCCATCCACTGCTGTTGGATGAGGCAGCTCCCATGGGAGCCTTTGGTGCTGGGATTGCTCCAGGATCACCCTGCAGGACACCCGTTCTGTACCCCTGGTGATACGAAGGGGGGGGTGATTTACTCCTCCTGCCCTCGCAGCCTGTCTGCAGAGGCTGGTGATTAAAGCTGCTGTTTGCAATTGTCAGGAATTACTAGTTATCAAAGTGGCTGATAATTAGCAGTGAATAAAACGTGCTCGCAATAATATTACATTAGTTACAGATAAAGGGATACCAGCCTGCCTTAATATTCACTTAAGCTTTCCTGATGCAGTTATCGGGGCAGGCTCTGGTGTCGTGGGAGGAGAAGGGCCTCCCAGCCCAATGTGCTCTGCGCACAGGATGCTGCCGGAGCAGGTTTGCTGTGAAAACACTGCAGTTTGGGGTCTCTGGATGAACCTTTCCTTCCCCATTCCCACTGCAGCGCTGCCATAGCTACGAGCCTCCTGCCTGCTGCAGGCAGGGCTGCGTGCTGAGCCGGGGGAGGATGCGAGGCTGGAGCAGGCAGATGGAAGATGCTCAATGTGGGAAGCAGGAGGCCCTCGGGCTTCCCCCTGTAGCTCTGGGAAGATGTTGGTGTTCCCAGTGCAGGCAGGGAGGGCTGTGGTGCTGGTGTGATGCAGGATCAAGCCTTTGGAGCGTGTTCCTCCTTGGGAAACTGAGTTCCATGAGGATGCTGTTGCATTAAGTGCCTGCTGCATTGATCATTTGGCTCTTGTGGCTCTGCTTAGGGTTGCTCCGCTCCTGCCTGGTGCTGAGCAAGCTGGTGCTGGTGGAATTCCAGTCGAGGAGCAATTCCTATCCAGCCCCCTCACTTCAATCCCAACCCAATGCCTCTGGAGCTGTTGATGTCGTGGTGGGACAAGGATGTATTTGGGATCTGGCTGTTGGGATGAGGGCTTTGTTTAGGTTCACAGACCCCAGGAGCTGCTGCTGTCCACCAGCAGCACGAGTGCTCGTGTTGAGGCTTCTCACATGCTCATCTTTTGCATTTGTGGGGTTGGGGTTACTCTGGCAGCTGGAGCTGTTGTGATCCAGGCTGTGCTGGGTGTCCCGAGCTTTATTCCCAATTTATAGGGGTGCCTTTTGTTGGATCAAAGGGGTCCGGGTGCTGCTGGTGGGACCCAGTTGTGGTCTGGGCTTGGGGCTAAACCAAGGGAGGTTTGCTGTGTCCCAGAGCTGTGCATCAGATGCTACTCACCATAAATATGACTGCGCCCACTTCAGCGGTGGGAAGAGCTCCTTTTTATTGTGTGGAGTATTTAAGGTTGCATTTGAGTTGTTGCTCTTAGTATTTTGAGTGGGGGGAAGTCCGTGATCCTGGCTTTGAGAGGAGCTGCCATTCAAGTCATGCCGAATCCTTCCCTTAACCCATCAATTTGTGCCAGGTCAATATTGGCCAAAATCAGTCTTGTTTTTATCCCAGAAGAGCTTGGGAGATGCATTGTTTTAGAATCCCAACCTGGTTTGGGTTGGAAGGGACCTTAAAGCTCACCCAGCTCCAACCCCTGCCACGGGCAGGGACCCCTTCCACTGGAGCAGCTTGCTCCAAGCCCCTGTGTCCAACCTGGCCTTGAACACTGCCAGGGATGGGGCAGTTCTGGGGGATGCTGTGCTGGGAGCGTGGTGGGATGCTCTGTGGCATCGTGGATTCTGGCAGCACCACTCACTGTGGCCTTTAAACCCCATCCCGGGCACATCCTGACCTGCCCAGCTCTGTGCTCCAGGGACTTTGGGAGCTGAGGTCTCAAGAGATGACACCAAGGGAGCATGGGGTGCCTCACCATCACTTGCTCGTTCCTCAGCTCTCAGTGGGTTACGAACAAGTGCTGCTGGCACAGGGATATGGAACCTGCATGGAGCTTCACTTGGGAGCATCCAGCCTTTGATACATTGCTTCACATAACAAAATACCAGCCTGCTGCTTTACATGCAAACGGGCTCTCCGATAACTCAGTGCTTTCTAAGGGAGCTCCCTTCCTATGTCACATTTTGAACATAAACCGGGTTTTCTGCTTCAGAAGAGCCGGGGACTCGCTGCTTTGTTGCTGCCCAGCCTTTGTCTCCATCCCCAGAGACCCTGGGCTCTGTGTAGATGTGCAGAAGCAGTGGAGCTGAGCGAGTGGCTGATGCACAGAGCTCACCCCAAGCTCACCAGGGGTATAGGGGGGCTGCAGAGATGTGCTGGGTCCATTCCTGTGGGCTGGGGACCTGCAGCATCTCCCCTTCCCTGCCCTCCCCACCCTGCTCTTTTTCTTACTGCTTTCTGGTGTCTGATCTGTTATCACTGTGTCTCCTTCAGTAAGTGTGAAATGGGAGCCGCTGGGCACCATCCGAGCACAACTTGTTATTGCCTCTTATTGTCTCCGTGTTAGCTCCTGGACAAGTTAGGAACATTTGCCATTTCTTTTTAATAAGGTAGTTGGATTTATTCCATTTCTCTTCCCTGTCGAGGTGCTTTCTGCCGTTAATTGATGCATTATGGTCTTTGTTTCCTTTGGCTATGTGGGAGCCTGTTCCAGGGCGTTGGCTGGGTTAGAGCCAGTAAGATATTGCTCGGGAAGAGCAGCATCACCAACCATCCCAGACAAGCAGCACCTCCAGATTTGGTACCAAGTGATCTACCCAAAGCCAGACCATCAGCTTTTGTCACCACTATTTATTAACTTATTCCCCTTCCCTGGTCAGGTGGAGAAGAACAGATTGTTTCTCAAAGGTGTCACTCGCTCTTCATTTCTTTCTTAGCAACTTGTGCAAGGGGCAGGATACAATCCCAAATCCTTGCTTTATCCAAAACCAAGCAGCTGTCTCACCCCTTTGCCCTGCAATACCAGGGTGACACTGCTGATACCAGGGTGATTGCTTGAAGAGGGACATGTTTCCATACAGATTAACTCGGGATTGCTGCAGCTTTGGGGTAACAAAAGCAGGATCAGGCTCTCTGCAGAGATTTCCTCTGTTTCCTTGTCTGTTTTCACACATGGGGCTGTGACAATCTAATGACCTTTCCCTTGCAGCTCCGCGAGCGGAGGCGAGTGCGGTGGGGACTCCCGCATCCCAGAATAGTTTTCCTCCAAGATCTTCCTGTCCAAGCCTCTCATTGCAGCTCGCTTTTTGAAGCCCCTGTGGTTATTTCAGTTAGCGCTAATTACTGGCATGAACTAATTAACGTGGGTTGACTTTCCTCTTCTTTTCCTAATGCTTTTTTAACCCACTGCCACATTCCAATTAGGGGCCTCATGCAGCGGCTGGACTGGAATGAGTCAGAGCAATCACAGTTGGATTAAAGCGTGTGCTTTACTGAAGGTCACCAATATTTCCCCATATTCCTGATGTCGTATATCGCTGCCTGCAACAGGAGGTAGCCTGACCTCACAATAAGCATCTGAAATGTCTTCAAGTTTGCCTCCGTTTCACTGCAAGAAGATCTGTGGGTACCACATCCATAAGTACTGGATGTGCTGGGAACGGTGGCACAGCAAATAGCCACAGGAGGCTCCTCATCAGGGCTGCAGACCTTGAGGGAAGTGGTCCTGACCTCACAGGGACCTTGCTTGTTTGCATCTATGGAGGTGGCAATGGAGAGTGGATGCTGAATGGAACGTTACCTGCCTGCTTCTGCTTGTACAAGGGATTTCTTTCGCCTTTGGTTGCGTTATTGTAACCTGCGGTGTCCTGCGGGCTCTGGCTGTGCCCTGGGTTTGCTTCCCTGCCTGACAAGACCCATTGGAGTCTTTGCGCTGGGGAAAAGCTGTAGATCTGGTGGTGATAAAGCCTGCAAAGCTGCTGTTGCAGTGATTGTAGCTCATTTAGCAAGGGCCATGGCGAAGGAGCCTTCTGCTCCATGAAACCTGGTGTTTCCCATCTCTGAGGTGAGAGCGATGGCAAGCCGGAGGCAGGCAGCAGTGAGAGCAGGGCTGGAGAGCCCCCTGCAATGCCTGCAAATCAGTTTCCATTCTCAGTCTCTTCCTGCCTTACTCGTGTCAGGTCACGATGCTGAAGTTCCCCTCTTTCCTTTCTGTGTCATCCAGGTTTTGCTGGCAAACACTAGTATTTCTGCCTGCTCCTCCAGCTGCTGCTGGGGATGGAAGGTGCGGAGCTGCTGGTGCAGAGTTCCTATGAGCTGGCACAGTGGGGCTGTGAGGGTCTCCCCCCTCCCAGAGGGGCTTGAACCGAGCACCTCACCCGTGCACCTTATAATTGCTGGGTGAAGGGAGGTGAAAGCACCTGATTAAACTGCAATAGAGAGCAGATAGCAAATATGTGATGAGTATTAATAGTACCGGTCAGCCTATATTATGCAAATGAGGGGAGAGTAGAAGATTTAGTTATTCATCTTTAACCTTTACTTTTGTTTAATGTGACCTTACCCATCAAGTCTCTCATTACTGTCTCTGCCTGTTCCATGGATGTTCATTTACTCTGCTGCCATCAATCCACCAGCTAAGCCTGTGTTCCTGTGCAGCCTGGACATCCCTCCCTGGGGATGCTCACAAGGCATGGGTCCCAGTCCTATGAAGACACAGGGACTTGAGGCCCTGCTCCCCATGTTTTGGCCTTGGTTACACCAGGTTGTACAGCCACCTCCATGGACACACTCCCTTCTCTTAGCTGTGTGGTTATGCCTCTATCTCCTACCAGTTTTATAGCTCTCTTTGGGTGGGATGGAGCAGCCTGGGGATGTCCAGAACATCTGACCTTCCTCTGTGTGCCCAGCACCATGGTGTCTGGCCATGGTGTCTGCCAGGTGTTCTTTGGCCGATGCAGATGAAGTCTCTGGCACATCCTTGAGTTGTGGCTGGTTTTCATGAGCCATAGCCAGGTTGGCAGGAATCCCTCATGGGTACAGTGCAGTCTGTTTGCCACAGGGTGTCTGCTTGAACTCCCTGCAGACTTTATGCAGAGCTGGACACTGTTGGTTTTGGCCGTTGTTCTTTGCTTTCTGGAGGTTATAAATGGCGTAGAAATAGGTTCCAAGTTTCATCAGGCTATCTGGATGAGTCCCACTGCACTAACACTGGGTGGTTATGGACGTGGTGTCTCATCTGATGCTCAAATGGCTCTGTTTTGAACAAACCTTTTCCCTGACAAGCTCCATCCAAGCTGAAAAAACAGGTACCCTGCTGCAAAGTCAGCTTTGGCAGAGGTCAACCCAGCAGCTCAACCCTCTGAGCTGCTCTTGAATGTCTCTTCTTGTCTGCTGGTCTCCTTCATGTTGACTTTGGAGTTGTGTTTATGGAATTGTATTTCTTGTTGTCAATGCACGTGAATTTTGACTTTCTCTCTTAGCCCTGTACTTGTTGGCTCCTCCTGACCCTGTTCTTGATGCTTCTGCTGGAAATGACCATTTAGATAACAACTTGGATAGAAAGAGGGGACCCAAAAGCCACCTCTCCATGCAGCTGTGACACATGCCCTGATTGGCTTCCCGATACGTGGATGCCAGAGCAGCTCCTGAGGATGGTGCTGGGAGAAGGTTGATGGGGATATGTGGGGAAACCCTTGACCTTCTCTCTTGCCTTGCAGGGTTTCAGCGGGCCTCCGCACGCAGCGTTTGCCTTGAGCTTCGACCAGCGAGTGATGAAGGAAAAGTATGAGCATGAAGCTGCCCATCAGCTGGCCTACGAGAGCGAGTTGTCCATCCGGATAGGTAGAGCTGGGCTCCATCCAGGCAAGCATCCTGTCATATACCACCTGCAGAGTGTACGGGGGAAACCCCCCAGTTACGCTGGCCCCTAGGCTGTCACGTATGTGATTGAAATTAGATTGGCTCTGACATGTGCATGCAGAGTGCACCTTCTCTTCCCTCTCTGGATCTGTCTCTCTGCTGGCTCCTATTCCAAGAATCCTTACTTCTGTTTCTCCTTCAGTTCTCAAAACTACTTGCACGTCTGTCTGTGCCCATAAATTATTGATAATTAGATATCTCATCCACTGGGGAAATGAAATCATCAGCTTAGCTTGAGAGAAGTTGATTTCCAGTGTGGGTGCAGCTAGTGCTGGCCCTGCCCTTGCCAAATTACACCGCGTTGAAGGTGCCCCATGGCAGTGACCCTTGGCAGCCCTCCCTCGTTACAGGCTTGCGCTGGCATTCGTGCTGTCACTCCTTGTTTTGGAGGTTAATGGAATCGTAGCTGCTGAAGTGTGGAAGAAATTGTCTCGTTGGCAGCCGTTCCCTCCTGAAACAGGTCTTTAAAGAAGGAACTTCTTAGTCAAAGTGATGGAACCTCATCAGGCTCCCCTGACTCCTTGGTGTGTACGTGGGACGGCGGTGGCCATCCTGCCTGCATGGGGATACATCCTCTGAGGCACCACAACTTTCTTTTCCTCTTATTTAACAGCAGCTTTTCAGTAGACAAATGTAATTGAGTGAATTAATCCTATTGCTTTATCTTGGTTGGAAAGTGAAATAGTGGTTTACGGTATCTTGAGTACAGCTGGGAGCAGATCAAGATGAAGAACTGGTTCTTCTTTTTGCTACCCTCTTAAATCAGGCTGTAATTTAACCATGTTGCTTAATTGCACGTTTCATAAAGTGTTTCAAATCCATGGGATTTTTCAGCATTTTAAATACCAGCTTGGATTTTTCCAACGGGATGGGAGGAAGTTTTGTGCTGGACTCAGTGGGCTTTGTGTCCTTGGAGTCCTTTAGCTCCTGGGGCAAGGGCAAGCTCAAAGGCTGCTCCAGCCCTGCAGGCTCTAAGGCTGTTGTAAGGTTTGTGGTGGCTTTGTAAGGTGGAAACTTTCCATCCCAGGTACAGTTCAATTTTGTTCCTCAAGATCAAACTCAGAAGCAGGCAGCCCTGCACTTGGCAGGGACGTCAGCTGCTGGGCTTCCTGTTTTCATCTGCTCTTAGCTGCAAACAATAACAGTGCAAATGGTTTTGAGAATAGGGCATCTCCATCAGACTTTGTTGTTTTCCCTCTCTCTGGGGCAGTGCTATTAAGGATCCACAATACAGAGATCCTTTTATTGCCTCTTGCTATCGTTTTGTTGCTTACTGCAATGAACTCGGTGTTTTCACAAGACACCTCAAAGGCTTCCAAGAAAGCAGCTTCCCCCAGCGCTGGTGCTGCTTGGCTGTGCTCTGGGGAGCGCTCTGGGAACAAAGCCGGTGTTTGCAGAGTCTAATGGGTAATAAGTGGAATGTTTCAGACTTAATCACAGCTCAATCATTGACCCTTCCCTCACATCTCGACGTTTTAAAATCACTAAAGCTGTGAAAAGAAGGAAACCTCCCAGAGCCTTGGCTTGTGTTGTCTGGGAATGCTGGTGAGGAGCTGGGATGGAGATGGCTGGGAGTGGGAAAACGTGCAGCTCTCCAGGGCCCTGCGTGTCTGAGGTGTAAACCCTGATTTAACGTGGCTATAGGAGAGGCTGGGAGCAGAAATGATGGGGTTGGTCACATGTGTGGTGGGATCCATGTAGCCGCACTAAGCAAGGAAGGAGATTCCTTTTAGACCTGTGGAAAAGGAGATGGAGGACATGCAGTAGTAGCTGGCTGCCTCGTGTAAGGCACGTGTATCCATGTGAAATGGAGCATGGGTGGATTTGGTATGAATTGCAGTGAAAAGGCTGTGTCTAGACTTGGTATTTGATGAGTGGGATAATCACTAGGCTTTAATTACTACAAACGAAAGAGAATCCAGCCTTGTCTCTAATGTCTGGGTAGGCAAGGGATGTTATCTGTGTTTCTCTGCCTCCCTTGGAGCAGGTTGGGATAAAGCTAAGGAGGGTTTGTTCATTCCTCTGGGTGCAGATGAAGCCCTCTCTCATGCTATGGAGGGACCTGGTGGGTTCCCCCACTCCCTAAACCTCCCACTGCAGCCCATGGCTTGGGGCAGCTCATCCTCCTGGAGCCTGAGGCACTAAACCCAGGGGAAATGGCTTTGTCAGGGTCACCGCAGGCTGCGGGACTGGGAGGCCGGGTTTGACCCCTTAGATCATAGCTACGTGCGTGGTGTTCTTGGGTAGTTCTCAGAAAGGATTTACATTCAACATCCCACCTTGAAACCTGAGCTGTGACTCACGCTCCCAGGAGCTGTATATTGAACAGCGAGGCATGTTGATTCTTTATCGTGTCCTGGTGCCAAGTGATTCACGTCGCTCCAAATCAGATTATGGAGCGGAGTGGGAGGGCAGTGATATTCCCCAGCAGCCTCCTCCACTCTCTTTAACATCCTCACCCCTCTGCTGCAGGTGGGAGGTCTTGTGTTCAAGGAGATGCTTTCTAGGTGTGCCGGGGCAGAGGGGTTCGCAGCAGTGTGGCTGTAAAGTACCATTTTGGTACCCAACTGGGAGCATCCTCAGTGATCAGCAGAGTTCTGGTCTTGGGGAGTTAAAAGCAGTAGAATCTGAGCTGGCTGCTGACCCGAAGAGCAAATAAATATCTATTGAAGTACCTGGTTAACCAGCAGCATCTCTGCTCGCTCGTTGTCCATCCCAGACACACGGATGTCTGTGCCGAGGGGATGTGATTAGCTTCTGACATCGTGCTGCCGATGCTCTTAACTCCCTAACTTTATTATAGGGAATCAGGGCTTGCTTTAATGACTTGATTGACTTTTGGTGGGCCGTGATTTACGAAGTGGTGCCCTGGCATTCCTGCATGGATGTTCAGTAAGTAAATCCAGATGGATTTACTAATTGGAAAAAGATACTGGCGTTTGAAGTGGTGTACTTAAGAAAGGAAATTTCATTTCTTTTGTTACTTAAGCGAGCCTTGGGGTTTGGGGGCACTGTAGAGAAAGCTCATTGTATTCAATTAGGACTTTTTCCCTTCAATTTGAGCTGCTTCATCAAATCAGCTGCTGAGGTTTAGGCCATGTTTTGGCTGGGTGAGCCCTGGAGCAGGAGGTGGTGGGCTGGGGACTCCTGCTGCGCTCCCCAGGACCTGCTGGGCCCATCTCAGCAGCACCACCCAGCCTCTGCTCTAATTTTCTGCCTCCTTCCAGAGGCTGTCATAATTTTTTCCCCCATTGTCACTTTATGTTCCCCTTCCAAGGCAGTTATTGTGCACCAGGGCTGCTGGAGCAGACTGCACACAGGGAGAAGAAGACCCTGCTCACGTAGCATCTCTTTCATCAATGCCCAGGCAGTTCAAGTAGTCCTGTAGTAAACCCCTGATGAAAGCGAGAAAGGGAGCTGGGGAGATAAGAAGAAGCCAAACCCCTTAGGGACTGGTGCAAAGAGAGGGTGTGAGCTGGGCTGTAGGATTGGTGCTGATGCTGTGTATGGTTTGCTTCTGTCTCTGGTTGTGTTCCTGCAGCCAGGAAATTCACTTTTTGCCCTGTTACTGCTGGTATGTTGGCTGCTTGAGGAAAGTCCAGCTTTGTCCCAGCTTTTCAGGCTGCCCTGATCCATGTCTGTCCCACTGTGCCAAAGGAAAAGCTCCATAGGAATAACCAGCTCCCATCATAAGAGCATGAGTGGTTTGCTGATGCTCACCTGATTAATTTTCTCCTTGT
Organism: Psittacula echo; assembly: GCF_963264785.1. Classification (NCBI taxonomy): domain Eukaryota; kingdom Metazoa; phylum Chordata; class Aves; order Psittaciformes; family Psittacidae; genus Psittacula; species Psittacula echo. Next base: position 5,802,360 of record NC_137750.1, on the reverse strand, counting down.
TCCCTCCCTCCCCAGGCAGAAGCAGATGCTGTGAAGGAGGGATGATGTATAAAACCTCTCCAGCCATGAAACCCATCATGATTCATGAGGGTAGTTCACTAGGAGCCTCGCGTGTGCATCCGAAAGGTTCATTAAGTCATTTGCACCCCCTGTAACAGAAGGCTCCTTCTGCAAAATGGGATGTTCACCAGGTTTAGATGGTTCCAGCTGTATTTGTTATAGCATTGACACATTCACAACATGCTAGGTCCAGAAAACTGCTGCTTTCAAAAGACACCAATTCATTTTGAGTTTTAATAGCCAGCCTCAATGATGAACACCTCTGGCAATGTCTGTATTGATTTAAAACATCCTAATGCCCCTTTCTGGAGTGTTTCAAATGGTTATTGACCATCTTGTCAGGCTGGGTTCTGTGCTTGGTGTTTATAGTCATCACTAAATGGGGATTTATATACCCAGAGCTTCAGGAATAAATAAAACTGGAGCACATAATCCCTCATCAGCTGATGAAATCCCTTGTTCACAAGTAGAGCTGTGCCCCCTTATTCTGATCACAGCTTTACTTCTTGGAGGAGCAATTTTGACTTTACGGGGCTCAGTGGAGCCTGGTGGTTTGTTCTCCTTTGCTCTTGGTTGGTGTTGTCACTGGGAGTAGATGTTCCTTTCTTTTGCTTTCCAAGAATTATCCTGGTTATCTTCGCAGGACTCTGCTGCACTCCTACACTTACACAGCCTGCAGTGAATAACCCACCCAGTTCAGCAGGTTGCAATGGGTATAATTCATGAAGATTTCATACTCTGAACAGCCTGACCCACCAGGAGAGAGCCCGGGCTTAGTGTGACCCATGCTGTGTCAGTGCTGACCTTCTCCATCTCCCAAGGCTCTTGAGATGGGGATCTGTGCGTTGTGTATCTCATCTGTTTTCCATTGCTGATTTCCACCTTGCTGGGGGAGCAGAGCCTGTTTTCACACATCGTGGTGCTTACATGATTGCTAATAGGGAGGAGGAGGAGAACCAGGCTGCAGCAGCACCAGCAAAACAACTTCCAAGTGCTTTGGCTGGGTTTTATTTCAAGGTACTCTTGAGTTAGCAGTGGGTCTTCAAAGAGATCAGCTGCCCTTTGAAGAGGAGGAGAGCTCTTGAGTTCGAGTTGGGAGTAACTTTCAAAGCAGGGTGGTCAGACCCTTTAAAGGCTGACAATGGTTGAGGGCGCTTGAGGAATGGCCCCTTGGAATAAGCCTGGCACATTTGGTTCCTTTGTCCTTTGCTTTGTTCTCAGTTGAGCAGTGCTGTGACAAGTGTGAGAGCTGCTGGCAATGGGAACTGCTGCTTTATCTGCCTGCAGAGACAGGAGCTGCCTCCACGCTTGCTGCTTTCATGACCACTTGGACAGGGAGAAGCGCTGTGCCCAGAGGAGACAATGTCCCCTCTGCAGATGACATCTGAAATGTGCTCTTGGCATCTCGGTCTGCTTCCTGCGAGTGTTCTCTTTCATGGCTTCTCATTAACATGTCTGTCTTTCCTGGGCTTCATCCAGTGTGTCCTGAATGAAACAGCAGAAGGGCTTAGCCACAGGCTTCTCTCTTTAATTCTGTTCAACTGTTAGAGCTCCAGAGGAGTTACAGCCTTATTTCCATCGCTGTCGTTTCAAGACGTCCCTTCAAGGAGACCTGTGGGTGGCATTTCAGCTTTCCAAGGGAGCGGGTGTGGGTGGAAGAGGCCAACAGCTTGCTGTGGATTTGGTGTACACCAGTGCTGGTGGCGTTGTTGGAGGATCAAGTTGTGCCCTGCAGGCGTTGCGGTGGAGGATGCGCTGTGCAGCAATGCCTCGTGCTGGAAGAGCTTTGGTCTTTGAGGTGGCTTTTCCTGTAAGCCTCTTAATCCTGCCTGAATCAACACAGGCACAGATTTAACAGCACGAGGATGTGGTTTTCCTGCTCTGCTGTTTGCTGTAGGGTCTGGTCGGGTCTCTTGCCTATAAAGAAGAAGTTAGCAAGCAAAGAGGGCTGGGTGGGTGTAAGGTTCCTCATCTGAAGTGCTTGGTGGCAGATGAGCAGTGTCTTCATGCCTGCGGGTGCAGGAGGACCACCTCTTGGGGGTACTTCTCAGCATCACCCATGGATGCTGGGGAACAGGGATGCAGGTAGCATCAAGGTTCATGCACTGGCTGCTCCGCTCTGTGCTCCTTTTATTTCAGGGTAATTTGTTAATCTATGATGAGGCTTATTAAAGTCTGTTGAGTGACGTGCTGGTTGGGACCCACGCTCTGAAATCAGGTCTGTCAGTAAGCGGGGAAGCTGCTGGGAGGCTTTCGGTGCTGCTTGGGCCATTAATCAGGGGAGTCATTTCCCCAACTGGGCTTCGTTAACTCGGTGCAATATTATCAAGGAGCTTTAATTTCCTGGCTACACCTGACAATCTGTTAAGTCTTTAATTCTGCAGCTGTATAAAATGGGTTCCTCAGGGGCTCATTTCCATCCTCACCCTGTGGATGCACTGCTGTGCTCGGTGCCATGGTGCTGGGGTCACGCGAGTGTGTGCACACGTGTGTGCAAGGGTAGTTAGTCCTCTAGAAGTAACTTTCCTGACATAGAATCGTAGAATCATAGAATAGTTAGGGTTGGAAAGGACCTAAAGATCATCCAGTTCCAACCCCCTGCCATGAGCAGGGACACCTCACACTAAACCATGGCACCCAAAGCTTCGTCCAACCTGGCCTTGAACACTGCCAGGGATGGAGCATTCACAACCTCCCTGGGCAACCCATTCCAGTGCCTCAGCACCCTCTCAGTAAAGAATTTCTTCCTTATATCCAATCTAAACTTCCCCTGTTTCAGTTTGAACCCGTTACCCCTTGTCCTGTCACTACAGTCCCTGATGAAGAGTCCCTCCCCAGCATCCTTGTAGGCCCCCTTCAGATACTGGAAGGCTGCTCTGAGGTCTCCACGCAGCCTTCTCTTCTCCAGGCTGAACAGCCCCAACTTTCTCAGCCTATCTTCATATGGGAGGTGCTCCAGTCCCCTGATCATCCTTGTACATACATAGCGAGGTAATAGGGCATTAAAACATCTGCTTTAATGGAGCATCTCCAGAGACCTGTGTTGCATCAAACCCATGTCTTGATGTGCTTGTCCTGTGGCTTGGAGCTGGCCGGAGGCTTGAAACCCTGTCTGAGCACAGCTCCAGGCTGGAAGGGGGTTAGCACAAGTGAAACTTGGGAGAAACACCACCCTGGTGCAGCTGCCTTCAGCAAAGCCTGAAATTTCAAGGTTTATTAAACTGGACTAACAATCAGTATCATTGCCTCTAGAGTGGAGCTTGTTCTGGCTTCATTCAATAAGCACAGTAATTCATTTATTTCCTAGCTATGGTTCTTTAGTTGAATGGGGATGGGAATCAGTTTTAGTCACCCTGAGGATGTTTTGGAGGAGTGAAATGAAAATCTGGAGCTCTAGCAGTCACTGTGCATTATGACAGCAGTATTAGCTGAGGAGCAATGCCAGGGCATGTACCATGAAGCGGAGGAAGGCCATCACCATTGCTTTGAAGGAAAGGGAATAAACTCCATTAAAAGATAAAACCAGGGCTATTCCCCACATTCAAACTGAAACAACTGTTTTAAGGATAAGGAAGTGTGTAAAAAGCTGTAGCTCAGCTGTGTCTTTGGGCATCGACTGTGGCTTCGAGAGTGGAAAGGTGTTTGTGATGCATCCATCTGGGGCTTGGAGAGTCCCCAGATGGGGTTAGGAGAGGGCAATGAAGTGGTTCTCAGCTCCAGTGTGTCTGTTCAGAGCGGCTTGACCACGTTATGGTGACAGGTTGGGATCTATTCAGGTAACAGCCTGGCTGCTTTGGGGTTTTTAACTGGTGCCTGGTGGTGCTTGGGGCATGCTGGGAGCATCCCGGGAGCATCCCAACTCTGCTTCTGCTTTGAGCCACCTCTGAGCAAGCACAAACCTCCTCAGCAAAGCTGCAGCTATTCTCTGGGTGCAGAGAGGGGCACGGGGGAGCACCATTTTATCACCTAAAACCATGAAACTCTTGTGCAGAATTTTCTGTCTCACACCAATGGTTCCGGGGCTGCTCAGAGGTGGCAGAAGTTTGGCAGCACCCACTCTTTGGGTGCTCAAAGGCACTTGTGATGCTCAGCCTGTGCTCTGGAAAGCTGGGTAAATGAAGGCTTTGATCATGTGTGTGATTTGGAGGTGGTGGGTTGGGGCTGGAGCTCTTGGTGAGGTTTCCTGCACCGCTGCTGCTGGAGGAGGCTTTTTTCCTTCTGAAGGCAGCAGGATCTCTCTCTAATCACTGTTCGGGTGTGATTTGTGCTTTTGATTTCTTTCCCATCTGATTTCAATTGCAACACATTTTTGTTTCAGTTCACTGTATCCTGAGACACGTTCATGTCCGGGCCTCTCTTTTATCCTTTTCCACATGGTATATGGCACAGGATGATGGAATATGCCTTTTCACTAAAAATCGATGTTTTATATTCTACCTCCCACCAGGAAGCTTTCCCAGATACGAGTATTGATTGTGCAGATAAAAGCCCTCTTTACACTCTAATTGCTCTTTAAATCAGCAGGGCTGGTGGGTTTACACTCTAATTGCTCTTTAAACCAGTGTGGTGGTGGGTGCTGGCTGGATGCCATAGGATGAAGCTGGTCCCTGAGCAAAGATGATGAGCGACACACCAAGCAGTGGTCATCTGAAGGGCATGGGTAATGCTTTGAAAGAATCCCTGCTGTTGGCCGTGTTACCTGGAACCAGGAGCTGCTGTGGTGCAGCATCACCTCCTGCATGACTCCAGCACTAATGGTACTTCCCAAGGTATTTTCAGTGCATCCCAACAGGCTCCTGAGAGGACAGCTTGGCAGCAGGGATACACTGCGATGTGAAACGGCAAGTAGCTGGTGATGCTCCACAGCACCTTCCCGGGGTCCCTATACCTGGAGGTGGCACTGAGCCGGTGGGTGCCTGCTTTGCCCCAATCCCTGGGGATACAGGAGGATGGATCCTGCCCACAGCCATGTGGGGTGGTGGTGTTGAGCCATAGAGTGTCTGATGCAGGAGGCAATTAGAGTCTTCCCATCCGTGACCCAGGGCACTGGGATCTGCTCCATCACTCCCAACACTGGTGAGTGTGGGTTCAAATTGCTCCCTGGGGAACAGTGCTGGGGCCCCTCAGGCCAGGCTGTCTGGAGAGGTGGTGCCCAGGGTTGGAGCAGGAGATGCTGTGTGGTAACAGAGGGATTTTACATACCAGAAGGAGGAAGCTCTGCAAGGGGCAGAGGTAATGAGAGCTGTGCTGCTGCAAGCTCCTGCCTCGCTCCGAGTCCCTGCTGCCTAATAAGACAGAAGCTGTGATTGAAGCTTTGTCAGTGCCTGGAGTTTTCCAATGGCTCTGTTTAATATGAACTTTTCAGGATTTAAAGAGAGGGAGCTCCTGCTGGTGCTGTTCCCGAGAATGGAACACAAACTGCAGAGCATCCCCCCCTTCATCTGCCTGCTTCCTTGAAAGGGAGAATAGCTTTGAAGCAGCTGCGTCCCCTGCCTCCAATCTGCCTGCTGCTGCCTGCTGCATCCCAAATCCACCCAGCGATGCCCAGGGGACTTGGTTGAAATGTGCTTTGTGATTGGGATGCAGGGAGGGGGATATGTGGGGCTGGGATGCTGGGGGATGTGGGGAGGGGGATGCAAGCATGGGGGATGTGGGAGACCCTCACACAGGCCAGGGCTTGTCCACACAGCAGTGATCCCAGTCTGTGCGGCTGCCGGGAGGTGCAGGAGGCTGGATAAATAACCCCAATTAGGGAATATCTGCCTTTCACACAGGCACCACTGAACTGAAATGACTTTTGGTTTCAAGCTGTGCCCATGTAATGGGTTAGCTGCTTAGACATCCTGTCCATCACATAACATCCCTCTCGGTGGGCTGTTGTAAATGAGGCTTTATTTCATCCCAATACAGAGGCAAACAGCGTTCAGCCTGGCTGGGTGGGTTATTGTTGGGCTCGTGGTTGTTTTTAACTTGGCTCGCCACTCAGCACAGAAATAGGCTGCTCCTGGCTCTGGAGTGGGATCCAGGGAAGCAGTGAAGCGGTGCTGTCCTCCCATTTGGAGGCTGCACAGGGAGTTACTTCATCCGGGTTTGGATGCAGAATGACTGCAGCGTATGAGCAGAGAGCTCAGATTGTGCTTTTCCTCTCTTATTTTCTCGTAGGCGGTGGAAGCAGGAGGGTTGGTGGGACTGGAACAGCCCCAGCACCCAGAGCAGGAGCCAAGCCTGGCAGCTGCCTGCGAGGGAGATGTGATGGGAACGTGCTCCCCCAGCATCCCCATTGCCCGGGATGGGCTGGGGGGGGACCAAAGGCAGCGGGGCAGGACCCACTGCTGGGTGTGAACCATTGCAGCCAAGGCAGCAGCCGGGTTTGGTGCTTTGCTTCTTGGGAGCTCCACAAACAAGGCCTTTGTTTTTCCTTTATAAAGACCTGGCGCTGTCTCATCTGTATTTGCTATAAGCTCAAACTAAGTCTCTTATTTTCTAAACTGTGTTATCTGCAAGTCCTGAAGCTCAAGCATATTCACTGCCATCTGTGTGTCTCTACCTAGCAGCAGAGTGCTTGCCCCAGGCCCTAGTTTTGCCCTCCTGGTGCGAGCTGAGCAGGTGATGCCCCCCGTGGTACATGCTGCTCAATGAGAGCTCTGGCCTCAGGGGCATCTGGAGAGAGGAAGCAAAGCTGAGATTGATTCTCTTCAAAGCCCTGAGATGTATCTGTGGCAGCAGATGGTGCGAACCGCCTTAAAGTCAGTATGAAATAGCACTGAATTCCCAATTACATAGAATTAAAGTAGTGCTTGCTTATCTATTTGTTTTCCTACCAGTCGTGGCTGTCCTCTTTGTACAAGGGGCTCTGGCCACGACGTGCTGCTTCCTTGCAAGCAGGTGATGGGATTTCACGGCATCCATAAGCAGTGTTCAGCTTTAAAAGAAGCAGTAAAGTATTTGTTAGGCTTTTTCCACCCAGGAGTCTTTCTCCAGTGTGCAGATGGGGCTGTGCCCTGGTATCCCGTCCCAGGGAATGCAATTAGAGTAACTTTGGGGTTTTTTGAAGCTGCATATTGTTTTCCAGGGGGAGCTCGGCAGCATTCCCAAAGCCTGGAGAAGTGGCTGATTGAGAAGAGCTCTGAGGCAGAAGCTCTTCCCTGTGAGGGTGCTGAGGCGCTGGCACAGGGTGCCCAGAGAAGCTGTGGCTGCCCCATCCCTGGCAGTGTTCAAGGCCAGGTTGGACACAGGGGCTTGGAGCAAGCTGCTCTAGTGGAAGGGGTCCCTGCCCGTGGCAGGAGCCTCATTGCTGGGTGCGAGAGCCGTGTGAAGCATCCATCACTTCCTGCGTTTGGTCAGGGTTTTGCTGGTTTGGTTCTGGGGTTGGGCCTTGGGGAAAGCAGGAGTGGCCCCAGGACAGTGTCTCTGTGTTGAAGACATCGGAGTCTCGCTGTGTACGGATCGGAAATGCCTTCAACTGAAAGCAGGAGTTTCTGGGAGGCTCAGTGCTGCGGCTTGCCATTGAAAAGGCAGATAAAGGATGTGTAAAATAATCCGTTTTTGGAATACTAGCAGAAAATGTAAGAAATGGGTGTTTTTTCCATGTATGTGTGTGCTTCCCGGCTGAATTCCCGAGGGAGGAGAGCTTAGCTCTGTTTGGCGGCTGAGTCATCCCACCCCGGGCTGAGGGAGATCGATTGGCCTTGGATTCAAAGGAGGAAAAAAGGAACCCAGCTCCTTGAAATTGATTCTTGAGAGGTATTTGCTGCCTTCCCCCAGATCCGGGTCTCTGCCCAGCCAAGGGCAGCCCCCAGGACATGGGGTCCTGTGGATCTCCTAAATGTTGAGGGCCAGGAGCATCCTCTCTGCTGCATCCCCACTGACTGCAGTGAGGAGCAGCGTGTTTCTGCTCAAGACAGGAGTTTTCATTCCTGAGACCATCACCCCAGATCCATAAATTGGAATTTACTGACGGAAAAATGCCCAGACCCTGAGCGAAGGCTCTTGTTGCTGCTGAGGCTGAGGATGAATCCTCCCTTTCACAAAGTAATGCTGCAGGTTGAGCCCTGGATTTGCTTTTCTGGTTTTACCCCAAAGAATACCCAAAACAGAAGAATTTAAGCATTTAGTAGTAGGCTACAAAGTGCTGTCAGACAGAAGGAAAAGCCTGGGATCCTTTCCTTAACGTGGGAAGGCATCTCCTGTTCTTCTGTCCGTTTCCTTCCCTTGCTGCAACAGACGGGTTTGAAACCTGCTTTGTTTGCACAAGCACTGCTGTAGGGGTAGAATTAGTTCCTGTGGATCAGGGGGGTAGTTTGTGTGTGCGATACCATTGGGATATCACACGCTGGAACGGCGAGTGTGGGATGATGGATTGTGCTCCTGGAAGTAGCCTGATGGTGTGGCTTCACCGGGAGAGCAGGCAGGAATCCAATCTGCTTGTCCCTTTGGGGGGAGCTGGGATTGATTTTGTACATTGGAGGGCTGAGAACAAAGCAGCACTTTTATTTTCCTCAGAAAGCAACTATTTATTCATTTTACTTTTCAGACTATGAGAATAGCCCCTTTTCCCTTGCGTTGGGTCTGCCCGTCCATGGCAGTGACCGATCCAGTGGGATCGGTGCCTTTCCCTCGCTCTGGGCTGTGTCTTGTGGAGGATAAGGATGGGAATCCCAGATGAGTCCCTATTCCAGAGCACATGTGAAGCTGCTGATCAGCAGATTCAACCTGGGACTGGGAAGCTCTCTAGGAACTGGCTTGTGAGGAGCTGGTGTGTGCTGGGGAAGCATCACCGGCTGTGGGTCACTGGTGTGCGGGACAGGATCTGGTGCATGGCCCATTACAGAGGCTGGAGCTGGTCTCTGCACCCCCAGATTCAGGCGCTGCTTTAGATTTTCTCCTAACTATGCCTGTGGGAGGGGGTTGGAACCGGGTGAGCTTTAAGGTCCCTTTCAACCCAAACCGTTCCATGAGCCTATGATATGCAGGTGTGTGCGAAATGAGGATGATGCCAGAGCACCCCTGGCCTGGAGGCAGGGTTGGTTGGTTGCAGATGTGGTCCTGATGTGCTGGGATGTTGGTGGGACCTTGCAGTGACAGCACTGAGCCCGTGATCGTGACCACTGCCCTGGGCTGCCATGGGGCAGTGAGCCCCATCCTTCCAGTGCGGGAGAGTTGCCTGGTCCCTTAATAGCTCCTCATCAAAATGCCTGTTTTCTTTCTAAGGTTGTAAGGAGATTGTGGTCTGGTCTTGTTCTTCCTTCCGAGATTCGCTGCCTCTGATCTCACTCAGATCAGAAGCTGTCGCCTGCCAAGGATCCGAGAGCCGAACATAGCTCAGCCCTCTGAAACGAAATGATTAAATCAGCTTGGATGTGTAAGATTCCAGCAGAGAATGATTCAGCAGCGCACTTCATCTACCGGGAGCTCTGTAAAGAGGTCTTGGAAGCTGGTGTGAATTAGTTTGCTTAAGAGGACCTGGTGCATGTAATTACATTGAGCATCGCGCTGCCGCTCTCACCCAAGAAATTAATCCTTAAACACGGCAGACATGAAGCAGGGAGGGTTTTGGCATTCCTGCTGCCAGGAAGCAGGCTGTGCCGCTCGAGGAGCAGCACCTTGGCCTTGTGGTTGCTGCGGCTTCCCACTGTGTGCTTGGCTTGTGTCCCGTCACCTCTGTCATGGTCGTCATCCCCTCAGCCCCGTGGAAGAGGCTGCCCTGGCACTGATGTTGCTGCGATCAGGGAGTTGGGTGTTTGAGAATGAATCCCTGTGGCTCTGGAGGCATAGGGTGCTGGTTTAATGGATCCAGGTGAGATTTCCAGAGGGTTGGTTTGTCTGGGCCATCACTGGACAACGCGTGCTGTGCCTTTCTTTCATCCCATTCCTCCAGCGCTTTTCCCTTTGAATGAAGAGCTGTGTTAAGGATTCATTTTCCCATACAAAAGTGCACCCAAATGCATGCTGGCAGCTCTTTGTAATGATGAGAGCTTTCCCAGGGAAATGTCCTGTTACGTTCCTGGTAATGTGTGCTCCATCCTTGGCGGTGTTCAAGGCCAGGTTGGATGAGGCCTTGGGTGGCATGCTTTAGTGTGAGTTGTCCCTGCCCATGGCAGGGGGGTTGGAACTGGATGATCTTAAGGTCCTTTCCAACCGTAACTATTCTATGATTCTATAAATCCCAGGAATTACCTGGTTTCTTGGGCCACTGGGGTTAGATGATGGCGTGCAGAGGGCTGGAGCAGTGATTTCATGTGGTACTCGATGGATCACTGGAGCAGCAGGGGAGAAGTTCATGAATTAGGATCAAGGTTTGGGGGGATAAAGGTGGTACTTGAAAGTGGGGGGAGGCTGAGAGGGGAGACAAGTGATGCAGGACCAGCAAGGATGCTCTGGAGCAATTGCTGGGAGCATCACAAGGAGGTACCCTGGGTCCCAAGGGAGCAGTGGGGGAGCGCTGAAGATGTGCTGGGTCTCTTTTCAGGCCAGGCTGTTACTGGTGTGATGTTTGAGCTGGGCTTTGGGCATCAGGCTCCACTCGCTTGGTAGCTGATGCTCTCTTTGGGGCAGAAGGGGGACCCACGGGTCAGGCTGGCGCGCTCCAGCGTCCTCCTGGCTCCAAACTTCAGACAGATCCCAGCAATAATCGCGTGTCTGAGAGCAAGTGGTAGTCAGTCATGCTGAATTAAACAACCTTTTATGAAAGCTCCTGTGCACGCCCGGATAAATGAAGGCGCCTAATAGACAGTGAGTCATGACACTCTATTTATCTTCCTTGCTGAAAGCCTGAGCAGATGCAGGGACCTCTTGTATCTGCCAGAAACGGTGGAAAATGCATTTGTTACGTACGGGGGGCTGTGGGGTGAGCTCATGCCGGCAGGCTGGGGCTGCAGTCACCGTAGTGTGCTAATGGGTGGCACGGGTGTCCTGCTTCCCTCCCTGCCACCAGCACGCAGGGGTGGGATCAGTGGCACTGGGCTGTGCTCGGACACCCGGAGCCTGGCCAGTTACAGGCTCTTCTAGCAGTAAATAAATGGCTATTTTTAAAAGTAAATCCTTATTTTGACCATAGTTGGGCAAGTCCAAGGAGCTCCGTTTTCGGCAGCTTTGTTCTCTGTGTGTGCAGACATTCCAGCAGCTCGATTTCCCCCACTTTGGGGACTCATTCCTTAAAAAAAGAACCTTTTCCCTTGGTGGTTTTATTTCCAGCTCCGACGTGATCTGTGCTGTCAGAGCTGATCAGAGCTGATGAGTGCAACCCGGGATTCCTGCCTGCTTCCCTTTGCCTAGCTCAGAGCCTGCAGCGCTCGCTGCCTCTCCCCGTACCTGTCTGTGGAGGGGATAGCAGTTATCCCACCAGAGGTGCTGTGCTTAATTACCTACAGTAATTAAACCTCTTATGGAGGTGCTGGGCAAGAGCAGCGTGCCTGCATGGCAGCAGGGAGCAGATGCTCGCTAACACCCATCTGCTTTTTAGCATCGAGGCCCTTTTGTGCTCCCTGGAATTCCTGCCACAGTGGCTAAAGGAGGGATGTGGAGGAGTTTAGGACCAGGCCAGGTTGGATGAGGCTTGGAGCAAGCTGCTCTAGTGGAAGGTGGCCCTGCCCGTGGCAGGGGTTGGAACTGGGTGAGCTTTAAGGTCCCTTCCAAACCAAACCATTCTATGACGAGCTCTCGGCTCTCTCTATGTGTGCAAGGAATAACTTCAGTTGCTTCTCTGCACTGTGGGTTGGGCAGTGGGGATTGATGGTTTCAGACTCAAGTGGTGCCAGTAATCCTTGAAACGAGCCTTTAAAGAATGGAGACTATGAAGAGAGATAACGGTGGTGCCCCAGAAGGCAGAGCTGTTGCTGTACTGCATTGCAATGCATGGTTGCTGCTGGGAGTGTGCATGTGTCTGGCTCCACTTCCTGAGGGCTGTTGATTTTGATGCAGTTTTTCTTCTGGGGCTTCCTTATGGTCAAAAAATGATGGAAAATGAGAGGTTGGGGAGAAGGGGATGGCGTGTGAAGGGGTGAGCTGGGGAATGGTGCTGCCTGCCCTACTGCAGCCTTCGGATGAAGGAGGGATGCTCATTACCGGAGTGATCCTCCCTCTGCCCAGGTCGCTGCCTGGCTGTGGCTGATGGCACTGACTCAGCAGCGATGCCTGTGGTGTTCCAGCGAGAGATGGGGTCCAGGATGGAATCTGCAGACCAGAAGTGCTGCTGGGACCTGTGTGCTGATAGGGATGAAGCCCAACTGCCACGGAGCATTTGTTACATCTGCTTAGAGTTAATGGAGCATTGAGGGTTTATGGAGACGAGCAGAGCAGGGAATGGGCTTGGGTTTGTAGAGTGAAGATGTTAATAGCATCACACCTGCAGTGAAGGAGAGCCTTTCTGTCAGGGGCTTGGACTGAATATTGAGCCTTTGGGAATCTTAGATGTATTCTGGGTAACTTTGATTTATCTCAGCCGCGAGGGGGGACAATTTAACATGCAATTATGTTCTGTACCTCGAGACAGGACGGCAGTGACTTGAGTTATTGTTTTCTTTAGCAAATCCTTCCTTCTTCCCTACCCCATCCCCTGATAAAGGCTCACACCCGGCTTGCTCAGCTTTTACTCGAGCAGCAATAACGCATAAAGCACATTTCCAGCTGCACACAAGCAGGTGCTGGCAGTGAGGAGTGTGGTGAGTGGTGTGGGGCTCCGAGGAGCCGAAGGGAATTTGGCAGCAGCTTTGCTGGAGCCGGGCCGGCCGCTGGCTCCGTGTGTGGCTGCTTGCTTCCCTGCTTCATCCCAATGCTTTGCTGTTCCCTGTGGGTGCAGTTATAGTGGATATCATAGGAACAGGTGAGAGAGAGACATTGCTGAGTGGGGGCTTTAGAAATAAGAGTATTTGATGCTTTTCTTCCTTTGCCTTGTTGCCGTGTGCATCAACACCAAACAATATTACAAATAGCCAGCTCATCGCAGATTTTAACAAGTGTTTTGAGCATCCATCTCTGCCTCCCTTCTCCCACACTTTAGAGACGGGAGCTGACAAAGTTTTACAGATGAGGGTGCTAATTCATCCCTTGTCGGTTTAAGCTGAAGGAAAGAATTATGGAGCCCATAGTAAGGGATTTGTGTTGCTCTGAGAGCCCTTAGGTCCCTCCCTCAGCTGCTTTCAGCTCCAGGTCCCTCCTCAGCGAGGCAAAGTCTTGTTGGAAGAATTTGATGGGGAAAAGATGAAGGAGGATTTTTGGAGCTTGATTTTTCCAGCATCTTAAGGGGGGATCCAGATTGCCATGAATGTGTTTGCTCTGGAATGGGGAAAGAAGGAGACATTGGGATGCTGCCCAGGAGAAAGTGTGTTCACCACGGGGTACCAGCTCCTATAGCAAGCTGGAGCTCCTCAGTGCCATGGGACTGGGCTGGAGCGGGAGGTTTGGAGCCAAATTGAGCCTAAAGTGGCTCTTAGGCCACCTAAAAGGGGTTGCACGGGCTCCTCACACACTTTTCCAACAGGGATTTGAAGAGCCCCAGCCCTGATCAGCAGCCTGGTTGAGCACACTTAATTTCAAGCATTTGAGAGCTGTAGGAGGAGAGACAGGGCTAAAGCCAGGCCTAATTGGAGAGAAGGAGAAGGGCTCTGAAGCAGATGTGAAAAGCTGGAGAGCTCCATAGGCTTTGGTTTGAGTTTGGGAGCCGAAGCAGTGCAGTAGCGAGGGTTTCTTTGAGCCCAGGGTAAATAGCGTGTCCGTCTGTTTGCATACCGCTTGCGCGCGCAGTAAAGCTGAGCTCACGGCTAACGCAAACAGTTTTCATTAAGAAATAATCAGAAATAAAAAGCCATTTCACATGCTGATAAGGAGCCAGTTGGTTTTTGTATTTCACCAGCAGTTTAAGCCATACTCAAAGCCATTTATCTTTTTCCAGTGCTGGCTGCAGAGGATATGAAAAATGCAGCAGGCTGCACATATGTAATTAAACTTTTGGCAGAATCTTTGCCCTGCAGCTTTGCTAAGAAATCCAGTAATGATAAATGGAGAGGAATGTATGGAGCACTTTCTGTGAACAAGACTTAAAATAATGTATGTGGTGCAGATAATTATTTGCCACATAATTGTCTTGGCAGCGTTCTCATGGGCCCCCTCGTCTGATTGTGTCAGCTATTCTTTAAAAGCCCCCTCCCTTGTTCTCCTCTTATCACTCCTCCAATTTGCTATTGAGGCTTTCCTGACTTCCAGCCAAATCCGTGTTTTGCTGTAATGATTGTTTTGTTCCCCTTAGCCTGGGTGAGATGCAGCGTTTCAGGCTGGGAGCGCTCCGGGTGCTGTGCTTTGTGTGACAGCCGCACGCATCCCTCCCGTGCCGTGTCCGATGCTGTGCCGGGATCACCCTTCCACTGTAATTATCCCTTTTTTCCTGGTTTTTAAATCATTTCCAGCACCAATCGGCATTGCTTGACCCGTGTGCACTTTGTAGTCTCACTGTTAGATGTGATGCTACTGGGAAAATGATGCTGGGGTTGTCTCTCTCGGTTTGGTCTTGCTGCCTTTATCCCCTGCTAATGCACAGATAATCTGTAGGAGAGGCAATTTGGTGTTCAGATTGTCCAGGCACACCACCCCCAGCACTTCCCTGCTGAAAGCTGCATCTCTCCTCTTTATTTCCTACATTTGCAGAGCGCTGTGGCATCCCCCCATCCTTTGTCACCGCTGTCCTTGAAGGTGCTTCAGATCTGCTTATAAAATGTCTAATGTTCATCAACAGTTTTGTCAGGAGTAGGAAGCAGGCTACTTGTAGGTAAAATATAGTAATAATTAACAAAAAAGGGATCTAATAGAAGTGGTAGGAGTGTGTTGGGGCTGGATGATCCCTTTGTGGGCGGCAGGCTCGTGTTAAGCAACAGAACTGGTCTGAGCATTGCCTTTTGTTCATGAGAGCCATGAGATGGATCTTTTCTGGTAATCTGATAACGGGGAGAGGGGGATAAGTTTCATCAGAATGGGGAAAGCTGAAGCTTCCCCTGTTACAGACATGAGATGAGCGCTGGCCATTGCATCCCTTGCTGGGCTCCTTCACGGAGGATGCTTATGAGCATGGGGGAAGTGTGGATATTCCTGTCTGATGCTCTCAGGTATCTGGTATCTGCAGGCATGGGTGGCCCCAGAGTGCAGCTGGGTCCCTCTGTGGTGCTTGCAGCTCCTTTCTGGGGCTTTCTCCCATGCTGGTGGCTATGCATTCAGTAGAGCAGGCTTTTCCTCAGCCAGAATTCACCTACAGACAGGGGTTGGGGGAGCTGAGATTGAAACCTAGAGCAGGGAGCTGGGAAGGCTTTGCTTTGATGGTTAAACACCAACAAAAGCCTTGCTGTGCCTTGCTGCAGGAGTCCTGGGTTACAGTGCAGACCCAGAGTGAACCCATCAAACCCAGGGACAAGGGAAATGAGGAGACAGTACAACTGGGATGAGGCAATGAAAAGCCCAATAAACCATCAGCTCAGAGCACTGAGGGATAACGTGCATGAGAGCATCGTGAGTGGCTTGGCTGGCTGGGTTGAGCTGGAGCTGGGGCAGCTCTCCCCTTCCTGAAGGCTCCATGTGTGTCCCAAGGGGACCATGAGCATCGTGCCACCACAGCGGTCCCCTCCCTGCCACAATCCCTGTGATCCCCTGGGAATGGGGCAGGAGAAATAGCCAAAAGGGAGATGGGAGCATCACAAGAGTGGGACAAACGAACGTCTCCGCGAGCAGAGCAGATGTCGAGGCAGAGTTGTTTTGTTCACAGCCAGAAAGTCAGGTTTTTGGAAACGCTGCTGCCATTTGGTTGATCAGTTCTGTCAGTGCCAAGCAAAAAGCAGCTTGGGAGGGGTTGGATTCTTTGGCTCATTCTGCCTAAACCATCGGGATGCAACTGAGCCATCCGGGTTTCCTTTTTACAGGGGCCTGTAGTGACAGGACAAGGGGGAATGGCTTTAAATTGGCAGAGTGAATTTAGATTAGATATGAGGAAGAAACTCTTCACTGTGAGGCTGGTGAGAATTAAACAGTGATGGAGCACCCTGCCTGGTGTCAGTGCCACTGTTCTCAGCGGGTGCTGTGAGTGGTGAGAGCGCAGTGGAGGTGCTGCTGCACTGGCAGCAGCAGCTTTTTTGGCCTGATTTAAGAAAACCCCAACTCCCTGATCTCACGTTGTGCATTCCCCTGAAGTCTGCAAACTGCAGAGCTCCCCCAGAGCCACCCAACCTCCACCTCCAGCACCCGTCCTGCATAAAAGCAGTCACTCCTGCTTTTATTGAACACTTGTTGCTCTCTATAAAGGGAGAAGTGCTGGTGTTTTGTCACTTGAATCTAAGTGCTCTTCTCTAAATGGTTTACATGGTATTTTTCCTCCTCCCTGGGAAGCCCTGAATGGCAGAGGGGGATTCCTGCACCTTTCTGCATCCTTACATCACCCTGCGGTGATGGGGCTGTTGGCAGCACTGGGTGCAGCCCTGTGGGTCAGCATCAGCTGAGGATAACTCTGTTTGTGGGACCAGGGGGATGTGTGCCAAGCAATTAAAGTAACACGGTGGTCTGGCAGAAGGAGGGGATGTCATCTGTAAGTGGCTTTAGCCTTGGCTGCCCCTTTGCCAGCCAAGCCACGCCAGCGTTCCTGCAGTGAATTGGACAAGCTGCTCCGCTGGATCTAATTGGCCTTGCTGTTGCTTAAAACCATATTTATCTTTGGCCCCATGGGCTGGAAGGGAGCTCTGCCATCAAACGTGACTGTGTGTTATTGACTGGGCTGGGATTCGGGGACAAAGTGGCTGGCTCCATATGGCTAATGACACTATTTAGCGGTGCAGCATCTTGCTGTGCGGTGGCCTTGTGGGGGAAAGCACGAGCGTTGTGGTTTGCAGCCCTGGTGACACCATCCAGGGATGCTTCTGTGCATGGGGGGGGGCAGGAGGTGCCTGCTCCCATTGCTGTCAAATGGGGTTTTAGTCTTTGAGCTGGTTTTTTGCTACCGAAGAATATTAAATTGTTGTGTGTGTTTTCCGCCCTGCTGAGGACCATTTTGGGATGCCTTTAGGTGTCCGTGTTTGTGTTGCAGATGGCCAGATGCGGTGTTGCTTTCCCAAGGTGACCTCCTGTGTCAATTTGCATGAGCCCTCTCATCCCAAGGTTCTTAATTGGTGCTGAAACACATGCTGTGTGGTGTGCGATGTGATGGCCGGGTACCGTCCTGCCTCCAAATAGCAGGGGAAGCAATTGGAATTCCATCAAAGCAGCTTCGGATGGCTCCTTATACTGTGTGTATGAACAAAAACAGGGAGAGCGTGGGTCAAAGGACAGCAGAGAGAATTCTGTAAATCCAAGGGGAGAGAATTATATTGTCTAAATGTCAAATCTTTAATACTGAGCCATAGCTGCGCGGGGTGCAGGAATCTGTGCTCCTCATGTCTTGGCATCCCTTCACCTTTTCATGCTGAAGGTCTCAGTGTGCGTGGGCTTTATTATGATGCTGCCTGGTGCTTGTTCACAGCCCTAATTGGGCCTGAGGTTTTAGTGGCATGGTTTTAGATAACTGATTGAAGTAAAGCTGATGGTAATGGTCCTGCTGGGAGCAGAGGTCTGGAAGAGCCTGGAGTTATCTGGTGATGTCTTAGCAAATGGCAGTGGCAAATCTTTTGGTGGCGAAACAAATAGTCACTAAATATAGCTCAATGCACTTGTTTTGTGAGTGGTGTAAGATCAAAATGAAGTGTTATAGGGCTTTTCTGTACTGGTGATGGCAATGGAACTGCAGACCTGCAAAGTTTGGGGCTGGGAGGGTGGGCAATGGACTTACCATGGGTCCCTGCTGCTCATCAACCTCATCAGCCACCGTCCCCAGTGCTTGTCCCCACCACACTGGGACTTTGCAGGGGTGGGTGATGCTGGGGAGCCGTGTGGGTCCCCAGAGGAGGAAGCGGAGGCAGAAGATGAACTTGTGCTTTGACTCAGGGGCTCCCTAGCCCATGGGCTCTGCAGTTTGCCTGGCGGAAGCCTCTACCTTGGAATGAAGGGGACAACACACACACCTTCAGCCCTGCTTTGGTCAGTGTTAGTCCTTCTCCCTGCTGTTTCCTTCTGGGAGGGGAGGCGGGAGGTGCCCCGCTCTGTCCCCCTCTCTTCTGACCTGTCTCTCTTTCTGTCCCTGCAGACAAAGGTGAGAACGGGGAGCCCTACCAGAGGAGGAAGGGTGCAGGGGCCACCCTGCCGGACACCCCCCCGGCATTCCCCGTGCCCAGGGATGGGGCCCCCGCGGCCAGCAGCAGCAGCTGGAGGCGCATTATGCTCATGATCCTCGCTATCACCATCCACAACATCCCAGGTAGGTCCTGCCCGTCCATCCCTGCTCACGGGCAGCCCCTTCCCGAGGCCATCCCGGGAGGATCACGCACGGCTGCTGCCACCTTCTCTCCCTTCTTCTGTTTCTTGCTGCTCGCAGATGGCACTCCCCAGATGGGTGCCTTGTGACGAGATCTCTCACGTCAGGTCTTGCTCTCGGTATGGTTGAACCGTGTGAGGTCTTGGCAGCCAAACCCCTCATAGAGAGAGGGACTGGGAGGGACCTTGAACATCTGCAGCCTCGCTCCCTGTTGCCAGCCTGTCGTGGGTGCACACAAAAAGGGGAAGGTTTTGCACTAAGTGAGCAGTAACTGGATTTCCTCCTTCAAACGGAGGGTCAGGGAGCCGGGTGAGGAGCCAGGTGCGGTGTGCACCTCGGTGCCGTGGGCTCTTGTCTGAGGGTTCCTGTCATTCAGCAAGCAAACAGGAAGTTCTGTAGAGGAGTGAACCAAGTGTCACCTGTAGCAATAGGTTAATGGGAACACAGCTCTGGCTGCTGCGGAGATGCTGCTCTAACCTTTCGTTGCTTGTCCAAGAGCACAAAGCCTCCCTTGGACAGTTACAGAGGCTCCGGAATTCTCTCTTGCATCTTAAAGGTCGCAATATTAAAGCTTAATAACCAGAGGGGAGCATGACCATGGCCTGCAGAAGGTCTGTGCTCAGCCCCTGTCCTGGGGCTTGGCTCAGCTCAGTGGGGTCTGTGGGTCACCATGGGGGTGTCCGACAGGTGCCAAGCCCTGTCCCACATTCCTCTTCCTGCTCTTTTCTACCTGGTGTGTGCCCTTCCAGCATCCCTTAGTGATGCTGTGGGTGTCAATGCCTGTTTATACTCTGTAGGGCCACTCACTGATGGCAAAACCCTGTGCCAACATCCTCCTTTCAGTGGGGCTTTGCCTCAAGTCATCCAGATGTTTTCGCATCAGAGAGGTTGGGACTTGAGCCTGCATCTGCCATTGTATTCCCCAGAGCCCTGCCTGCAGGTCGTGGGATGCCAGCACTGATTTCACCCTAATAAATAATTCAGATTGTGATTAAACCAAGAGCTCATGGCCTGCCCTGCTCATTAAGGGGCTCTGGTCTGTCTTGCATGAAGCAGATGCTGGTCCAGCCTCTCAGTGGGCAGCAGGACAGGCTTTCCATGAAGTCCTTCTGCTTTCCTGACAGCACCAGCAGCACTGTTTGGATCTGCTGCGGCCCCTGCCTGCAGCTCCGGGTTTGGAAACACTGTAATGCTCTACCTCAATTAGCAGCCCTGCAGCACAAGGCTGACACTGTAATTAGTGCAGGCTCCCGCAGAGTAATGACACCTCAGGGAGCGCGTGGGGCGGCAGGGCCTGTGCTGGGGAGATGCACAGGGATGCTCCGTGCCTCTGTGCGATGCTCTGGTTGCTGCAGCAAGGAGGATGCAGCCCATGGGTGGCTGCTCCTGTCTGTGTTCACCTCGCTGGATCCTGGGTCTGCCCAGGGGCTGTGATGGGCAGGAGGTGGTTTTGGTCCCCTGAAACCTGTGGTGTTGTCACATCTGAGCCCAAACTCTGAAGTCCCTTTGTCTGGTGGTTAAAACTTTGGACAAGGGCCTGTAGGGACAGGCCAAGGGGAATGGCTTTAACCTGCCAGAGGGGAGACTGAGATGAGCTCTTAGGCAGAAGCTCTTCCCTGTGAGGGTGCTGAGGCGCTGGCACAGGGTGCCCAGAGAAGCTGTGGCTGCCCCATCCCTGGCAGTGTTCAAGGCCAGGTTGGACACAGGGGCTTGGAGCAAGCTGCTCCAGTGGAAGGTGTCCCTGCCCATGGCAGGGGTTGGAGCTGAATGAGCTTTAAGGTCCCTTCCAACCCAAACCATCCGGGATTCTATGACTCTAAAACCTTCACCAGGACCAGGTCCATCCCTGTTCTCCTCTCTCACTGGTGGGGATTGGTCTTCTTCTTGTATTGCCAGCAAACAACAGTTTTCTTTATATTGAGTCCCATTTTGGGCTGAACACGCTTCAGCCTTGGCAGTGCATCTCTCTTCAGGCCAACATGCTGGAAGGCAGTTAATGTGTGGGTGACACAGTGGAATGTAAAGACAAGCCTCTTGCATTCAGTTGTATTTAGTGGGCTCTGCTGGCAAGCCAGAGGTTGGTTCATTTGTTCCAGGGCCGGGAATGGCAACGTAAGGAATAAATTGATGATGACAGGAGATGCCAAACCACAGACTATTGCTGGTAATTAATATTCATATATGCTGGGTTTAGTGAAACATTAATTATGCATTTAATCAAGCCCTGTTGATTCTGGTTTATCTTTGTACCTCGGGTGGTTGTTATGCTGAAGACTTCAGATTAATTAAAATGTTACTGGTGTATCACAAATAACAATTAGCGAGGTGTGAGTAGAACCGCCTTTCTCTTTGTGCCTGTTTAGAAGGGAGGAGGAGAGCCCGGTGGGATGGAGCTCCTGGGGCCACTGCTGGCTCCATGGGGAGCTTCTGGTGGGGTCTGCTTTGCTCTGAGCCCAGCCATGGTGGTCTCCAGGCTGCGTGAGATTGGGGGTTCCTCTGATGGGGAGATGCTGCAGGAGCCCTGAGTGCTTGTGCTGCTCTAGGTGAGGAGAACAGGACCAAGGCCATGTTCTGCAACAGTCTTTGTGCCTTGGGGCTCTTATTGGCATCGTGGTGCTCACAGGGGTGTTGTGGGCTCTGTGCTTCCCTGAGGAGCATGATGCTCCATCCCTGGTCACCCCGAGGAGCATCCCCACTGATGTACCCCCTTCTGCTCTTGCTCCTGGGGAGGCAACGAAGCTGATCCCAGTTGTCACAGGCACAAGGTGATGCTTCCAGCCACCCTGATGTTGCCAAGGAAACCTGCATTCTCTTGTTTCTTTGCAATATGGGCAGGGCAGGGTGATCCTAGACCCTGGCACATGCCATAAACATTCCCAGGAGCTGCACACAGAGCTGGAGCCATCCCCTTTGCTCCAGCCCTTTCCTTCCTGCAGGAACAAACCTCGCTCTTCTGTATTCAGTTCTATCAGTCCCTGTTTGTCCCTGCTTCAGTTTCTGCAGCGTTTCTGCCTCAAGTGTCGCTGTTCAGTGGAGGTGTCTGGGGGGAAGTAAATGGGATGTGTCAGTGATGCTGCAGCATGCACAGAGCACCGACATCCCCTGCTCACCCCCAAACCTCACGTGGCTTCACCTGAGGCTTTATCTTCAGTTCCCTTTGCCAGAAACAAGCTGGAGTCTGTTTTCTTTTAATAAGAAAGAACAAAGCAAGGAGCAGAGCAGTGTGTGTGAGCTAAATACTGAACAAATTCAGCCTTGGCGGCAGAGGTGCCGGAGAGGAGGCAGGGATGGTGGGATATTGCTGTGGGCAGGAGGGAAAAAATGTAAATGGAGAAACTGACAGGTGGTGACATCGATGGGAAAGCTGAATGAGTGTCCTGAGAAGCTGTGCTGTATCAGGGGGAAAGTCCCTGCATCCTTAGATGACGGCATCTAAATTCACCCCCTTTGGGACCATGCTTGAAGATGGCAGCAAGAGGCAGCTGGCTGCACTGAGGTTTGGTCCTGGCGCTGTGCTTTGGCTTGTTACAGTGTTTTGGGGACCTTCCTTCTTCTTAGAAGAGATGTAGCCCCAAAGCTTGTAGGTCACATTCTGGCTGATGCTGTGGGGGAAGACATAGCTCAGTGCAGAGGAGAGAGTGCAGGGTTTACAGCGCTGGCACCCTGCTTGTGTCCCCCATCATCGAGGCGCGACCAAGTCCTTTACTTACAGCAGCAGTTCCTCGTGTTGGTGATTGACTTCAGCACGTCCTGCGCGTCCCTGCAGCAGCTCTGCGGCACTTCTCCATCCCTAAGGAAGGAGCAGAGTCTGGCAGCCGGTGCTGCTGCTGCTGTTCTGTCCCGAGGAAGCAGGGGTAGAAGGGAAGTCTGCACCAAAGGATGCTAAATGTCACATTGATTTGAAACACGCTTGTTTGCAGCTTCGCCTGGGAAGGAGGATGGTTCAGTTGAGTGCCCTTAGCCTGGATAGCGTGAGACCTGCCTGCTGCCCTCTGCACCCTGGGGTTGGGGGTGGCCCCAGGAGGGGGCTCTGCCTGCCTGGGGATGGGGGCCGCCTGGATGCTGCTTTTCTTTATGGCTTCTTCCAGCTCTGCCCAGTTTTAATGTCCATTTGTGTCTCCAGCTTTATGACTGTCTGGGGGGGAGAGGAACAGACGGTGAGGTTTGGTTCTGGTTGTTGGCTGATGGGTGTTTTTGTGCAGGCATCTAATGCTGGAAATAGGAGCTGCATCCCTGAGCTCCATCACTGCACACCGTTGATGGGGATCCAGCCAGGTGGACGAAGCTTGTGGGGATCCCAGCATTGTCACTGCTTGGCCATGCCCCTGCTGTGGACATCTCCAGTGGTGAACAGTGATTTAGTCCCATCCATCACTCCTTGGCTGGCCTGTCAAAACCAGCTCCATGCATTGAGGGCTGTGGGTGCGTGATGTAGGTGTGCAATGTGCTGCTTGGTTGTCAACTGGTGGAGATGTGGCCGAAGCAAAAGGATGTCTTCCCACCAGTGAGAAGGGAGCTTCACAGTGAGGTTTGTACCTGAGCCGCGGGGTGGTGTGACATCTCCCAACCCAGGTCCCGGTTCAATGTGATCCATCAGTGGGTGCGCGATGGGATGCTGCAGCCTGCAGCTCTTTAAACCTTGAACAAAGCTCAGACAGAGCTTGTCCGTCAGACCCAAACCTAAGCTGGTATCTTCTGTGTTGGAGCTGGTCCTCAGATGATGGTGAATTTGAGGATGTGGAGGAGGAGGGGATGCAGAGAGAGGTTTGTGGATGGCTGGAGCAGCACAGCAGTTGCACACTGTGGTGCCAGATTGGTGTTCCTTGGGAGGGGGTGATTTCCAGGCTGGTTCCTTTGTCATTAGCAAAAACTGATTGAATTAATTCTCCTGGGCCAGGCGCTCCCATGCACTCAGCCTCCCGAGAGAGAGCTGGGGCTGCGAGTGTGATATTGCATCTCAATTATAAAGCAAAGTGATTATTTCTATGAATATTCTCAGAGCCCCATTAAAAGCTGGTAACATTCACTTTGAATGATGGGCTTTTTTTATTGATCTGCTGAAACGGAGACTATTTTACCACTGTTGACTTTAATAAGTGCTTGGCACCCACTGGGGCTCAGCAGAGCGTGAGAATAGGAGCTGTTTAGCTGCACTGATTAATCTGTGTGATGCCTCTCTCTGAAATTACAGCAAATCTCCTTCCACCATCCCTTCTGCGGGTTGCTTTGCTTCTGATGGCTGCTCTTGGGCACTCTTGGAGCACCTTTAGTTTCTAGGAGGTGTTATTTTGAGTGAGAAAAAAGGAGAAGATGATTTCTCTGCACCTTGTGTTTGAGACAAGAGGGTGAAAAAGATGTGGATGAGGGAAGGTTGAGCAGGTGTGCAGTGATTTGATGGAGTTGAAATGCTGCAGAGGGTCGAGGGGAGCCGAGGGACCGGCTCAGCCTGCGCTCACAGCTTGGGAGGATGTGGAGATGCGTGTTTGAGCAGTCATGAGTTTCTCACAGCACTTTCTGCTCCGGGGAGAAGAACCAGCCTGGGCCGTGGCTTTGTGAGGCTGCTGCGCAGCACATCTCTGGTTTGATTTCCAGAGGGACCCTTGGGCATGGATGCGTCAGGGATTGAGTGGCTGTTGTTTGCGATGATGCCGTGCTGTGATGGCCCTGTGAAGCGGCAGAGGAGAAAGGTCAGCTCAGATGCAGCCCATGGAGGCAGAGCTGGGGGCTCATCGGGGGGTTTCACACAGCGGTGACTCATGTGGGATCAGGAGCAGCGCAGCCGCACGCGCTTGGGGAAAGGCGGCTTTAACCTTTCATTAAACCTCCCATTAATTGTCACCTTATCTGCATGTATTTTGACATTTTCACCTATTAAGCACCTCAATGGATTGAAGTCACTTGCTCAAAGTTGTTAAGCTTCTGTGCTGAGGGGTGGAAAGCGTGGGGAGGCAGCCGGGTGATGGTGCCAGGAGGAGGATGCAGGCAGCAGCCTCAGCCATAGGTAATGCTCTCAGGACTCAAGGGGAAGATGCCACCAGCAAAAACCTCATCCTGTGAATGTAGAAACTAAAGAGAAATCCTCCCATGGGCACAACAGGGCTCTCCTGGGTGCCTGTGCATGCTATGCATCGCCGTTTCCTTGTCCTCTGTGCATCCAAGGCCTGGAAAGCAGGATCATTACCTGGTGTGCAAGATGCCAATACACATAGAGTCAAGGTGTACATCAATGGGAAGTGCCCTGGCTCTGGGCTGCTTATGGCTCCGTGGCCACCAGCTCGGCTCCCTTGGATCTTCCCTTTGCTCCTCCTGGGCAGACAGATCTTTGGGGTGCTCTGTGTGTGAATAACAGCCTGATGTCAGTGTAATTCCATGTATTATGTGGGCACGGTGGGAAGTTTCCCTCTGCAGCCCATCACACTGGCACTGTTAAAGGAGGGGGGGAACATGGGCAGGGGGATGAGAGCTGCGGGGTCTGTGATACCCCATTGACAGCAGCTCGTATTTCAAAAACTAATATGTGCCCAGACACCTGCGAAGCCAGCGGGGAGCTGATAATGTTCATTTATCTCTGAGGCATCGTTTCGAGTTGGGGATCGGTTGTTTTATAAGTGGTAACAGCCACGGAGGTGACAACAGCCAATTAAAGACAGTATTTTCACCAGCTGGAATGAAAGCCTGCTGAAATATGCATGGGGAGCCTGCTCGTCATCCTTATCTCCACCAGATCTCGCAGGTCTGTTGCATTAGACGGCGGTGAGCAGTGGCCTGAGAAATCATCTTGTGCTGGAAATGAAACATTAAATACTTGGGATGGATTCGGGTTGTGTGGGGTCGGGAAGAGCCTGTTTCCAGCATGGATCAGTCCCTGCTTTTAGGGTCATTCTGGTTGGTTAATTTGGGAGAGTTTTCTTCTCCCAGAGAAGCGTTCCTGTGATGGAGCAGCTCTGGGATGCTGGGCGCTTACTCTGATTCTTTAAACCGGGTACCTCTGGTGTAAGCAGTGGCCCTGTGCTGCCCCATCAGCTCCTGTTTGGCCGCTGCAGCTTGATGGATTGAAAGGATTTATTTCACGTTGTTGTGCTTTGTAGGAAAGTGGAACAGGACGGGATGGAGATGGTCTGGCTCCTGCAGGTTAAACCAGGAGGTGGCGTTAGGGGAATTGCCTTGTGCTACCCAAATTCCACTTTGTTTAATGGACACAAATCCTTGAGGAAGGCTTCTCTTGGGCTGGTTTCTTCCTGTGTCTGTTGCCGTGAGTTGCCCACAGTCACCTTGTGACACATCCTAAAAGGTTTGCTCTGAGCAGTGTGGGCTCTTTGGTGCCCTCATTTCAATCCCAAGCAAACCCCTTCAGCTTTCTGGTTGCACCAATGCGAGCACCTAATTCTGGAGCCTGTTTTCAGACAAAGCTCCTATGAAATTCCTTGGACCCCCTCAGGATAAGGCATTCAGGGGCTTAAAATCCCCTTTTAATGGCATTTTAAGTCCATGGCATCGCACACAGCAATATGGTTTGCCTTGCTTTGTGTCTATCCTGCTGTTAAGCATGGGTGAGCTGGGCATTTGGGCTGTTTGCTTTTCCAGGGAATGGCCACATGGACCCTGCCATCATCTCTGTCTGTCATCACCTCTTGCACAACCTTGATGGGACCCATCTGTGAATCCCTGGATAACTCCGAGGCTGAGCTGCACCGTTAGTTTTCTGTCTCTGGAAATGAAAGCGGTGCAGTTGAGCTGTGTGGGCATGTTGGAGCCTTTTGAGGTGTTTCACCTCTGTCAGCTTCGTGTGTGCGCGTCACGGGCCTCAGCCACTGCTGAGTCGGTGCTTTAGTAATTAATGCCTCTAATGGGTAGGTTCCCAAGGGGTTTATAGAGCTCTGCCTGGAGCAGGAGAGAGGAGCTGAGCTGATGTGCGATGCTGAAGCAGGTCTGGGGTGGCTTCACTGTAATTCCCTGCCCCAAAAGGCAATTTCTCACTGTTTTCCAGCTGCCTGGCTTTGCTGTGCTTCCCTGCTGCTGCCGTCCATACAAACCTGTATTGGATTTTGCCCAACCCCCCTTTATTTCCCCCATAAATACAGGATCACCCAAGTGAGGCACCACAGGGCATCCCTCAGGACCGGCTGTGCTGGAGCAGGCAGCTCTGCACGATGTGTCCAGCCATGCTTACACCTTTGTTTGTTCCTTCTAGGATGTTACAGTGTAGGAAAGCACCAAAATGGGTTCATTTCTCCCATTCCTTATTCCACAGCAGCATTTCGGAGGGTTGGGATCAGTGGGGCTTCAGAGCTCTGCCTGTTCACTGCCTGCATCTGCCCATGGCCGCAAGTAGTGGTGAGAATAATGATTGCCCAGGACTGCTTTGTCTGAGCAGATCAATCCAGCTGGTGCCCTGGGTTTTGTTCTCTCTGTCCTGTCACTGTCTGTTGGCAGGGTCAGGATGGGAGCGCTGTGGATCCACAGGGAGAAGGGACCCGGCCACTTCCCCATCCCAACATACGCTCCTCAAACAAAAGCTGTTGTTCATCGGGAACCCAGGGGAGGAGAGGGAATGAGTGAATAATTCATACCACAAATAATAAGACATGCTGCTGTACAATGGAAATTACTAATTTAGATTCTCTCTTTGTGTTCTGGTGAAAGGATTTTGGGGTAGGATGATGATTAGGAGTGCTCTGGCCTCCTTAGCTGCTGCTTCTGCATCAAACAAGTGGAAATCCTGCTTGGCCAATATGGCTTTGTTACAGCTCCTCTTGGCTATGGAATCTCTGGACAGCTCGTACACGTGGTGAAGGCTCCCGTGAGGTGAAGCACTGCCACTGCTTGCTGGTAATTCATCACAACCTAATGCTCAAGGGACTGCTGCTCCCTGGATCCACTTCCCCTGCCCGTTTAGAGGACAAGGATTACTCCATGCTGGTGAGACCCCTCTGCAGAGCTGTGTCTGGCTCTGGGGCAACAGCACAAGCCTGCATCCCACCCGGGTGAGCTGAAGTCAGGCTCCAGCCAGCAGCAGTCTGTTACCATCAGCTGTGGCATGCTTTGATTCCATGAAGTCAGGTAGCAGCCGTGATGGGTGCCATCAGCGTGGGACCAGAAGGTGCATGGGCAGAGCAGTTTCTAGCATGGGAATGGAAAACCTTACACGTGCTGATGGGGTCTATAAAAGGCACCTTTGGTCTTGCTGCTTTGAGGGAATTGGGGAGCCGGGGATGTGGGGTTTTGGGGGGGTTGGCATCACCATGCTCTTGCAGTAATGCTTTTTGCTGGAAGTCTTGGGAAGCGGGAATGTGTTGCTGGCATTCAGAGGAGGTTCCTGGGCTGAAGCAGGAGGTAAATGGTGTCCTCCACTCCTGCACTGCACAGGGAAGTGGAAATCTGGCCAGGCAGCTTCTTATGGGGAAGTTGTGCCAGGATCTGGAAGAGCTTTTCCCTTGGAAGAGCTGTGGTTATGGATGTGGAAGAGAAACACGATGTGGAGAATGGTAGGTCAAGAGTAAAAGCACTCACACTGCCATGCCAGGACCTCTGGTCTTGTGCCAGGGCTGCCTGGGGGCCTCTGGGGGGAAAAGCTGCTTTCCAGAATCAGAGCTGGTGGGATGTACTGCTCTGTGTGTGTGTGGATGGTGGCCAAACAGGGCTGCCTCTGGAGCCACTGTGGGGTTTGTGTTTCCACTGCTTTAAGGCTTTAGTTAAAATAGCCAAAAAAAAAGCCTTTCTAAAATGACTTTAACCTCCAGAAACATAGAAATTGCTGAAATCTGATAATCTCTGCACTTCCTGGTGCAGTAATGGCAAAATGATGTTACCTGGCGGGAGCTGGAATTCAGTCTTGGGGGAAAACGAGTTTGAATAGTGGCGACAGGGACATGCTTAAGCTCTCCTAGAAATACAAACCTCATTATAGCAAGATTAATTTCCCACTAGGAGCTTAACAGTTCTTCAAAGAGCAGGATGAATAATTGATGACACGTTGGCATCCGTAGTACCTTCCTAAAGGAAGCGTGTTCATTCGCTGACCCAGGAGAATTAGCTTCAGAACTCCTCGCTGGAGGAGATCATGTCACTCCTGGCTCTGTGGATGCTGCTGCCAGGCTTGATGTGCTGGTGAGGGATGCAGGGTCCCAGCCTTGCTGCTGAACATGGGTCAGGGGGTGTTAAACACTGAGGTACATCCAGCTTTTGGGATTACAGGGAAGAAGGACTTGGGCAGCCGTTGATGAGCCTGGCAGTGTTTGCTTTGGTTAATCAGGGGATGCTTTTGCCATGAACCCCTTGAGCATGGCTCTGGTCCATGTCCATGTTGGCACGCGTGGTCCTGTGTTGTGTCAGGGATGTGTTAGCTCATGCAAAGGGGATTCTCAGCAGCTGTACATGAGACAGGACTCTCTCCTTTGCTCACAAAGGCATTTACTGCTGCTCAATCTGTAATTCTATTTCTCTCAAAGCCCTGCAGGCACAAACCTCGGCTGAGCCACACTCCCCTCGTCTGCCCCACAAAGCCCATGTCCTGCCAGGCAGAGCTGTGGGATTTCTGCTCTAGGTAGAAGCTATTTACAAACCTGCTTTTCCCCTGCTCTTTGCCCTCCCTCCAAGCCCGAGATTTTGCTTCCAGTCAGACTGTGGGATTTGTGAGTTACTCTTGTTTCATTGTTCCTGTGGATTCTCCTCCTGCCTGGCAGGGCTGTGCTGCATCCCCGGAGCAGTTTCCTGCAGGGGCATTTTGTAGGCAAAGACCCCCACGGGTGGGCTGTGCTGCTGCATCCTTGCGGAGAGCAGAAGCATGGGATAAACTGATGGATAACAAACAGATCTGTGTCTGATGCTGCTCCACAGGAGCAGGGTCAGCTCTGCCTGTGGCATCCTGGTGCCACACGTTTGTACATGAGATGAGACTTGGAGGGCATTACTGCCTGGAAACCAGTCCCTGTTACAGCGGTGATCCCAGACAAAGCACAAGCTCTGGGATGCTGCAACGTCAGTGCTTTATCCCTGAAATCCTGCCTACGTGCTGACAAACTGATATGGGAGAGAAGGGGGTTTTGTTCAGTGGATTCCTCTTTTTTAACATTCCTGTAGGCTGTTATTCAAGGCCAGGTTGGACCCAGGGGCTTGGAGCAAGCTGCTCTAGTGGAAGGTGTCCCTACCCGTGGCAGGGGTTGGAGCTGGATGAGCTTTAAGGTCCCTTCCAACCCAAACCAGTCTGGGATTCTATAGTATTGTCCTCTATCCACTGCCTATATTCTTGCTTTTTGTGGTGTATAACAGTAACTTCATAACTGGGGTTAATTTGCTTGCCTCCAATTTATCAGTGCCCTGTGAGCGGTGCTTCCAATTTACTGCTTTGGCTCTCTGGGGGGTTTCAAGGGCTTTTATTTTCAGTTGCTGTTGTGAACATGCCTCCTGAGGATCCCGAGTGGCTTCCCGTGGTGGCTGGGAAGCTCATTTCATGGAGCTGGCAATGGCAGGATCTTGAGGAGCCCCCCAAACCCACACCCTGGGTTTTCCTGGCTGCTGACGGAGAGGCAGGGCTGGGATCCCTGCCTGGCTGCTTACGCTGCCCTCAGTGGGGTTTAAAATCACAGCTTGCTTAATTTGCTTTCACTGCTTTAGATCAGGTCTGTATATCAGATGTAGTATGTAAGGGCACATACGGATATCATGCTTTTTGCGCTCACCACCATGATCAGCAGGCAGCATAACCTATCTCTAGCTATTGAGTATTAACAGGAGTCTCTGTAGTGATGCTCCAGCGTGGTTATTGCTTTTCAGTTGGAGGTTTTGAAGCTTTTTCTTTCTCTTCCTCAGAAAGCAAGAAGAACCACATGTCTGCAGGGAGCACTGCTGACAGAGCTGATCCTTAAGTTAGCATAGGCTTAGTCTGATCCCTGGGTAACACCTTATCAGGATAAAGTGTCTTGAATGGTAAAGCCAGGGAAGCCCAAGAGAGGCAGAATCCCTTCGTTTAGGCTAAATAGACTCGTTTCCTTGGCAGTGGCTGAGGTTGGTCATATTCTGTTTCCTTTGTTCTGCAACTCTGCACAAGGATGCTGAATGAGCACCTCAGCCTGGTGCTGTCACCATGTGGGCCCTCCAGCTAACCGGGGTGCACGGGGCCTCTGGCTCTTCCCACTCCATCACTGTTTGCAGGAGGGGCTGACAACTGAAATCCTGGGAAAACCCCTGTCTGACATGGAGATTTTCCTATGGGACACGCATGGCTTCTTTCCACTCTCTGTCCCATCCCAAGCTGTGGGGTTTTCACCTTGCCCTCCACAGAGGGGTGGCCCCTGGTGGATCCTTCAGTTGATGAGGGTTGCCCCGGACTGTGCTCCTCTGCTCACAGCGATGCTGAGAACCAGAAATCATGCTGGGCTCTTTATTTCAAGCTGATGCCTGACCCTTCAGCAGGTAAGATCTGCTCTCCCATTCCCATTGTCAGTGACCTGATGTCTTAGTCATCCGTTTGCAGAGCCTTCAGTGCAGCGTATCCGTAAGTGGTTGACATAGAAATATTAACCTTTCTCTTTCTGTATCTTTTCCTACCTGAAGAAGCCACTCAAGCTATTTATAATTGGAGGGTGATGTGCACAATACATGGGAGAGGAGCTGCAACCGGAGGGCTGAGCAGGCAGTGAGCTTTGAGCATGGGCAAACTGGCAGCAAGCTCCTTCTGCTTGTTTTCCATGTAGAGCTTTGTGTATCTGCTTCCTTACCTGCAAAACAGAGTCAATTGGAGGTCTGACATCTTTGCAAGAGGCTGAAGCTGTGTTGCTGAAGCAGTGAGGTGGTTCTGTAATCTTGGTGGGCTTGTCTGAAAGAAATACTTGAAACAAATCACAGCGGTGGGCTGAGTGCATCACACGGTATCTACTACATAGAGGTAGAGGCTTCCTGAGCATTGGGGTGTGCTGGGATGGTCCCTGCTTTCTGGACCCTGTGTGACATCAGATACTTGGTGGTGAGTTCCCATCGGATGCTCTGGGGGTAGCAGCCCATTGGCCAGTTCATGTTCGTACTCATCCTGCCCCAGCTCTTGTGTCCTCTGGTGGGATGAGGGGACCTGGACAAGCCAACGGCCAGGGGCTGCTGTGTCACCTTCTCTCTGCACTGGGGAGCATCTCCACCCTGCTGCAGCTTCCACCCTGGGCTGCTTCTCCCTCTCCAAACAAGCAGTTCTCTACACACCATCTGTTGATTTTCATTTCCCAGGGTTTGTTTCCGTGTGTCTGTGATTTGCACTCTCATTAATTGTGCTGCTGAGTTTCTTATTCCGTGAGGCTTGTTTTGCAGCGGGGAAATCGTTGCGGTTTTTCCCCTCTGTCAAAGCTATTTTTGTGATTCACACAAACAAGCACTTTTGTACATTGAATGTTGCTTCCATAGAATCACAGACTGGATCACAAGGACACCTTCCACTCCAAGCCCCATCCAACCTGGCTTCCCTGAGCAAACTCTTCCCTATGAGGGTGCTGAGGCGCTGGCCCAGGGTGCCCAGAGAAGCTGTGGCTGCCCCATCCCTGGCAGTGTTCAAGGCCAGGTTCCCCCGGATTTGTATTTTAGGGATAATTGGGAGCCTCCTTACCCCATAACCCTGCACTTGGGGATTGCTGCTGTTGTTTTCCCTGTCTCCATCCCATGCCTTGGCACAAGCTGTGGATCCAGGCTCGGAGGAGCTGCCGAGTGTTTCAGTTCTCCACGCTGCGCCTGGACTCAAGGATGCAAATGCTGTGATTAGCAGAGTTAGTGCTGCTTTTTATGGTGCGTTTCCAAGGCAACAGGAAATTCAGAAGACCAGAACCACACACATGGTCCTCTTCTTCCCAGACCTCATCCTCCAGGGTGCAGGTAAACACCCTCAGTGACATCTCCAACCTGCTTCAATGCTCATCTCAATAGTCCCCACTGTCCCCTCGAGTGGCTGCCAGCAGCTGGAGCGGGTAATTGCCTCCTTTGAAGGCTGTAAAACTCAGGCAGCTCCACAAACAGGTTTAGCTTTTGTTCTTTGAATGCTCTTTCCTTCCTTGCTGATCCCCCCCTGAGGCTGCCAAAACAAAACAGGGGATTTTGAAGAGTGGAAAACCAAGCAGCAATGGTTTGATGCCTGCTAAAAATGAGGTATTTCTGATTCCTGGGAGGATTGAGGGAGCTGTGCCCGTGGTGGGAAGGGAAGTTTGAGAGAGGGACAGAGGGGAGTGGGAGGGATATGAAGCATGATGGAAGAGGCAGTGGTGGCTCGTGGATCTCCCGCACCCGCTGCCCTCCTGGGAATGCTCCTTGCCTGGTTTCTCTGGGATTTGGGAAGAGCTGGAATCTGAAATCATCCACACGATGGGAGTTCGCTCATGGAGGTTGGGTTTCCTTCTGCCTTGGAGATTGGTTGCTGTAGTGCTGGGATTTGCACACAGGGAGGTGGCATTGCTGGGAGCCTGGTCCTGCCTTAGCAGTGCTTCTGAGGACTTCATGGGAGAAGTTGGCATTTGGTTCCTCTGCAGCCAGCTGCGGTACCAGTCCATCTGCGCCGTGCAGAGACACCGCTATGCACGGGTATTTGATGACCTTGAACATTATTTAACAGACTTTGGTGTTTCGCACTGCATTGCTCCTCATTAAAACAGCCTTCCAGCTGGTGAGGGTTGGCACCTTCTCCCCTCCAGTGCACTCACAGAACCACAAACTGGTTTGTGTTGGAAGGGACGTTAAAGCTCACCCAACTCCAACCCCTGCCATGTGCAGGGACACCTTCCACTGGAGCAGCTTGCTCCAAGCTCCTGTGTCCAACCTGGCCTTGAACACTGCCAGGGATGGGGCAGCCACAGCTTCTCTGGGCACCCTGTGCCAGCGCCTCAGCACCCTCACAGGGAAGAGCTTCTGCCTAAGAGCTCATCTCAATGCACCAAATACAGAAATCTCTGCACTGACTTCCTAAGAAACTCCTGGTTGAGTTCACAGAGGGGAAGCTTCCTGGGCAGGCTCTGCTTTAAGCTCAGGTTAAACACAGTTAATGGTAATGACCAAGCCTGGAGTCCTGTGTTCCTGCTCACACCGCTCTGTGCTCCATTGACGCGCAGGAGGAGGGGGGATCTCAGGGCTGTGGTAGGGTTTGACCTCACTGATTTCTTCCTTATTGTTTCAGAGGGTCTGGCAGTGGGAGTTGGATTTGGGGCTATTGGAAAATCCGCATCTGCAACCTTCCAAAGCGCCAGGTAAGATCCTGCTCCCCGGCATCCCTGCTCCCGACATCCTTGCTCCCCACATTCCTGCTCCCCGGCATCCCTGCTCCCGGCATCCCTGCTCCCCGGCATCCCTGCTCCCCGCATCCCTGCTCCCGGCATCCCTGCTCCCCAGCATCCTGCTCCCCAGCATCCCTGCTCCCGGCATCCCTGCTCCCCAGCATCCTGCTCCCCAGCATCCCTGCTCCCCAGCATCCCTGCTCCCGGCATCCCTGCTCCCCGGCATCCCTGCTCCCCGCATCCCTGCTCCCGGCATCCCTGCTCCCCAGCATCCTGCTCCCCGGCATCCCTGCTCCCGGCATCCCTGCTCCCCGGCATCCCTGCTCCCGGCATCCCTGCTCCCCGGCATCCCTGCTCCCGGCATCCCTGCTCCCCAGCATCCCTGCTCCCGGCATCCCTGCTCCCCAGCATTCCTGCTCCCGGCATTCCTGCTCCCCAGCATTCCTGCTCCCCAGCATCCCTGCTCCCGGCATCCCTGCTCCCCTCATCCCTGCTCCCCTCATCCCTGCTCCCCTCATCCCTGCTCCCCTCATCCCTGCTCCCCGGCATCCCTGCCCGGGCCAGCATTGTCCCCTTGCTACAAGGCAAACCCTTTTGTGCTTCTCTCAGGACTGCTGGGAGCACAAGGGGGTAGTTCAGCTCCTCCAAACTGCCTGGGGTCAGGTTTTGGGCTTTGGGTGCGTTTTCACCCCGACTGGGAGCAAACCCCGGGTGTACGGGGTCAGTGGCTGCCCCTGGCAGAGCTAGGACTGGGCATTGCTGAAGAAATGGGGGAAAGGAAGAATCTGGTGGGAAGTGGGAGCTGGAGGAGCTGCCGGGGCTCTGGGAGAGCTGCTGGCACCTCTTGGTGGCTGGTTCACAAATGGCATCTCCTGGCCAGGCTCCTCCGTGCTCTGTTACCAGACTCTTTCCTTTCTCCGACATCCCAGCCTCGTAGCACACCGTGTTCTCTTCTCCCTTCCTTTACCAGTGGTCTGTGTGGCTGGGGATGTGCGGTGTGTTTGGTCAGTGAACAGCCTGCCCAGCCCTTATGGTTTATGGATGGAAATGCTGTTTTATCTCGGCTGCCTTGTTCCTGCCACAGGCTCTGTGGGTCCCTGAGCTGGTTTTGGAGCCCGCCAGGCTCCCCTGGCCAGGCAGAAGCCGTGCTTACGAGAACCCTGCAAGGACACAAGCAAAGCCTTCTCTATTTGATGCCCTGTTACATCCCTGGCTGATGGGGGACCCAACCTGACAGCACCGGGTGCGCTGCCCCAGGCACTTTGATTGCAGCAGGTACCCTCTAGCTCTGTGGGGAGGCCAGCGGGATGCACCAGCTCCAAACACTGACTTTCTCTAACCTTTTCGAATAAAAGGCTCTTCATAAAGTCTGCAGAGGCTGTAGGGATGCTTGAACAAAAGGAGTTGTTTTCATCAGCTGCTCGGTCGAAGCTAAAAAGCCAGAAGCAGCTGGTTCTTTCTCTGTATTTACAACAGCATTAATCAAGTTAGATGAAAGGTGGAGTCTGCACCATGAACATACCAATGCAAATGTAGTCAGCTGCAAAAGGAGACAAAATAACTTGGTTGCCATCAATCCGGCTGTCACTGTCAGCTGCAGGCAGCCCCTGAATCACTCAGTGTAGCCGCTTTGCCATGAAGCCATTTGGGAAGTGTCCAAGAGTAAAATATTAGGTGACTGATTTGTGTTATGAAGGCTTAAAAACCAGTGGGATTATACTTGCTGTGAGCCAATGTGACGAACAGAACCACTTCTTTTGGCACAGCTGAAGGGGAAATCGCTCCTTTGCCAACCTCTTTGAGGACACGATGGTCGTGATCCCCCTTGTGTCCATTACTTTGACACAGGGCTGTAAGGAAGGAGCTGTGTGACTCAGTTTTACCTCCTCCATCCTGCCTCTGTGCCCCCCGGGTGTGAATAACTGCATTAGCAGTGAGCTGAGCCGCCTCTGGAAGGCTCTTCCCTTCAAACCTTGGATCGTGCAGAAGCGGTTATGAACACTCTGGTGCGTGTGGAGCCCGAGCAGGATGCCTGGGGATGTTTGCAGGGGCTGGGATGTGCCACGCTCATCAGAGGACCTTCCTCACTGACTTGTGGCTTGCTCAGGGAGCTGCTGCCTGATTGCGTTGCTCCCAGAGGGGTGAAATCTCGGCAGGAGCCTGAATTCATTCCAGCCCTGGTGAGACGTGACCGTGATGTATCCTGAAGGGCTGTTTGCATCGAATTATAGAATCAGAGAATCCCAGCCTGGTTTGTGTTGAAGGGACCTTAAAGCTCCTCCAGTTCCAACCCCTGCCACAGGCAGGGACCCCTTCCACTGGAGCAGCTTGCTCCAAGCCCGTGTCCAACCTGGCCTTGAACACTGCAAGGGATGGGGCAGCCACAGCTTCTCTGGGCACCCTGTGCCAGCGCCTCAGCACCCTCACAGGGAAAAACCTCTTCCTAATGTCAAATCCAAATCGCTCCTCTTTCATGGAAGTGCTTTGGGGTTTGGTTAAAAACCAAACCCAGGATGATGAGGAAGCAGGGTGGGATTCTCACCTTTTTAAACACCCGGTGCTTTGCATGTGCTGACATCGCCTCTGCCATCCCCTGACTCTGGCCTTTGGGAAGGTGCTGCCTCTTACCTCTGGCTTGCAGGATCCGTCCCTCTCGGCTCCCCCGTCCATTCATCTCCCCGGATGCTCTCGGTACTGCCTGCCAGGCTCCTGCCCGTGCTCGTCTGTGTTTCTTTGCTGCCACCGGGTGTGCAGGCTCCGTTCCTGCGGTCTGGCTCCTCTGTTCTCCAGTGCCAGTGCTCACCCTGGGATTCAGCCCCTCGCCTTGTGAGTTGGTTCATGTATGGGTTTGCAGTGTGAGGGGAGCCCCCTTCATTTGGCTGATCAGAGGATGCGAGTGAAGCGTGGTCCTGTGTCCGAGCAAGCTGAGATCTCGGCTCTTGGCTTTTGTGTGCAGGTGGTATTGGTGCTCCTTTGGCTGGGTGGCACGTTCAAGCCTTTGTTAGGAAGGTGATGTGGGTTTTATGGTGGTTTAGATGGGGTTTAGGATGACCTAATGTCTGCATTTGGGGTGTTTTCCATGAAGGCTGAGCCCCTGCTCATCCTTAGGCAGGAGCATCCCTCCTTGCTCCAGAGCATCCCTGCCTGCTGCAAACCTGATTCATCTGCTTGGTTCCTTGCAAGGATAAAAGCATTGGAAAGCCCCACAGGCTGGAAATAGTGGCTCAGGACAATGCTGTTGTGATGACAGGAGTGAGACCCAGGATGAGTGTGTGCCTGGGGTACAGGCGCCTGTACAGAGCAGCAGTGCCTGGTGCAGTGAGCCCAGCGAGGGGAAGGTTCCCTCCAGATGTGGGCAGGGAGGCAGGAGCTGCTCCTGGCTGCCTTCCAGGCAGGAAGGTGAAGAGAAGGGCAGCCATGCCTTAAAAAAGCTGTTTTGCCTCCCCCTCTTTGCACGCTGTAACGCGGGGGGAGGAAACCCTCTCCACCTTGTGTGGCTGATTTAACAGGAACCAGATGGGCTGCCGAGACCAGGACAGGCTGAATTTGTGCTGCTCTGGGCGTGCAGGCAGGGCTGGCCAATGCTGGTGTGCTTTGTCCATGGCTTCCCCAGGGCTGGGTGTAGGAACAGACCCTTCCATGTGCCCTTTCCTCTCCCTTCTCCAGCTCCTCTGCTCTCCCCATCCATCTCATGGCCCTTTGCAGTTCAGTTCAGGCTTCTTCCCTGCCATGGGGCACAGCATTTCAACAGTGGTGGTGTTTGCAGGTCCTGGGTAAGCAGAGAGGTTTCAGTTTGACAGATGGAGCATTTAATTTATAAATTGAATTCTAAATGTATAATGGCAGGAAAGAAATGTCCAAGGCTGGAGACAGAGCAAAGCACAGAGGGACTCTTTCTGCACTCTTCCTCCCTAAAAGCGTATTGTGCATTGTTGTTTTTAAACCCATCCCGGTTATAGGGGTAGAAAACTCATGTTCCTGCTGCTGGCCAAGGAGGTGGAGGTGTCCAGGATGGTTCACAGGCTCTGGACTTGCAGTCTGACACTTACAAAGCAAGAGTCATCCTCGGCCAGGTCCTCATCCCCATCCTCTTCATTCCCGATTGCTGCTCCTCTCCTGTCTGACACTAGGTGGTAACATCCATGTTCCTATCAGCCTGTTCTCAGTGGATATGGGGCTGGCGCATGGTCTTGCACCGCTGCAGGACAAACCCTGGAGCTGATGGGACTCCCAAATGTGACTTTTTCCCTGGCAAAGTGCCTGGCAAAGGGCTGCTCATTCCAATGGGAGAGGATGTTTACTGAGTGAAACCAATATCGAGTTAAATGCCATAAAGTACTTTGAGCAGATGACATACATATATATATATATATATATATATGTATACATGGGTTGCCCAGGGAAGTTGTGAATCCTCCATCCCTGGCAGTGTTCAAGGCTAGGCTGGACGAAGCCTTGGGTGCCATGGTTTAGTGTGAGGTGTCCCTGCCCATGGCAGGGGGGTTGGAACTGTATAATCTTAAGGTCCTTTCCAACTCTAACTATTCTATGATTCTATGATTATATATATATATTATATATAAAGGACTAAAAGTCATGGGTGGTCTGGGCACCAGGTCCTCATAGGATACCGTGGATGCAAATGATTTAGAGAGGTTAAAAATGATGTAGGCAAATTAGGATGAAGCTGAGCTCATGTAGGAGTGAGAGGCTGCAGGGTGTCAGTTGCTGCCTCTGGTTTAAAGCAGGGGCATTTGGGGAGGTTTGTTCATGGCAGCTTTCCCTGTTCTCGGGGTTCATGTGGATCCCCTTCAGCAGTCCCTTCTGCAAGGTGCAGGTCAGGCTTTGTCCAGGGTCTGATCACTGGTCACCATGGATGTACGGAAGGGGAAAAGTGCATGGGTTTGTGGGCACGGTGTCTAACTGAGGCTTGCCCTTGCCCGTCACAGACTCTGGACTGATGGACCATTGCATCTCCTACCACATCCCACCTGCCTGGTTATCTCCTGAATGAAAGCTCCTATTTAGGGCAGCTGGGGAGTGGGTTGTGCGTGTGGAAGTGATGTAAACAGATATATTTTATTCCCCCCCCGTCCCCCATGATGATGGTGATGTTTCCTCCACTGCAGCACAATGCTTCCCATTCATCAGCCCTGTTGCTGGGAATGCTGGCCTTGTTTTGATCTGTTGTGCCCACAGAT
The DNA here is from genome assembly GCF_963264785.1 of Psittacula echo. Lineage (NCBI taxonomy): Eukaryota > Metazoa > Chordata > Aves > Psittaciformes > Psittacidae > Psittacula > Psittacula echo. Next base: position 5,763,496 of record NC_137750.1, on the reverse strand, counting down.
TGTTTCCTGTCCAGCTTCAGTAAAACAGACAGGAAAGAGGCTTCGAGTTGACAGGCAGACTTTACTATGGCTTGGAAAATATTATTTCATGGGACAGCCTGTGCCTCCCACGCTGTGTCTCTCAGGCTGGGAAAGAGAAAATAGGCTTGATTAATGTAGGGAGATTGAAACCAGGCAAAAACTTTATACTGTGTTCCCTCCGAATGAATGGACATCATTGTGGTCTGAGTGAGAGACAGCAGAAGACACGCTGGGTGTTTCTCTCGTCCGCAATCTCTGCCTCTTGCTTATGAATGGATCCATAGTGGAGCTGAGGAAGATCAAAACGTGGGGTTGAATCCCAAGTTCGTTCTTTATCAGATCAAGGCTGTGCACAGAAACACCTCATGGAAAAAGCACTTCTGGATGGGAGGCAAGGTGGGGCTGCTCGGGGATTTCCATGTTTCCCGGGATCCCAGGAGAGCACTGCTCCTGGCTGGGGTGCGGAACAAAGCCCAGTGTGCCGCTGGCTCCACAACCACACAGTTGGAAGGTGCTTATTAAGCACCTTTTAATTAGCTCTCCTGAAGGTAGATGTGTATTAATAAGTGAGACCTGATGAGTGGGGTAGGTTTCTGGAGGGCTTTTCTTTTGTGAATGGTGGGGCTCTTCTTGGCCATTAGGAGAAGGAAGTTGGGAAGCAAGGTGAGCTTGAATCGCTTCCCCCTATGGAGATGTTTGCAGGGCTGTGCAATATCAGGTGGCAAATCCCTCTCCTGAGGCCTTTCCAGCAGCTCTGCCACCTTGGATGGAGTTCCCCGGTTCCTGTTTGAAGCCTCAGTTGATGCTGCAGGTCTGGTTTGTTGTGCGTGGTTTGTGGCATAGGTGAGACCTCACCCAGCAGACACGGTGCGAGGCCGAAGGGACGATGGCCATGTCCTGTGGAGCTGTGTAACCTCCCTTCCTTATCCTGGATAAACAAACCTACACCACCGACAGGCAGAAGCCAGACTGACCACAGTGTCCCTGCTTCCTCCCGCTCCAACAAAAACCATTACTGCTCCAATAATGAACTCACCATGACACCCAACACAGCAGCGGGTGCATCCTCACCCAGAGCAGCTCCACAGCTACCAATGGCTCCTGCACGGCCGTGTCTGCAGGACGGGCAAAGCAAAGTGTGGTGAGGAAGCTGTGTGGCCTGCAGTGTTTTTATTGAGCTGCCTTCAAAGCTGCCACATGTTTTCTTCACTAGGAAAACATTTGTGCTCCTGCAGTGCCTGGGTAGTCTGTTGTCCTGCAGCCGGACCTGCTTCCCATTCTGCTGCAGTGCTGGGGAGTTAATCTGGGGTTTTGTGGTGCTTTGCTGCTCAGTACCTGATGCAGGCAGATGCAGGCAGAGAGCAGAGACCTTGTTTTCCAGGAGCAGAGCACAAAGGTTTTCCTGGTCCTGAAGAAATGTGGTCACTTGGTTTGGTCACAGCAATCTGGGTTGCCGAGACTGAGCTCAGGGTGAATTTAAACCAGTGGGGGAGACTTCCCTGATGTAAATCAGGTCTCTGGACCCCAGCAAGGACCCATGCTTGCCTGTAGCACTGCGGGTCCCCTAGGTGATGGATGGGTGGTGGGATGCTTGTGTCCTACCATCAAGCAGATGCAGGGGGAGCCGTGCCAAGCCCCCTGGCAAAGGGAACCCGTTTCAGATCAGGCAAGGTTCCAGCTGTAGTTCTTGGCAGCAAACCACGTCTTGAATTGGTTTACGTTGGCCTCGTGATGCTGGTCCTGCCTCCTGCCAGGCTGGGGAGGTCGGGGTGGTCCGTTCCCCCCATCCCTGTGCTCTGGTGAGGGGAAGATGCTTTTTGGAGGATGCTTTCCTTGCTCTTTGAGTCTCGCAAATGAGTACTTGTCTGGTTGGGGCTGGTTTTCCATTGCAGGGCTGTGTTTTTGGGGGCAGCTGCTCTTTCCGAGGCTGTCAGAGGTCACTTTTGGCTGGTGATGCTGCTGGAGCACGTTGATGCTGGCAAGTTGGTGGCAACACTTTTTCACCTGCCCATCCCTTATCCAAAATGGATGGGTTGAAAGCCCATGTCAGGCTGGCCTCTGCTGCACCCCAGCTCCAGGGGATGGATGGGTGCTGCAGCCTGGGTTTATTGCCCCAGGAGAAGAAGACCTCCCATGTCAGCAGGGAGGTCTCCAAAGCCTGGCTGAGAGCCGGGCTGCTGGCTGTGAATCCCTCACTGGCTGTTCGCAGTGATTTACATCACTGTATAAATAGCTTCCCCTCCTCTTCTCTCCCACTTCTTCCTTATCCCTTGCTCAAGTGTCTGGACTGAGGAGGGTTTTGGGTTGATTTATAACACTTAGGAGAGAGAGCCGGCCTCCCCAACAACATCTGGCTCCATGGAAAGTCTGTGTAGTGGTTGCTTCCTTCTCTTTTTATGGTGGTCACTGCGTCTGCTGATACAACCTGAAAGACAGGGAGTGCCAAGAGCAGCTCCCACATGGAGCCCTTTGGCTTCTCACCTGCCTGAGAGGGAGATCCAACTCCTTCCCTGGGTGTGCTGTTGGCCAAATGGATGGTTTCTGGCTGAGCTATGGCTGGGTGCTGCAGTGGTCCAGCACCCTGTGGTGGCCCTATGTTGGCAAGCTTTGATCTGCAAAATGCACCCGTTCAGTTCCTGGTCACCTTAAAATAAGAGAAAGAGGGCAAAGAAAAGAGAGCAGAGACAGAAAAGCCATTATCCCTGTTTATCTTATCAAGATAGTGGCAAACAAAGCTCACTTTGAACACCAGCTTCATCTTTGTGGCCCTGGTGGCCTGTTCCTCTCTTTAGCAGGTTTAAAAACAAACCCTCCGAGGAGGGGAAGCAATTTGAATGAAGACATTGTTAGTGTACACGGAGCAATAATAGGGCCTTTTATAGCTACAGCTGTTAGTAAATTGTTTAGTTCCAGGTTTTCAGGCTGCATAAAGGAGCCGCTCCGGTGCTTTCACGCTCTCCCCCAGTGTGTTTTAACAGCGATGCTGCAGCAGAGGGAAGAGGAGAAACTATTCTGGGGCTTTTAATTTTGCTCTTGGCTAATGATCCCCATCAGGCCACGAATGTGGATAGGAGGGAATTGTTTGTGAGCCCTTCGAAGGGCACAAGTGGGGTGCTGAGCTCCATCAGGATGTCACTGCAGGAAGATGAGTGAAATACAGACATATATTTATCCACAACTATAGCTGGGCTTTGATTCCCTTCAAGTTCTTTTCACCCCCTAGCAGGGAGGAAGAATAGTGTCTTTATGAACCGCACTCATCCTTCCTCCATTAAGAGCTCAAGGCTTTTGTTTCCTGTAAGTAATGGGGTTATGTATGCTGAAGGACAAGGCAAAAAAGTCCCTAAGAAATACCCCCCTAATCCATTCCCCTGCCCCAGCACATTATTTGCGCTGAGATTTCCATGGCATGTAAAATAGTCTATGTGAAACGTGCTTGTGATTTGAAGGTTCCTAGAGAAAAGGAGAGGGTTTGTGTGAGGCTATAAACATGAATTGGCGGGTATTATTGGGAATTCTTATAGGTGGGCCATAATCCCAGCCCTGCTTTTAGACCACCCACCTTCTGTTGTGTTTATATTTAAATATATCTAGATTTTAATAACCTTTATAAGGTTCTGTGTCTCCCTCCAGCTCCAGCTCTACCCGGGACCAATGCAGCCACATCGTTAAATCCCGCTTTATTTAAGGGTATGCCTATAGGAATATGTACAAATTTAAATGGTCTGCAGCCCAATGGGGTTTAAAATCGAGTTAATGAGGTCTCACATGAGGGTTGTTCTGGTGTTTAAAAATAGGTGCTTCTAATTTGGAGGGTTTTAACCAAAACCTGCTGGTGGTGGTTGGAGTTGGACGGTATCTGTGGGTGGTGGTTGGACACAGGGGCTTGGAGCAAGCTGCTCTAGTGGAAGGTGTCCCTGCCCGTGGCAGGGGATTGGAACTCAATGAGCTTTGAGGTCTCTTCCAAGCCAAACCAGTCTGTGACTCTATGAGTCTATGATCCTGCTTTATATTAGGCGCTACAAGAGCAAGCAGCAGGACAAGGGCAATTCCTCCTGAATTGCATCTCCTGCAAAGGGGGTTTTGCCGTGAGCTGGGTCATATCTCCTTGTTTTGCAGATACCAGCCTGAGCTGGGCAAGGCTTGGCCAACACTGGCCTGATCCTGTGCTCACAGGTCCCATTGGCACTCTTATTGTGGCAGCAGGAGCAAGCACCAAGGCTCCCTGAGCCTTTCCTGCTGCACCGTGGGGTCGAAGCATGGAAAAAGGGAGAAGAGAGCAGGAACGTGTGGAGCTCATGAAACGTGTCTTTGTGCTTCCCTGATCGGGGGAGATGTGAACTTTTACCCTGTGCGTGAGGCTGACTCATAAATCAAACCCTTACATAAATAACCAAGAAGATAAGAATAAAGATTTTAAACTCCCAGAGGAATAAATAGTCCCTGGATGATGGGACCCTCCAGGCGGTCGGGTGCTGGATACGTGCCTGCCCTCATGGAACCAACCACCCATGGTTCCCATCATGTACTGATGTTGAGGGGTTGAACTTGCTCTTGCAGCAGCCACTGGCATCAGGGCATGGCTCCAGGAGTCTGGACTCACGTCCTTTTGGCTGAGCCCCCCTGGCTTTGCTGCGATGGGGAGGAGATATCCCAGCCCTATGGGACATCCAAGCCTGGTACTCAGTGTGGCAAACCTTACTTGCGCTGCGGCTCCTCTGGGGTGTTCTGCAGCACCTCTCCTATGGATCTGTGTTGGGAATGCTGGAGAATTCCTTGCTCCTCAGCTAAAGTTCACGTCCCGGTCGCTGCAGTCAGAGGGGAGAGCAGGTTTTATGACTTTGAACTTGGTTTGTGTGCCTTTGGGATAAATTAAGGGTAAAAATTCCTGAGACTGTAAGTGTTCCCTGTGTGCGGATGCAGAGCAGGGTGTGCTTGAGGCTGGCGGGGGGCCAGGCCAGCAGATGTGACACAGAGCAGGCAGCATAGCGCTTAGAGCCCAGTGATTGAGTGGGAAGAGGGAGAGAAGAGGTTGGAAGAGGTATGGAAGTGGCTACCGAGGAGCAGAGCTGCAGGGCAGACATTTCCAGTAGGATGTGACTAGCACATGTGGCTCGAGCAGGGACCCAACAGGAACTTCCCCACTCCCAGGAGGTGGCTGGGGCACACGCTGCATCCCCTGACTGATGGGGACACACATTGTTCCATATGCTTCTGTGTCCCCATGGGCAATGGGGCTGGTGGCTGCACCCCAGAGCAAGAGGCACAGTAGGTTTATATCCATTTCTTTTTCCTTAGTGGATTTGAGTGGTTGAGATGAAAGATACTGTGTTATCCGAGGGCAAATCTGCTTGAGTAACATCCTCCACCTGCTTTTGCAGGAGCAACCTGCTCTAGTGGAAGGTGTCCTTGCCTATGGCAGGAGTTGGAACTGAATGAGCTTTAAGGCCTCTTCCAACTCAAACCATGGTTTAGGCTTTAAAGTACCAAACACCTAAAGCAATGACTCACCAGGAGCCAGGGATGGACCAGGCTGCTGCTCGGGGTGAGACCGTGGTCCATTGGCATCAGGGCTGGTGGAGGGGATGCTGCCACCCCTTTGTCCCTGCAGCTCCCATCGCGTGAGAGCCTTGGGAGTCTGCGGGGCCGAGGAGCGGTGCTGAACAGGTCGGGCAGGTATGGGGAAAGGCTGCGGGCCCCGTGCTCGCTGCTTCCCACCTGCGAGCCCTGATCAAACACCTCGGCGGGCGCCCGAGTGGGAGCCGTGATGTAATCTTGGGAACCCCAAACAATCGGCCCTTTCATGGCAAGGCGATAACAATCAAAACAGTATGTAAGGGCCTGCCATGCAAGAATACACATGCACATTATACACTGGAGGGAACTGAAAGCCGTCGTGAAAAGGGGCTTGTTAAGAATATGTAGCCTGCTTTCATAATCAGTTTGTAAAAGAATAGGCCCTTGAAAACAAGGGTTTAGGCTTATAGAAGGCTTTCTGTGCCTTGACCTTGCAAATATGCAGAGATGCCAACTTGGTTTTGAAAGTGAACTTGGAGTCCCGCAGCGTGGTGCCATAGCAGTTGGCAAGAGAGCTGGGGGTAGGAGGTCCGGCCCCAGGATGTTCCTGGGAGACGGAGGAGTTTGTCCCTGGTGGGGTTCCACCAGGGTGCCAAGGTTTTACCTGCTCCTCTTTGAAACTGCACCACGGGGCTGTGCTGCAGAAGAGGCTCAGTCAATGCAAGGGCACCCCCATCCCAGCATCGCTGGTGCTGCAGAGCTCACATGAAGGTGGTGTGTGTGCTAGTGACCTTTCTGTTCCCAGGTTATGGAGGATATAGCTGTTATCACTGCTGGTTTACAGATGGGGAAGCTGAGGCAGAGAGCTGGGGTGGGTAACGTGTCTAATGCATGTTGGCTCCTTGTTCCTTGATGCTTCCAAGGACACTTGAGTCCTTATGCCCAAATGGAGGAGCTGCCAATGACATTCCTGTGTTGGCCAGGGTGGCAGAGCTGCTCAAGTGGCACGTGCATCCCCAGGCAAAGTCTGGCATGGTTTTCCCTGGGCTTCCCTTTCTTTAGCCCAATTCATGTTTGTCGGTTGGGGATGAGCCACAGGTTGCCCTCCTTGTCTGCAAAATGTCTTGTATCTGGACATGGGTGGTCCATCAGACAGGATGGGATCTGCTTCTAACGCCTCCCTATCAGTTATTCCCCACCTTCCTCCTTTAGAGACCCTGATGCCTCTAACCATTCATCCTGAGGACTGTCCCTCTGGCTCCCTCCCTGTTGCCACCTCCTTGGTATCCCGTATCTCACTGTGGTCACCCAGAGGTTCGGCTCCCCTGAGCCGGGCTGTTCCAGTCTGTCTCTGTGCATCTGTTTTACAATGTGTTTCTTTGCAGTCGGGGGAAGCCTTCCAAGAATCCCCACCTATTTCCGTCATAAGGCCGCCTTTGTTTCGCTCGTACACAATGCAGCTTTGATTCAGTCCCTTTCTCACCAGCCGCGTTGCCGTCGGCTCCACACGGGAGCTGCGGACAAGGTGTGAGGTGAAGGGGGAGAGGAACGGCCCTTTGGGATGGTTTTATTCCACGCTTGGGGCATCACAGGTAAATTTCCCCTGCCATCAGCGCCTGGATGTCTCCCGAGGTGCTGCTCTAGGCTGTAGAAGTGGAGGTACCCTTCGTGCAGTGAACCGAGGCAAAGCAAATAGGAAGGCTTATGTGTTCCTGGCCTGCATGTTGTCATGGAGTTATCCTCATCCTGATGGGATTAGTGTCCTGGGAAAGGCTCAAAAGGCCCCGAAATGTTCAGGCCGAGCTGCAGTGGGAGGAAGAGTTGAATGGTTCTAGGGATGGGGAAGCACGGTCTGGATGAGCAGAAGACCTTTGTGGGGACATGGAGGGGACTGGAGGCCAGGAGATGACATGGGAACCTTCTCAGCATGATGCTGAGCCTGGGAGGTTCTTTCTCCCCCATAGATATCCCAAGGTGGGAGTGAAAAACCCCATGTGCAGAGATGCCCATGGCCAGCACTAGGTCTCTAGTGACCTTTGTCTCTTGCCACACCGCACGTGAAGCTTTGTGTGCTCGTGCCTGACTCCAGCACCCACCTCGCATGATGCCAACACCTTTTTCTTGGGAAAACAGGTTAAAATCCTGACCTGGAGGGTGCACGCATCGCTGCCTCCCTGCTGAGAGCTGGGGGAAGTGGGTGACCTGGCCCCATGGGTCCCGCTTGATGCTGAGCATCCCCATTGTGCACTCTTGTTCCCCTTCCTCCTGTCCCTCGGGGCTTTCTTTCCCTTGGGGCTTGCTGCAGGGCAAGGGGTCAGAGTGGGATTCCCTCCTCCCGGTGGGATCGGGGCAAGGAGGGGCTCCCACCCTCCCTGTACAGACCCTCCATTCACACCTCCCTCTCCCACCCCATTAATTTGTTGTGGTCGGGGCCAGTAATAGCTGCTTTGTGCCGAGGCGAGGGAAGGAGGAAAAGAGCTCCGCGCGCAGACAGCGGCTCCAGTGTTTTCTCAAAGGGATGGTTTTCCCCCTCCGTCCTCTCTCCCGCTTTGCCTTGAATAATGTTTTTGATTGTAATGGCCTGTCCTGGTTAGGGAAAGCCGCAGCCTCGCCCCCTTCCCCTCCCCTCCTCTGTAAACCCTGGTAGAAGTTTAAACAACCCAAGAGAGGTTTTTCTCACCGGTCTTATTTTACTAATAGGAAACAAGTGTTTGAAGCAGCAAAGGAGGCTTTCAGCTGCTGGCATAGGAATAACTGACCTTGCAGAGAGGTGCTGGGGTCCCAGTCGGAGCTGTGGGCTGGGGCAGGTCATAGCCCAGCACCTCACCGCTGCAGCTTTGACACCCCCAGTGTCCCAGACACACCAACATAGGATGGGAGAAATGCTTCAGCTATGGAACAAGTTCTCATTCACTCTCATGATGCTGCTCAGCCTCAGGAGCACAGGGCATAAAAACTGACCCGTTTTGGGGGTTGCAACAGTTTTGTTCCTTTGGTGAAGGAGAAAATTCCACATCCCAATTTCCTGATTTTCAACAAAAATCTAACTGAGCTGCAAGGGACCTGGAGCAGAGGGGAAGGAGGCCTTAGAGCAGTCTTCCAATAGCTAAAGGGGGTCTATAGGAATTCTGGAGAGGGGCTTTTGACAAGGGCCTGTGGGGACACGACAAGGGGAATGGCTTTAACCTGGCTCAGGATCCCCATGGCTGTAAGGCTATGGCTAATGATGGTGCTGGTGAGAGCTGGGCAGGTGATGGGAGAGGGACCGGCCACCTCTGGGACTGAAGAACCCCAAACCCACGAGCCTGGGACTGCTCCACACACCCAGGTCCAGGGATGCTGCTGCTCCCAGGAAGCCTCATGTTGGAAATGCCTCATGGGGCCTCCCAGGACAAATCTCTTCTCCTCCATCTGGTCTCTGTTGCTCCCAGGGCTGGTGCTGAAGCTGATTAAACGCTGTGGAGCTGTTTGAAGATGAAGTTTGCTGTGTTCATGTTAAATATTAGCATGGCTACCCCAGGGCTAGGTGTGCTTCCATTCAAAACCAGATCTCTAATAATGTCTTTTTTAATCCAGCTCCCTGCAGCTTACCCCAGGCTGTGCTTTTCACCTAATGTGTACGTGTATTTGTGCTTTTGTGTGTGGGTAGGAACTTAGCGATCGGGATTGGGATTCAGAACTTCCCGGAGGGCCTGGCTGTCAGCCTGCCTTTGCGTGGTGCTGGATTTTCCACATGGAAAGCATTCTGGTAAGCTGAGCTTCTCTTCACCCATGAAGAGCCCTCCACCAGCAGCTCCTGATGAGCCTATAGATTTCCTTCCGTATCCATCTGCATTGCTCCATCATTAAGCTGCCCTTGGGATGGGATTGCTCCAGACTTGCCAGGTCCCCCTTTAGCATCACAAGAGCTGCTGCTGGGAATGCTGCTGGTTTCCAGCTTTGAGGGGCACGGTGAGTGCTGCCCTGCTCCCTCTGCAGGGCCTAAGCTCAGCTCTGAGCCCCCAGCTCCTGGGGGATGCATTGGTGATCACCTCATCCCGCTTCAGCTCCCACATCCTGCACTAAAGAGCTTTTTGGGGTTTCTTTTATGATTTTGTTTCATTTTTCTCTCACTTCACTCCAGGCTGGATTTCAAACCCACTCTTTGGCTTTTCCCTTTTCCCAAGGTGGAAAAGCCAAGGGCATGAACCCTGCGAGCGCTCAGCCCATGCACGTGTGCTCGGCCGGGTGATGGATGGGGAGGGCTTGGAAACGGCTCCCACCAAAGCTTTGTTTTCTTTTCCTCCCACCCACCTCCAGTGCAGCCGGTGCTGGGGCTTGCACCGGGATTGCTGCTGCCGGGAAGGGAGTTCCCATGGCCCAGATTGTTAAAACACTCCTAGGGGGAAAGAAAACTGAGGGGGAAGAGCACAGTTTCATCCTGGTTGAGGCTGTGGGCAGATAGCCGGTTTGGGATTGAGTGATGCTGGTTGGAAGTGTTTCCTCTCTGACCCACCTCTGCCTGTGAGCTCGATCCCCAGATCCCTCAGAGCTTTTCAATGGGAGGAATTGGATTACACCTTAATTCCCTTCCTGGAAAAATCAGCTAGATTAGGTCAAGTCACCTTCATTGCCCGTTTAAAACAGTCCACGTGGCTTGGCATGGTATGGCTGGGTGGAGACCTCCTCCTGGACATGGCAGTATTAGGGAAGACCATGGGAATAGGGAGCTGCAGAGCCTGTGGAAGGCTGTGCCCTCTTGTCCCTGGTGCTTTTTAGTCTCTGCCTTTTGCAGGTACGGGCAGCTGAGCGGGATGGTGGAGCCCTTGGCTGGCATCTTCGGTGCCTTTGCCGTGGTGGTGGCAGAGCCTCTCCTCCCCTACGCCTTGGGCTTTGCCGCCGGAGCAATGGTCTATGTGGTGATGGATGATATCATCCCCGAGGCACAGACCAGGTGAGACCCCCTTGGTGACTGGGACTAAACCCCCGTAGCAGGGGTTGGAACTGGATGAGCTTTAAGGTCCCTTCCAACACAAACCATTCCGTGATTCCCTCGTCTGGAAAGTCATTCCCGACTCCTAGGAACTCACGCCTTCCCCTTTTCTCTCTTCAGTGGCAACGGGAAGCTGGCGTCCTGGACCTCAATACTGGGATTTATAGTGATGATGTCCCTGGATGTTGGGCTTGGATAGGGCAGCGCTCCAATCCCCAGGAGAAGACTTCAGAGCCATTTGTGCAGCGGCGTTTGGAACTGGACACACATTTTTCTCTGGACTTCTTTTGTATATATTTTTTTGGATCTGGCTTGGTGTTGATTTCCTATAATTTTATCTCTCTTCCTCCCCTCCAATGTCATGTCAATGGTTTTCAAAGCACAAATAGGGCTGGTTCCTGGTTTCCTTTCGCCACCAGATGTTCTTGTCCTCTTGGGAAGGTTGTTGGATGACGCGTTGGCTGGGCTGCAGGTCACCGTGTCCTTCCCTTCCGCACTGGGCTGGTTGCTCCGAGTCAGGTCACTCTGGGTTTCAATCATCTGTGTTCTGTAGAAGAGAAGAGATTCACTGTCGTGTGTTTAAGCTGGTCTGTGGGTCAGAACAAGGCATTTGAGTGGAGCAAACTCCTTAGAGTCCCTTTAATTTGAAAGGCAGGTGAAGGCATTAGGGCACATAGAGCAGTCTGCGGGATCGAGGTCTCCTGTATCCTGCAGGTGCCTGGGACTGTTTTAGGGTATTTGTTTTGATGGATGTGAATAGTCCAGGCAAATAAATCAGAATTTTCTTGGGATATCTCTGAAATGGAAATGTCATTTTTGCTTAGATTTATCTCCTGTATGGGGCACTGAGCCAATGAGTTGTGTGTCTGGGAACAAAACAAACGGGAAAGGGGAATTGTTGTGTTTTCTAGCGTGTACTCTTTGAAAGGCAAGGTGTGGTCATTCGTGGTGTTGTCGATGTGCTGCCTGACCAGTGCACAGCAGGATACGTTTCCACATGGGCCTGTGACTGTGTTTGGCCTTATCAAGCGATGGCTGGTTTGTGGTTCTTGGTTCCAATGGTCCATAACTTCCCAAAAGCCAAGGCAGCGTTTTCCTGGTGTGTTACTCCACAGAAGAGCTTGGAGCCGAATCAGGAGTGTGCCGGCAGCTCTCGTCTTCCTGAGCAACGCCAGGATGAAATAATGAATCAGGGTGAATGAATGACCCTACCTGAAGAGTCAGAAACACACCCTGTGTACTGCCTCTTCACCCTCTGCTTTCCAAGCATCTTCTGTTGAATGGTCATTCCCAGGCAGGATCAGTCCTGTCCAGGCTCAGTGCCTGGTGCACGCTCGAGTGAGGGGCATGAGTTAGAAGGATGCTGGAAACCAAACCTCCCTCTTTGCAAAGGGTGCTTCTGTCTCCAGTCAAAGCGGGTTCATTCAACCCTGAAGCAGGAATAACTGGACCACCTGGCTGCTGCCAGCATCTCAGTCCCCCCACAGCCATGGGGCTCTCGGGGGGGTCACAGATCACCCTTTGGTCCTGCTGGAGAAGCTGCAGGAAGGGCAGCCAAAGGGAACAGGCTTGAATAAACTAAGCTTGAGCCATGCATCTTTGGTTCTCCTTTTTTGTTTTGGGTTGGATTTCATTTGTACTTCATTTGTGTGTCACTCTGGATGATACAAAACTACTGTTTGCCAATGGATTTGACCTTTTAACTGTGATTGGTTTCAATAAATGGGAAATTCAGAGTTTGCGCTGATTTATTTTAAGGCCATAAACCCCTGCCTTTGCTTCTCCTCCCTCTGCTCTGCTACGTTTAATTTCTCCAGCTTAATTCCTGCCTTGTCGAAGGTCCTGCCTCTCAACCAGGAAAACAGCATCTTTGTAAAGCTTTTAGCCCTCTGTTTTCAGCCAAAAGCCTTCACCTGAGACTTAGAAACCTCAGGGGTGCCCATGGGTCGGAATGGCTCACAGACTGTTGGTGCTATTTTCTCATTGGATTTCTGGCATGTGGTAGTAAGTTGGTACCGAAAACCCCACATTATACATTTAAAGGCAGCCTTCTAATGAGATTGCTGTGAGACAATATCATGTAAAGCATTTAATCCTGCTTGGATGTAGCCAGCCGAGGTAATTATGTACATTGGCCCCTTAGGAAGCGAGTGGGAAGGGCGATGCAGAAAGCACATATGAAAATCCTCCGTTGCTGTTTGTACCCTGGAGGTGGATGAAATTATAGATGTGCTCCTTGGTATGATTGAAAAGCTGGCTGGGGGCCAGGCCTGAAATTGCCCATGGAAACACCAGCTGTCAGTGGGAAGGGGGAGTTTCTGTTGCCTTTGATCCAAACTCCACCTTCGCATCGGTGTCAAGTGAAATGGGGAGAACCCCCCAGCCTGCAGCACCCAAGGGCTTACCCTCATGGTGAGCACACAGGGAGGGGTTTTCTGTCGTTCCATCCTTCTGATGGGTGGCACTTGGCCTTTGGAGGGGCACAGCGGTGCCTGCAATGGGTTGAAATGTCCTTTGAGCCCCTCGCAAGTGTAGCATTAAGTTGTGGCATCAATGCTGGTGACTTCTCTCCCCTTACTCATTCTTCAGTCAAACTCAAAAGCTTTTGATTCTTGGGGTTTATCTTAAAAAGGAAAAAACCTTACACTGGTGAAGGAAAACTTAAGCTGTGGCTGCTCTTCACCTAAAAGCCGCAAACTCCAAAGGGTAAAGAGCAGGATCTGTTTCTAAACAGTGCATGTATGTGCTATTGCAATGGGGTCTATTGCAATGGGGTTTAAAACTAACCCAAAGCCGCAGCAGGAGCTTGTGCCCCATGTGCTGGTGCCTCTGTGGCTGGCTTGGGGTTGGAAGGTGGTGACCAAGTGTTTCACTGTGAAAGGGGAAATCCCCCAACTCTTCCCAGCCCTGAGGTGGTTGCTTTTGGCAATGGGTGAAGCTGGGAAGCGGTTCAGTGCTGCGTGTGCGAGCACGTGTGCCCTGGGCATGGAGCTGGTGCTTGGAGAGCAGCACCATCATCCTGTGAAGGAGCCCAGCACTGCAGTGCTGGGTGTATTTTATCCTAGAATCCCAGCCTGGTTTGTGGTGAAGGGACCTTAAAGCTCCTCCAGCTCCAATCCCTGCCACGGGCAGGGACACCTTCCACTGGAGCAGCTTGCTCCAAGCCCCTGTGTCCAACCTGGCCTTGAACACTGCCAGGGATGGGGCAGCCACAGCTTCTCTGGGCACCCTGGGCCAGCGCCTCAGCACCCTCACAGGGAAGAGCTTCTGCCTAAGAGCTCAGCTCAGTCTTCCCTCGGGCAGGTTAAAGCCATTCCCCTTGGCCTGTCCCTTGTCCAAAGCCCCTCTCCAGGTTTCCTGTAGCCCCTTTAGGTGTTGGAAGCTGCTTTTCTTGTGCTTTTTTTTCTTTCAGATGCTGAACACGCAGATGCTGTCCTGTGGATGGCCATGGGCTCAGTGCCCAGTTGGCCCGTTAACAGCTAGTGGGCAGACAGTGGAGGAGTCCATGGGGAAACTCCTATTCAACCAGGAGAGCTGCGCTGGACCAGCATCAGGTTGTACTTATGACTAAGTGATGGATGGAGAGGCTGTGGATAGCTTCGGTAAGTGGCACCATACGTGTGTTTGCCAGAGGATTAGGACTTTGGAGAGGAGGTTATTTGTGGTTACGAGTATGTAAGATAAAGCACTGAGCTTCTCCCTTTGGGGATGCAACTGATCCATCCCACCTGGACCTGCAGTTCAAGGAGAAAGCACCATTCCCTTTGCTTCAGGTAAATCCCACCTTACTCCCTGCAATGCCAAGCAGCACGTGGCAGGCACAGAGGCCGGCACTGTGGCACGAATGATGCCTCCTTTGCTGCTGCTCTTCCCTTCCCTGCCCAGCTCAGCTCACTCCCGGCGGGAAGAGCGCGGTGACGGTCCATGGCTACGGCTGTGCAGCCGGGGCAGGGGAACCTCACCTTTGCCCACACCGCTGTGACCTGGCTCACGTCGTGCCGTGACTCAGGGAGCAGGAATGGACGGGTTGGGTCCCCGCGGGTGCCGGGGCGCTCACCGGGGCGCAGGGGAAGGCGGCTGCGGTTTGCAAGGGCTGGGCAGGGACAGGCAAAGCCCTTGCTCGGGCTTTGCACGCAACCGAACAATCACCCCATTATCAGGGCCCGCGGCGCCAAACAAAACACGGCACCAAACCTCAGTCGGGCTTGCGAGATGCGCGCCCGGGGTAGATCGCAGCACCTGAGTCATTGCTTATAAAGGGATGGATTTCACCTCCCTCCCCTCCCCTTAGGAAAGAAACAATTCAAACCTGAAGACAAAACGACTCCTATTCTTTGTCTGCAGGCTTTGTTGTACTTGGCAACGGGGCTGCAATTAAAACCCAGCCGCTCTCGTGCGTGCACGCAGGCAGCAGGCTCCGAGCAAGCGAACGGCTCCTCTGCTACCAAGGGCTTGCTCAGGCACCCCAAGCCCGTCACGCTGGCCCTGGCCATGCTGCATTTGCCTTCATCAGTCCCAGGATGGATGCTTCAACCTCAGGAACAAGCCTGGTTATGGGGGACAGGAGGGAAGAAGGGAAATTTCGGCTCATGGTGCCCTTTTCCTGGGCAGATATAATATGGGGTACTTCTGTTTCTAGAAGAGATTAGTGCCAGTCTCCTTTTAGGCGTACATTGGACTCCCTAAGTGCCTGTGTTTAGTCTTGCATGGTCATGGACCTGAAAAATAGTGTGTGTTGGAAAGGACCTTAAAGCTCCTCCAGCTCCAACCCCTGCCACGGGCAGGGACACCTTCCACTGGAGCAGCTTGCTCCAAGCCGCATCCAACCTGGCCTTGAGCACTGGCAGGGATGGGGCAGCCACAGCTTCTCTGGGCCTCTTGGTGAGCTCCTGGTTACCTTTCTCCTGGTTGCTTTACTTAAACTTCCTTTCAGCTGGCTGATAGAAGGGTGGTGACTGCAGAAAGGTTCCTCTATGCCAGCTCAGAGGGACGTTTTCCATGTGATTCCTTATGTGTTGTGTGAGCGGGAAAGGTCAACGTGAGGGTGAGGCGATGTGTCCTTGTTCCAGGAACGACTCCACTGCGAATTCCTCAATCCAGAGTGTTGTTCCTAATGAGAAAAGAGGGAGAACTTCACACTGCGAGCTCTGCATATTGCACAGCAACAATCTCAGCACCTCTTTTCTTTTACAGTGTGGAAAGCAGCCACTAGTGCAAGAATGGAGTGAAAATAGCCCATCCTTGATTGAGGTTTCTGGGAAGTGTTCTTGTGCTTTATAATCCTATGGGGGGGGTCTTGAGAGCAGGGAACAGAGCCTGAAGGTTGATTTTAATGTAATCTGACAAAATGCTGGTGATAACCAAAAAGCTTTTGTGTCCAGAGCTGGTTTGCATGGGGAGGTGCCTAAACCTCCTGCTCGCTGTTGCCTTCTCCTGTTCTTACAGGAACAAGGAAAGCAGACCCAGCACACGCTTGCTCCCATCTCACCTCCTACCATCCTTCTGCTGTGCCTGGAGCAGAAAACAGAAACCCCAGTGAAAACAGGAGGGAAGAGAATGGCCTGGCTCTGCTTTCCTTTTACTGCAGCATAACTTCCCTGCCATAAAACTACCAGCGAGAGCCAAGGGAGATTAGGTCATGGGGAAAAACATTGGTTGGGAAACAATGGAGGGAGGTGCTGGTAACGGATGGGGTGCGGGACTCCCCGTTTCCCTGGGCTTCTCCCAGGGACCGCCATCTCCTCTGGGATCCCATCTCCTGTAGGATCCCATCTCCTCTAGGATCCCATCTCTGTCGGCCCCCAGCCCCAGCTCTTGCACAGAACAGCCAAACACCATCAGCACTCCCAACCCTTTCTATTTCCCTTTATTTCCCAAGGTTACAACAGTGAGGGTGGGAACATCCCAGTTTTCCCATCCTGGTGTTTCAGCCTGGGTTGGCAGGAGGGGCAGGCATTAGGGTGGATGCAGAGCTTGAAGCAGCATCTCACACCATGCTTTGGTTTGCCCTTTCCTTTCCGGGCTGTATCTTGTCCTGGTGGATGGACAAGTTCCTTGTGGGGGTTGCTGGTCCTTTCCCCTGAATCCAGAGCTGCTGGTGTGCCCCTGGGAGTCAGAGACCCCCGGGAATTGGATGGAGGTGTCTTAAGTGCTTGTTTCACTGAACCCCTCCGTTCTGGGGGGTGGCTGCATGTGGAGAAAAACCTTTTGGAGACCAGGGAAACAAATCCAGACAACAAGGGGGCCCCAGGGCTTCCCAAGTCATTAAATTAAGCTGTTTAGAACTAGGAGGCCCAGGTGACTGGGTGTGAAAGCCCCCAAGGCCTCTGTAATTGCTGTGTAAAGGCAGCACTGGTGGGTGGAAAGGAGACAAAGAGATCTGGGGGGATTGTTCCTCCCTCCCAGTTCGCAGCCAGCAGCAGCTCCAGCCCGATTTGGTTTCATGGGTTGCTGGGGGACTCGGCCACGCTGGCACCGTGAGTATGGGTTGGGATGCTGGATGGGATGCTCTGGTCCAGAGAGGGGCTGTCCTTGCCCTGTCCACTGCACAGAGTGGATGGAGAGGTCCCCATCACTCCCGAGTGAGCCTCATCTCCTAAATGAACCTTAGCTGTGGTTTTCCATTGCCTCTGAGCCCTGTCCTTGCTCTTGCTGCTTCCCCAGGCTCAAAAGAGGCCCAGAAGTGAAAGGAACTTTGTTTGCCTTGTGCAAATCTTCTTCCCCTCTGCTTTGTTCAAAGGTGAGCAGAGTCCAGCTCCACACCAAAACACCAGTGCGGTTTATCTGAACCTCTCATAGCTCCCAAAGGGAATCAAGGAGGATCTGCCTTGCCTTTCAGCCAACGAAAGATGTGAAATCATCCTCAGCTCAGCTGCCTCTTGATGTCTTGCTCACACGAGATGACAAGCTGATAAAGTAAAGCATTGCAACCTCCCTCAGGATGCTTGGGAGGGAGCGGGAGCCTCCGCCAGGCACAGAGACCTCCAGCTCCAGCTTTCCCAAGCCGTGTGTAGCAAGGGCTGGACATCCATTTCTTAAGGACATCAACCTTTCAGGTCCTTTTCATTAGTGTTTGATCAGTGCTTCTCAAATCAATTAATCTGAAAATACCAGCGGGAAACATCAAAGCTGGGAGCCAGGAGGGGATGGTGTCTGGAGAGAAGAAGGCTTCACGGAGACATTAGAGCAGCTCCAGTGCTTAAAGGGACTACAGGAAACCTGGAGAGGGGCTTTGGACAAGGGCCTGTAGGCACAGGCCAAGGGGAATGGCTTTAACCTGCCAAAGAGGGGGTTGAGATGGGGCATTAGGAAGTTCTTCCCTGTGGCTGCCCCATCCCTGGCAGTGTTCAAGGCCAGGTTAGACGGGGCTTGGAGCAACCTGCTCTAGTGGAAGGTGTCCCCTTGGCTCTCGTCTCCCCTTGGCAATGGTTTAAGATGTGGCCGCACAGGGGGGTTCTGCAGGGTTTTGGGCTGCTGTTCTGCAGCAAGTGACCCTGCACTGTGTGGAGAACGCTGGCGAGACCAGCGGGAGCTCCGAGGTTCCTCCTCCGGTGGCTTCTCTCTCCTCTTTTTCCCTTCCCTCCCCCTCTCCTTGAAGCTCTCCGAAACAAGTGCTGTTTTATTGCAGATAATTCAGGGCTGCACAAAGGCTGCCTTGTGCCTGAGCTCCAGATGTTTAACATCTCACAGAGCCCCTCATCACAAGGTACCTGTTTCACGGAGCACCGGCTGACCTGCATGGGAGGGAGCTGCTTCCAGCCCTCACCTTCCCTTTCACAGGCTGCTGCCAGCAGAGCCCAGCCCTTGGGAGAGCACTTTGATACCTGGTACAGAGAAGGTGACCTGGAGTCACGGTGCTGCCCAAAAGGGATCAGAGAGTCATTGTCTGATCCCCTTTGCAGTGGGTCAGCCTCTGATGGCTCTGTTGGAGGATGCCTATGGGTAGGGCTATGGGTAGGAACATCTGCTTCCCGTGGAAGGCCCCTGCCTATGGGAAATGGGCATCTCAGTGATGGGAGATGCTGCCTCAGCAAAAGCAGTACATGCTGTGAGGGTCTCCTGGGAGGAAGCTGGAAGAGCTGGTTCATACTGGGTGTTTTGCTGGCCCTGTGAACAGTGGTGTGAGGTCTATGTTGTCCCCAGGTTTATAGCGATGGTCATGGGAGCAGCCAGTCTCATGTGGACAGGGCAGAATCCATCCACCGTTTGGCTGGGGGATGGACCTCATGTACTAAGATCCATCGTGAGAACAAGGGATCCCTGTGAAGGTGGAAGTGGAAACCTGAGTGTACCTGAGTGATGGGGTGGCAGGAGGAGACCTCCCCATCCTTATTGCCTGCAGGAGGGATGCTTTGCTGTGGGACACTGGAGCAGCCACTGGCTCTCCTGGCAGCCAGAGGCCTCGGGAGCAGAGTGACCCACTGCAAAGTGCTCCCCAGCCAAAGCAGCCCCTCATTCTCATGCAGAACGTACAAGGGGGAGGGAATGAATCCCTCCATTGCGGAGCAGAGCCGGGCAACTTCTCCGCAATGAAGTAATCCTCCCCCGGCACCCGGAGCATATAAAGCACTGCAGAACACAAGTGCCTCTCTGTCCCCACTCTTTCTTCTCTTTCCCTTTAATAATCTCACTCTTTTGTCCCCATACGTTTACTCCCCATGGCATTGTCCCCTCCTGCTCCGGTAGCTGCCCTTCCCCGGACCCTCTGCATTGGCGATGCCCATGGTGCCACCTGGGTTTTCCCACTTTAGTTTCCAGGACACCTGATGTATTTATTTGCTTTCCTTCTTTTTCTTCCCCCCTTGCCTCTGCTTTAGGGTCTATTAAGTTTGCTCCTTCTTCCCCTGCCCTGGGAGCCCTGGTTAATGAGTAACCATAGTGTGCTTGGAGGCAGCTGTCTCCGACAAACTGACGGAGACTTTCTTGGAGCTGCATAAGGGAACGTTTGTTCTGCAGCTTCTCAATAGATCCTTGTGCAGGAGGCACGAAGTGTGGGGAGCGAAAGAAAGGGACACTAAATCACTGGGCTCCTTGAAAATCTCGCTGCGTGTGTGTGTGTTTTTATGCCTTTGCTATAATAGATGTTAGATGAGTCACCTTTTCAAGTTTAAATAATGGATTTATCTTCCCGGCGGAGCACACAATGTACTGCTTAACAGTGTTTTGGCTTTAAAGGTCTTTTTAAGTAACTTAAGCATAAAACACACAGCCTATATGTACCCTGGCATGGGGTTAGCATCACAGGAACGTGAGTTTTCTTTGTCCTAATCCCAGCATAAAGCAGATTTTGATTTCATGGTTCATAACTTTACCTGTTCCCTTCCTTTGCTTTCATTATATGGAGACTTCGGGGGTTTATCGGCTATTTGCCATTGGGATGAAGGCTGGTTGGTCTTCCCCCCACTGCCTGGCTGAGGGCCTGGGTGGGAGATGGTGCCATGGAGGGGAGCAGCAGGTCCTGAGCCCCAGAGCTCCTGCCTGACCTTGGCAATGGCATTTAAACCTCTCTTCCCTGCTTTGCTTTTGTCACTGTGCAAATAGGTGACGGATGTGCCTCTTCTCATAGCTGCAATGGCTTTTCCCTTCCTACTGCGCTGGGGAGCCTAGGAAGGGCGGGTGGGATGTTGTGAGCAGGCAGGAAGTCTGGGAGCAGGGTATGGAATTGCTCCTGGTTGTCTTGAAATGTCTGTTCCTCTCTTGGGGTGTGATGCTGAGATGGGCCCAAGGGGCTTTGCAGGAGCAGCTGTGGATGTCAGAGGGTGCATGGTCTGGGAGAATGAGGATTAAACGTAGGGATTTCTGCTTGGATGGGGAATGAACTGGGGGTCCCTGTGCTGGGGAAGGTGGAGTTTGCCCTCGCCAGCCCTTTGTGCTGTCTATTACCCAGTGGTAAATGCAATGGTCCTGCCCTGGCTTTCCTCTGGGACTGACTTGCTGCTGACACCCACTTTTGTGGTCCCCATGTGTTTTGATGGGGACGTTGCCTCCAGTCCCTCTTCCCTGTTTGGGCTCTAAGCCTGCAGCTGCTGAGACCCTTAGCTCTGAACTGGGATGGGTTTGCTTTTGAGACAGCTTTGCTCCAGCTCCATCCAAGGAGGTTTCCCACCGTTCCCCACAGCCCATCGTTCCCAGGGACCCGCTCGTGATCCAGGCTGCGATCCAGTGCGGGGGTAACTCTGGAAACCTGGAACCACGTTTTTCCTCCTCTTTTGCAAAACATCAGGGGTTTTCTTTTCGATTTTTGGGTCAAGTTTTGGGTAAAGATTCAGGGTATTTGTGTTTTACCTGAAACGCAGCTCCCTGGAGCAATGGCTCTTTATTGGCTCTCGCAGACACTTGGCATTCTCAGCACATGAAATAGAAAGCTTTTTGTTTCTATACTTCCATATATTTATGTATATTTAACGGGTTTGGGGAGGGTATTTGAAGGTCAGAGGACTTCCAGAGGTCACGGTGCTGGCCAGGCCCTGGGAACAGCCATCCTGTGGGAACTCATTCCCAGCTTACCCTTCCCAAATCTCTGCTTTCTTTTGCCAATGCTGGTGCCCATCACAAAACACCTTCCCCCCCCCACCTTTTTTTTGGTAAGAATCAACAGCAAAGTCCACAGTGAACTTTATAGAGGTGCCATTCGCTTTATAGAGCTGCCGTTCACAAAGTGGTGTGGTAAAAGTAACAGGACCCCAGGCTGTGAACCCGAGCATGCTACCGAGGAGGTGTTTGTACTAACACAGCTTTTACAAGCAGAAGCAGTTTTCCTGGCTCCACGCTCCCAGAACAGGCCGATGCTGCTGCAGGTTAGAGCAGATGGGCCCTGCTCGCCTCGTGGTGCTTTCCCTGTTGGGATAAAGGATGCTTTCAGCTGCTCTGAGCGGATCTGTTGGGAAACCACTGATTGTGCATGACTTGGAAACATCTGGTTGACATTCTTACACCATAATTACCTTATTACCTGATCCCCATGCACTTTATCTTGCTTTATGGGCAATTCTGCTCACACCACCGCCACCATCACTCCAGCACACGGGCTATTCTCCTCATTAAAACTGTGTTTTCTCCCTCTGGTTCAGGTCTCCCCTCCCCATCCCAGCAGTGGCTGAGGAATGCGAGTCAGGAATGCTGTCCTCTGCAAGGAGCCGGGGAAGGGGGGGTGGCTATCACTTAAAAACAATGTCTTTGTGTTTCCAGCCCGCTGCAGTCACGCAAGGCCATGCCTGGGTGTGCTCAGCCCTGCGCCTGCTCACCCGCTGCTTCACCTGGCACCGGCACTGCAGAGTTCAGCATCTTCCACAGCCTTTTACCATCACGTCATCTTCTTGCACAACCGGGGCTGGGAGAGCATCCCATAAATCAATGCCAGGCGCCTCTGGGAATGAGGAGCGCACCTTTCCTTTCCAGTTCATTCCTTAGGGGCTGGCTGGGGGTCTCTGTGCACATCACCAGCACCCAGGGACTTTGCATGGTCCTTTGCACTGGGCAGATGTGACTGGCAAAAGCCTGTGGAGCTGTGGCAGAGCCTTGCAGCGCTTTGGGGGGTGATGTCTGATAGCACCATGTCCTGTGGGCTTGTGGTTCTGAAGGCAAGGCCGCTAGGAAAGGGAGCAAAGCTTCTTAATGATGTTACAAACATGATTATTCGTCTTCTGAAAGCCCAACCATCCAAGCTCAGGCTGTGCTTCCATCATTCTACTGAGCAATGAGAAAGGGAAGAAAACAGCAGCCAAATCCTGGGCTTGAACCAATCCAGAGGAGCTCTCAGAGCCGGGATTCAGGACTTTCCTGCTACTTCCCACCAGTGCAGGACCATCAGGCAGGCAGTGAAGCACCTCTTGGGCACAGAAGCTGCAGAGACTTGCAGCGGTGCAGCCGAGATGGCACAGGCAGCCCCTATGGGATGATGAATCCCGTGGGAGCAGTGCCTGGATCCCTGCTCCTGCACGTGGACATCGCCCTGCCAGCCAAGGGATTGGGATGGGACAGGATAGGGTGACTCAGGGCACAAGGGGCTGCAGCAGAGCCCCATAGCACCACGTTTTCCCATCTCTGCTCTTCGCTGCGAGTCGCGTTCTGGCGCTTGCCAAACAGGTTTTCATTTCCAGGCCTGGGGATGAGAACGCAGCTCAACCCCCTCTTCCACAGCGCTAAAATATGGGTTTTTTTCCCTGTTTAGTATACCATAAACGATGACCTTTTCCCTCCTTCCCAAGGCAGCCAACACAAGCACAACAATGTGATTCGTGCACTTGCGGTTTCTTCAAGAAATTCATCTGGTCCCGGAGCAATTAGGGGAAGGGAAGCGTTTCCACTCCGGCTTTGGGCCCTGAACTCCTGCCAGGAGGGACTTTTTCCCTTCCCCTTCGCTCTCCCTCTCTCTCCCCAGCCTCCCTTGCTCACTTGTCCTAGAAAACTTCTGTGGTTTCCTTCCAGCCGCTCTCCTGAGCCTGTGAGGATAAATCCCAGCCCAGGGCAGGTGGGATGATGCTGGATACGGACCCCTGCGCCTGTGCGAGTGACGGGTTGGGACATTTCCCACCCGAAGCTAAGCCTGCTGTCCTGCTGGATGAGGGGTGCACAGGATCGTCCCCCTTTGTCCAGCACCTTCAGCACACTCCATGCTCTCCCTTGCCCCAAATTTGGCTGTCCTGGTTCTGTCTGAGAGAGCAGTGGGCACGGTGGCGCTGGCCCTGCCATTCCCACCTGCCTCCTGGTGTTCCCTTTGGGGCATTTCCCCATTACAACCCCCTGGACAGAGACAAACGTTCGTAGAGCAGCAGGGAAACGAGCGGGACAAGGTCCTGCGCAGTGAGGACATGCGGGTGACTTTGCCAGGACCGAGCGTGCTTGCAAGAATGAGCCTTAAATTAGCCCCTAAGTCAACAGCACGGTTAATTGCTCATTCATTCCACAGATGGGTTAATAATTAAGTTAAATTAATAATTGGGACAATAATTAAACTAAACAATAACCAATACAGGGGACAATTGAAGCGATCGCTCTCCGTGCTAAGCATTCCCTGGGGTTACTCATTGACCCAGCACTTCGGCGTGGGACCGGCTCCTGGAATCCCGTGAACCGCGGGGCTTTTCCAAGCGGAACCGCCGGCTCTTCCCCACCACCGCGGGGAGGAGCATCCCCGCCCGGAGCCCGCTCCCCTCCCGCGGGCGGACAGACGGAGGGAGGGACGGGCGGAGGACGGGAGGCGGCTCCCGGCCCGGGGGGGAGGAACTACAAGTCCCGTGAAGCCGCGCCGCCCGCCCGCGGGGATATATAAGAGGGGAATGGCCCGGCCCCGCAGTTGGAGCATCCCTGCCCGCAGAGGCGCCGGTCCCGGCCCGCGGCCACCTGCGCGCCCGCTCCGCCACTGGTACCCGGCTCCGCGCCGGTGGATATGGAGGATGCGGATGATGATGCTGCTCCCGGGGATGCGGGGGGAAGCGCAGTTGCTCGCCGGAGGTAAGTGCCCGCTCGGACCAAGGGGGGACTGGTTCGGGGCATCCCCGCCGAGCGCTTGGTCCTGCCGCGGTTCCGTTCCTGTGCTCGGTATGGAGGGGCGCCGAGCGGGCTGCTGGTGTCCCCGGTGTCGGCTCCGTGTGGCGGTTCCTTTTGCCTTTGTGTCCTGTCGGGTCTGGATGTTTCTCCCCCGGGCTGGTGGCTCCCACCCGGGGATGCTCCTTGTTCGGGCAGAGGGCGAAAGCCCGGTCCCGGCTGGTGTGAGGGGGAAGGATTCCTCTTTTTCTCTAAAGAAAACCGTGTGGAGGTGAGGTTTTCTGGTGTCTTATTCTTGATTTTATTTATTTTATTGGGGGGGCACACGCGCACCGGGACTTTTTCCTTCTCCTTCCATCGGAAAACCTCCCTGGAAGAGCTCATAGTGGCTGTGGTGCACCCGGGACAGGTGCCCAGATGAGGTGATGCTGAGGCTGGGCCCTGGGAGCTGCAGCCCTTTCCCCTGCCTGACTGGATCTGAGGGTCTCCCACCCTTAGGTGCTGTCTGGCATGAGCTTGGGATCAAGGAACACTCGATTGGGGTTGGTGATGCAAAGTATCCGTGATGCACAAGAGCACTTTTGTGTGGATTCTGGGGAAATGTGAATGACTCCCTTATTTTGCTCGCTACAACAAAAAGCCCACACCAGTCTAGACCTGCAACCAGTAACACACACAGACATAAGTGCTGTCTGCTCCCAGGAACCCAGAGAACACCAGTCCTCCCAATGTGTGAGCTGCTGATCCCCATGGAGGGAGAGGGATGCTTGTTTGGGGAAAGGATGTTTGAGGTTACTTTGATATAAACAAGAGAAGCTTTTATTGCCCAGACATTGTTAGTGTTGCTCTTTGCCGGCTTGGAATGTGTTTCCTCTGAAGGGTTTGGAGACCGGAGGAATTGCTCAGCTCTTGCTAATTGAGACATCTTTTTATAATCACAGGCACAGCTGGTGGGATGGAAGAGGGGGAGAGGGCTGGGATGTGACTCAGGCCTGGGGAAGAAGCTGCATCTGGGTCTGCCTGGTACTGTGAAAGGGAGATTCCAGCTTGGAAGCTGGGGCAGGGAATGCAAGGAAGCCTTTTTGCTCTGCTGGCAGGCAGGTGGTGCTTTCGGGACATCAGCTTTCCCATTCCCCTGTAAAATTGGGGATGGGTGGCAAAAACTGTTCCCAGGTTCAGCTCAATCCTTCCCCCAGGTTTGGGATCCTACATGTGTGCTGAGTTTGAGCCCCCTGACAGAGACCTCCTGGGGCAGAAGGGTGTTGCAATAATTCTGTGCTTTCCTTTCTCAAAGGCTTTGCTGCAAGAAGAACCAGAACTGCTTGGTCTTGCTCTTTCTCCAAAGCAGCTTCCTTATTGCTTTCCATGTTCAGGTGTCTCAAAACGAAATGTAGTCTGAGATGTGGCATCCCTCAAGCTTCTTTTGATGTGTTGGTGATAACCTTCCATAGGGTGCTGATGAATGGCAGTGGTTTTCTGGTGCAAAGAGGGTCCCTAACTGAAGCGTGAAGGTGCTTTGCAAGCACAATGTATGTGAAGAGAAACACCATCCATGTCTTGCAATGGCAGGAGGAGGTAACCTCGCTCTGAGGGCTGGGAGTGTTCCATTCATGGTGTCCCCAAGCCACAGAGCAGAAGCTCTGGCAGGGTGAGATGGGAGCTATGGTGGCAGCGGTCACTGGTGGCTGCTCTGCAGGACTCAGGTGCTGTGTGTTGGCAGATTCGCTTACAGTGGCTGGAGATGCAGGTGCTGCAGGTGCTTCTCCTGCCCAATGCTTTGGGAGCAGTAAATCAGTGCTGTGGGGGAAACAACCCAAATGGTCTCAACCCCACAGCTCCTGGACTTAGCCCTAAAACAGACCGGGAAATCTGTTGGTCACAGTCACTTGCAGTGGGCATCGTGAGCTGTTTGAGGGCTAGCTATAAATTAAACTATGTATTATAGGCTTTCAGATGTCTCCAAACCACACTCAGGTGTCATCTCACCTGCACTTGCCTGCTGAGTGTGCTGCAGGGTGCAGAGAAGACTTAGGGGATGTTGGGACCTGGCTCTTTCCTAAGTGAAGGCTTCTGCCTGCAACAAAGCAGAGCTGTGAAATCTGGAAGACCTGGGCTCTTCCGAGGGCTGGATTTTGGTGTGCATTCCTCCCATGCCTAGTTTTAAACGCATGTGATACAATAGCATCGCTTCTCCTTAGTGCTGGGTGGTTTTTAGGAGCAACTGGCCCAAATCTCGCCTGTTTTGGCCTCAAACTCCTCTGTCTGGGGGTTCTTCTGTAGAAGAAATGATGAGAGTGCCTTAAAGTTTAGGAGCTGAAATGTTTGGGGCACACCCGCTCCCTGTGGCTCTGGCAGACAATGGGGGGATAATGCCAGGAGCACAATGCAGCTTGCTGGGGGGTTTCTGGTTTGTTTGAACTTTGAGCAGAGAAGCAGAGCAACAAAAGAGAGGGCAAGAAAAGCACAGAGCTCTGCCAGTTACCAAGGCTGGCCAGAAAGCTATAACCGCCTTACAAAGGGTGGCCTTGTTCAGAATGGCTTATTTCATCAGAAAGATGTATTTGAAACAAAAACGAAGGGGTAAATGCTAGCATAAAGCCTCCCATGTCACTATAAACACTGCCTGAAAACACTTTCGTTACCTCCTATAACTCCCTAATAAATACCATTCCTTTTTGATGAAAGCTCTTAACACAGGATTAGGGTTTACAGTGCGTTGCCTTACTAGTCCCTGGAGACAGAGCCTATGCGCAGTGGCTTCGTGTCCTGCTCTGCAGACTGGTTGCAGAGCTTCAGGGCTTCCCGCATCCTTATTCTGGGGGTTTTCCCCCCGTGGCAGCATCTGAATCGCAGGCAGTGCTTCCCTGTAGGCCAACTGGGATAGGTGTGGCTGGGGAGGTTCTCACTTCTGCTTCATCCTTAAGGGTCTCCTCCCAAGCTGAGCTGAGGTGTGAAGACCTTGGTGGTGCTGCACCCATGCTTGGAGAAGGTGACATCTTCCCTTCCATTGGCTGGCTCTTGCTGCCAAGCCACAGATGGGTTTTGAGGGCTGAAAGCTAAGCCTTTAAATACATGTGTTTGATCCCTGGGTGGTTGGGCAGTGTTCCTGCAATAAGAGAACCCCAGAATGGGTTTCATATCAGGAGCAAATGTTATTTAATTAGGCTCTTTCTGAAGCTTACTCCTTGGGGTTTTAGTCTTGCTTTTTCTCCCTAGGAGGGGATCAGAGCTGTCATCTGTTGGGTATGGCTGCAGCAATACCTTCTGTAGTCTGGTGAAGGTGGAAATGAGCAGTGGTGGCCCTGTTCTAAGCTCAGCCTAAGACAGCAACGTGACTTGGTCACCAGGGCAAAAAGGTCTTTTCAAGGT
Source organism: Psittacula echo (assembly GCF_963264785.1). NCBI lineage: Eukaryota > Metazoa > Chordata > Aves > Psittaciformes > Psittacidae > Psittacula > Psittacula echo. Next base: position 5,736,132 of record NC_137750.1, on the reverse strand, counting down.
ATGTATAGGAGCTTTACGACTGGCTTTGAAGTCCTGCCATGGTCTGCTTAAATGTGTCCTGTGCTGGGCCTGATGGATGCAGGATGCTTTGGGACTTCAGTGACACATCCTCTCCAGTCTGGGATGGATGGGGGCTTCACTCCTGCCATTCAAGTGTACTTTAGCTCCTGCTGGTGGTCCTTTGAGCTGCACTTCCAGGCCAGTGTGTTTCAGGAGTGGCTTCTGACTTTAGGAAGTTTTTCCTAAGTTAGGAACCACATTTGTGGTGATTGGGCTCAGTGCTGGCAGTCAGGGGGTGCAGATCCTTTAGGATGTGTAGGATGGATGATGGTGGTGCTCCTTTGTCAGGTGCCCATCTTTGCTCTCAGCAGGTAAGTGCACACTGCTGTGTGCCCAGGTAGGCTCTATCACTGTTGGAGGAACAGGAACCTGCTGCTGGCACCTGGGGTGCCAGTGACACCAAGAGGCAGTCTGAGTACTCCTGTAGGTGGTGGCCAAATGCTGATCTCTGATGCAGCCAGCTTGGAAGTCAGCTCTAGGAGTTAAAGCTGACAGGAGCTTCTCTATGCTGCTGAAACCATGGATAACAGGACCCGTTGTCTGCTATGGTGGGGCTATGCATGGACTTCATTGCCAGCTAGAGCTCTGCTATGGACTTGATGTTGCACATGTGGGCCCAGCATCTCCTTGGCAAGTTGGAGGTGAAGAGGAAATGGGGGAGCCTGGTGGTGTCCTTAGTGAGACACTTGCACACCTCTGGGGAGACAATGTGATGAGCAGGGCTCAGTTTTGGGGTAGGAAATCATTAGGATCTGGGTGATGGTTGCTGCTGTTTGAGATGCCAGAAATGCTGCAGTGCAGCCCTTGGTACAAAAGTGTTCTGCTTGGTTGTGCTTCAGGGGAGACTTGGTCGCCAGTGGACATGAGGGTAGTAAGGGCTAGTATCAGTCACTCTGGATGGTGGTTGGGATCTGCACTGATGCTGAGCTGGAGCTCACCAGCCAAACTGCTGTGCCTTCAGCTCCTCTTTCTGGGCTATGTAAGATGATGTGTCTGCATAAAACTACGCTGCTGGGGGGGAAGAGCTGCTCACCCAGAGCTGGTCCATCTCCATTCATGTGAGCGATGGCCAGGCTATGTGTTAGCCATTGAAGTGGCTATCTGCATGGCTATGGTGCAGGAGTGCATCTTTGGGGTCCACACTCCTGTATCACTGGCAGGATGGTGGCATCCTGCTCCACTGGTCCGGCAGCGGATGCACCTTTGAGTCAAACATTGCTCCTGGGAGATGCCTTTCTCTGCACCTCATTGCTTCTGGGGCAGGAGGACCTGGAGGCAGCAGAGCCCCTGGTCCTGGGGAGAAGGTGCCTCATGTACCTGTCTGTGGAGGGAGGACATCCGCTTGCACCTCCCTCATCCAGTTTCCCTTTGCTCCTGACCATCATCCTACCTCTTCTGTTTGTCCCAATGGAATGTGTCAGACCTTCCCAGCCGAGGACTTGGAGGGGGAGGGAGGGCTTCGCAGCCCAGCAGACTGGATGGGAAATAATGATCCCCCTTTTATAGCTTCTTCAATTGTTCCCGAAAATCCTTTTTAAAAGGAGGAAAGTTCCTTCCTTCCTTTCAGCTCCCGGTATCTTTAAGAATTCACTCTATTGTGAGCCCAGGACAGAGACCCTTCTATGAGGCTGCATAGGAGCTCTTCAGAGGCCCCCTCCCCACACCCCCTCCCACCCCATCCCAACAAGCCCCCATTCTCCTCTGAAGAGGGTCCCTCTGTCTAACGCCAAGTAACTCTTAAGGGTAGCATTTATCCCCGGGCACTCAGCTCACAAAGAGTGCTGGAGTGTCAAATAAACTCACTCCAGCCTGCAAAGAGAAGAGGAAGAAAATACAAAACCCCCTTTATTTCCACCCCTGCAGGGAAACAAATACGGACTTTGTGCTGGTGAGCAGCAGTGCCCTAACGAAGCGGGGCAGTGCGTGTACTAATGTATCTCTAATAAACCTCAGTGTGTGTGCACACGTGATGGGGTGTGCGGGGACCTGGCAGAGCAGCAGTAAATCAGAAACCCCCCCGAACAAGTGCTGGCCATCCCGTGTGCCCCGTGCTTCCTAGACAGAGCCGGTCACTGCTGACCCTGAGTGCGTGTCCGTGATTTGCTTTTGACGAGGGAGATGCTGGTTCTGTCCTGGGTCTTCTGCTAAGGTTGTCCTCAAAGGTAAGGGGTAACAGGGGGGGGTTATCCCTTTGAGCATCGTGTGCTTGGGCACCTCTTCAGCAGGTCCTTCCAGCTCTGACCAGACCTTTGGGAAGGGCTCAGCACAGCTGAGCAATGCTGCAGGCACTGATTTCATCAGGAAACTGTTGCTGGAGGGGAATTCAGCTCCTTGCCCTGGACATGGCTGTAGGAGGTGACCATGCTTTGTGCCCTTGCAGCTGGTTTGCTGCTATCAGAGGAAATCATTACCTTTTTGTGAGCTTTGTAGCTGTTTGCTGTATTTGCCGCTGTTGCTGTGTGGAGGAGATGTGCTGCCTTGAGAAGAAATCATTGCCTTGTTCCCATGGATGGATTTAAGCTGTTATCCTATGTGTCAGAAAGCAGTGTGACCAGTACTGACCTGACAACGGGGACTGTAACAGCTGAGCAAGGAATTGACCAGTGCTGCCTGCTCCCCAGGGATGTGTCCACCAGCATGGCCAGGACCGCTACCCAGCAGTAGCAAGAACAACCCTCTGTAGTCCTTCTCTGCGGCACAGTCCTGGCTTCTTAATGTTGATTTGGGGAATAGCTTGCAGCTGCTCTACATGGGATGTGCTCTGATGCCCTCAGGCGTTCCTGAAGCTGCAGCAGACCTGGAGGACAAGAGATGCTGCTCTTCCCTTGTCCTCACACTTCTCTACAGGATTTGGTAGTGTATCCTTACCTAAAGGGGCAGATGCCACCAGCCACAATAGCTGTTGGACTGTCCTTGTCACTAGGAGCAAGAGGACAGGAGTCTGTCCATGTGCAGCCTTGGGACCCTTCCACCAAGCAAATGGTCCTGAGCCATGAGGATTTGTCTCTGGATGCTTTCTCTCTGCTGGGATCTCTGAGGCCCTCGTGGACTGTGGGATTTGGATGCTCCCTTCTGTCTGTACCTGGGAATGCCATGGCCGGGAGGCTGCAGCCGTCTGCTCCTCAGGACCCGGTGGATTACTTCTCTTGGCACCATCCTGCTGCTGTGGTTTTTACTAATCTGGTGGAACTGGCTTCGTTACATGAACCCTCCCAATTGACAGCTGCGTAAAAGCAGCAGTTACAGCCCAGCACCGCGGTTCACTCTTTCTGGGTTACTCTGAGTGTCGTGGCTCTGGAGGAGGAAGGAATCCACACACGTGTAGGACAAATCCTGCTGGTTTTAGGTGAGTCAAGAACATGTCCTTCCCTTCCTTCTTTAGTTAACAAAGGGCCTTCCTGTGGGACTGGACTTGAGGAGAAAAGGCTGAATCCAGTGACCTGCTGCCCTGGGGGAATAGGAGAGGACACAGGCTCATTTCTGAGCTGAACTGGCTTTTCCCTCCTCCTTTAATCAAAGCACTAACTTTTTAGTACCATTTCTGCCTGAAATCCCTGCTAAGTGCTCTCGCTGGAGTTATATTGCTGAGTAATGGACAAAGGAGTTAAAGCAAGGCAGCCTCAAGCAGGTTTCCCTTTCTTTCCCCAGCAAGGGGGAACCCCGCTGGCTTTCTGCACTTTAAAGCGTGTCAAAGCAAGCGGGGAGCCTGCTGCTGGTTTGGATTACCGGGAACAATGCGTGGCTTGTCTCGAGGGGACCGCAGGGATCCAGTGCCTGGGTGACTTTTGGTGCCAAGGTTGGTAGTGGGAATTTGGGTTTATTTTCTGCATCTTCAGCTTGTTCCGGGAGATGTCCCATGAAGAGATGCCCTCGCTGGGGCTTGCTCGCTCGCTCTCTGTATGTTCAGTAAGTGATGTTCTTGCTGGGACCTGGGTCCCTGGTGCAGATGTTGGAGGAAGGTTTACACCGGGATCCCTCTGGGAGCATCCATTGGGAGCGCTCCTGGGCGCACGCTGACACCTACCGGCAGCGGCGGGCAGGGACCGGGCAGCACCAGGCGGGGCCAGCAGGGGGCAGGCGAGGGCAGGCAGCGGCGGCACCGCGGGGCGCGGACCTTGAGAGCAGGGAGGTCCAGGGCCTGGGAAGAGCCGCATCTTGTGTGTCCCGACGGGAAAATCATCCCAAATCCTGCTCCCTCCTCCACGGTGGGAACCCCTGCGGCTGCAGGGGCGGGGGGACCCTTGGAATGGCAGGGAAGAGGAGAACGGGATCTGGTGGTTGCTGCTGGGGGATCTTTGAGGGTTCTTAGTATGCTTAGGCTGAATCTCTGCTCTGGAGCCAGGCTGGGAGAGCTGGGCTGGTTCAGCCTGGAGAGGAGAAGGCTCCTTAAGGAGAGACCTTCGAGCTGCTCCCAGTGCCTAAAGGGGCTGCAAGGAAGCTGGAGAGGGGATTTAGACAAGGGCCTGTAGGGAAAGGGCAAGCGGAATGGCTTTAACCTGCCAGAGGAGATTGAGATGAGAGATTAGGAAATTCTTCCCTGTGGCTGCCCCATCCCTGGCAGTGTTCAGGGCCAGATTGGATGGGGCTTCGAGCAAGCTGCTGTAGTGGAAGGTGTCCCTGCCCGTGGCAGGGGATTGGAACTGGATGGGCTTTAAGGTCCCTTCAACATAAACTGCTCTGTGATTTGGTGAAAGGCTGTTTCAGGCATTTTGGCAGTAGAAGGGAAGAGAGGGTGGCTGCAGGGAGCACGCAGTGCTTGCACCCACAACGTGGTCAGCACAAGGGGGTGGCAGAACAGATGTATTTTGTTACCCAGTGGATTCCTAAGGTGAATCCCTGCCCACAGGATGATGCTGATGGGAAGCGTGAACAGCGTGTGCCTGTTCCTGATACTCATTGTGCTTTGTCAGGTGGGACAAATCCTCCCTGTGCTCCTTTCCTCTTGATATCTCCTTCCCACGGCCTTGAGCACTGCCGGGGAGGTTTGGTTCAGATACCACGTGGTTGCTTCCCAAAAAGTCAGCGAGCCAAGGGCTATTCCTGCTGCCGCCGGCGAATGGCACCAATCCTGGGAAAGGGCTGGAGGCTGCCCCTGTGCTGCGCTGCCCTTGTTCCCCTCTGTTCTTTGGGCTGAAAAAGGGGGGAAGAGGATGCGGGGAAGGCCACGCAGTGATCAGCTTCGTGGGGAGCAGAAGCTACCGGGGCAGAGCCGCGCATCACCAGCACCTGAAGCGGGATGCAGTGGGGGGAAATGGAATTGCTATGGGGAAAGGCGGGTGGGGGAGGCAGCCCCTGCCTGGGAAGCCGAGAGCGGGGCTGCCCGAGCCGCGGCCGCTGGATGGCAGCGGAGCTCCGTGTCCGTCCCCGTCCCGGTCCGTGTCGGTCCCCCCCGCCCGGCTCTGCCTACGGGTGTTAGCGGGAGTCATGGAATTCCAGGTTGGAAAGGACCTCAAGGATCAGCCTTTCCAGGCACGGCACGACCTAGACTGGATGTCCCAGCACCCTGTCCGGCTGAATTTTAAGTGTTCAACACTGGAGGTGGCTCAGGGCGCTCGCTGGTGCTTTGAGACCTGGATTAAATCCCGTAGCAGTCATTCTCTGTGATGGTGGGCACACAAATGGGCCACTCAAGGGTTGTGTCTCTTCAAGCTTTTGGGACTACCAGCAGTTCCTAAATGCAAGGGATGCTCGTGCAGGTACATACCCAAAAGCACCAGCTAAGACCAGGGATGGGGAGGAAGGAGATTGGGGGCTACAAACATGATACCTGTGCACTTAAGAGAGCTGTTAGGCTTTAGTCAGATCTGCTGATCAGTGAGTGTGACCTGGAGCTGTTTGTGGGAAGGGCAGGGCTGGTCCTGAGGGCACCTCATGTGGTGGCTCTGGGCCATATGTGGGACATTGGCTTGGGAATTGGCTCAGGAGGGCTCTGAGAGAGCAAGAGGCTGATGCTCAGGTGATCAATGCTGTGCGGTGTGATGCATAGGCATCTGCTGACCCTGCTTCTCCCTGGCATGCTCCAAGCAGGCCACTTACACGGCATTCCTGGAGCTGTGGAGCTGACACAGGGATGGCTCAACACGCTCCTTTCCCCAGAGAAAAGGTGTTGAACTCCTGCTCTGCCTCTCCCTTTCTCCTCGTCATTCCCTCCTTTCTCTCACTCCCCCGGGATAAAAGGCATTGGGAGCACTGTCTGGCTCCACTTCCACATCACTCTGTCTGGAAGCGGGTGAATTATTGCTGGATAAACCAGTGTCATTTGGCTGCCTTGAAAAGCACTTCCAGAGCAGTTACAGCCTCCTTGGTCAGCACCATTCACATTGAAGGGTTTCACTGCCTCCTTGATAGCTGGAACCCATTGCCAATTCCACCGGTGCTACCAGCGCAGAGCCGGGTTTCCATGGCGAATGCATTTGGGTTCTGCACCTGAAAGCCTGGAGCTTTTGGGAAGCTCTTTGCCACCAGTGTCATGGTTTGCCTGTGGCTCTGTCCTGCTACACTGGAGGAGGTTCTTGGGCTGTCCCAAGCTGGCTGCTCCCTTAGCCCAGCAGAGATGCTTTAAAGGCCTCTGACAGCTGATGCCTTGGGGCCAGGCTCACCCACTCTGTTCTCATGATGCTGAGGTCTCCATCACACCCCTGCCTCTGGGTGCTGCGTGAGGCTGAGGTGTGGGTCTGACCTGGGACCTGCTTTTTCTCATGCCAGGACCCGTCCTTCCAACTGCTCTGTGCTCCTTCCATGCGTGCCTTGTGCCTTCTGCTTGCTGCTATAAACCACAGCGAACCTGGTTTAATTTGCCAAGGTGCTAGTTCAAGCTCTCCTGACGTGGCTTGTGTTAAAACCAAATGAAATGTTTATGCAAGGACTTACTTTGCATTGAATGAGCTGCAAGTTGAACCTTCACATTAATGAGCATCCTGCAGTCCTGCATTAGGCTCTGGGACAACAACACAAGAGGGATGTGGAGCTGCTTGAGTGAGTCCAGAGTCCACAGAGACGCTGGATCAGCTCTGCTGTGGAGCCAGGCTCAGAGCTGGGCTGGTTCAGCCTGGAGAACAGAAGGCTCCCTAAGGGGACACCTTAGAGCAGCTCCAGCGCCTAAAGGAGCTACAGAAGACCTGGACAGGGGCTTTGGACAAGGGCCTGTAGGGACAGGCCAAGGGGAATGGCTTTAACCTGCCAGAGGGGAGACTGAGATGAGCTCTTAGGCAGAAGTTCTAACCAGTCTGCGATTCTATGATCCATGGCCACTGCTCTGCCCAGCCTCGTGCTGCACCAGTCCCGACTCCCAGCCGTGTGTGTATCGGTTGTGAGGCAAAATACTTGTTAAACAACTTTATCGGAGCTTTGCATGTGTTGATTTTACGTTGCAAGGGAGGTTCTGAGCTTATACATGTGCCCTTCTCGGGGGTACATCTGGTGGCTGCTCTGCAAGGCCATCTCCTGTGTGCCGGGAGCCGCGCTGTGCCTTGGCCTCTGGAATGGTCTTTCCATTGATACTTGCTGCGGCCAAAAATGCCTGCTTTGTATCCGCTGCCCCTTTCCCTCCCCACGCAGAAGGGGAGGGAGGAAAAACCGACTCCAATATTTTCTGTTAACAAAAGGCTGAGGGTGAATCCAGAGCAGGCGAAATCTCCAGGGCTTTCGGCAGAGAAATGAAATCACTGGAGCTCTCTCTTTTCTTCCCAAGAACAAACAGGAGCGGTTACCACTTCCTCTCGCTCATAAACAAAACCAGCCCGACATCTCCAGGAGAAACCCTGCCAGGAGACTTTCCTTCCTAATTGTCTGGGGTGTTTTCAGCTCTGATTAGTATTCGGGAGCGCCTGGCACACAAGTGGGAAGCTTCAGGAACAGGCTGTAGATCTTGCTCCGAGCAGATCCTATCCTCGTTTCTCATCCCTTGCCCTTCTTGTCTGTCCCAATCGCCCTCTGCCTCCCTCCCTCTTCTTCCTGCTTTGTTTTTTCCTTCATCCTTCCCAGGGTTTGTGGTGGTGTCTTTTGGGCACCAAATCCTGGTGCTTGGGCTCTAAAGGTCTTTTATGGACCTGCTCTTCTGCAGTTCCTTCGCTTTCAGGCTTTTCTTTGCTCTTGGGCAGGAGTTTTGGCTGGAGCAGCTCTGAGGGATTCACTTTTCCCTGCAGGAAAGTGTGGGTTGGAATTGGGGCTGAACTCAGTGAATGCTATAAAAGATTAAAGGGTGCAACTGCCCCATTGTGGGGATGGGGTCTGAGGTAGGGCTTGCTCCTATCCGTACACATTGACATCTCTATCTGACCAGCATCCTCTTAACTTTTGTCACCAGTAAAACTCCTTTCTATGGAAGGATGGGAACATCCATTGGAGGTCCCCAGCAGGGAGCCCTGGATAGCTGCTTGCTCTGTCATGGGACAGGGATTCATCTGGGACTGTCCCAGGGGAAGTAGGGAAAAGCAACTTGGGTTCCTGTACCTCTGCCATCCTTCCCTATGAGGCCAACCTGGGGCCGTGCCTGCTGCCGCTGCTCCTGCCCGGGGCCATGAGCTGCTTTCCCCAGTTACCTCATTGTGCAGAGGAGAGCTTTCCCACATCTCTCTCTTGTGGCTGGGTTTTAATGTGTAACAGTGTCCCGAGTTCTGCTCTTGCATCATGTGCTGGAGATTAGGAAATCGGTGGCAATAATAAATATTGCTGAATGAGTGGGTGCGGGCAGGAGGGAGGGAGAGGAGTGATTTAAAGCGCAAGGAAAACCGTGTGTTCCCTGTAGGCAGTGCTCTTTTTGCAAGGACGAGTCAAGCTTTCATGTCCTCTTTTTGTAGGAGGCACCTGTGTGATAAAATAACTCCTTTTGAGTACGTGGTTGGAAGTCACAGAATCCTAGGATCAAATAGACTGGGAAAGACCTTTAAGATCATCAAGTCCAACCGTTACCCAAGGACTGCCAAGTCCACTACTAAACTCTGTCACTAAGGGCCTCCTCTATGTGGTTTTTTAGTTTAATGCTCCTCTGAAACTGTGATGCAGATGGATGTGATGAACACCCCCGGAGCATCCCACCTCCCCTGCAAGTGGTGGTCCAAAATCTCCTTCCAGATGCCCCCAGCCCTGCCAGGGCCGGAGCTGTGCTGATGGGAAGCTGGAGATGCAGGGTCCCCGTTAACCATGTGCTGCTGTTCAGGGGTAAGCACCGAGGTGCCTTCCCTGGAAACCAGTTTGTTGAGTGTCTGCTGCGCGCTCCTGCCTCTGGGAACAGGCAGCCTTGACTCCATGACTCAGCCTGAGTTTCTTCATTGTGTGAGCAGCCACAGTGCCCTGAGCTGTTCTCACGCTCCCCCTGCCATGGGCTCCAGGTGTTTGTAAAGCCCTGGCAGACTGGGGCCGGTTACCCCCAGGGGAAGTGGTGTTTGCTTTGCTTTCGCTTTCAAGAGGGGAAACTGAGGCTCTGAAGGATGAAGCAACTCATCTGAAGTCATGGAGGGAATCATGGCAAAGCACAGAGCTCGTGGACACCCCACCTTTGGTCCTGGTGTGATGTTTCTGCTCCTCACGTTGAGGATGGGGAGGCAGAGCAGTGACCTTGTCTGGCTGCTTCTGGTTTGAGCAAGGCATGCAGGTATCTCTGGATGCAGTTTTCCTCTTTCCGTGAATCTCGTAGCTGCTGGGGCAGGGGATACCCAAAGGAAAGGCACCGCTGAAGCTGTGTGTGGGGAGCAGTTCCTTGCGGAGCTCTGTTTGTTACAAGGCTCTTATCACCGCAGCGTCTGAGCAGCTCCAAGGCAGCGTTAGCGCTGTTCCTCTGGGGCAGGAAGATATTATCCCCTTTTTACAGAAGGGAAGGGCAGCTAACGCAGCACAGAAGGGTTAGGGCTGGGATTTTCTAAAGCCTCCTGGTTAAGAAGACTGGGACTTGCGAGTCACTGAAGTTACTCAAGAGCCCATGTGTAAAACCTCTGGCCGGAGCAGAGTACTGAACGTGGGTCTATGGTGGCTCAGTACATCCGAGCTCTTCAGCAGCAGCCATAAGGCACCACAGTGACCACAAACCCTTTAAGATGTTTCTGGAGCACAGCTTTTTCCTGGTGATATTTCCATCAATTTCTTTTTTACCTTTCCTGGTGTTTGCCCCATGACTGACCTGCGATGGGGTGGGAAAGGCTGGGCAGGAGCAGGGGGGATGCTGTTGGGATGGGGTGATAAGCAAATCCTTGAATACAAAGTTCAGGGAAGTATATGACTGAGTGGGGAGCAGGTTCTGTTTGTGAGTGATGCAGCTCATCAGGGAGTAGCTCTGATGCTCATTGTGTTTGGGGGAGCTTTGGGTAGCAGCATCCTCATCTGTGTGTGGCTGTTGCTGCTTTTGTGTTGTGGCCATTGCACTCTGGCTCGATTCTTCTCACTCAGGGCTTGCTTTCTATGAGTGCCACTTCTGTGTTCTCCTGCACTTTTCCATGTGGAAATACAACTTTGTACTTGCAGGATTGATGTACGTTCTTTTTTTACAGCTGGTTTGTGTTTGGCTGCCCCATTGAATGGAGGCATCAGAACTGTGAGTGCAACTTTATCATAAAGTAAACCTGACATCAGTTTTTAGCATGGGATATTTTTCCAGCTGGGATATGGGAATAGCTGGCCATGGAGCCAGGCACGCTGGGCATGGGCAATGCTTCCTTTTGGTCCTGGGAAGCGCTTTGCTTTGGGAGGATGGAAATAGTCCAACTTGTGTCTGTGGTGGGAGGGTTTGGCCTTCTTTTGTAGTCTTTTTGGGACTGGGTGAGAAGAACCAGCTGTTGCTGGCAGGAGTGGAGCTGGATATCTGGCAAAGAGCTCCACTTTATACAGTTAAACCCCCGGAGGGGCAGGGGCAGAGTAGGCTGCAGACAGGAGGGCGAGAGGCTGGTGCTGCCAATGCCAAGCAGAAGCTTCCCATGTTCCTGCCGGCGCATCTCCTGGTCCAGCGCTCGGTTGAGTTGTCTGTTGAGGAGCTGTGCTTTGCTTTGATGTTTTCTGGCATCCCTTCCAGCACTTGGTGGAGCGAGCTCTGTGCTGACCTCCCCTGCTTGGCCAGGACTTCGCCGGATGCTCATAAAACCTGCGTCCTCCAGCTTCTGAAATGTGTTCCAAGAGGCTTTGGCTGGTTGTGGGAGGTGTGAGTGTTTGCAAGGCAGCAGGGCGCAAGGGCTGGAGGGTGGCTGCACACCCTTCCTATGGAGTCCTCACTGTGCTCCCCAGCTTCACTTCTGCCCTGTGCTTGTTTGCAGAAGGGAGCTCAGCTGTACGCTGCTTCCCTGGAGCTGTTTTGGTAATGCACCCATCAAGCGACTCCTTATTCTTCATGAGATGTGTTGAGGTATGCCAAGAGCATCCTTGTTAGGATGCTGGTGGAGAGAGGCTGTGTAGGTGTCTGTGCCATCCCAAGGCCAGGGCTGCTGGGAAGCAGCTGGGGGACCTCAGATGTTCTGTTCATGGAGCGATGATGCTGGGAACCACAGAACCACAGCCTGGTTTGGGTTGGAAGGGACCTTAAAGCTCATCCAGTTCCAACCCCTGCCACGGGCAGGGACACCTCTTAGGTAACATGGTCTAGAGTGAGGTGTCCCTGCCCATGGCAGGAGGTTGGAACTGGATGATCTTGAGGTCCTTTCCAACCCAACTCATTCTATGATTCTATGAAGTGCTTCTGCTTTTGCTCCAGCCGCGGTGGCTCCCCTGCCACAGGGAGTCCTTGCTCTTGACAAGCAGAGCTAACAGAGGATTAATGGTTAATCGACTGTTCATGGAGAGTTATAAACAACCTGTCTGGCTCTTTAACACCTTTTGCTGATGTGCTCGTTGCCCTTCATAACACATTCCTGTCTGATGCAGCCTTGTAACCTCTATTAATCACTTGTTAGCTCCTGCTGCTGAAGGCAGCTTGGATGGTCCTCAGCAGCCCATGGACTTCTCCTGCTGTGCCAGGGCTTCCAAACTCCTCAGGGACACAGCGAGGGCTGGCGGAGGGCCCAATAGGGCTCATGTTGAACAGGGAGGCTCTGCAGTGCTTAGTGCTGTGTCCTGCCTGTGCTCTGCTCTTCCCTGGGAGCTGGGGATGGAGGAGTGGCTGTTAGAGGTTTCAGGATGCCAACAAACCCTCAAAGGGCAGGTCCATCTAAGGAAGGTCTTTTGGATTGGCCCCACTGGGATATGGATCCAGCACTGAAAGTTTCTGGATCCATCAAGTTGATGTGGAAGCAGACCCTGCTCCAGCCTGGGTCGGCTCCTGCCTCGCAGGAGATGAGTCCTGGCCTCATGCAGTGCAGCAATCCTGGTTCTGGTGCTTGGGATACACCATGCACCCGTGCTCAACGCTGCTGGGAAGCTCGCCTGGCTGAGCAAACACTGCTGGGATATTACCTGTCTGTTAACCTGTCAGCGCGCTCTGCAGCTCCCTTTAATCTCCGGCTGTGGAATTCCCCCTCCGGTTTCTGCCTCCCCCTTGCTGCCCCCTTCCCACGATCAGGGTAATTAAATATTGTCTGAGCCCCGTCACTTAATGGCCCGGTTGTTTGCCAAGGGGAGATAACCCAGTGTTTGCTCACTGTGCACCAAGGACGTGGGCATGGGCAGCTCATGCCCAGACAGGGCAAGTCCCTGGGCCATGGGGTGATGCTTGTGTGTGACATCTGGATGCCGTGGGAGAGCTCTTCCCATGGGGCACCTGCAGCCAGGGCTTGAAAGGGATGTGTCTGGAGCGACCTCTGCCCCTTGGATATGCTTCTAGTGCGGCCTGATGAGTTCAATACATTGGTATTTATGTAGCTGTGTCTTCAGAAACTTTGGTCAAAGGAAAGGTCTAGAAACAAAAAGAGGTCCAATTTCTTGTATTTTTGTATTTCTCACTTTATAATTTTATATTTCCCACTTTCTATTTTTTCTCTTGCTTGTTCTAAGCTGCTGTTTGAATTTCATTTGTATTTTTTGTGCTGAAGATTGAGACTATTGATAGATGCTCACCCAAGTCTAGGACAGGACAGTGGCCAAGCACTGGTGTCCCCACTGTCCCCCTGCCCATGGTGGGCTGGGATTGGAGACAGCAGTTGGCTCTGGATGGGGGAAGCAGAGACCAGATGTTCATCATGGTCAGGGTGTCCCAGGTTGTGCTGCATGTCCTAGAGCTGTGTGCTGGGGTTGGAGCAGGCGAGCTGGAAGATTCCCTGTCTACTGAATGTGTGCTTCTTTCCAAGGCTGGTCTTTCCCATATGAAGACAGGCTGAGAAAGTTGGGGCTGTTCAGGCTGGAGAAGAGAAGGCTGCGTGGAGACCTCAGAGCAGCTTCCAGTATCTGAAGGGGCCTACAAGGGTGCTGGGGATGGACTCTTCATCAGGGACTGTAGTGACAGGACAAGGGGTGATGGGTTCAAACTTAAACAGGGGAAGTTTAGAGTGGATCTAAGGAAGAAATTCTTTACTGGGAGGGTGGTGAGGCACTGGAATGGGTTGCCCAGGGAGGTTGTGAATGCTCCATCCTTGGCGGTGTTCAAGGCCAGGTTGGATGAGGCCTTGGGTGCCATGGTTTAGTGTGAGGTGTCTCTGCCCATGGCAGGGGGTTGGAACTGGATGATCTTAAGGTCCTTTCCAACCCTGACTATTCTATGATTCTGTGTGTGCTGTGCAGTGAAGGTTGATGGTTTCTCTTCCCATATGAAGACATCCCACAGCCAGCGCATGGGCTGGGCTCTGCCCATTCCACAGGGAACATGTGTTGGAGACATGGGATGGGTCCTTTCTTTGTGAACTGGTGATGGGGCTACTACTCCTAAGCGAACAGGCAAGTCAGGTTTTGAATCCCAGGAGCTCTGAACGGGGTCTGCCCAGGAGGTGGAGTTTCCCTTGCTTTGGGATCCTCTGGGATGACGAGCCGTATGTCGGTGTTGGATTTAATACTTACCTAAGGCTGTCTGTGCAAGCCAACTTTCTTAAGCCAGAAACCAAGTCCTCTAGTGGAAAGCTCAGAAAGAAGAAAACTCCCAAATGATGCTTTCTGGATGCTCTTTAATTTTAGGGATTAGGAGTCCGGTTCCTGCCTTTCTCCAAGGTTGCCATGAGCGCGGTTATAAATCAGAAGCGCCGCTGCCAGAGCCCTCCCAGCCTGGATGCCGCTTGGCTGCAGATGTCCTTGCTTCACCTTTCCACAGTGGAGGGGAAGAAACGTTTACACTTGGCTAGAGAAGGGAGTGTAAACAGTAAAACACTGAGCCGGTGCCCTGTGAAACCCATCACGTAGCCGGGCCCCCCAGCCTGGCCCCGCTCCATGCTCGGGCTGGGCTCCGAAAGGCTCAATGCAAGGAGCCGGGCTGGCTGTGCTGGGACTTTATTCCAATGCAGACCTGGCTCTTGGCTGGTATCTGACCCGGCCTCAGCCCTTGGGATGGATCCTGAGACCTGGATCTCTTGTAGAGGGGTTTGCCCCAGGCTGAAGCCACTCTGCTTGGCTGCTGCTGTGCTGCTGGATGCTGAAGGCTGAGGAGCAGGCTGCAGGCAGTGCTGGGTGGGCTCTGTACTCCTCTGTCCTTAGCGAGACCACCCATCTCTCCTCAGCTCTTAGTTTCTTTCAGTTAAAGCCTATTTCTATGCTGTGTTATTAAGGTCTGTCCTGTGATGCCAGAGCTGTGCCTATGGGGCTTTTCTTGGTACCTCTGAGCAGGTTTTCTTTCCACTTTATAAAGGAGCTGTGCAGTAGATGGAGTGATGCATGGACCCTGTGCAACCCTAGTGCAGCTGCAAGGAGTTTGGACGTTAACTAGACCTCATCCTCCCCTGTAAGATAAGCCCGTAATGATGTGCATTGTGTTTCGGAGCCTGGGTAGTGGGGCTCTGCTCTTGCAGCACTGCTCCTGGTGAGATGAATGCCCTGAGCAAGCAGAAGAAGCAGCTTTATAGGTGCTGGGGGATAAAAGTCTGGTGGGTGCATCCGGGAGCCATCTGGATCAGTTTGCCCCCTGGTATCCCATCACTGCAGGCAGGAGCTCCACCAAGGGTTCCTCTGTTTTCCACAGCCCTCCTGAGCTGTTCGGTACTGGCAAAGGGCTCCAGCAGCCTGCCTAGCTCCCCCTGCCCCTACACTTGGGCTGCAGTTGCTGACTGTATGGGCTCCCTTTTGTCTTTCCTTCCTGAAGCTTGTGTTACCTCTTGAGCTGGCTCAAAGGCTCTCCTTCAGGGAGGCTCAATAGGCACTACAGAGAGATGAGAGGAGGAATTTAATGTTGTGGGTGTTTGGCCAGCACCCTGAAAGCTGCTCCGTGACTGGGCTGCCAAAGACTCTGAGCTCAGAAGTTGCTGCGGGGAAGAAGGAGAGAGAAGGGCTTTTAACCTCCAAGAGTCAGCAGGAGGCTGTGCCTTGGGGATGCAGGATGCAGCCGGACCCCAAGGCTGGTCCCCAGTGATGCTCAGGGGGGATGAAGGCATCACTGTCCCTGTGCTTGGGAACATGTGGGTAGGGGCCATCCTGGTTTGAGCTGTCCTTGCTGAAGTGCCTTGGGCACATCTGGGCTTCATAAATACAGGCATTAACTCCCTTTGCACTTAGGATGCATTCTCTATGCTGGCATGCTTGGGGGTGATGGGGACCATGCCTGTTGTAGGTACCAGATCCACTGGTGCTTATGGAACTTCATATTAAATAGTTTCACATTGGCTTCATGTGGTGCTTCCTCCTCTCACTCTGGCTTTCACAGAGATTTTGGTAACATGGGTAATGTGTGTACCCTGCACCTCCCTGAACCTAGCACTGTGGTGATGGCCATTTCTGGAATTTCATGCTTAGGAAAGGTTTGGAAATATTTGGAGTTTTTTTGTCTTAAAATCTGAGCTCCTGGTGTCGGGTGATTGCAATGTAAGGTTTTATGTCTTAAGTAACTTTACAGCTCTTCTCTTTGTAAAGTTGGCTTTTGAAACTCCAGGGTTGTGTTTTCAAAGTCAGAAGGCAAATAAAAGGGAATGGAAACCAAATTTTCTATATGCTAAATCTCAGGCTCTATCTTTCTTTAAATGCATCTCATGAGTTTCAGGGAGTGCTGAGCTCCAGGAGAAACAGAATTGCTGTGTGCTGGGACTGGTGGTACCCTATAGTGCCTGGGGAAGCTGCTGTTGATGTTGGGTTATGCTGGAGATAACCCGTTAAGATTAGCTTAAATAAGAGCTGCTTTGCCTGAAGCTGGCAGCACATCAACTTCCCTTTCCTACACCACAAGCTTCACAGTTGGTTGGAAGGACTTTTGAAGGATGCTTCTGAGCAGTGTCCTGGTGCCAGAGGCAGAGCCCCTGCCTTGCTCAGGCTGTTCAATGCACCAGCTTGCACCAGGCAGGCAAGGAGCAGAGGTGCTGCCTGTGTTGGGATGAGGTGAAGTGTCCCATCAGAGATGACAACTTGACATCAGAGGTGTCCATAACCTCCTGGCCATCCCAAGCAGGATCCATTGCTGCTGATGGGGCTGCTGGGTTGCTCCAGACAAATCCAGACCTTTCTCCCCAAATCTCTAATGACTTTTAGTGGTATTTTTAGGCAGTAGATTCTGTCTGGGGCTGGTTTAGAGGATTAAGGTCCCCAGGAGCGTGTTCTGCTGCGGTATGAGAGGGCAGCGAGCTCATTCCGGGGGACAGAGAGCTCTTGGGTTTGCTGTCGCCCTCGGCCACGTGAGCAGCCCGGCTGGCACTGGATGATTGAATTAGTCTCCAGGAGAACAAATCCCGGATTAGCGGAGCCATTTGCCATGCTGAAAGCAGAGCCCTGCTAATTAGGTTTATGTAAGGGGCTCGGATGGCGTTCCGTAAGCGGCACAGGGGGAGCTGCACTGGATAATTGGGAAGCAGGCTGGGGTCCCTGGTGGCCGCTGGAGCTGCTGAAGGCTGGGCTCGACTTCTGCACGTTGAAAAGGAATAATAAAGTAGCATTGCTTACAGCAGTACCGAGAAACGTGTGCTGTGCGATGGACATATTGCTGTTCTCTGCCCAGTGCTGAGCCTGGGGATGTCTGTGACCTCTTGTCTTGTATCACAGACACCTTTTTCTCTGGTCCATGGCAAAGCAGAGGCTGCTGATGCTGCCTGGCAGTGCTGGCTCTGCTCAGCATCATTGAGCAACCACTGCCTGTATCCGAGGAATAGGTGTCTGTGCATCAGAGAGGTGAAGCGGTGTCTGGAGGTGGTTATCCTGCTGCTGTCTCCTCCTTTCCCAGGGTTAATTTAGGTGGCCATGGCACAGCCAGGGCCCCAGATGTGAGCACGTTCCTGCCCACATTGTTTCCCAGTCTCTTGGTGCTGGTCCAGTTTCCCAGGTGGATAGGCACTGCGCAGCATCTGGATGGCCCCAGCCAGCTCCCCCCCTCCCTCTCTCTGAACAAACCCTAGTAAAAACTGCCCAGCAAACCTCAGTAAAAATTAATGGAGTAGTCAAAGGCTAATCCAACCCAGAGAAAGGCAGATTAAATCCTTGCCGCAACGGGAGACTTTCCTTCCAGCTGTGAGCAAATGCTGAGTTTTCCCTTTGCCTCCCTGGCTGCTGTTTCCCCTCCTCTGCTGGCAGTGGTGAGGGTGGGTGGCACGAAGGGGTATCATTGGCATCGTGGTGACAGGGGGAAGTGGCTGGCCCTGTGACAGCTTGGTGGGATCTACAGCAAGAGGCTGAGCTGCTGCTCCTGCAGATAGATGGGATGGAGATCGTGATTGACTGTGGCTGAGCTCATGGGCCTGGTGAGGATGCTACAAAAGCCCTCCAGGGAGACCTTTCCCCTCTCAATGGATGCTTACATGGGGAACGCTGCTGATGGTGGTTGGTGATGTCCCTGTTAATGGCATGCACCATTCCTGCTGCAGTGTAGAGCATCAGTGACGGCTTGGGATGCTCTGAACCAAGATGTCCTCAAGGGATGGGTTGGTGAGGCTGATGTTGCCAGTGCTGTGATGGAAGGGGCAGGGGAGGTCTCCACAGCCCTAATCCTTCACTGTAGGACTGTGATGACTTGTCCTCCCTTTCTGATGGCATTTAATTCTTTGTGGCCAGCTCTAAGCCCAGCTGATGGCATTGGGTCACAGGCAAGGACCTCTCAGCTCTAGCACCCCATGTAATATTGCATAGTAGAGATCTGGCATCCCATGGCGAGCCAATCCCCATGGGCAGGTGATGTCCTGGGAGCACACTTGAGCTGTTGCACATCACACAGCCTTTTCCTGCTCCTTGCACTGTGCACATCCATCCTTTGCTTTATCCCTGTGTGTCCATCTCACCACCAATAGTGCTGCGGAGCTTTGATCTGCTCTGAGTGATTAAATTCGTATCATCCAGACTGACAGCTTAATACACCTCAGTGAGGCTGTGCTAAATTAGTTGTGTCTGTCCTGCCAAAGCTGCAGAAATGCTTTCTGACAACTACAGGCACTTGATGCTTTGCTTTTTCCCCTCAGCATACAGTGAGGGTCGCCTCTGCTCTCTTTGGGGCGTCCTGCCTTGACTTTCACATAAACTGCTCCACCGCTGCTGGAGTCACGTTCTGTCTGGTGAGTGGAAACATCTGCCCAGGGCACACGGGACGGTGTCTGCATGGGAGCAGGCTCAGTGCTTCCATGTAAAAGCACCCTATCATCATCTGTTGAGATTCAGATTTATACATGTCCTAGTTTGGGTTGAGTTTTTGGTGTGTGGAAATGATGGGTTGGCTGAGTTGGACCCCATTGGTCCAAACTCCCTGCACCCAGAGGTATCATCAGCATCAGCACTTGGCTGGGCTTGTGCTGAGGCGCTGGCACAGGGTGCCCAGAGAAGCTGTGGCTGCCCCATCCCTGGCAGTGTTCAAGGCCAGGTTGGACACAGGGGCTTGGAGCAAGCTGCTCCAGTGGAAGGTGTCCCTGCCTGTGGCAGGGGTTGGAGCTGGATGAGCTTTAAGGTCCCTTCCAATCCTAATAATTCTATCACTCTATGATATATATGACCTGTATATGTATGATTCATATATATATATACATATGGGTTATAAAAGATGCGTTTCCCAGCTCATCCCTGCATCCCCAGTGGCAAGGAGGTCACTGCTTCTTCCTTCCAGGTGAAGCTCATGGCCATGTAACTCTAGTGTCAGCTCCCAGGACAGCCAAGCCAAGGGTCAGGAATTAGCATAAGTCAGCAGAGGCCATCCAGCATCCAAGCCCACTGGCACGGGTAGGAGAGGGAACAGGCATGGCAGGGCAAGTCCCTTCTGGTGTTGGCAGAGGTAACCAAATGCCTCAGGTTTTTGGGATTCCCTGGAGCAGATGATACCTTTCAGCAACCTGTGGATGCTCCAGGCCTGGCTTCCTCCACCAGGGAGCTGCAGCCATTGCAAGGTGAAACATGGCACTTTGCTAGTTCCCGAGCCCAGCAATTAAAATGCCTTTGATGAGGCTCTGCTGGCAGCACTTCTGTTCCATAGTGTTACTGTACCAAGTTTCTCCCAGGATTGGGACAGCTTCTCCCTTCCTCTTACAAAACCAGGCTGTGCTTTGGATTTACACATGCATGGTGACAAACTGCGGGTATGAGACAAGGGGCATCCCCGTGTGCAAGGGGCTCCTGTGGCTTGGATCAGAGAGGGAAATAAGACTCGAGATCCACTTTTAACTTACCCCTTTCAGCCAACTTGGAGAAAGTGTTCTCCTTGCCAAAAGCTTAAAGAAGGAAAAAAAAGCACCCTTCATAATTGCCACATTTAGAGGAAGGAATTCTAAATAAAAAGTTAATCTCCCCAAGGATTAGCAGAGCATGCGGCGTCTTGTCAGATGTGGAAGCGAAGCTGAGGCCCTAATGTTTTAAGACAAGAGAGATGTTTCTGTTTGAGTCCGTCTTCTCCACGTGCTGGCCAAGTGACCCACGCCAGGCTGGAAGGGGCTGAGGTCCCTCATCCCATCCGAGGAGGATGAGTTGTGGCTCTTGGGCTGTGCATGGCCATGGTGAGAGGCAGCCTTGTGGGTGATCTGCCTCCTCTAGCTCCAT
Organism: Psittacula echo; assembly: GCF_963264785.1. NCBI lineage: Eukaryota > Metazoa > Chordata > Aves > Psittaciformes > Psittacidae > Psittacula > Psittacula echo. The sequence goes on along the minus strand of NC_137750.1, from coordinate 5,716,101 downwards.
GTAAATAACTCACTTTGGCACAGAATGCCTCATACAACAACATGCAGAGATTGGGATGCTGCTCCTCACACCAGCATCTTGTATCTCCTTGAATAAAAGATGCTCCAGCATCCTTTCAGCCCCAGGAAAGAAGAGCTTAATGCCTCACCTGCAGGCTGGAAGAGGTGGCTGCTGCCTCTCTGGCAGCTTTGATGTGAGGACACCGGTATGGTCTGGCTTTCACAGGCGCTGAGCACATGGAGCTATTAGTCGCTGTTAATTGCGGTAGGAGGTTTGGGAGTTGAGCACATTTGGCGCCTGGATGTGGATGCATGGAATTAAAAGCTGCTGTTTCCAAATGTGGGAACCCTGGTGAACCTCCCCTGTTTCCCAGGCTGGCAGGGATGCTTTCCAGCACAGGAATGAGGGAGCTGCCATGTGTGTCCTTGTGTCCTGAAACAGAGCAGCAAATTGTCAGTTTGGTTCCTTCCCTCCCTGTATTTGTAGGCTATTTGTAGATTATCTGCCCTATCTTTGTTTCACTGCTGATAAGGGCATATGCAAACCCTGGGGTTGGCTATTGAAGCACAGATGGAAATGAGATGTCGTTAACTTGGAGATATCCCGTCCATGCAGGAGGTCAGGTCTACCCCCAGCCAGGCATGCCGGGTGCTTGGGAGGCTGCAGTGAGCTCAGGGCTAGTGCTGGGAGGCATCCATGGGAATTACCCATCTTCTCCATGGCACAGCCAGACAGTGATGAGCTGCTGCTGAGCAAAGACAAAACGGTTTAAGAGGAGTTTCCCTTTGCTCTCCCTGCATCCGTGCATCTTGCCCGGCATCACTGGGAGTCAGCAATGCCCTGGCTGCTCGCTGAGCTCTGGGTTGTTTAATGTTTTCCCTGTTCTGGGAGAGCCTGGGTGAGATGAAACTCTTCATTGTGGCTGCTGACATGGGAACACCACAGCAGGACTCAGCGGGAAACATTCATTTCTACTGCTTATCCCATGTTTCCTATTGCTTGTCACCTCTCCAGCACTGCATGCGGATGGAACAGTCAACCCTTTCCTATTACTTTCTACTTATTTACTATTATGTATTGATTACTATGGGTTAATGGATCAGCTAAAAGCAATTGATGAGGTCGGTGTGTGCTGGATGGTTGGGTTGATGCTCAAACAGCAAGAGCCATGCTGGTGCGCAGCGAAGACCCCAATGAAGATGCTTTGGCTGCTGGTCATTTACACCTGAGTCCTCCTCAGTGGGGGACAGGCTCTGCGACTGCAAGAGGTTAAAACTTTGCCCCTGTGTTTACTTTAGTTGGCTGCCACACTGCATAATAACCTGTCAGCACTTCAGGTGGGGATTTATTTGTGCATTAAAAATGGCCTGGGGCAGGCGGATGCAGACACTCTGCAGCATGCTGGAAAATGTGCCTCCAGCGTAAAAACAGCCTCTCCAAATATTTCACCCTTTTAATAAGTGCATTTAATTAAAGTCATATAACTTTTTTTATTATTATTAAAAAGGAGGGAGGGGAGAAGGGGAGGAAAAGCAGTGGGGCCTGCTGAGGCTGCAAGCAAAGGCTGGAATACAAAGAGGGGGTTTAAATGTGCCTATTTAATGGAAAAGTCATCAACAACATGTTGTGTTTCTCCTTATTTCCCAGCCTTGCTTTTGACTGGGGATAGAAAGCTGAAGGGAGCTGCTGGATTTCCAGACTGCCTTTTCTCTCCTGCTCTCCATCCACTTCCCTCCTCTTGAAATTGTGCAGAATTAACTAAGTTTTCCAACCGAAGTTGCCAAGTGATGTTGCTCTTGGATAGGCTCACGAGTTGCTTTCTCTTTGCTTGTTTAACCTTCTCTTTCTTTGAGTTGGACCTGGGTGAATCTTTAAGCCACTGCTTTTATGGCAAGCACCTTGAAGTCCCTGCAAACCTGTTTTCCAGTCCTTTTGGAGGAGGAGGAATAGAAGGAGCTTTGAGAAGGGGCGGTGTGGTGGATGATGTTTTGAGATCCTTGGGTGGGAAGATGCTTATCTGCATGAGGCTGTGTGTTAATCCCTGGTTGGGCTTGGAGGAACAAGGGGTGCATGGGGGGAACCTGCCCTGTGGGATGAAGCCATGGAGCCACCATGGTACCCAGTGAGCCCACCTCAAGCCAAGGTCCTGTTTGTTTTCTGTTGCTTTTAACCGGGAGATTAAGCTGAGCTTAATCCTTCACACAAGAGCCGCCAGCGATGCCCGTGTGCCAGCCGCCCTTTAATGTCACGGCCGGCATCTGCAGAGGAGCAGGGGGGGAATTTCAAAGCTCTGCTGAGTTAAATCCAATTTGATCAAATTCCATATAGGAATGTGTTGAGAGATGGGCATTACACAAAGCGCCTTTATCCCGGTGCAGATGGCATCAAGACGAGATGTGTCTCAGTGTGGCATGGCCAAGGAGAGGGCAAAGCTTTTCTCTGCTGGAGGCACACGATGCCCTGAGATGCAGTTGGATAGTACCAGTTTTTAAGGATGATCCTCCATTGTTTCGCAGAGCTGAGGAGCAATGCTAAGGGGATGAGATGGAAGGGACCACTTCTAGTAGAATTTGCTGATGCTCATGAAATATGCTGCTGTTCCACCTGCAAGTGTAGGACAATCACAGTGTTCTCCAGTGCTGCTCCTAAGTGCTGCTGCATCATTAGGAGGAGGTTGAAGCCATGCAGATGGATGCTGCTGTGGTCCTCCCCTCCTAGAGCACAGAGGAGGAACTTCTTGTGCCTGCCGAGTCTGGGACAGAATTATAGTCCCTTCAGCCAAGATCCACAGAAGGATTTGGGCTCTTTGCAGCTCACTGATTCCCTTGGGAGCTCAAGTGCTGAAGAAAGAGCTAAGAGCCATTCTGCTTTGGGGGGTACAGCTCATAGGTGCGAGGTGGCTGTTGGCAGATGTAAGGAGAGGTCCCATCTGAAGATGCTGCACGCCCTGTCCATGCTAAGGATGAATTTTCCCTTATGGTAGTAATCCAGCAGATATTAGATGGATGCAGGGGTAAGCGAGTGCCTCTTGGGTTGTCAGAGCAGGATAGTTGAGGGTTCTCATCTCTCTGGATGGAATGGGACCTGGGTAAAACTGCCTGGAAGAGGGGGAAGTGATGCTTTGTGCCTTCCCTTTACAATGGGATAGACACAAGCATGTGTTCCTTTGCAACTGGAGCTGGGTCCTGGCTGGTGACTGTTTGGATCTTGGAGCCATGGAGAAAACTAGATGTCTTTCTTCTATAGGTTGGCTGCTGCTGCAGGCCCAGCCTTAATGACATTCCCTGAGGCTACGAGGAGCTTGGTGCTCCCAACCAAACAGCTTTCATGGCCGGGGTTGAGGCTTTTGGAGGAGGACATCAAATAGGGCTGCAATGGGGCAGGAGCGTGCAACCACTCTCTGGCCCTCGGGCAGTCACCAGATCTCATCCCAACCCTAAATCCAGGTCATATGAAGCTTTAGTTTTCTTTTCCTCTCCTGCCTGCAGTCTGCTCCATTCATTTCTGTTTCAAGCGAATGCACCCGCTATAAAGGAGACTTGCATTCCTCTCTGTAATCAGCCTGGCTGCAGCTCCTCATTTAACAGAATTTCTCTGGCCTTTCTTTCCCTGTCCCCTGGCATCCTAATAGGAGGTGCTGCATGGTCTTGGGGGTGCAACATGGGTGCCTTTGGTGTGGTGCATTGGCAAAAGGAGTTGATTTGCCATTGGGGTGCTGCAGGCAGCCGAGCTGAGTTGTGCTATGCTGATCTGAGCTGTGCCATGCTGAGCGGTGCTGAGCTGCTCCTTTGCACTGCTTGCTCCATTTTGTTTTCTATCTGGCAAAGGGAACAAATTTACTTTGCGTGGAGCTGAATTAATTCAGCCTCTCCACAAAGCATCCCTTTTGTCTTCCTCTTTCCAGCTCATTCTGTGCATGGCCTCTCCTGAGCTGCAGCAGTGGCTGGTGTGGAGCAGGGGCACAGGGCTGCACATCCCTTTGCCTCCCTCTCACCTCTCCGTTCCCTTTCATTTACCTGCAGCAGCCAGATAAGCTCTGGAATAAGAAGGTTCATTCTTCACAGCTTGGGAACCAAGCCCAGCTTTCTGTGCCTGTCCCTGGTGCTCGTCCATGTGGTGGGATGAGGATGGAAAGCCTGTGGGCAGCCCTGATGCTCCTCTGCAGTGCGTGGTTCATTCCTGCTGATGGGTGATGGAACCAAAGAGGTGTGAAACTGTAAAAAGAGTTGGGAAGGAGCTTGGAGGCGTTTTACATGTGCCCTGTGCTGGTCTGGTTGCTGTACTTGTGTCAGCCTTGGTGGGTTCCTTCAGCTTCCCCAAAGAGGCTGTAGGCACCATCCGTGCGGTCCATCCCATTGTTGCTGTAGCTCAGGCTGTGTCCTGCCCTGTGGGTGGTTTCCTTCCTCTCTATAGCAGCTTTTTGCATGTTTGATGCTCATGAACTCATCTCCTTCATCCCACTCTTCTCCAGGGCAGCTGGGCAGAGGGCACTGGTGCCTGTCCATGCAGGTACCGGCAGCAGCGATGCAACTGCTCCAATCCTGGCAATTTGGGGAGGAGATCTTGTGAGCAAAGGTGCTTGCAGGGTCTGGCCATGCCTAATAATTACAGGGTCTGTTTGCTCCCTTGGCAGCCTCAGCTGCTCCAGTGGGAGCGTGGGGCTGCAGGGGATGTTCTACAGGACTCAGCACAGTTTATGGGACTTCTTAAATTTCACCCAAGCCTTTTTCTTCCCCTTCTTGCCTCATTTTTTTTTGCTTTCCTCCTTTTCCCCCCCTTCTTTGCTGTGAAACCAAATTTCAGCTCGGAGCCACCAAAACCAGTCCTGCCCTTTAAACCTCAGCCTTGCTGCAGCGCTAAAACAAACACAGGGAACTGCTGCTCGCATGAAACAGCGCTCAGCTGCTCTGTACAGAGAATAGAAAAGGTGGCCTCTGAGGGTTTGAAGTGCCTTAAAGGTAGGAAAGTGTCTGCAGAGGGACATGTGTCCAGATGCAGGGATGGTGAGCCCGTGTGTACCCGCAGATGTTTGCTTTGCTCACCGCATCGCGGATGCAGCTCACAGAGTTTGGGGAGTTCAGGGGTTTTAAATGATTTTAATATATTTTAGCACACCAGCAGCTTTTAGCCCCGTTCACACCAGCTCCAGGTCATGGGTCTTGGTGCCAGTGTGCACCCTTTACATGGCAGGGTTGTGGTGAGCTGCTGCCAGCCCCAGTGAGCTATGGGGAGGTGACGTCTCATAGCTGCATTGCACTGTGGAGGGGACAATGAATCCATGTTTTGGCTTGTGGAAGAGATGGGGATGTTCTTGCAGTCTGCAGCATCTCAAATGGGTGTTTTCCTTCCTAATGTACCTCCAAAGATTCCTGCCCAGAGCTTCTCATTGCCCTCTAACTCTGGGGAGGGAGGGATGTGCTGTTGGGTGTTGACAAAGTGGACGTGGCCTTGGAATATAGATGTGGTGTGGAGAGAGGGGAGCCTCTGTCATCTGAGCTGCTCCTGCTGAAGGCAGTGATGTGTATGCATGGCCAGAGCGGGAGCTCAGTGGGAATCCCCCAGCGTAGTGACGTGGGGACCGCAGGCAAGCTGGGAAGATGCAGCAACAAAGGAAAGGCAAAAGGTTTGGAGACCTTTAATGGTGTGCATGGGCCAGGACACCAGGAAGAGGAGATGGCAAACAGGTGGGGTGTTTGGGATGGAGTTTTCCCTGGGTGTAAATCACTTGGGAGTGTGGGTTTGGGATCTGCCTCCCAACATCATCCTGCACACCAGCCTGCTGCTGCTGAAAGGGTTTATTATTCAGCCTGCAGATGCCAGGTAAGCTCTGCTCCTCCATAAAACCAGGCAGGTGCTAGGAAAACACAGCCCTGCCACGTCCATCTGGTCCTAGCAAAGGGAGGGTGAGTGCTGGTGGGGTGGGCAGAGCTGTTCCTTCTCCTCTGCCCCAGCCAGGCCCCCTTCCCATCAGTGCTGCCACAGGGAGCTTTTTCCCACCAAGCAGGAGGAGCAGGATAGGAGGGCGGAAGCCATCTCTTCTCAGTCAGAGGAGAGTGTTTCCCAGGCTTCTCCTAGTGTGGAAGGTGACCCTACCCATGGTAGGGTTTAGAACTGGATGAGCTTTAAGGTCCCTTCCAACCCAAACCATTCTCTGTGTGGCCACGCACGCTGCGAGCATCCCCAGCATGCAGGGGATCCTCTCCAGACGTTGCACTGTGCTTTATGAGGAGTGATAGCTTCAGCTTAGCCCATCTATTTATTTACCCAATGGGACTGGCTGGGACAAAACGCTTTGGCTCCTGGGGCAGCTGGCCTCATGCTCTGAAGGACTCACTGCTTTTTCCCCCCTCTGGTGATCAGGAAGGGGCTGGTGCAGGATGCGGGGGGTACCGGCTGCAAGAGCTGCACCGGCAGGACCGGAGCAGGTTTGGACACGCAGATGTGCGGTTGGGTGAGGGAGGCGTGCAGATGTTCCTGGAATTCCCAAGCCGGATACGAAGCAGTGAACAGGATGCGTCGGGTGGGAGCTTGCCAAGTGCTTGACATAAGGAGAGGATCGTTTTCTGCCCTTCCGATGGCTGCGTGGGGCTGGGAGAACCCCTCGAGCATCGCTGCCTATTGTAGGATGCACCCTGAGCCCTCAGCACCCAGCACCGCTCACAGGCACTGCACTGGGCTCATTCCCCCCTCCAAACCTCTGCTCTCCTGCTCATGTGCAGCTTCTCCTCTTGGTTTTCATGCTGATTTTCCAGGAAAATAAGCTGTGCTCATACAAACTAAGTCAATCTTACAGAGACCTTGTAACAGTCCTAAGGGACTAATAATAAATCATTGGGGAGACTTTATAACAGCTCAGGGAAGACCTTGTAACAGACTTCCAGTACCTAAAGGGACTGACCAGAAAGCTGGAGACGGGCTTTTGACAAGGGCCTGTAGCTGTTATTGACAGTTGTCAATGTTCCATGATTCTGTCAGGTTGTCTTATCGCAAAGCCTCATTTTTGCTATGGTTGCTACATCACCCTGCTGTGGGGCAGCAGAGTGCATGGATGTGCGTGTCTTTCTGCATGTGATTTCGATGGTTTCTGCTTGGGATATCTGTGCTGTCGAGGTGTGTGGCTGATTTCAGCCAGTCAGCTGGGTCCCTGGAGGTGATGCTCTGGCTCCGTGTCATCCCTGCTCATGTGGGGCCAGGAGCAAATGAATTAGCAGGCATATATGGAAAGCAAAGTGAAACAAGATGGAAACCCTGGATACTGCAAGAACTTGCTCTGCTTCCCTCCTGGGTGTTGCATCCATGGGCCACTGTGCAAGCCCAGTGTGTGGGTACAGGGCTTCAGAAACGTGTTCAGCCAAAGCCTGCACTTGGGAGTTTTCCTTAGTACCTCAGGGATCAGGGTCCAGGTCCCTGCCAGGAATTCAACATCTGCACAATTGATACTTGGCAGGAAACCTTAACATTCATGTGCGTTCCCTGAAGTGAGGAGAGCGAGCGTCTGGATCTGCAGCTCCATCCCCCGGCTGGGATGGAGCAAGGCTGAGATTCATTAGCCTGAGAGACATGGGGTGAGATGGGGTCCTGGGGTGATTTGGCTTTCAGGTGTCCTCCTGCCTTGTGGGCTGGAGTTTCTTCTGTATTTCATGCTGTGACCATTGTATTTCAGTGCCTGAAGGTGGCAAATTTTGCTGGACATCACCAGCTCCCCTAGCCTGGGGTAGGGACTAATTGCAATGGCATCCCGACCTCCTAGTGCAGATGTGCCATGTGGGATGGCTGGGGACCGCCAGGGTGGCACGGGATGCCAGGATCCTGGCAGGCTCTGCCCAGCAGCTGCAGCATCTTTAAGACCCCCCATGCTCCAGCCATGAGGCTGTCGGCCAAAACGGGCTCCAGGGTGTTGCAAACCAGATGTTTAAAACCACAAAGCTGTCCCCTCTGCCCAGCGCAGGAACTCCTCCTTCCCGGATCATCGAGTCCCCAGACTTCAGATGGAAGGAGCAGCTTGGTCCGTTGTTATCGTGGCCTTAAAAATGCCTCTGGCTCCAGCACAGCTGCTCAATGTCCTGCTGCAAGAGGGGGTTTTGCTCCTCGATCCCACGCAGGACTCCCTGGGGTGGGTTTTCTGCTGCTGGAGATGGCCGGGGTGATAAATCCTGCCTGAAACAGAGCTAGAGCAGAACCGGTTGGACAGAAAGTGGAGGGGAAGCAGGGGGCACTGGGTGTGTGCTGAGCCCGCACTGCTCTTGGGTGAGCTCTAGTGAAGTCGATGTGAAGCGCTGCAGCACGTAGTTAATAGATGGATGTTATTATTGCTGTTGGGATTGAAACTGCTATAGGAGAGCTGTCCTGTGGAATGAGGGTAAAACAAGAACATCTCACTGGCAGCTCTTCCCGTGGGGATGAGTGTGGTTGAGCAGCACAGGGGTGAGCTGGTGGCCCTGCAGCCCCAGTCAGCCTTTCTGGGTCTAGGGGATGCTCTGGAGGCGACCACCTCCCCGTGCCTCAGTTTCCCCATTTGTGTGCCATGGACATTGGTGCTGCTGCTTCATAAAGCAATGAGAGGAGATGCAGGTTTATCCCTTTCCCAAGTGAAAATGTGGCGAGTTCAGTGACAGTAAAGGAAGGTGCGAAGCTAAAAAACCCAAACCGAACTGAACTGGATGTTTTGGAAGGAAGCAGACCCATAGGAGAGAGAAGGATTGTTGTCGTGCCACCTCTTACAGTGTGAGCACTGCTGGGCTGGTATCGGGTTATTTCTGACACATCACCTCTAAGTGACAGCACAGCTTGCTCTCACCTGCATGTTCTCTAGATCCAAAGGATATTGAGGGCAAAACTCCATCCTGAGGGGTGTTCTTTGCTCATGGGGTAGAGGCAGGAGCAGACTCTTCTCCCTGCCATGGAGCTGGACGTTGCTGCAGGGTTTCCATGCTCCTCGTGCCACTCGCGTGAGCAGAGCTGCAGCCCAGGTGACCCACGTGCCAGGATAAACAGAAGTGAATGACTTGCGGGGTCTGCAGATGACTTTTCCAGCAGTAACTAACTGGGACACAGTAAAAACCTGAGGGCTTCAGTCACTTCTGGGCTGTACAGCAGTTTCCACTCATCCCCCTCATCCTGCCTGGTGGTACCCCCCCTCGCCAACCCGGTGCAGGGACATCTCAGCACATCGGTGGTGGTTGTTTATTATCATTGTAGCTGTAGGGGACACAACCGCTTTCATTGCCCCAAGTCTATCCCTCCTGGAGCCTGTGGATGTGGGTAGCTCAGTCCCAAAGAGGATGAGAAAACACACAGGAGCTTCTTGGTCCATGAAGCTACAGTTCCCTGAACCGGGACCCCACTGTCCCCAGGGCATCCTGCCTGCTGTGGAGTGTCAGAAGTGTTTGGTCCATCCCTCCTTTCTTGGAGAGGTGGGAGTGAAGGGACACTGTTGTCTTTGTCTCCTTGGACCTGAGAGATGTGAGCAGGGAATTTTACCATCCAGGAAAAATCCTCTTCCCCTTGACCGAACCTCAGGGAGCTCATGGGCTCGTGACTTGGATGCAGCACCAGGGCTTGTGGGTTTTCCTGCTTTCCCTCTCACTGCTTTTCCAGCCTCTCTCTGTGCTCCGGGGCTCGTATTTTGGGTAAACCCCAAGAACACTGAGTTTGCTTTGAGCAATGTCCCCCGGGGTGGACCCGGCCGGAGAAGGATGGTGATGGGGAGGGAACTGTGCCTGCCCTGTTCACTGCGCTTGTTTGAAGGTTTCTGTGGTCCGCACGAAGGCTGCCCACAAGGGCCCGAGGATGTTTGGGGTGAGATCATCTGGCTGCTTATTTAGGGACCACCAGCGAGGTGCTGAGCACCTCAGGGATAGGGCTGGGGCCACCTTTTGATATGGCAAAGGCAAATATTGAGGAACCCTTTAGGGTGGGGAACTGGGCCAGGCATTTCTGGGGTGCCGGTAACCAATGCAGAGGGAAATGCTTGATGTATTTCAGTGGGGTGGCACATGAAAGGTGTGCAGCAGTCATTAAATGGGGGCCCTGGAGCCCTTGGCTGGCTTTGGGAGGCCACCAGAGCTCTGCGGGGTGTTTGGTGTTTGGACAGAGCAGCACGTATTCCTCCTCCTCCTGCTCCCTTCATCTTTAAATACCACCCCACAGATTTCAAGGAAAAAATAAATGCTCATAAAATGGCATCATTTAGTGGTGCTTCAGGACTATTTATACTTTTATTGCTCCCAGGATTTTTATATAATCGCCTTTTTCATGCACACATCAGTGTGTGTGTAACCAACCCGGGCATCATCTTCAGAAAGCAATTTTATAGCTGGATTTAGGGCAGTGGCACGCAGTGCTTGGGATCCCAAATGCCATCAGGCTCTTCACTGCGCTCTCTCTGCCAGCTTGGGATTGATTGGAGCCGATCCATGCGCCTGTTTTCCAGGCTGCGGGCTGTAACATTGGTTGGAAGAGTTCTTCTCTCCTGGAAATCCACTATGTCCAGGATTGAGAAAATGTGTTTCTCAATAGTGAAATAAGTGAAATGTCCAGAAAGCCGGAGCATGGAGGGAACCAGACTGACTTAACACAAACAGAACAGAAGGTGGCTTTGGTATTGCCCAGCCTGGTCCTTTCCATAGCTCTGGGGCTGAGCCTGGCTGCTCCAATTGCTGCTGGCAGCCTCGCCTCTGCCATTCCCTGTGGAAAATGAACCAAATCTCTCGACTTCCGATTGAAACAGAAGATGTGAGATAAGTGCTTACTGGAAAGCTCCTGTTGCCAAATAGCCTGGGGACCATTTCCTTCCTCCTCCTCCCAGCAAGACCGTCCAGGTGTTAACTGCTCACAGGGTTGCTGTACTCTGCACGTTCTGGTCTGACATGAGGTTTTCACCCTCATCACAATAATAACTACCTTGAACAATGAGCAAACCACTAGCTTGTATCATGTGTCTTCTAGCAGCTTTGCATCGCTCCTTGTGGTGTGATGGGGGCAGCTGATGTTTCTGGATACCGTAGGAGAAAAGGAAATAAAACAGTGAGTTCTCTGAGGCCAAACCACCTTGCGAGGGTTGATTCTGAAGCATGGCCCTTGCGGGATCAGCAGCTTGAGCCACACCAGTGGTCACATTGATGTTTTGATGCTCCTCTTCTACCTGCATCCTTCTAGCTGTGCTGGTGGTTCATGGCAGAGGGGACCCAGTGTGAGCTCCAGTGCTCACCTTCCATAAGGACGCACTCAGACCCGGTGGTCCTGTGGTGGGTATTTCTTCTCTCCCAGCTACAAACCATCTCTTGTAGCTTCATTGCAAAGCTGATGACAATTCACTGGCAGCACGTGCATGGAGAGGTGAGGGGGGTGCAGGGCTGCTGCAGGGTGAGGTGGGCAGAGCTGAGCCTGGCTCTTGCTGTTTAATAGCTGTGGTCTAAGTGTAAATGGAGCAGGTCCCAGCTATGGTGTGTTTGTCTTGGAGATTAAATCTGGAGTGCCTCTGGTCTGCAGTGCCGGGAAGAGAGGGGTGAGGAGGGAGGGAGCCCAGCCCCGCGGGTGCACACACCTTTTAACCCTCCAGAAGCTGTTGGCTGGCTCTAAAGGAAGGGCTGGAGGGCAAAGTGCAGGTAAAGGGAGAAAGGGTGGGAAGCACAGGTCTTGGAAATAGCTCTGAAAAGGCTGGCACAGTCTGAATTGCACCTGCTTGGGAAGTGTCTTGTGAGGGAATCTTCCCTTGGCTCCTTCTGCAAGATGAGGGGTTACTGTGGGGACCGGTGATGCTGAAACCAAGTGTGTTCCTTCGGTAAGCGCAGGGCTGGTGTGCCTGAAACCTCAGACCTGGATTTCCCACAGCCTGTGGCTCTTTCTGCAGTTCTTTCTGTGTCCATCCATGTGGCTGGGTCCCACTCTGCCTCTTCCCCTGCATCCCAGCCCTATGCTGAATGCCCAGCATCACTTGCATCTTCTTCTCCAGCAGGAATAAGCAGCTTATTCTGCATGTTTTGGGTGGCTGAGAGCTTCTCAGGCTGCAGCAAACCATCCTCCTCCTCCAACCAAGCATTATGTCTTTAAGGCTGATGCATGGGGCAGGCAGGAGGGAGGGAAAGCATTGCCCCATCTCTCCCCCCTCCCTGGGATCAGTTGTAGTAACGTTCCCAAACACTTCGTCTCCTGTACAGTGTGTACTACAAGTGCTCCTGCAGTGCTCAGGGCTGTTTTTGCAGTGCTGTTTATATAAGAGATCCTGCATGGTGCCTACATGCTTCTGGCGCTTACAAACCCAGGTAGACTGTGTTTATCCTGGGGATTGGCCCCAGTTGCAGTCAGCTGGGGCTCAGCCAGCAGCATTGCTAGACTGAGATATATATATATATTATTTAAAGAAGCCCTGGTTGTTGAGAGGCCAAACCTGCTTGCTCTGCTGATGAAAAGCATGGCTTTGAGCAGCCTTTCCCAGTCTGAACTGATGGAGTTGTGCCAGCAGGAGCTGGGGGATGCACCAGAGCAGGTTCAGCATCTCCACCATCAGTGAGATGCTTCAAGGAGCCTGGAATGGCTGGAGCTGGTGGGTCTCCCCCTTGTCACAGGGGCTGGTGAAGGAGCAGATTTTCAGTTTTCCCCTTTACTTTTGTTGCTTGCAGTCTTTGCAATGTGTTTTCTTTGGCTGCTGTTAATGGCCAGTGGGGTGGAGATCTGTCTCCCAAATGGCTGCCAGGTCCGTGTCTGGATTTTGGGACAATTTACAGGAGAGAGACCATAGAGCTGGCAAAAAGCTGGAAAACCACAGGGCTGCCCTCCCTATGACTCATTTCATTGAGTCCTTCCCTGGCCTCAGCAGCCCAGCATGTAGGATGGGTTATCCGGGTTGCACGTGGCTCTCCATCAGCAAAGGAGATGTTTCCACCCATCATCCCTGGCCACATATCCAAAGGTTTCCAGCTCCTCTGAGCACCCTCCTAGCTGCTGGGTCAACCTCTCCTCCAGCTCCTGCATCCACCCTGGGAGGGCAAACCCAGCAGGCTCGGGGCTTGGCATTTGGCCGGCTCCACTCCTCCAGCCCTTGGCTGGGCAAAGCCCTCTCATTTGATCTAAAAGGAAAAATTTAATTAAACGAGATGTAGATCTCATCCGCTGGGAATTCTCCTTGTGGGCACCGTGCCCTGGATCGTGCCCAAGGCAACAGAGGGAGCCAGGGGAGGAGGAGGAGGAGGGCGGTGGGAGGAAGGCTGGGCAGTGCCAGGCTCCTCTCGCCTTCCTGGGCTGCACAGGGCAGGACCCCCTCCATCCTCAGTGCGTGCAGCCTTCCCGCAGGAAACACCCTGGCTCCGGTGGGGAGAGCCTATTAAAAGGGAATCAGCCAATCAATAAATCAAGGCACCTGAAAAATGAGAGCAGGGGCTTGGGAGGGAGGGGGTGCTTCTGGCTTTTACCCTCTTTCTCAATTAAAACAAACAAAGCCCAAAGTGCAGGAGGGGCTGTTGCGGGTGCTGTGGTGCCTGAGCTCAGTGGCTGGGGTCGGTGCTGAACGCAGGCACGGCTGTGCGCGGTTAAATTAGCTCTGTAAATTACAGCTGTGATATGTGGAAGCGTTGAAAAAGGATCAGCTTAGGAAGGGAGAGGGCTGGGGGTGCCCCATGATCGCTGGGCAGGCACTGCCTTTACAGCCCGGTTGGTGGGGTCTGGGACAAAACACGAGGATGCTGTTTGAGGGTGGCAGCACTGCCCTGGTTGCGTTTATTATTGTGTTGGAAAATTGCTGTCTTTTGGCTTTCCCCTCCCTGCTTGGCCCCAGGGCACATCATGTTCATGGTATGAGGGTGCTGAGGTGCTGGCACAGGGTGCCCAGAGAAGCTGTGGCTGTCCCATCCCTGGCAGTGTTCAAGGCCAGGTTGGACACAGGGGCTTGGAGCAAGCTGCTCTAGTGGAAGGTGTCCCTGCCCGTGGCAGGGGCTGGAGCTGGATGAGCTTTAAGGTCCCTTCAACCCAAATCATTCCAAGGTCATTCTGCAAGTGAAACTTAACCATACGCAGCTACTTTTGGGACTATCTATGCTTGGTATATCCCAAGGACATCATGTCACGTTTCCCATGGATAGTCCCAAGTGGTAACATCCATCTGCTGAGACACAACATGGGAATTCTGCACTGCTGTGCTAGGCAGGAGGGCTCCGAAATTCCCTAGGAGCGAATCCCAGTGGGAAGAGAAGGGAGCAGCGCCATAGGGGTGACCTCAGCAGAGGGCATGCAGAAATGTGCTTTTAGCCCAGCGTTTCCTAGAATTAGTGAGGAATTTTGTTGAAGCTGTTCCTGGCTGAGGTTGGTTCAAACTTCACTTGATGCAGGAATATAGAAATGTAGGTCAGGAAAAAAAGCAGCCAAGTGAAAAGCTCCTTGTTCCTTCTCCCACCGGCTCCGTGGTGCCATCCCAGGGCAAAGGGCTCGGGAAGGACTGGATGTGCTGCTCACCTGGAACATGTCTCAAACCTCAGGGTTTTACAGGGTGAAGCAGCAGCTCCCATGTGGCTGTTGATGAAGGACATTGGCAGTGGCACCGCAGTGGGGCTCCTGTTGCCAGGGCACGTTCAGCCCGCCCCAGCTTGCCCTCAGCCACAGGGCAGACACTGATTTGGTACAACTTCCACGTCTTTCCCAGTTATTCCCAGTCCTTGCTATTCAGTTTAAAGCACAGGCAGCAGCAGAGCAGTAAACACCCACTCCCATCATCAGGACAAAATCAGTTTTCAACATCCCAGACTGGTTTGGGTTGAAGGGACCTTAAAGCTCCTCCAGCTCCAACCCCTGCCGCAGGCAGGGACCCCTTCCACTGGAGCAGCTTGCTCCAAGCCCCTGTGTCCAACCTGGCCTTGAACACTGCCAGGGATGGGGCAGCCACAGCTTCTCTGGGCACCCTGTGCCAGCGCCTCAGCACCCTCACAGGGAAGAGCTTCTGCCTAAGAGCTCATCTCAGTCTCCCCTCTGGCAGGTTAAAGCCATTCTCCCATCACCCAAAAGGGACAAAGCACCCAACTTCGCTCCTTTCCAAAGACCACATTTCGGGTGAGGGCAGTCACTGAAGCTTCCCACCCTGCCTTCAGCAATGAGCCCTAATCCTGGCCTGGGGGCCCATCTCACTGCAGGTGAGAGGTAATTTTACCTCTTGATTCTGTGCTGAGGTCCAGTGTGGGAATTAACAGTGTTTTGCTGTGCTAATTTACCACCACAGGTTGTGTAATTATCCTTTTATAGGGATGGGTGTGTTCCGGGCTCTCCTGCTGTGCACAGAGCCAGCTCTGCCTGTGTCTGCCTGCGAGAGATGTTCTGGCATTCCCAGCTTCTGCTCCCGGTTCCCTCTGTGATTTCAGGCCATTACCTGAGGATTATTTTCTGTTACAGATCCCCATCCATAGCACAGTGGTGCTGGGGTGCGATGGAGCGGATGTGGTACCGCGGGAAGAGGAGTGGTGATGGGTCAGTGTTGGGTGGCTCCTATAGGAAGGCATCCGGATCTGAGGGGTGTGGAAGTGTGTCTTCAGAGCTGCCTTAAGGTGGCAAAAGGTTAACCTGGCTCTGTGAGCGGGGTGTGTATTGATTCTAGGAGTGAAAGCTGAGGTTTTTGGGGAAAGGGATCACTGGAGCTGTCTCCCATTAGAGACCAGGCACTCGTATGGAGAGGCCCTACAAACAAAATTGCTTTTCCATGGCTGATGGAACCAAATGGGCAAGGAGCTGCTGTGTAGTCATGGTGCTGGTGGGTGATGGGATGTGACTTGTCCCGTTGGAGTCCCAGTTCCCCTCTTTAGGAGCAGCAGCCCCCGGCATGCAGGGCTATGTGATGCTGCTGGTGACAGCACTCGGAAGAGGAGGTTCCTGCACTCAGGAAGTGTTGGCTGGATTGTGCCAGGGCAAGTTTTGCTGCTCTTGGATGAGTCCCCACCAGCATTGCTGGTACAAGCCAATAGTTTCCATTGCACTGGGAAAGCGATGCTGGGGATGATAGGTGATATCGGTTCCTTTGCGCTAAGAACATAAAGAGCATAAGGCTGTGATTTGAACCTGATGGCACAGGAGGGCTGATGGCTCTGTAGGGGAGGCAGGGGAGCATCCTCCCTATGCTCAGCTTGCCCTGGGTGGCTGTGGACCTGGTCACTCTGCATGGATGGCATTTCATATCCTCATTCCTTCATATAAAAAGAAGGGGGAGAATGGGGGAAGAAGGGGAGCACAGAGAATTAATCAGCTTAGGGTGAGAACAGGAAAAAACATTGGTAATCCTCAGGGATAGAAATCAGCTCAAAGCTGCAAAATCAATGTGAGGCTGGATGGTTCTTCCTCCTTTCCTCCACAGTAGGGCCGGCCTCAGAGGGCAGGAGTAGTGGAAGGGAGGTGGAAGCCCTTGTATCTGCACTGGAGATGCCCTGTGGTCAGCAGGATGTGGTCTTTGTGCCTGGAGCATCTCCTTCCCCAGGGATGTCCAGAGTTTGTTCTCTCTGTTGATGCAGAGGGGGAAAAGCTCTCCAGCTCATTTGGAAGAGCCCAGGGATCAGATGGATCATGAGGGGCTCCTGCTGACGGCAGAAACCACAGGGAGCTGCTTGGTTCCTACTCATCCGCAGTGGGGGACTGCTGGAGTTGTCGTAGGAGAAGCAAGAGTGCTGGGAGTTGAACAGAGCTCATGCTCAGGGAGCGTGGTTCTGCTGCTCGGGCCCATCGATCAGTCTGTCAGAGCGTTATCACCTTGGGGATGCTTTTAATAAAGAAACCAGAGCTGTCATTGAGTGCCAGAGGCTGCCCGAAACCTGCCTGCAGCCTCTCCCAGGAGCCCCTGATGTCCAACCCTGGCATCCTGCTGTGCTTATCGCCTTGGTGCAAAAATGAAGGCGAATGGGACTTTCTTCATTCCTTCACCTGCCTGTCAGTCTGTGTGACACATGGCTTTGAAGAGAGAGTGGCCTTTCTTGTGGGGAAGGAGGGGGGAAAATTGCTAGAAAGAGCCGGAGGAGGAGGGAGCCTGGTCCCACACGCAGAACAGGTTGGAAGATGCAAGCAAGGAGAAAGTTGTTTCTGTTGGGGGGAGAAAGTTCTATTTTTAGTCTCATTCCAGGGTAAGTGCCTGTGTTAAGGGCTCAGGGGGTTGATCAGGGCTGCTATTTGAGGAGGGAACCTGTGTTTGTGGCTTGGGCTACAGAGGATGCTGTGCTGTGAGTACATCCCGGAGCTGAGCTGCTGCATCTCCCCTGGACCCTCATCCTCTGGGATGCTGCCAGGGTGTGTTGGCAAGCACGGTTCTCTTGCGTTGACAGGCTGAGATTGCTGGGCTGGGTCAGCCTGGAGAAGAGAAGGCTCCTGAAGGGGAGACCTGAGAGCAGCTCCAGTGCCTAAAGGGGCTGCAGGAAACCTGGAGAGGGGCTTGGGACAAGGGTCTGCAGGGACAGGACAAGGGGAATGGCTTTAACCTGCCAGAGGGGAGACTGAGATGAGGCTGCTGCGATGCTGTGGTCAGACACGGGTCCTTCTCTGTAAATTGTACCTGCTGCATCTCAACCTTACCAGTTTCTCTGGGCTGTTGCATCTTGGAGTGAGCTCTCCCTTTATTTGGGTTAAATATCCAGGACTGGGGGGGTATCTCATAGACTCTGACCCCTCAATGGTGCCTCCCTGAGAATCCCCACTCTCCCTTGGGTCTTGGTGAGGCCATGGGGCTGGTTACAGGGCCAGTCTCTGCATGACTCATAGTGGTTTGCATGGTGGCAGGTCGGTGACTCAGGCAGCTCGTGGTGGAGCTGACAGCACCTGTCTGGGCCAGGGTTATTTATTAACACATTACCAGAAAGGGCGGCATGGGAACACACCACTTGCTTCGCTTCCTCTCGCTGCAGGAGCTTTAATGACATCTTCGGAGGCTCTCTGGGAATTTGGCAAGGCTTTTTGTATTGCAGGCTTCGGTTAGTAAATGAAGATAATCTCTTTGGACTGAAACTCTGGGAATCAGGCTGGCTCTGGCAGTAGAGCCTGGTGGTTTAAGGAGAAGGCTCATTTGCTTTGCAGCGGCGTTGAAGGGTTGTGGTTGCACCGAGCCCAGGGGCTCCATTTTAGCCAGTTTAAAGCCACAATGAAGGAGAGAGGTGCTGCTCCAAAGCCATGCCTGAGGAGGCTGGGCAGGGAGATGGGGAGAAGCAGTTTGCTGGTGAGCATGAGGCTGGGAACTGCTGGGGGCAGGCTGGGCTCCCCCTTCCCACCCCACCGCTTTTTCCACTGGATCTTTTGGCTTTTTATGGGAATGATCCCTTCTGAGTGCGGTTTTCCCACAGCCCCGGATGCTGCAACCTCATAAGTTCACTCACAGTGTGGGGACAGCACGGGATGGGGTTGCATGGGCTGGTCACTGCTGGGCTCCTTCCCTTCACCACCTGAGGATCTCCATAGGACCCTTGGCTGGGCTTTGATGCCTTCACTGAAATGTGGCCAACTTGGCCCTGAGGCATAGCGCATGTGGGTTATCACCGCAGCAGCCCACCAGCCCTCACTGGGGTGAGCTTCACCACGTTAGGGGTGCCTAGGGATCCACGGCAGCTTCCACCGGAGCTGGAGACAGCCATTTCATATGGGGGATTCTGGATGTCCTTCACATTCCACACCAGGATGTGGCACATCTCACTGCCAGTGGAGAGGAGGAAGGAGCTGTGGAGACCCCATGGGAGATGGAACACGTGCAGACAGGCAGAAGGTGATGGATGGGTGCTCTCGGCAGCACAGGGATCACAACCAGCCCTGGGGAGCTGCTTGCATGGACGGGGTCCCTATGCAGCTCTGTCTGTGCCCTGCTCAGGAGGACACCATGCGTTGGCAGGCACCGGCTGTGACTCAACGGGTCCGTTTCATCTCTCTCAGATCTCTTGCCCTTTTTTTTCCCTCTTTAATCCACTTGCCTCATTGACTTTATTTTACAATCCAGTGCTGGGTTCACTGAAGAGCACTTTGGTCATTAAGCACGTTGGGGCATGTGAGTAAACCTGCATCTCCAAACTGTAAATCCCTTTAAAGCCAGTATCAAATGAGAGAGATGCGAAGGGCACAATGTGACCCTGCGTGTCCCTCCGGCTGCCTCTCACCTCTGTTCACCACCACCTCCTCATTTTGGATGTTTGGAAGGGGTAAACCCAACCAGGGTGAGCAGGTCTGAAGTCCCATCCCTTTGTACACCCTTTAAGGTGTCCAGGTCCCATTCCCCACTGCAGACTTGAACTTTTCCCTTCCCTTTGCAGGGGTCTGGGGCCAGGCTGAGCGCTGCTGGGGTGGGTGTGCAGGGACGGAGCAATGTGATGCTCACACAGCTGTGCTGGGACCGGTTCTAGCTCTTTAGCTGCATTTTTCTCAATCCAGCCCTTTGGAGGGGAAGCGTTTCGATAGGAAAAGTGGAATTGGGGCATGTCTGAGCAGGGCGAGGGGTCTGAGGGAGGGACACTGGGGAGAGGCAGCAGCAGCAGGGAGGTATGAGCGCTGAGCGAGCCATAGCGCGAGCGCTGCCAGAATCGTTTCCCTGCCTCTTGGTTTCCTTTCCTGTTTGGCTTTGCTGCCCACACAGTTTGTGCTCAAGCTGTCTGCAGGCGCGATGCTCCCACCCTCCGCAGCCAAAAGTCCCGTTTCTATTCCTGCTCTTTGCTCCTGCAAGCATGTGTTGGTGGGGACGGGGCAGGAGGCAGATCCTCATCTCCAAATGCATCATTCTGGCTGCAAACCCAGCGCCTTCTCCTCTGTTTGCTCCGGATGGGTGCGCTTTCCTTCCCTGCTGCTGCTGAGTGTGGAGGCAGCTTGTACCCTTATTCTGCCTCCCCCCTGCACTCCCGGGACCTTGTGGTGAGCTCATGTTGAGGAGAACAACAGCAGCGTGGGGGCTGGTGGCCAGGAGGCACCGGTGGCCTCAGGGCTCGCAGTGTGTGGCCTGGCTGTGCTGCTGCTCATCCTCTTGCAGCCGCAGTGGTCCAGGGCGCCGGAAAGCAGATGATGCTTCACTGGGGAGTGTGGGGTTTGTGGGAGGCAGCGGCCTGGGCAAACGTAAACTGCACCTGAGGTGTTATTGTCTGTGTAGGTTTAGTGCTGGGGGATGTGCAGGTAGTGGGGAGGAAGTTTGTCTTGAGTGGGGTTTGTTCAGCTCACAAGGGTCCAGGGAGGATGGACCTTCATTGGGAGCATCTCCGGTTCAAAACAAGTGCTCTGTTGTATGGTATGTGGTTAAAGTAGGGCACCCGCAAGGCATTGAACCTGCCTGGGCTCCATTTCCCCACCTGAAGGGTGACAATGAACCTAATCCATGCAATAAGGACACGATAATGTCCCCAGGGCAGGCAGGAGGACATCCTGCAGCAGCCACCCCGACGTATTGTTGCCATTCCCAGTGCTCCCATCCTTGCAGCTGCATGGCAGTTCCTGCACTGGCAGCATGTTCCTGCGGTGCTCCAGCTCCATCCCAGCCTGCACAAGGACTGCACGGGCCAAAAAGGCTTCACCGGGGTGGATCCCATCAGGAAGCGCCTTTGATCTCCGGGCGCTAACACGTTCTCAGATGTGCCGCAGGGGTGACTGCCCTCCTCCCGCGCCGGGAAGGGCAGATAACACATCAGAGCCTGCGCCCACAGCCGCCGTATCGCGCCTTTATGGGCCTTTGATTGCTACCAGCCGTGCAGCACACTCGAGGGGACTTCAAAAGCAGCGTGCTGGACCTGCAACGCCCTGAGCAAAGAGACCCGAGCCGGGCTCTCCGCACACACAGAGACCTGTGTGGCTACGCCCGTTGGCAAAGCTTTATGTCCTATCGCATCTGACTGCAGCAGCAGGAGGCAGTTTTTGGCAGATGAATGGATGTGAAGTTGGATGCAGTAGGGTTGGACCCTCTGGATCTCCTTGGTGGGCACTGCAGGCCTCTGGGGTACCACATTGATGTGTTTGCTCCTTGCAGTGTCCCACATCCTGCTGTGCAGTGATTCCCCAGAGCCTGGGCATTAGGGTTTAGTGCCTTGCAAACCCCAGTGATGCTCATGATGCAGGGAGATGCTCAGAGCAGGAGGGAGGGTTTGCATCCACTCTCAGCATGTTCACCAGCAGCATGGGAGTTAATGGGGAAAGAGGAGGAAAAGGGCTGGGACCTCCTCCACTCCCCCCTGCTTTCCCCTTGGCTGCAGCGCTTTCATTGAGGCTGTGTATTGGCCTCGGGAGGATGGAGCTGGGTAGCACCACAACATAAACAGAACATCTGGAAGCTCTTAAAGGGTTTTATTTTCTAACACATTTACAAGGGCTGGGGACACTTGCACACAGCGTTTGGCAAACCTGGAGGCGCTGAGCGTTTGGGAATTTCCCAGAATTCCCAAAGCTGATTGTCAGGCTTTCCCTGGGGAAGGGGCATGGGAGCTGGTTTATTCCTCCGCCCCGTATTGCTGAGGGTGTGATAGCTTGGCCAGGAGGTGCCAAGCTGGCTTGCGTATTCCTCACGAAGTCCAAAGCAAACAGATGATAAGTGTTGCAGGATAAATGAGCGTAAACCTCTACCCTGCTTTCTGTGTGCCCCTAGTTAATGCTGGAGCAGGATGGGGCGTCAGGCAGGGTTTGCTCTGGAGAAAAGCTGTTTAATGATCCTATGGAGCGAGCAGGGTGAGAATCAAAGAGGAGAGCAAATGATTAATCACCTCAAGTGGGCCAAGAGCCTGTCTGAGCCAGATGGGAGCTGGTTGTGCCGTGCTTAACTGTGCAGTTTGGATCCTCCTGTGCATTGCAGCTGATTTGAGAGCCTGTAGGTGGGGAGCCCACGGACAGAGAAGGATAAATGAGATCCATTCTCACTGTGCTTTCCTCTCTGTATGCTTCCAAAAATCTATGGCAGCTTGGGAAAAGGAGCTCCTTTCTGCTGGGGATGCGCATGGGATGCCTGCAGCATTCCTGTAAGGGAGGGCAGGCAGAGCTGCCTGTGCTGCCTGTACCACCTCCTCAGCACGAGCACTGTGCTCATCCCGCATCCCAGCTCAGTGCTGGGATGTTTTATCAGTGGTTTCCACCTCCCTTGGACCGTGTAACCCAGCCCATGTACACACAAGCAGAGGAGCTGCTTTCCCTTCCTCTGCATTCCCAGATGCTGTTGTTTTGTCTGCTGCACAGAAATGGCCATTTGATTTTCTTCCATCAGCCCCTGGCTATGTCTCATCCACCCTCACACTGTCCCGCAGCCCGGTCTGGTGTCTCCTGATCCCGTGGGAGCTGCTTTTGAGCTCTGTGGAGCGATGCGGTGTGAGTAATGCTGGATTTCCCCTGGCTGTTGTCAGCACATCCTCCGCTCTCACTGTGTGAATGGCAGCACCGGCAGAGAGAGCTGCTGTGGATGAAGAGCTGTTCCCAACTCGCTTGAACACGGACTCTGCAGCCACAATGGGTGCCTCACAGCCCCCAGAGCCAGGGCTTGGGAATGGCTTCAGCCTCCAAAGCATGGGGCCCTTGGGGATGCTAAGTGTGGGGTGAGCTTGATGGCGCCAGTGCAGAATGTGCTTTAAAGGGAGATGCTGCGGTTGCTGGTGCATCTTCTCTTTCTCACGTTGCTCCAAGCATTTAGTTTGGTGACAAAGAAAAATCACAGTTTGCCGGATCACCAGCCTGGACCCTCGATTAACGTTGTGTGTTTCCTTTGCAGGGTCCATGGTAAAGGCTCGGGGTGCAGTGACCTGAGAGGAGACAGCCAAATGCTACAGCACTGATTGTGACCACAGAACCCAGGAGCACCCTCCTGAGGATGGGTGCTTCAGCTGCAAGCATGGAGACAGGGACAGTGGGGACCAGCAGCTCACCCTGAGCTCACCAAGGAGTGATGGAGCATCTGGGACTGTGGTGAGCTCCTTCATCCAGGGCCCACCACCAAAACCAGCTGCCCCTGGACTCCCTGGGCTCCACATTCCCTGGAGCTGACCTTGCTCCTGGCTCCCATGCAGAGCCAAAAGGACTTTAATAGCTGCTCTCCTCTGGGATTTGGAAATCATTCTTTTGGGTGGGAAGTGCTCCCGATGGATGGTGAAGTGCTCTTGGGTCGAACAGTAGCTAGATGCTTTCCTCTGAGGATGACCAAGTGCTTGCCCAGTTCCAAAGAACCAACTGTGGATTTTCTCTCTTCTTTTACCCCTCTGCTCTTCTTTTTGATGCCTTTTGGCTCTTTGTGAGGATGCCTGGACCCAGCCTGCAGCACGTGGCATTCACAAAGCGCTGATGCCTGCGGTGGGAACTGGAGGGGTGAAAGCCTTTGGAAGAGCCATGGGGCAGAAGCTGAGTTGATCGCAGTGCATGGGGTTTAAATCCTTTTGGCAGAGCCTCGTCTTGTGCCACGGGTGTTGGGTGGCCTCGGGGAGGGTCCTTCTGCTGCAGCCAGCCAAGCACCCTCAGCCCTGGCACATCCCATGTGGAGACAGCAGGGAAAACATCAAGATCGGGGGAAATGTCACCCTCAAACAATTAAACTCCTCAATAAAACCCATTGCCTCTGTGAGTGCTCGCTGTTCTTTTCCGTTTGCCTTGGCTCAGCCACACTTACATCATGGCCCTATTGCGGGGCTGCCGAGGGATGCGTTTCAGTGCACAGGAAACCAGCGCTCTGGCAAACTTCTCTGCCCCAACAGAGTCAGGCCAAGAGTTTAATGCCTTTGCTTTGCAGTGAAGTTCTCCCCTCTCCTTTCCCCCTTCCCTGTCTGCATCCCTTACCCTTCGCTGCCCCATAGCATGGCTGGGTGAGCTGCTCCTTGCTCGCCTCCTGCTCCAAAAGTGACTGAACTGCAAGTTCATTCCCATTAAACGATGTTGTTTCCCATCCCTGCACTGTGTGATGTGAAGCACTGGAAGCTGCTGTGTGGAAATACACCATAAACCAGATATTTATGGAATGGAAATACCCTTTCATTATTCTTTTAAGAAAAGATTTAGACCACTATATAAGTAAAAGGTGTCCTTTCATTTAAAAAGCACAGTAGCCTCATGCACATGGGTCCAGTAGAACTGTGCTTGGTGTGCAGCCGGTGACTCGATATCAAGCTTGCTGGTGTAACTGGTGGGATCTCTGGCTTTGTTTCTCTTCATGGTGAATTCCTCCTCTGGGACAAATTTGTCCTTTAAAACCCATCGCTCAGCTCAGAAGCACTCTGGAGAGGTTAAGAACCATGGTGTGCTCTTGGGCGAAACAAAGAGAGAAGAGCAGAGCTCAGAAATCACAGAATCAGAGTGGTTTGGGTTGAAGGGACCTTAAAGCTCATCCAGTTCCAACCCCTGCCATGGGCAGGGACACCTTCCACTAGAGCAGCTTGCTCCAAGCCCTTCACAAGCAAACCAGCACAGGATAAGGCTGGTGTTAATGCGTGTGCCAAGCTTTTCCAGGCTCTCTCGCTGGTAGTTTCTCCTCCCAGTCTGAGCTGTGCTGAAGCTGGGGCCATGCCCCAGACAGCAGCAGTGCATAGGAACAGCCCTCAGGCAAATTGCAGGCTTCCCACCCATGAGTCAAACCTGGATGTTCGGGCTGTGGGACCCATAGTCCCTGTCTGCTGGGGAGCTGCAGCACACCTCTCCTGCTGAAAACAGACTGCGGCTATGGGGAGACACCTCAAGTGATGATCCTGTGACTGCCACCACAAGGAGTGTGCAATAAGTGATGCTGGTTGCTGTGGCGCTGCATTGTACGGTGCTCCCTGCACCAAACTGTTTTCAGCTCAGTGGGCCTACCACTGCCATGTCCATATAGGAGAGCTGAGTTGGAAGGAGGTTGAATTCCCACAGGGAAGGCAGAAAGGCTTTGTGTCACTCAGCCCTGCCAACCCAGCACACACCGGTGACGCCATGGCCAATGCTCATGCTGCGGCATCCCTTTTCCAAACAATTCCCTACCTGGGAGCTGCTCCTCCATTAATCCCAGCATGTGCAGACCTGCTGATGGGTGCCGGTGCTGCAGACCCTGCTCCAGGGAGGAAGCTCAGTGCTTGGATGTGGCCCTTTTGGAGTTCATAACTAATATTTACTTCCAAGGCCGGTTGCCTTTAGCGTTGCTCTATAGTTCCAGCTTGTTTAGAGCCTGTGAGCAAACAGAAAGCCGGGCCGTTAAAAAGGGGAAGGGTGTGGGAGCTGTACTGCTATTTACCTGTGTAACCGGGAGGAAAACCTGCCTGTCATTCTGCCTAATAAATACAAACTGGAAGCATGGATAAACTGATGGGGATTTATTAGTTTGCTTTTCCAAACGCAAATATTAAGACTGATTGGTTTGGCCCAAGGGCTGCCTTTGGCCTTTTGTGTGTGCTGCAACGTCTGGCGCCTTTGGGTGCTGATAAAGGCGTGCTCTGGGCTCAGCCTTTATGCTCAAGGAGTTTCTTCAGAGCTCCTTCTGTCTTCCCTTTGCTCAGGCCTGATTTTGCAGGGGCTGAGCACCAGGCAGGGATGCAGGGCATAGAGCTGGATGGGTTTGTTTTGCTCTGGACCCCCCAGCCCTCAGCTGCAGCATCTCACTGTAAGGTGTAACACACATCCCTGCCCTACTGATTATGGCTCCTTTACCCCTGCACTGAAAGCAGCTGATCCAGCTTGGCTTGTACCTGCAGCCATGCATGCCCAGCTTCGAAGAGCCCCTTTTTGCTACCATAGAGGCTCAGCAGGCAGAAATCCCCTTGCTTGCTTTCATCCTCGTCCTTGGGAAAAAGAGGGGAGCAGAGTCCAGCTGGGAGGGGGATGGCTTGAGGAGGACAGCCACTAAATTTTGTTTGCTTCAAGTTGAATGAACACAAGTTAGAAACCAGGAGCCATTGCAAAGAGGAGGAGGAGCCGGGGGAAGCACAAGCCAAACCCAGCTTTCCCCCCACTCACAGTTTTCCATTCTTATCCCTATTGCTGCCCCCTTTCAGCTGCTGCTGCATCAGCTGCTGTGTATTTACAGGCAGTCAGAGATGCTCATGGAGATGTTATTTCTCCCCCGCGGCTTGTAAACCCCATCTGCTGGAGCTGCCCGCCAGCTCAGGGGGAATTTCCAGGCCCTGCTTGTGTCCCAGCACCAGGGATGTGTGGATTTGGAGGCTGTGTGTGTGCTTCATTCCCATGTTTGCTTTGACAGCTCAGCGGTGCTGGGCTGCGGTGCAGGTGGGTGCCGGATGCAGCCCACTGGGATGCTGCAGGGACCCAGCATCACTCTGAGCAGAGCAAACACAGTCATGGCTGGGGGCAGGTGGTTGGGCTTTCCTGAAGATGCAATTTTTCCTAATTCTTGATTTTTTTCAGATTTTCTTGGTTGTGTCTCCCTAAAATAGTGGAACACCCACAAAACATCCCAAATCTGCACAACAGGGGCTGGAAACCACAGTTTTCATTTCCTACATGATTCTCTCAGTGTGTTTGTGTGTGTCAGACATGGATCCATTGCTTGAGCAGTTCATCTGGGGAGCTCAAAGCTCTTCTGCAAACAGGGGACCAAGGATGGAGCCCCTTGGCATCCTCCAGATGCTGGTCCTGAGTGTGGCAGGGAGGTGACTCGGGGCTCTTCCTTCACGGAGGTCCTGGACCAGTGATGCTCCATGATGATGCACTGTCTAGGAGAACCTCCTCCCTTGGGTATCTTAAAGCACTTAAACTTCTCAGCTGTTCAGCTAGGACCCAACACCACCTCTGCTCCTCTCACAGCTACAGCATGGCTGATGTGGAGCTGCACAGAGCCATTTGAATGCTACTTTTGGGCCACTGCTGCGGCTCGGCTGAGTTATTGCTCCATGGAAGTCCCTCACCACATCCACTTGCAGGTGGTTTCTGCAGCTGTAAGGATCCTGTTAATGATCAGTTCTGCGACTTTAGTTTGGGTTCTTTGGCTTGATTTGGGTTTTTTGTCTGTTTGTTTTGGGGCTTTGTTTGGGTTTTTTGGTTGGGTTTGATTTGGTTTGTTGGGTTTTTTTAATGAAGAAATAGAAATAGAAGAGGATGGGAGTGCTCACCCCAGCCCTGCTGTAATTCATAGAATCCCAGCCTGGTTTGTGTTGAAGGGACCTTAAAGCTCCTCCAGCTCCAATTCCTGCCACGGGCAGGGACACCTTCCACTGGAGCAGCTTGCTCCAAGCCCCTGTGTCCAACCTGGCCTTGAACACTGCCAGGGATGGGGCAGCCACAGCTTCTCTGGGCACCCTGTGCCAGCGCCTCAGCACCCTCACAGGGAAGAGCTTCTGCCTAAGAGCTCAGCTCAGTCTCCCCTCTGGCAGGTTCAAGCCATTCCCCTTGGCCTGTCCCTACAGGCCCTTGTCCAAAGCCCCTCTCTGTCCCCAAGAGTCTCCTGCTCTGACGGGCTGCACCTTCAGCAAAACCCCACAGAGCATTTTGAGAGGACTTCACTTCTCAGCCGCTTCCCCATCATTCATCCTCTACAAGCCTATTGGAGGTCCCTGCCCCAGAGATGCCCTTGTAGGGCAGGAAGGGAGGAAGGGGATGTCCCTTCCAATGAGTGGGGAGGAGACACGCGGCTTGTGGGGAAGGGGCTGCCCTGTAGCATCTGCTGTTGGTGAGTTATTTTAGTCTCCTTTCTATATTTTTTCCTCCTAAAATGCTAATTTTCGCCATTAGTTTAGCTGCAAGCAGGAGGGAAAGTGTCTGCTTTTGTTCTCTTGCTGGTGCAAACTGGGGATACCCATCACTGATAGCCTCCCAGAGTCCCTCCATGCTCCTCTCCTTGGAGGAAAAGCTAAAAGAGTACATGTAAAAGTACAGGTAAAAATGCACACGGTAAGGCTCCAAAAGTGTGGTTTAGCTGATAATTGACTTAGTTTTAAGTAAAAAAAGGAATGTTCTATGGTGCGTGATGCTTTTCATGGGCCATAAGAAAGATGGCAAAAGGCTCTGCCTTTGGGTTTGGGGAGATTTTGGGGCGGTTTTTCGTTTAACTTTTACTTTGTTGTGGGGTTTTTCTATTCTTTTAAGCTTTTTGGGTTTGCTGGGAATGTTGTGGGGAGGTGCAAAAGCTCCTTAGGGCTAGAGGCTCCCTATGGCTTGTGCTTGCTTAACACCATGTGCATTAGGTACCTCCAGAGCTCTTCGCAGCCGTGCAATGCAAACGATAGCAATTGATAACAGCCTTACTGAGGAATAAGCATCTTTGTGATCACCATATAGCTTGAAACCCTCTCCAAGGGCCATTTGTGCAGCAGCAGCGGCGACGGCGGCTTCCCCCTCTTCAAGAAGCTCTCGATGCTCTTGCACAGCTTTACTCAATCTTCTCTGCAGCAGCCCCGCAGCAATCACCAGCACCTGAGGGCAATTTGCAGCCCCCGACGGCTTTCAGGGTCTTTAGCAGCTTCTCGAAGCCCATCCAGGTGTCCCTCATTGGGGGAATCAGTTCCAAGCTCCCTGCAGAGCCTGAGCCCTGTTGCTGTGATGGGGCTTTGCAGGAGCAGCAGCTCTATGCGGTTTTCCTTGTGCTGGAGGAGGATGCTGCAGGAGGTAGGTGAAGTTGAGCTTCTCCTGGTTTTTGGATGTTGTTCTGGGCTCCTGGACTTGACCGAGGTCTCTGTAAGCTGCAGATGAATGGGGTTGGGGGTTACGTGCCTGGGCTATCGCGTCGGTGTGATGTTGCCAAGGGATTTGGTATGAGAAGAGGGATGAACCTAGGGATGAAGTGGGGATTATTGGTTTTCCTTCTTCAGACAGCACAGCTGAGCAAATCCAAGCCTGCTGTCTGCTCATTAAGGGTTATCTTTTGTCTTCTTCTGGAAAAAATCCTTTCCAGGAATCCCAAGATTTTCTAAGTAGGGTCAAGCTTAGGAAAAGAAGGAAAATATGCTCCTTTCCTATTGCATCACGTATTGTTAAGCTATTTCTTCAGTTATTTCCCCTCCTTGCTTGTCCATGTGTGCTTCCCTCTTTCCCACCTTCTGTACAGACACTGCTTGGGGAGGTCTGGTGTCCTATGTAACCTGTGTATGGTGTGAAGCTGGACCTGCTCCATCCCATGGGTGCCCTGGCCGATGTGTCCCTGCCTGGTGCACAGCTCTGCTGGGGAGGCCAGGAGCAAAGGGAGGTAAATATTCCTCCTCTGGTACCCACCATGGCTGAGGACTCAGCCTGGCTTATCCTGGGAGCTCCCTGTTGGTTTGGGTAGGAGAATGGGAATGTGTTTTGCACAGTTTCCGCATGCTGTGCATCCCAAGAAACCCCCTCTATGGAAGGAGCAGCAGCCTTGGGGTGCCTCCAGACCCAATCCTATAGGAATGCTGATTAGCCCAAAAGCTGCTTGGTAGCAAGTGCTCAAAGCTAAGCTGGTTTTCCCCTCTAAGCCTTCATGTTTCTCCTTCAAGGAGAGGGAATTCTGCTGCTGGAGATATCTTTCTCCTCCTAGTAGAGAGGTTTTGTGGTGCACAGGAGCCAAAACTTCCTGTTGTGAGCAGGATGCAGCAGCTAAAGCAGCTTTTACTGTGTTGGGGGGGGGGGGGGGGGGGAATGACCAGCCCTGCTCTTGTGATACTTGGTGACATGAACTGGGTGCTTGCAATAGCAAAACCCTTCCTAGAACATGGTCTGATGTTCTCCCCCCCTTCTCCTTCTTTACATGAATGTGCCAGCCATGTCTCACCCTAATTAAAACCAGCCGAGAGGACTGGCCCAGGACGTGGCTTTGGAGGCTGTAAAGCTCTAGGACAGGTTTATGTAGCGCAATTAAAAGGAAGGTAAAAAAAAATTGTTAAGAAATTAAACACTAATTACGGTGGTTTTTTTGCCAGCTGAACTGTTCTGGCAGCGGGGGTGCAAGGGGGCTGCAAGGACCTGGGATGGTTGGGTCTCTGCTGCCATCAATCAAACTGATCAACTGTTGCCTTGCCTTAAAGCCATGTAACTCACCTGCTGTCAATTAGCTGAAATCACGTTTTTCCACTTAAACCAGGCTTAAGATGCCTGATAGTGGAGCCTGGTGGGGAGGAGGAGGCAAAGGCAGGGCCTGGCTGGAGGCAGCGAGGTGGAAATATCTTTTTAAAAGGTGTGAGCCCATTTTAGTGTTTTCCATATAAAATGTGATGTTATCGTCTGGGCGCTGGGGAGCTCTAAGAGCTGGAAGCCCAGCTGAGGAGGGGACCAGCCTGGGTGGTGGCAGGGCCAAGGTGGCCTGAGGGATGAGATGGGGAATCCCAACTGGGATGCTTGCAGGCAGGATGGTGAGTTCCCAACTGCAGGGAAACTCCTTTGGGATGAATGTCAGGTATTCCCTTAAACTGCTGCCTTAATTCCCCTTTGTGCGGTAGAGATTTGCACAGTGTTGGCTGGATGAAGAAGTTGTTCATGGGGTTGTGGTGTGAAAGCTCATAAGTGCTCCGGGGAAGGTGAAATTACCCCGTTGTTCATATGCAACCAGTAATGGGAATGGGTGGCTTGCATAATAGGTGGTATAATTTGCTTTGGATGGTGAAGTAAACCGCTGTTTCCTCTCCCTGTGTCTAGTCTTGCTCGCCAAGCGTTTTCTTTCTTGCGTGGAAAAGGAAAACAGGCTGTGAAGTATTTGGAAAGGGATGAGGAAGGGCAGGGCTTGGAGTAAATGGCTGCTTTTATACCTACATCCACCCTGCGCCTTGAAATAAAACAATAAATAGACAAAGCCTTCCCAAACTGGAAAGAAGCAGCTGGAATGGGATGAGGAGATATCCCTGTGGATATCCCTGGGTTCATGGCTTTGCAGGAGCTGATGCTTCCTGGATGCTCTGGTACAGGGCATTAATGGTCCCTTCCATTTTTCCCTGCACTGGGGCAGGATTTGCTCCCAGGACCTCTGGACTTCCCCATGGTCTCATCCTGCAATGCCAACAATCCACCCATCTGCTGCAAAAAGGGCTCCCGGTTCTGCCAACAAGCCCCTGCAGGTTCTCCTGTTGGGAAAACCAGACTCATTTATTAATATACTTAATGTTAATTGCTGTAATTTGAAGGCTGGCTTCCCACTCCCGGGGACGTGGGTGTGTGCTGCCCGTGTGGAAATGCATAGAGGAATGTTACCCTGTGGTGAGGGGAGGATGCTCCTGTGGTTATGGTGGTGATGACCGGTTTGTATTGTGGCTTTGGGTTCACATGGTGAGAGAACAATGAGAAAACCAAACTTATCTCCTTGTTGGAGGCTAAAAATACAACTAAATGCATATTTAAATGTTAATTGGTGCAATTCCCCACCACCACTTCCCCAGGCAGCTCAGAGCATGCTTTGCTCTTCCTCCCTGCTCTGTTCACTGCCCTCAGACTCCAAAAGGAGCTTTGGTGGCTGCCTGGAAGAGTTTGAGCTGGGGAGAGCCCCATTGCCTGCAGGAGGGCAGCGGTGTCCCCTCATCATTGGTGCCAAAAGAGCTGGAGGTGTGGGACAGAGATAGCCCTTGAGGCTTTGAGTCTGGTCTGCGCTTGGGCTTTGCCAGCACAGTTGTGTTGGTGAGGGGCAGAGGGAAAGAGGAGACTTGGCTCTTGGTTCTTATCAGGGCTGGGCTTTTCTGACTCATCAATGAGGCTATGGGGTAGGGCAGGATGCTTATGCCTCTGGTCTCTCTCTTGCTGTTGGGCCCTGCTCTGCTCACATCTAGGGGGTTGTAGCAAGAAAAGAAGTTCAAAGCTCTGCTGGAGATCAATTGGGCAACAGAGCCCTGGCTCTGTGAGGTCCTAGGGGAGTCCTGGGTTTGTGTTTCTCAGGATAGAAAAAGAACACCCCATCTTGATATTCACCTGGTGATGCCAGCAGAAAGCTTATGGCCTCTGTTCTGCAATAGCAACAAAGCAAGGTCCCTCTGTGCACAGGGTGGTTCTGGCTGCGCTTGGGAATGAGCTCCTTTGCCAGGACCGTGTGTGTCTGTGTCCTCATGAGCCTGATCTGCTCCAGCTCTCCCTGCCCTGTACCAACGTTTGCTTTGGAAAAACAGCGCTGGTGGTTTCTGGAACGTGACCCATCTAACCCGCCATCAGAAAACAGCAAACCCAAACCTGCAATTGCCTTTTGGTCTTGAGCAATTTGAGCTGGGTGTGAATTGGCCACGAAGGCTTGAATAGCTTGTGTGGAGACGGGAGTGCTGCTGTCTGGGGGTAGGAGTAGTGGATGGTTTATGTGACCCAGGACCAAGCCCCACCTTGCTTTGCATCCCTGCCTGCATCACCCTGTATCCCAAATTGAAGGCACTGATGCTCTGCTGGCAGCCAGACCCTGACTTGGCCATAGCCAACACTGCCTGTGTTGGAAGATGAATGGTGCCACGAGCCCTGCACCCAGCCGGGTGTTCTTAGCTCCTGGGGAGGATTATTAGAAGTGGAGAATTAAGCACCGCATTTCCTGGTTTCTCTCCTTTCCGAAGGGCTGGTGCGATGCAGGCGGCCCTTCCCCCTGCCCAGCCCCGTGCAGTCATTAGAATTCCTTTTGGGAAAGGGGAGAGGGTGGGAGCAGGGAGGTAAATCTGATTTAATTACAGTGACACAACCTGCATGGCCTCGGCAGCTCGGGGGGGCTTAATCTGATTTGGAGAGGGGAGGCAGTGCAGCGGCTGCCGCTGGCATCGGGCCTGTGCACATGATGGGCTTAGGGCAGCGCCAGGCGCCGGCTGTCCCGGCCTCTGGCAGCGAGTGCTGGGTCCTGGGATGGGATAGGAACAGAGCCTCAGCGCATTGCCTTGGGCAGTGTGTCATAACTGTCACCCGGCCTCCTCCTTCACAAGTGTCAAGGAGTCATAGAACGGTTTGGGTTAGAAGGTCCGCAGGCTGCCTCTGGTAATGTACCCAATGTGGAGTCCCAGCTTTCCGAGTAAAGTAGGATGCTCTGGTCCGGCAGAGAGAATAAGATCCCAAGGATGCAGTAATTCATTGCAACCTTCTTATCAGTGTCTTGTGGTGACCCGCTGAGGAAGTCTAGCCTGTATCTTCCCAAATTGGGTTTTACCTCCTGCTAGTACACGAGAACACGCTTCTTGGTGGCAGGGAGTCTGGGGTTAATGGTCCCCTGACCATGCTGCCTTCCCCCAACCCCAATATTCCCACAGCTTTATTCCTACCTCTCTGCAGCTCCTGGGGCTGTGGGGAGGATGGGAGCAGCAGGATCCTGGTGGAAATGTCACCTCCCACCCTGAGGCTTTGGCAAGGGGAGAACAAACCCAGCCAGGGCTGGAGGAGAGGCCGAGGCTGGATCCTGCAAAGCCTGGCAAGGAAGGCTTTGGATAAGGGCAGGAGCGTGTGGGAGGGGACTGTAAATGCCGCAGAAGGATCTGGTGGAAGGTGATGTTTGACAGCCCTGGAGCCCCGTCTCCGCTCGCCCCATGCGGTGCTGGCAGGGGCAGCGCATTCTTCACCAGGCGCTGTTTGCTTGGGCACTGATGTGTTTTGCTACCAACGCACGTTTCCCATAGAATCATTCAATTTAGGTACTTTTCCCCTCTCTGTGCAATCCCGCTCCTTTCCCGGAGGGGCTCAGGTGTGCAGCATGGAGCAGTGTCACTGGTTCTGTTCTGGGAATGGAGGAAGCACCTCTAACCTGATTTGCCTGGCTCTTTTTGGTCCTTGGCCTCTGCTGCTCAGGTTGCTCAGGACCAGTGACAGGATTTGCATTGGAAGCAAGTCTGTGGTGGGATGTGCAGGATGGAGTGCGGATGGTCATGGTCTGCATGATGGCTGTGCCTGCCCTGCAGTTGTCTTGTCCTTCTGTGCAATGATGTTCTCCCATGCAGTGTCTTCCCTACAACTCTGGATCCTTATGGAGAAACCTCTTTTCTCCTCTGAGAAATGCCCATCTCTTGCATCCCGATTCCCCCCCCAGCACATGGCTTTTCTCTCAGCTTTTGCCTTTGCTTTCCATGGGCTGCTGTGACTTCCCACACTGGGCTGTTGCCCTTTGGGGACAGGCTGAGCATGCAATAGGGCTCTTCTGGGCAGCCCTTGATCTGTATCCCCATGTGCTTGAGCTGTCTCGCCTGGCACTGCTTGAGGAGTGCTGCTGGGCTCGGGTATGTGCAAATCCCAGACCAGGAACTCCAAACCACGACGTCTTAAAGAAGAAACCCGACTAACCCAGTAATATATTTTGAGGTTCTCTTTGTTTAACTTCTGGGGTTTAAGGTTAAATTTGAGCTGCTTTGTTTTCTGCGCAGTCGGGAGGTCTGGGAGCCGTTCTGCAGAAGGAATAAGTCAAATATCCACCTATTTGAGAGTCCTGCAGCAGGTTGAGCAGTGCTGGGGTGCAAGCAGTGTTGTTGAGTCTTCAGCCAGTGATTCCAGGAAAGGAAAAGGGAGAGACCATCTCATTGTCTTTTTCAGTTGAGCCACATCTAGTTTGGAAACTGCTGCAGTGAAGCAAGTGCCATGGCCCAATGCAAACCTGACTTTGCAAACCACTGAATCTTGCATTTCTGCTTTAAACCCCCTTGTTTTAATGTCCTCCTGATGGGTAGCTCCCTTATCCCACCCTTCTCCTTGAGTGCCAGGAGGTGGGAAACATCCTCCCCTCTTGGTGGGCTGGTAGCTGGTGTTGGAGCATCCCTGGGGAGCAGGTTGGGTCTGGAAAGCTGCTCTGTGCTGGTGCCTGGGGAGAAGTACGAGGGACCTAACCCAGTTTGGAGCAAGGTGTTTCTGCTGACACAGCCACCACGGGCTTTAATTGTGGATTATTAAGAACTGCTTTTATTTTCAGAAGCTGGCCCCTTGTTACAGTGCAAGTCCCCAGACCCTTTTCCCTACAAAAGGGGTGTCTGTGCCTCTTACCTTTCGGCAGCCTGCGCTTTAATTTCAGCTTGCTGTGTAATCTAGAGGCGGGGGGAGCTTTCAGAGCCTCTCACTCAATAACTCAGCCCAGCCTGCAGCACTAGTGAGGTATTTTACACTCCACCAAGGCAGATAATTAATCATTCCTGAAGAATGAAGAAATGTTTCTGGACTTTTCCCCTCCTTCATAAAGAAAAACAGGGATTTTGGAAACTTCGCGCCCCTCTCATAGGATGAAGGGGTTTGGGATGAGAAGGGTGAAGGTTGGATGGCTCTTTTGGGGGAAGCAGTAGTAGGGTGCTACCTACCAGGCTGTGGGATGGGTGCTTCTTGGTGCGTGCAGGAGGTGAAGGTGCTGCTGAGCCCCAGGTCTTCCCATCACTCCTGGCTGATGGAGGAGCCCAGAACTGCTTGGCTTCCTTTATCGCTGTGTTGATGCTGATGGTCTTGGTGGTTTCCGACCTGGTTGCTCAGGGAGCATCTCTTTGACCTGCAGACGCTTTCCTTATGGTTCTGCGACTAATTGCATACTTTTTTGCGGTCGTTAAATTAAGCAAAGGTGACTTAAACCCAACCGGCCTGAAAAGAACCTTAAACATGATGCAGTGTGTCTTAGAGCTCACTTCAATACTGTAAGGTGATGGCACTGCCCTCACTGAGTTGCTCTCAGCATCCCAAGGCTGACGCAGAGGAACTTGCAGGCAGGAGTGTGTGGGCAATAAGGAAAATCCCCCCTGGAAAAGCTGCCTGCCAGGTTTCCAGCAACTCGTGTCTCCAGCATCACCATCCAGCTGGGTGCTGGGAACACACGTCAGCTCTGCTGCGAGCAAGCCAGCCCTTTGTTCCTGCCTCTCCTTGAGATGATATTGTGGTTTACTTAATTAAAAACACAGAGCATTATTGTGGGAATGACAAGGAATTAAAAAGATTAAATCTGGGAAAAGACCTATCTGGGCCTTTCATCCAGCCCAGCTCTGCTGTTCTGAGGTGTCCTTCTGCCGTGCAGTTTGAGGTGCCTCAGGTGATGTTTGCTCCTTGCTCTCCA
This sequence comes from Psittacula echo, assembly GCF_963264785.1. Classification (NCBI taxonomy): domain Eukaryota; kingdom Metazoa; phylum Chordata; class Aves; order Psittaciformes; family Psittacidae; genus Psittacula; species Psittacula echo. The sequence continues at coordinate 5,680,352 of NC_137750.1, read as the reverse complement.
AGGAAATCTCTCTGTGGTCTATTAGAGAGCTGCTTGTGGAAATGAGCAGGCTGGTTTCATGCTGCTTGCTTATTCTCCCAGCTGTGTTTCCACCAGCGCTGGGTTTACCGACAAGCATTGATGGAGAGGGCTCAGCTCCTCCTTGCACTTTCCATTCTTTCCGAGTGAATTTCAGTCTCTTCAGTACCTTGGGCTGATTGGGATGCTTTTGGGAAAACCTGCCTCTTCCTCCTCTATGTATCGGTATGGGAAAGTGAATTTCCTAGTGCTGGAAATGGGAGATCAGCCCTTCCTGGGAGAGAAGCATGTAATTAATTCGCTGTCCCACTATAAACTAGGGATAGCTCGAGTCAAGTAGCCATAAAGACTGTGAGGAGGAGGACGGGGGTTTTGGAGAGTGATGAAGGTGCTGGTAGGAGAATAATTCCTCTCCACGTCCTGGATCGGAGTAGTGGGACATTGAATGGTAACAGAGCAGTGGGAAGGGTCCCACCGTGCTCCATGGAGCCACACAGCCCCAGGTCAGCAGCTGGGATTTTGCCCACAGGTAATGCTGGGGATGTGCAAATATTGAGCAGCTGCTGCTTAGGGCAGAGCTGAGGGATGGAGGTCCTGCAGTGACAAAGCGCTGTGACGAAGCACCAGCATCAACATTTCCACTGCTCCAGGCTCCTGTTTGCCCTTGGGCAGGTTGTGTTGTCCCTCCGGCCGCATCCTGGAAGGCTGGGCCTTGAGCTGGATCCTGCCAGGGTGTCTGGGTGTGGGAAATGTGCCTCCCTGCACTCCCCATGCCAGTGCTGCTGCCTGCTAATGCGTTGTTAAATAGGGCCTGTTTGCTGGGGTGGGATGGGGCTGGCTGCTTCCCCAGGTGGTCTTAGCAAAACCAGGGACTTTTTCCCCATTGGAAGCACCTTTCTCTCTGCCTTTGTCTCTCCAGCGGGTGCCTGCATGTTGCCCCATGTTGAGGACTGCCAAAACACAAATCACTGCCAGGGTTATGAACTGAGGTTTGTGCTTTGAAGCCTTACCTGGTGAATGACACAAATCCCGGGGTGGTTTTCCGTACACCAGGGAGCAAACATCGGCTCTGATGTAGGAAATAGAAACCTTGGGAGCTTCCTACTGAATGTGTGCCCTTTGCAAATACCATCGCTGCTCGATGGGCGCTGGCTTGGCTGCAGGAGCAAACGCACTTCCCCATCAAGTTACCCAGCTCCGCGTGCTTTCATAGATACGTGATGGGTGTATGAGAGTGATGCAACTTCATTTTAAAGGTGATCTTGAGGAGTTTTTGCCCGACCTTTAAATGTCAGCCTGGGGGGTGTGTGCCAGCAACCAGGAGCAAAAATGGTCCTGGCAGCCTGTGGCTACAGAAATGTCACTTTTTAAACCCCAAATCCTAAAGCTGAGCTTATTGTTTATTCCCGTGGCTCCAGGAGCTGAGGCTTTAAGAAGAGCTGCTGGGTTCTGACAGCCTCCTATTAGTCATGGGAACTGGCAGCCCTGAAATGAATATTTACAGATCCCTCCTGCTCTCTTGTTAATGCAAAGAAAACTCTCGCCTCCAGCCCCACTTCCAAGTACGTGATTGGGAACATGTGAATCCACACGGATTGAACTGTGAGTGACCTCCGGGGAGTGAAGTGGGTTAATCAAAGCTGGGCTCTTCCCCACACTTCAGTCACTAAAGCTCCTGCATTTCCTCCTGATGGCTGATAAGGAGGGATTGAATTTATGAAAGAGATGAAGATGTTTGGATAAGCTACAGTACCGAAGCAAGCCTGCCTGACAAGTCAGGGCCTGAAGAAAGCTTATGGAGTTGGAGGGGGTTTGTTTTCTTCTTCCCAGGCCCCTTCCACTCGGCAGGAAGTGTGTCCATGGGGATCCATCCATTGGTGCTTCACAGCTCCACAGTTGCAGCCCCTGGGTACCCTGGTTGAGATGTTCTGAGTCCTCGCTGCCCTCCCCTTGGGGATGTGTGCAGTGAATGGGATCTGTCCCAAAGCTGGTGTCACTGCTATGGAGCAGAGGTGCTGCTGTACTGGTGTGATGGGCACTCATGCCACAAGACCCAGGGGATTCCTATGGGGACACCCAGCACACAGTGTCCTCACATGCGTGCAAGCTCTTCCTCACCCCTATCTCTGAGAGTTGCAGGGCTTTGAGACATGCTTGGTACTGTCCTGCTATAGGCACTGATGTATCTGTGACTAGCCACGTCCTAATGATCAAATATGTGGGTTCACGCATTGAGCTCAAGGTCTGGTTATTTCCCTGTTGTTCTCTTGCTGTGCCAGAAAGGCCAGCACCTGTGTCTCAGAGATCATTATCTCGGTGTATTTTTAGACATGCCTTATCGACGCTGGAAGGAGGTGAATCATGTTTGGGAGAGGAGCTGCTGCTCTTCCAAGTGTGTTTTGGAAAACAGAGCTCCAGGGGGAGGGAAGGAGAGCAGCAGTGGGGAATGACCCCTGTCCCCCTTGGTTCGGTGGCTCTTTGCTGGAACACGGTGGCTTCTCATGGGGCAATGAGCTGGTTCCTGCAGTGGGAAGGGAGGTGACAGCTTTAAGGGTTTGCCCTAAGCTTAAACCTGTGGCCTCCCTCCCTAGTCCTAGACCAGTGGCCAGTACAGTGGTGACCAGGAGAGGATGGTGTTGAGGTGATGGCTCATGTCTGCAGTGCTGTATAGCCAGGAGCATGCTGAGCCCCTCATGCAGCTTTGCTGATGGTCACAGTGCCTTAATGTTCCCCGGTAGTCACCCGAAGAATTCACCTCTTGGGTGCAGAGCCATGGGGTGATGAAGCCATTGGTTGTCCTTCCTTTTTCCTGCTCTCTGGACTGCCCTTCTTCCTCCTGGATACCTGTGACCCCCACAAGGCAGCTCTGTGAATGGCCATGCAGGCTTTTTGCCTCCGGGAGGCTTGCAGGTGAGATGAGGAAGGTGAAACCTTTGGATCTCTGGCCATGATCATTACCCCCTCCTTTGATATATCCCCCCCACCACCGCAGGGAAAAAAAGTAATTCAGGTTGATGTCTCCATTAAAAAGCTGCAGCAGTCAAGTGGTTGTTTGTGCTGAGAGGGGAATGCCCACAGGTAATTTATCTTGACGTTTATAGAAAGCATAAGGGTTTACTCATTCATAAACCCAAGGAACAGGGGGTTTGTCTGCATTGGCTGGCCTCTGGAGCTGCTCGAACGTTATTGTAGCTGATGGTAATCGTTTCCGGACGTGCCCCGATATGCCTACGGGGGGTTGCATGGGAACAGTAACAATGTGGGACAGGAGAGCAAACCTGTTGGACAGGACCGAGCCCGACTGGAGCTGACAAATCCTCTTCTTCCCTGCCTTTTGTGAATGGCAGGTGAGGGCGAGAGCCAAGGGGAGGACCTGGTGGCTGGCACCCGGGCTCGCGGCTTGTTTTAACTGGAGGGAGTCCTCGATCCGGGGCTCTCTGTGCTCTGCAGCCCGGAGGAGCAGTGGGGAATGCTTTGTTTTCAGAACAAACTGTGGTTTGGTGCTCGTTGTTCAGGCCCAAGGGGAGAGCTGCTCCGTGCAGGGTCTGGCTCCAGCCTTGGAGCAGGGTGAGCAACTGCAGCATCTTGAGATTCCTTCCTGTGCTGGTATCTGTCGGTCTGGGGAAGGTCTGTAGCTTCCCTTGAGCATGGGAAGAGTTGTGTGTGTCTGAATGGTGCAGGAGCACTCTGTGCTTTGGAGAGGTGCAGGGGTCTGTGCAAGTGCCCTGGCTTGCAGAGCTTTTCCCAACACGCAAACCTTTAGCAGATCTGAAGGCAGTGAAGGTGCTCTGGCCCATCTGTCTTTGCTGTTGAGATGCTCATATCTCTCCTTGGCAGAGGATCAGGTTTGTTAGGTTATCATAAAGCCCATGGTGATATTCTAGATTTTTATGGCTGACCTTGTGGCACTGAGCTGCTGAAGAGCCAGGTATCAGAAATGTTATCATTGTTAATCCCCCTGTAATCCAACCTGCTAATGAGCATCAATCTCCCTATTACTAAATTAGCAGTTGTGTTGGAACTATCTGGGAAGGATGCACTGAAGAAGACCCACAGGTCTTGATTTACAGATACACCAAGCTGCAGTAACCCTGGTATGGGTCTCAGCTGATGGGGAGCGCCCAGGGGTGCATTGCTAGCAGCCCATAACCAGGCCCCTGCTGCTACAGCACAGAGATGCTGAGGACTGTGCAGCTTGGGGCATCGGCTGCCTGGTTCCCAAAGCTGCGTTCTTGGCTCTAAATGGGCTTTTCCCTCTTTTGCCAAAAAATGCCCAGCTTGGAACTGGTTCTTGGTGTTGGGCATCAGGTGCTTGTTGATCCATGGTAGCCACTAGCTGAAAACTGTAGAGGTTGGGAAAATGTTGGTAAGACTCTCTCTGTAAACAGAGGGAGCAGCTTTAGCTGCAGCATGGCTGAGTTTCAGCTGGGTGCTCCTGGCATCTCGCAGCATGGATAACCCAAACCCCCCCCCCCCCGTGAATGGGAGGAGAGCGGACGTGCCTGTGCTCTGCTGGCCAGGCAGGGCTGGCCTGCTCTTCTGTTTGATAAACAGCAGGATGAACGAGGAGAAACCTGCCTGGAATTGTCTTAAGGTGATAAAATTCCTGTGCTGCTTGAGTGCACTGATTAGCTCTATGTGAGATGACGCTGGGCTTGGCTCTGGGGCTCTCCCTCCCCTCAATGCGTCTTCTCTGAGCACCCCAGCAGCTTTGTGTCCATGCACCCCATATAACCACGGTGATGCCATGGGGGTGATGGCTCCAAGTGCCACCTTTCTGCCCCCCTGGGGGTGTGGGGCTGGCTTCACCCCCCTGCACCCATGCTCTGTGCCCGGCCGGGTTTTCCTCCTGTCTCTTGGGAGTGGCCGAGCCGCAGTTTTGGCAACAGCATCTGATGGGGAATGACGTTCCCAGTGTTTGAGCAGGTGAGCCCAAGCAGTGACTCAGATGCACCCTGCTGCTGCGGCACCATGCCAGGGCCACCAGGGCTGCGGGGTGCTATGGGGTCCTGAGCCCCATGTGAGGTGCAGTGCCTGTCCTTACAAGGGGTTTTAGGAGCTTGGGATGATCTAAAGCTTGATTGAGCAAAGTGCTTCATCACTGGCTTGGTTTGAGGTGGGTGAGTCACCCGTTGAGTCACGCTGTTTCATTGCCAGAAGGGGGACTGGAGAGGGGGACACTGCCTGTGCTTGATGTGACCCAACTGCATAGTCCTGACACTGCTCTCATGTAACCTCCTTACTGGTGTGCCCCTAGTACTGACTGGAAATGCATCTCTGCCCCCCCCACCTCCTTTTTTTCCCCCTTAGATCTACTTTTTCAGCAATGACTTCCCCTGAAATAACCTGACCCCAAGGTCTTGGCGCAGACCCTGCCTGCAGCACTGGTGACTGCTCTCACTGCTGTTGCTGGGTCTTGCCCTGCTTGATGCTCTCATGAAGCAGCAGCTCCCAGGCTTGCTGTGGTGGGGTGAACAACGTGGGGGAGCCATAAAGCTTCAAATCAGGCTTGGGGTGAGATCCCAAGAGACTGGTTTGGGTTGAAGGGACCTTAAAGGTCCTCCAGCTCCAACCCCTGCCACGGGCAGGGACCCCTTCCACTGGAGCAACTTGCTCCAAGCCCCTGTGTCCAACCTGGCCTTGAACACTGCCAGGGATGGGGCAGGTCTCAAGCAATGCAAACAGAGTTGGATGTTGGCTTTAACCCTGATCTCACGCTGCCGCTGCCCCTTCTCTGCCCGCAGGACCCCGCCACGGTCACCCCCGGTGGCCGGGGGCGCGGCCATGACATCACCGCCGCCGCTGCCCATTGGCTGCTCCGCTGGTGATGTCATCGTTCTGGACCCATTCTTTCCCGTGCCGGGATGCGGTGTTGCCATGGGAACGCGTGGCTGGTGGGGGGATGCTGCGGGATAACCGTGCACCAGCCCGGGGTGGGATAACTTGTGTGCGGTGAGTTATGACTTCATTAAGAGAGTTTGCTTAATTAAAGTGAAGTCCTGATGTGCTGACAGGCGGTGCGGGTGGGAGGGATGCTTCTCTGGAAAACAAAACTCCCAGCCAGCACCTTCAACAGCCTCTGGAGCAGCCTCTCCCCTGCTCTGTGTCTTCAGGGAGTCTAAAAGGCTGCACTGTCTCGTTTAGCAAGACTTAATCCTTTCCCAGCCCACAATAACCCTGGTGAAGGACCTGGCTGCTGTCTAGCTGGAAGGAGAAAGTTAAAAAGAAACTTTAAAACATTGGACAAGAAATGTGTTTTAAAATAGGAAATGCAGGCAAGTGGTTTCAAGGGTGAAATGTCTTTGGAGAAGTGAGTTGAAAGCATCCAGTCCTTTGGAAAGCAGTGCTTGGGGAGCAGGGGTTGTGCTGCTGCCCTCCTCCAGCCTTCAGACACCAGCCCACTCTTGTCTGCCACTATTTCCAAGGACAAAACAAAGCCCTTTAACCCAGAGTTCAACTCTGACCTTGCTACGGCAGGATTAAAATCTCATGAAGATGGACAACTCGATTGCAGCAGTTTAATCCCCCTCCCTCCCCTGTTTTTCACTCCTTTTCTTTCCAACTGGCCTGGTTTGCTGCTGAGAAATTGGGAAAACAGAGAATAGACTTCGGCCTTGCGAGTGCTGCTGTCTGGAAGATGACGCAGGCGATACAGTGCTGCTGCAGCCCAGGGATAGATGCACAACTGGGGCTTTATCTTCTCCCTCTTGCATCTGTGGCTCCGCACTTTGCTGTCAGGGTTTGGTCCTTTGGTTTGGAGCATCTCTCCAGAGGCTTGTGGTAGGGAAGAGCCCGTGGGGCTATTGGGGCTGCACTGTTGGCACCAGGGGCAGCTCCCTTTGCCTGCCCTGGCTGCCTCTCCATCTTCTGATTGCAACTGCTGCTTGTTTCTCATAGCAGGACAGAGGTTTTAAATATGTGCAGGGAGAGGGGTGGGGGTCTCCATCCTGCTGCTGGCTGCAGGGACTGCTGTGGAAGCACTGCTAATGCTTGTTTTCTCAGGGAAGAGAGGGCATTTCCCCTAATATAATCTAAAACCTGGTTTGTTCCCTTATCTTTTGTACTCAAATCTGGCTTTAGAAACAGTTTTGGTGAAAAGCTGGGTTTTGGAAGGTGGTACGGAGTGAAGCTGCCGCCAGCCCTGGGTAAGTAGGGGCAGTCCTGCTGGCAGGGTCTGGAGTGGTCCTTGCTTCAGTGAGGATGTGGAACCTGGGTTTGGGCACTCACCATCAAGACCTTTTGGGAACATCCCCAGGAGCACGGGGAGATGGGCAGAGCCAGCTCCTGAGGAAGGATGGGGAGAGCATCTCCACTGTGCACACATCCAAATTATCCCAAGCAAAACTCCACTGCAGGCAGGAGGAATTGTGTGAATCAGCTTTGTCCTCCTTTGGATTCCACCAGCCTTTTGGGTTTCTTTCTTTTACTAAACCCTGTGCCATCCTCTGGGGACCAGGGAGGGCGAAGGGGGAGGACGAGCCTCCTGGTTTTCAGCCTGGTATTACTAAGCAACCGTGTCCTGAAATTCACAGCCCAATGGAGAGAACTTTGTTTACCAGGAAGAAAACACTTGAAAAGGGGAATCTTTGGCGGAAGCATGATGGGATTAACGCTGGGGTTTCTTTAGGCAGTTTTGTTGTTTTTCAGGGCCTGACCTTACTGCTCTCATTTGCTTTTGCCAAGCAACTCTTTCCCTGCCCAATTTGGAGTGTGGTATTGTCCTGAGGTGGGAAGGGGGAGCTGGGAGAGCCAGGTTTGGCAGCGCGAATGGGAGCCTGAGATTATCTGGTTTGGAGTCGATCATTAGATGCCTCTGTCCTGAAAATCCCATTGTAATTAATTTTCTCCTGAATTAATTAGAGGAATTGAAGGGAGGCCGGGCCAGGAACATGTGGAGGGAGTTTTTCTGGGGTGATATATAGATTGTTGGCAGTGGGAATTGAATCACCTTTCTCCCCCTTCCCAGGCTGCTTGTTAAAGCTGCTCTCATCTCTCAGCCGTGACCAGTGCGTGGGCAAAGGTGCAGGGTCCTGTGCACAGCGTGTCCTTGTTGAAACTGTCCCAAGTGATGATTCAGGGTGTTTACTCCTTGCTTTCTTTGGTGTACCACTGGCACAACCAGCATTGAAGTGGGATGGGTGGGATGGAAGGATCTGGGGCTGCCCAGGATGCGCTCCTGAAGTGTGAGGAGGAGGAAACTCCATCCCAGTTGCTGGCTCCAGCAGAGGAGAGGGTTTAGGAGATGGTTTGTTCTCAGCTTTGCTGTGTCTTTGCAGTGTAACACGGGTGGAATTGCTGCCTTAGCTCTGCTCAGAGACAGGGGAGCAGGCAGTGATGCCATGAGCCTTTAGTGCAAGATGCTTGCACTGAGAGGCTGTAGGAATGGTGAGGCTGTGTCTTGGAGGCCCTGTGTTTCACAGAAAGGTTTCCAGCATCATTCCCAGCTTGGCTTCCTGCATCCAATTCTGTTGGTGTCAAGCAGCAGAAATGAGTGTGCATTGATTTACACACTGCCTGGTAGAATCATAGAATAGTTTGGCTTGTAAAGAACCTTCAACGGTCACCTAGTCAAACCCCTCTGCAATGAACAGGGACACCAATACAACTGCTATGTATATGTGAAGCTCCCCATGCGGGGCAGTCCTTCCCTTTACCTCACCAGCATCTCTGCTGGCTGCCAAACACACATGGGGAGGATGGGGAAAATTCCTGTTGGCTTTGACAGGGCTGTGCCTGCAGCATCGCACTGGATCTGGGGCTCTGGGTTACCTTGTGGGTGTCCTGCTTGCCCCTGGCCCCAGCTCGGGCTGCTCTGCGGTCAGTGGTGGCTAATCCTTCCTTCCCTGCTCCCGGCTGGCGGAGGCGGGTGTGAGGGGAGGGCAGGCTGACGAGCATGGGAATCTGGAAGCCTATTCAGCTGTAATTATTGGCCTCAATACTGAGTGAGAGGGAGAAGGGGGGGAGCTGGGAGAGAGGGGAAGACCCAAGGGGAAAAGAAATGGAGATTTCTCCGCCTCCCTCCATTGCCATGGAAAGGGAGCAGGATGGGGGCAAGAGGAGAGCTGGAAGGGGGGATATCTTCAGACAAATCCTCCCTCCCCGTGCTGAGGATGAGGAGAGTGGCGGGGCTCTGTCCATCATCTCCTATGAGCATCGTGCTGGCCAGCTGGTTCGGGGGGATGCAAGTGCCAAGCTGTTGTCTTGGTGTCAGGGTCCCCCCAGCCAGCTCCTGATAAGCTGGTGGTCATGGCATGGTGCAATGTGCTATTGCACCTGCTTAATTAACCCCAATTAGTCCAAGTGCTGCTGCCTCTTCAGGCACTGGTGCTTCCTGGGGCACCTTAAGCTGGCTTAAGGGAGGTGGTGCCATATCCAATGTGCCTGATCTGGAGATGGGTTTGGCATATCCAAACCCGCAGCTGGAAGTGGGATTGAGGTGCCTGCCTTTGCAAGGCACCCTGTATCTCTGTGTTAGCCATGCGCATGGACCTCACAGGTCCTGTGACACAGGGATTTGAAGTAGACACTGGTCTGCAGGTCCTTCCACCCATTTGGGAACCCCTGCCCTAAGGGGTTTGTTGATCACTGGCTTTTCCAGTTTAGGATGCCTCTGAAGTAGGCATTGAGGATGCTGCTCTCCAGCATGCTCAGTGGAGGAGGATGCTGGGAGGAATCATCTGCGGTGCTGTAAATGGAGACTGCGCTGCTGTTCATTCCAGGAGCTCTTTTCTTATCACCTGGCAGAGGGTTGCTTCTCTTCGCCTGGTTTCACCTTCCCAAATGACTGTTAAATGTGTCTCTCCCTTCTATTTCAGCAGAACTTTAATTTATCAGGGTTTGGTATATCCTTCCTGCCAGATTACCCACAGAAGGTATACTTAAGGCTTAATCCCATCTCCAACAAGCTGTGGCACATCTCTTGGCTCTGGTGTTATCCTGCACAGCATCCAAACTTGGTTGCATTATGGGGACCAGAGCAACAGCAGCTTCCACCCTGTGCAGACCAGGTCTGATGGTGCCCTGTGTGCACCCAGGGATCCCCATTAACTGCCTTTTTCACCCCAAATCTGGGTGACTTGCAAAGCTGCAGTGAGCAGGGGCTCAGGTTGTGCTTCCCAGGGCTGGGCTCCCACTGTTCTCCATCAGTCCCGGTCCTGTTCCTCTCCCTGCCACTGCATCTTCGGGGCTACAATGCTGAGGGTAATAAAACCCCCGAGGTCCCTCTGCCCTGCTCTGAAAGGGAGCTTTGTCCCTGCAAAGGAATGACTTGAAACTGATCTGGGGGAAGGCGATTGTTATCTGCGGGCTCCTGAACTGTTTGGATCCTGACTTTGTCAGGGATCTTGTAATTTAAACTTCAAGCTGCTTATTAGAAATCCGAGAGAATAGGTTAATAATAAAAAGCAGACTTTTTCCCCCGCTTTGTTCCCGTGTTCCTGTCCTCCTCTTTCTCTCAGCTGCTGTGGACATTTAATCACCCAGTACCCCCCCTCCCGCTCTGCATTTAGCTTTTCCAAGAGTGGGATAAAATGCCGAGATGTTTCTTTTTGAGCTCTGCCAAGGAAGGATCATGCAGGGCCTGTCACTGCAGTCCCTGGGTGTGCGTTTGGGAGAGCTGAAAGGAGCTGGGGGGAAGCCAGCTTGTGACTTGGCCTTGGTTTGTGGGGGTCCCTCCACTGCAAGGGGCTGGAAGTCCATCCAGGTGAAGGGTGTCCCCTTCTTCATGGGGGTCCCACTCCAAGGAGTGCCCCAGTCCCCCTTGGCTGCCTGTATTCAGCCCAATGTCCTGCCCTGCAGGGGTTTGGAGTGGGATTTGGGAGCTCTTCCCAAGACTGATCCTCATCCAAGTTCCCTCAGCTGGGCAGCAGCTCCCTGGCCCCGAAAGCACCCAGAGGAAATGTGTTTGGACATGTGCAGGGTGTATTAGCATTCCTGCTGTCCTCCCATACTGGGGTGGCCACTTGCTATGGGGCAGAACCCTGCTGGGATGAGGGTGCTGTTGGGAGAAGCATCCCATGGGGTTCCCTGAGGGCTTTTGCATGGTGTGTGGGGTGCTCGGTGACAGGAGGTTCCGCTCTGTCCCTGTTCCCTGCTGCTCGTTCCAGTTAACAGATTCCATAGCCTGGGCAGGGCTGGGACTGCAGTGCCAGAGCCTGTGTCTGGCTGTATGGAAGCAGCTCCCAGGGTGCAGGAATGCAGAGGGTCGGGTGGGATCCTGCATGGGTGACCCCAGTGGGTGTGGGACCGGCCCTGGCGGAAGCCGCCCCGGCAGAGCCGTGTTGTTCTCTGTGCTCGGGTACCTTCGGGTCATCCCCTCGCCTGCTCCTCTCGCTGCAGGGAGTCTGTTTTCTTACTGCTGTGGCTGCTTCTTGTGGGAGTCAAAGCATCTGAGCTGAGTAACCAGGCAAGATGCTACGGCTCCGGTGTGGTTTGGAGGTGGTCACCAGGCAGTTGCTTGGACCCTGCTGCTTATTCATGTCCTACCCCTACAGGCCCTTGTCCAAAGCCCCTCTCCAGGTTTCCTGTAGCCCCTTTAGGCACTGGAGCTACTCTAAGGTCTCCCCTTAAGGAGCCTTCTCCAGGCTGAACCAGCCCAGCTCTCTCAGCCTGGCTCCGCAGCAGAGGAGCATCTTACTCTGCTGAGCGAAAGGGAACGTGGTTTTTGAGAGGCTGAATTACTCAAAAACCCTTTCAAAAGAAAAAAGGCAATGTTCTAAACCTGTTACCTTTTAGGAAATCCCCTTCCTCTATTTCTTCTACATAATGTTTCTAACCACATCTACCTCTCCTCTCGGATCCACAGCTTCCCATCAAGCAGGCTTGGCTCAGCCTTGGGCTGTGAGGATGCTCCTGGTGGTCCTCAAGGGGAGTAAGGAGCCTCTCAAGGGCATCCTGGGGGTCTCACATAACCCTTTCCAGTTGTGCCTGGTGCAGAGAAAATGTGATTGCAGCCAGGCAGGGCTTGACATTCCCACCCAGAGCAAAGGCTGGGCCTCAGCCAGGAGGAATCTGGCAGTTTCAGCTGTTACAGAGGCTGCTGGATGCTGATGGCTCCCATGGCTGTCGCTGGCTAAGAGGAATTGCAGGGACACAGAGCTCAGCCAGAGCCGTGACTCGTTTGCAGGTTTGGCAGACCGGTGCTGGTTAATGGCTGTAGTTGGGCTTGTTTGAAGGTGAAGCACCGAACTCTCCATGTTCTCTGTGTGCAGTTGTGGTTGTGAGCTCTGGACCTGCTCAGGTGCTCATACAGTGGCACTTCAGCCCCTGTTCATGGTGGGCAAGGGGACATGTCCCCGCTCTGTGCCCCTGTGCTGGCAAAGGCAGGGGAGAAGGGGAGTTGTGTTTGATGTGTCTGTAGGTGCTCCCGAGCAATTTCCTGCTGGGCCCAGGTTATGTTGGTTCACATTGGCTCCTGCTCTGGATGCCACTTCCATGACATCATTTGGCTCTTGAAGAGTGGAGGAGGTGAGACACTTGCGAGCGATTATCTAGTGCAAATAGCCCATGGTAAATAGACTCAGCGAAGTATTGACACTGAGACTGTTTCTCTTCCTAATTTCCTCTTTGGGTGAGTTTGCCAAGTAGCCAAAAATAGAGGGGGGGGGGGACACCCAAACCCTTCAATCCCAACCTTAAATGAAGACTTCAGATTTCAAGTCAGGGCATAGAGCTACTGTCATCCAGCTTAATTGTGTTAGCAGTTAATGACATAACTTCCATGTGGGATCTTGGCGTTGGGCTAATTTTAGGAAATGAGTCTCTATTTAAGCTGTTTATATTAGCTGGGCTCTTCCTCCTGGACTGATGTTCTCACTATTAGAGCGGTGGTCCCTGCCCTGAATGGAGCTGACTTTCCTGGGACAGATTGTCCTAAAGAGACATTAAAACTAGCGCCTGTTGACATGTTCCATGGTTGCCTCTTATGTGAATGGTATCCAGGGTGGATTTGTTTCTAAGGTGAGGAGGAATCAATGCAGTCCCTGAGGACTGATGCACCTGAATGATGACAACCAGCAGTTTTCCCATCAGAAGAGCATTGCTTCCTATCCAATCTCTGCCCATGGAGCAGGCACTGCTGCCATGCTCCCCTCCTCACTGGCTGTGCATGGGGTGAAACCTGCCTTGATGCTGGGTCTCCGGCTGCATCCCAAACACTGCACTCTCAGGCTGGCAAACTTTAACCAACAGAGCCCGTTTTCTATTAACCTGCATTTCCTCCTGGTTCCAGCATTACCTCTGCAGAAAAGAATCTGACCCTTGGCTCTCAGCATCACCTCCACTTTCCCCCCCCCCCCCCGCCTCTTTTTCCTCTCTCCCCCTCCCTTGGGTGAACTGCAGAACCCTTGAGGCTCCCATGCTGGCTGAGCCACCCCTGTGCTGTGTCCCCTCCTGCCTCTGTGCAGAGCCCTGGGGGAGCTTTGGGGCTGGCACAGCAGCACTAAGCCCCTCATCGGTCCCTCTTAATTCAATTTGAAATGTGCTGGGATAAGAGGGCTTTCGGAGCGAGTCAGGTGCTGGGCCATGGGCCTGACCGACTGCCACAGGCTAGCACTACCACCCGCAGTCCTGATCCCCGGGACATGTGCACAGATTACGGAGAAATCCCTCAGCAATGAGGCTGCTTTAACTCCTTCATTCTCTGGGGCTTTTGCATGGAGCTCTGACCTGGTCCCGGCACAGGGATGTGCTGTGTCCCTCTGCTGCCTTCCCAGGGCTGGATGAGTCAATAGCGTCGCAACTGGTGGCATAGATGCTATCTCCATCCACCAGTGTCAGGGCGAAGGTGCAGCAGCCCTTATGGGTATGTGCAGCCTGGCCAGGGAAAGTGCCATCTAAATGTTTTCTTTGGATGCAGTGTGTAACAAAAGGAACATCTCCCAGGCTGGGGCTGTCGATAAAAGAGGGAGGCTTAGGGTCATGGTTTTGCCAAGGAGGAGTGAGTTGAGGGCATGGAAGCAGACAGTGTCTCATGGGGAAAGCTCCGTGTAATGCAATGGGATGGCTGGTTTTCTTCTGGGAAATGCTGTGCTTGCTTCGGTCCAGCTTCCCAGGGAGTTGTGCCTACTCAGCCTGCAAAATGGGGCCACACACTGGTAAATACAAGTAAATAGGCCAGAGCTGTGCTTTAATCATCCTGCTTGAAGCAGGACCTGGCTCCTGCTGCCTCTGAGACGTGTTTTACATTGCAGCTTTGAGCTCTGAGTACCCCTCTTGTGCTCCCACCTGCATCAGACATCTTACACCATGTGTATCCATCCAGCATTGAGCTGACCACACCATTGCCGGAGGCTTTGGGGCTTCTTAAAACAAGCAAAAGATTTTTCCATCTTCATTTAGAAGAAAAATAAACCCCAAACTGGAGCAGCCCCATCCCCATCCTTTGGGCACCTGGGAGGTTTTACAGGGAGGCTTTGCCAGATGGGTGTTCAGTGGGGTTGAACTGTGCCCTGCCCCTGTTCCCGAGGCTTTCCCTGCATGTACACGCTGGCTTCCAAAACTCAGCTTGCCTGGGATGGGTGGGAGCTGGAAAAAGCCAGGCAGGGCCATGCACACACAGGGCCATGTGTGACTTGGCCATTTGTCCCAGTTCTTGCCTTAGTGCTTTGCTCTAATGGCAGCAGGCGTTTGAAGCAGGAGGGAAAGGTGGTTAGGAAGGAATAGCAAAAAGCAATAATGCAGCTTGTTGAAGTACATTGAAGCCTCCTTCTAGCCTGGAGTTCTGCTGGAGTCAGGGCTTTTTCTTTCCTTGTCTCCTATTAAATCACAGTCTCCCAAGGAGCCTTTGAGCTGGGCGCTCTGGGCACGTTTCAGAGCCGGGCCAAAACCAACAGTTCTCTCCAGTTTCAGGAAACTTGGAGCTGTGGTTAAGTGTCTTCTCGAGGCCTGACAGATGACACAGGTGCCTTTAACGTGCAGCCCGTGCCAGCCCTGCCTGTCGAGGGCATTAATCATCTCCACAGGTTGCAGTGGGGCACGTTGCTCTAGGTGGGTCTCCTGGCTGGGAGGTCAGGGGTTCATGGATGAACATGGGCTTGCAGCCGGTCCTGCTCATGGGTGGACCAGGACATTGGATCAATGTGACCCATGGTGCTCTGTTTCCTAGTGTGGCTCGCTGTTATTTCCCCAGGCAGTGAGGAAATCACTCTATTGCTTCCTGCAAAGAACCGGAGGTCAGTTTTTATAGGCTGTTATAAAGTCTTTGCTGTTAAGGAAGGGCTGAGGGAATACTTCACTTGCTGGAAAGTTGACTTTCATGTTTTCTGCAACTGTTTTGATCAAATGTATTCAAAACTCGTGGCTCCAGATGCTCCTCTCCCCCCTATTCTGACCCCAGCTCCTCTTCTATTGAACCTTTGATGGTTTTGGGTCCATAAGGACAACGGGGAATTGTTTCGGTTCAGTGAACAAGCCAACAGTTTTCCAAGCCGTGTTGGTAGGTTCTGGGATCTGCCAAGCTCAGGGTTTATTCAGCATCTCGATGTGACTGGAAAATCCCACTCTCTTATGCTAGGGGAATGGGGAACACAAGCTCGCAGGAGCTACTCCCCAGATGCCTGCAGTAGGGAGGAAGGATGTGTTTTATCAAAGTGAGTCCCTGCTGTTTGAGTTCCTGCTTAAGAGCTTGATATCATCTAAAAACCAACATGGGGAAGTAAACAATGACTCTGGTTTTATTTCAGTCCTCTTTTTCTCTCTCCCATTATTTAACTTTTTAATTGCTTCAAGAGGAGCTGAAAGCAGAAGTGCCAGCAGATGTAGTGATTTACTTGGGGAGCCTCTGCTGCTGGTCCCTTCCTGTATTCCTGTAGGAGCTGGAAAGAGGAGGAAGTACCTTTTTTAAGGCAACTTGAATGAGTCCTTTGGCTCTTTGCTGTAATATTACAAGGTGTGAAAAAACCCTCTGGTATTTATGAGTAGACGTGATTCAGGAATAATAAAGACCTGAGAACCTATCATAAGATCACTTGAATCAATGAATCATCTGCCAGATATGGCAATTTTGCATATCAAGCTACAGACCTGAAACTGATGCTATTTTTGTGGTGTTGCCTTGTGGCAGTGGGACTTGTGGTCACCGGGTGAGCACAAAGAGGGACTTCACCAGGAAAGAAACCTGAGTTGACAGGAGCCACCACTTAGTGCTGTCTGCAGCTTGGATGAGGAAATTCATGTTTCTGTTGAGCCGTGCAGAGAAAACAAACATCAGCCCATCAGCTGTCTGTGAAGGGAAGAAGCTGCCTACTGCTTGGGTTTGCCAGCGGCTGGGCAGTGAACATGGCACCATGTGGCAGTGTGGGGAGAGGCTGGAGGGACCTGGAGGAGAATGGTGATGAGCAACACCAGCATCTCTGGATCTCTTTAGGGTGCAAATTGTAGAATCCCAGCCTGGTTTGTGTTGGAAGGGACCTTAAAGCTCATCCAGTTCCAACCCTCTGCCATGGGCAGGGACACCTTCCGCTGGACCAGGCTGCTCCAAGCCCCATGCAAGCTGGCCTCATCTTACTATCAACATCAAGGGATTTGTGCACCTTAACCAGTACTGAGAGCCACTGAACTGCTGTTATGTGGTCTGCCTTCATTTTACATCAGCTAATAGCTGACCAGGGGCTTGAGAAGTTTGTTGTTGCTTTCACAAAAGCCTTTCCTTGCTGCTTGTCTTCCTCTCTGTGGTTTTCCTCCTGCGCGTTCCCCCCCTTCCCTCTTCCGCTCTCCCTTGCTTGAAGTTCAGGGAAAATATGCGCAGCCTTCCCAAGAGGACGTTTTGGCACAGTCATCACACGTTAAATACCGTAATTAAAATATTTTTGTCATTAACTTGGAAATAATGTTTCTTCCGAAATTATACCCGAGGAGTTTTGTTGCTAATTAAATTGCCAGTTTCAACAAAACCGCTTCAGAAAGTCCGGGAATTGTGAGGCTCCTCTCGCAGGGTCCCTGGCTCTGCTCCCTGCAGCCAGCATCATCTGCGCAACAGGGGCAGGTTGGCAAAGGTGGTTTCAGAAAGGATCTGCTCTGGTTGAAGAGCTGACGCAGATTGGAGGTTCATTGTGCGTGGATGTATCGGGTGTGCTTGGTCCAGTAATGTCTTCCGGAATTTCCTGGGTTTCTCAGGGATGTGAATCCCATGAGGGCCTTGGTCTGGTTTTGTGTTGGGAAGCCAAGACTTGAGTTTGCTGCTGTTGTGCTGCTGCTGGAGATTTCCCTCCAGGGATGCAGAGTGCCAAGGGGGAGGTGGCCACAGGGCTCCTGCATGGAGCCGAATCCTGAATCCTGGAAGTGCAATTTTGTGCAAGGAAGCTATTGAGGAGGTTTTCTTGCATTAAGAATAGCCCTGGTCTGGTTCTGTCTTGGTGGATTTCCAGGCTCGTTGCTTTACCCTTATTGTCCTGTCCAGATGCTGCGGTGATGCTTGTGCAATGGTCCAGGGAGCTCAGTGGGGTGGAGAACACACACTGTTAACTTGAGCATCTTCTGAACTTGGCTGTGGTCCTCAAGGCTCTCTTGAGCATTGCCCTATTCACATGAAAGGATCTGTTGCTCCTTCAGCAGCTGGCTCAGCTGGAGGGGACTTGATGTGTTTTGGAGTAACTTCACCCACAAACTGCTCTTCTAGGGGAGGGCTCAGACCCACCATCGCTTGCTGTGGTTGAGGTCCCTGCCAGTAACACCTGAGGAGATCCCTCCCTTGCTAAGGCAGTCCAATATGGTGAATCATGCTCTAAGAAAGTCTCCTTTAACAAACAAACATCTTCCCTGCACTTGCACGTTCCTGTATGCTCCTAGTGCCAGTCTCCTCCTTCCAAATAGGAATATGTTGGGAGGTGGTCTCAGCCCAGCTGTGCCACAGGTTTTTTGGGGGTGGGACCTGTGAGGTGCTCCAAGGGCTCCCTATAGCCCTTGTGGAATCTTGGGTTAAACCCAGCAGAACTCCCTCTTCCCTTCCCTGCCTGCTGCCTGTCCTTGGATCTTGTGGGTCCCAGCTGGGTGTTCTCTGTCGAGCTGGTGATTGCAGTTCAGGGCAAGGACACTCTTATGTACACATCACCCTGGCAACATTTAGGTAAAAGCCTTTGAAAAGCCCTGGGTGCATATTATGGGCTATTGCCTTTTTCTGCTTGTACGCATGTGGGCTGCTCTTCCCGACACTAGCCCGAGGTGCAGGGAACACCAGAGCTGGTTTAATTAATGTTTCCTGCCTTGTGCTTTTGAAAATCCCTACTTTCCATGGATGTTTTTGATTTTATTCATGTTTTCCCTTTCTTTTTTGACTTGTGTCTGTTCCAAACCCTGTCACAGATCCGTGCTGCGCTCGCAGGGATGGAGTGCGCTGCGCTGTTGTGGTTTATACATGAGCTGATACCAAAGCAGGGTGTGAGCACTGCGTGGACCTGGTTTGGGCTTGACTTGACACAGACTGCCCAAGGGCTTTGTAAGGAGAATGGGTGGCCCTTGGATTTACTGAGTGTATCGCCGAGGTTAATACAGCAGCATCTGGAAAGCCTTGGGGAGGCTGCTTGTATGTAACTCGGGCCAAACTTGTCACAGCTCATTTAGTCATCTAGAAATGAGGAGGCTGAGCTAAGTGGATAAGGCAACACACCAGCCCTGGACCTTTAGTTTAGGATGGGATGTAGGCTCCCAGCTCTCCCCTTTGACTCCCAAGGGAAGCTGGAGGGGATGGCCCCCCTGCCTGGTGGGAGATGCTCCTCTCCAAGGAGCTTGACAGTGCTTGGGATGCAGGGGTTGCATTTATGTCTCTGCCTGTATGATCATTTTGGCTGAGGGCTGTCTGAGTATTCAGGCACCTTTTTGAAGAGCAAAGAGGATGATACCAAACCTAGTAAATGGTGGGGGTAGTAACTGAGCATACAGGCTGCTTCAGTTGGGATAGAGAGGATGTTTTACTGACCTGCTGCTTTAATAGTTCTCAGTTAAACTCCTTGAACTCTTAAGTGTGCAGATGGGATCAGTGACTGCAAGGATGCCCTTGTGTGCTGCTTCCCGAACTTTCTAACCTAAGTTTTGACACATTCTTAAGCTTCTGTGTTAAGTCTAGCCATGGCATTGTATATTTTAGCAGTGCACTGGAATGCAGACTCCTGATGTTAGCTTTGCTACTGATGCTCTTCAGAAACCCTGGGCCGATCGCTTTATCTCTCTGGATCCCTGTTTCCCCTTGTGAGAATGGGAATATTGCCTCTTTCTGCCAGCACAGGCTGCAAAGTCTGTTTAATGTGACTTCTCCACTTGGGAAATGAATAAACCCTCCTGTGCCTTCCTGTTACTGTTGTGCTGGGCAGTTTGAATAAAGACACTCTCCAAAGATGTGTGGTTTTGGTGTCCTAACACATCGCAAAGAGGAGACATGTCGGGTCTTGTCTTGAGCGCAGTGTTTGCTCATAGAAGAGAGGTGGGCACCCAGGGAGCTTGTGGCCAGGGCATGTGAAGGTGCTTGAGACTCAGAATGGACCAAAGGGCACTTGCTTGTGCCTTTCAATGCATGGTGAGGTCCCTGATTCAAGGGGCAGATTGCATTAAAATTGGTGTGTGGTTTTCCTCATTGCAGGGATTAATGGTTGGACTTGATGATCTTGAAAGGTCTTTTCCAACCTGGTTGATTCCATGGTTCTAACAGCACAGAATTTTGGAGAACATCAGTTCAATGTGCTTCTCCCCCACCTCATCGCTGATGCTGCGCCCTGGGGCTGGTACATCTGTATCCATGAGCAATACATTTTGTGGGTGGCAAGGTCAGATTAGCTGATGGAATTTCTTAGCTCTGGTGGAAACAATTTTAGGCAAGATGTTCTTACAGTCTTGCAAACAGTATTTCATCATAAAACACTGCTGTCAGTCACCTGCAGGTGAATGACTCTCCAACACCCAGCCCTAGATTGAAGGAAATGATAAGTAGTTCTGCTTGTCCTAAAAGCTGCTGTTTTTCCCCCCTTTGGTCTCTTTATTTAATACGTTGCTGGGTAAATAATTATTGGCCTCCTGTACTGCAGAATGGGTGTGGAGGGTCAGCAAGTGTCTTGGAAATGGTTTCAGTTGTGCATTTGATAGCACAGGCTGATGTTTCCGTGGGCAAACAGGACTGACCGCACTGCATTCCTGCAGCCAGGGCGATGGGTGGGTAGGCAAAGGCAAAACCACACCTGAGCTGCTGCAGGAGCTCTCCCCTGCTTGGGGAGGTGAGATGGTGGAGGGACAGCCTAGCCATCACTGGGTTGAGCCTTCATCGCTGCAGTGATGGTGATGGATGGACCTCAGCTGAAGCTGCTGGCCTTTGGGGCCAGATTGCCATGCCAAAAGCTGGGTTTCCTTATGGCTGGAGTAAGGAATAGCTCTGATTTTCAGCAGGAATTGCCAAAACAAGATGACATTTTCAATAGCAGGGACCATCTCTGAACTGCAGTCTGCGAATGGCTCCTCCTTGGCTGCACTCTCTCGGCTGTGCAGCTGGAGATTAAGTCTTTAATTAGGTACAAGGCATCAGAACTTAAATGCTAATTTACATACCTAACATATTGGTGGCAAATATTTTAAGGATTGGCTCAGTTCTAGAAGCAGCACCTGAACAGGGTGAGTGGTACGAGATGAGGTGATGCATCTTTCCAAATGGTGTTTGGTACATGAACACTCCCAATGCCAGGAAACGCAGAGACACCCAGGGCTGGAAACAGCCAGCAGCCAATTTCACTCTGGAAAAGAAAGTGCGTGTGTGGGTTTATTTGGAGTTCAATTAAACACTGGATCAGCCTGTGAGGAAGGGGAGAGTAAATTCTCCATCCCTTGGAGTATCTAATGAGGGTGAGCCGCTTCCCAAAGCCCTGCAGTCATTGCAGTGTGAGATGCTGACCCCATGCAGGAGCTCACTGTGTGAGCTCCCAGCCTTTGCTGCTGAGCTGCGTTATAAAAACCATCTCCCAGGGAGGCTGCGGGTCCATCCCAGCAGCCAAACCACCCCCTGTACCCACAGCAGGGCTGTGGTGACCATGCAATGGACCGTTAGCTGGGGCTGGTTACAGCACATGGCCCATCCTGCCTCCTGAGAGCATCTCCAGCTCCTTTCCCCACCTCTGCTGTTTAACCACTGTCACTTTTCTCCTGCTTGTTTTCAGTGTTTTCTCCAACAGTTGCTTTTTATAATGGTGATTTTTTTTCCTCCCCCTCTCTGTTGGTGCCTGTTCAAGCCCTCGGGCGCCCAGCTCGGAAATGCATTCGCTGGGGTTTGCCCTGGCCTGTCGCAGACATCATCCCACGGAGGCCGGGGTGCATCTGTTTGGCATTTATTAATTGTTGCAGCTTGATGGGGTTTCTTCTGCTTCTCGTGTTTTCTTTTCCAACCCTATCTGCTTAAAATAGCAGAGCAGTGACGGAGGGGGGAAAGATGATGTTCTTTGTGCCCTTGCGTGGGCTTCCTGGGTGCATGTGCTAAACACTGTTTGGAAACTTTCTGTCTGTGGAAATTTGAAGAGATGCAGGTGATGTCCACCCTCTGTCCCCTTCCAAACCACAGGGTTTGGCTGTTCTGCATAGGGTTCATAGGATGATGTCTTTTTGTCTTTGCTTATCAGTTGAAAGTCGAGTTACAATTAATAGGGACCAAGACTTGTTGCTGTTGAATTGCCCCCTGTGCCTGCCACCCTTCCCTGAGACCACTCAGAGAAAATGAGCTTTTGCCACTGGCACCTTCAGGTGACCATTGGGACACTTCAGTGCCTAATTTGTGAAGCTCCGGAGAAAATGATGCTTGCTATGGCTCTGCATCCCAGTGCTGGCACACTGAAAGGCTCTGGATTCATTTCCAAGAGATCTCAGTTCATCTTCTGACTTCCCTGATCCTTCCCTGGCTGTTGTCACAGCAAGGGCACAAACACAAGCAGTGGAGTCTCAAAGGTCTGCTGGTTCAGGCGGTGCTTCATCTGCGATGTGTTTGCTCCCAGCTCCCTCTTCCAAAGGTAGAAGCGTTGCACAAGAGAACGCTCAGTGCTTAAATGGAGACTTCCCACCTTTCCTCTTCTCTGGAAATACTTAGCTATCAGCCAGCTAAGGGCAGAAGGAACTTGTTTCCAGTATGATGGGTTTTTTTCCAACTACACGTAATAACATCTTTAGCTGTCTGTAATTACGTCGGAAGTGATAGGTTCGTAATTACCCAGCAGAAGCCTGTGAAAAGGATTGCGTTAGTCTTTATCTCGGGAACTTTATTAACAAAGATGTTCTGGGCTGTTTTGGGATGTGCTGAAATGTCTGCAGTGATGCTCGAGCTGTGCAGAGCCCTGGGGGCAGGCACAGGCTGGTGGAGGGCTCTGCCTTGCCCCCAGTGTGTCCCCAGCAGCAGGACTTGGAGGAGGTGGCTCCAGTTGCTGGTTTGCTGATGTCTTCTGCTTTGGAGGTTCATCTGGGGTGACAGATGCCCACCCTTTGGTCTTTGCTCCAAACTGTTGCCTTCTCTGTTGGTCCATGAGTGTTGTTGGGGGGGTGGGAAGGAGGAAGCCTGTGGTTAATTTGTGGAGGTTGTGCTGTGTAGGAAGAACTCATAAACTAACCGCATGATGTGAAATCCTTGTATATCTCTGGAAATCGGTTCTTCAGGCTTCCCCTGTTTGAATGCGATGAAACCATCAGAAACTCAACGTGTGTAATGTACGTACACTAAGAACCCTCTTGAGGAAATGTGGGGTTTAGTTCATGGTTCCCTCAATGGGGGAATAAACTTAGCAGCTCTTCTTCATGTTTTTTGGTGAGCAGCTCGCATTGGTTTGTCTTTGTTATCCCTCTGACTGGGAGAGTAGTTGATTTGGGCAAATGGAGATGACTCAGCGCTGGAATCATGTGTCGGAGCCTTCTTCAGAAGTTTTGAGACAAAATCATACCCCGTGTCCCTGGGGATTAGACCCTGACTTGCCATTAGAGGTTGATGCTGTTTGAGGGAAATCAGCCCTGATTTTGCTCCCTGCAGCCTGCGCCTTGTGGGTAAGTGGTGTTTCCCTTAGAGCTTGTGGCTCCTGAAGCTGGACATGATGCTGGGAGGCACGGCACAGCCCTGATGCTGTAGTGTTACTCATGAGCAACACCCTGCAGCAGAGCAACAGGATTATTTCACTTTATATCTTGGCTTCTTGGGATTTGCTAGAGATTGCTCTTGGTCATCTACACTTGTTCACACGGTTTGAACTCGTAAGGCTTGGGAATTTCACAGTCGTGTTTCACACCATGTCCTTACCTGCCTTTGGGTCCATGGCTTGTTCCAGGGTGAGATGAGAATTGCCTTTTAGGTCCAGTTAATGACCCCTCTGTTATCTGGCAGTGTTGGTGACTTAGTGTGCTGTGGTGGAAATGCTGTCTCGTTGACATCTGGGAATGATAAGAGGTGGAATAACAAGGTGGGGGGCAACCACGTTAATAAGCATGAAGGTAATTGGGGAACAAGGAAAAAAAGCCAAGCTGGTTAAATAATTTATTTGGTAATTTATTTCCCCCCTGTCATTTAGGCATTAATAGAGGAAGAATGGTTCATTGACTGGGGCACTGCTCTGCTTTGGACAAGGAGTTTGTGGTGCTCTCTGCCATGGCTGCCTTGCATAAATCTGGGCAATTAGTTTCATCTCTTTATGCTCTTTCTATTTTGAGGCTAATTATAATAAATTCAGTAACTTGTGTATCTTATGGGGGGAAAACTATGTTGTCACACTCAAAATTGAATATTCTTCATAACAAGAATCAATATATATCAGTACATAGCAGGAGTAGTGTTCCCTGCAGTGAAAAGGCTCAGTTTAAATAGGCGTTTCAAATAATGATACTCCCAGTGTTTCAAGCATTAACTAATCTGTATTTTGCTCCTGGGCAGGCAGTGTGGGACAGGCAGTATGGCTTTCAGTTAGCAAAAGAGAAAGTGAGCACAAGCTATATTGTGCTATCACAGACGATTGTAATGAGCATTAATAGCTCTAATTTATGAACAGACATAACAAGTTTAACACATGCTTTTACCAGAATGATTCTCCTTTGGAATGAGCTCTTTATCTTCTCTGTTTCTCCATGTCTTCCAATCAAGCCTGGGATTGTCTTTGTGTGTGTGGTGTGCAGCCCTAGTTGCTGGGCTTGGTGCAGGCATTGCAGCATCATAGAAGCATCAGAGAATCAGAGTGGTTTGTGTTGAAGGGACCTTAAAGCTCATCCAGCTCCAACCCCTGCCACAGGCAGGGACACCTTCCACTAGAGCAGCTTGCTCCAAGCCCCTGTGTCCAACCTGGCCTTGAACACTGCCAGGGATGGGGCAGCCACAGCTTCTCTGGGCACCCTGTGCCAGCGCCTCAGCACCCTCACAGGGAAGAACTTCTGCCTCAGAGCTCATGTTAATGTGCTGTCACATGAAGAAATTAAGAGATGCTGGGACAGGACAAACATACCCTCTGGTTAAGGGAACACCACGTTAAAAGGAAACTTGTCCCAGAAACCACAGAACTCATCTAAAGGTTTGGAGTCTGTGGTCACCACATTCCCCTGTAAGGTCCCAAACCCTTCCAAACACCCGCACTCTCTGCATCCTCACAAACTGGCCATGCACTGCAGGGTACCATGGGGTTTCTGGCTCTGCTGGAGCCCTGCAGGCAACTGTGGGGCTGAGAGGGGAAAATGCAATTGTGAATTGGAAAGAAAACTAAGCTCTTTCGGACTAAATTCCATCAGGCCATGTTCTGATACTTGTACTGCTTTTGTTGCTGCATGGGTTTTGTAAAGTTATTCTCTTCTTTACCCTTTACTTTTAACCCATCTCCTTCTTTTTGTATTTCTTTCAGGTCCTGGAATCGTGAGAACTTCCAATGACTTGGCAAAGCTCTCTGAATCACTGATGGTTTGCTGCCATCTCCACCCATGCCTGTCCCTTGCTTGCTCCCTCGCCGGGTGTCAGTTCGCCAGCCTACGTGCTGAGAAGAAAAGTTAAAAAGGTAAAAGTCTGTAATCTGATTCCACAGTGACCTGTCTAATCCTGTTCCCTGGTATAGCGAGAGCTGAAATACTTGTACTGCAAAACAATGACTTGAGGAGACTAGAGAAGGAAGATGAGAATCTGCAGGGATTTAGTTTTATTCCTCCCCCCCCGGTTCATCTTCTGTTGTTCTCTGACCAAAAGCTGTCAGCTGGAAAGCAAAGAAGAGCGTGGGGCTGGGTTCATGGGTAGCAATGCATTGGGTCCCTCTTTGTAGGAGGGTAAGGGTATGGTTTCAGGCTGCTCGGACTAAATCTGAGTGGCGGTGGCTGCACTGAGTAGTCCTGGAAGTGGCCAGCTGAGATGCGATGAGTAAATCACTGCAGCTCCAGAAAGAGCTGTGTGTATATTGTGTTCTTACCTGTGGAGCTCCCTGCAACTGTGAAGGGTTTCTACATTGGGCTGAAAATGAGGGGTTTGATGTGTGATTGGACTGTGTTGGGAGAGGCTGAGCTTTCCAGGAGAGCCTGCCTT
The DNA here is from genome assembly GCF_963264785.1 of Psittacula echo. NCBI lineage: Eukaryota > Metazoa > Chordata > Aves > Psittaciformes > Psittacidae > Psittacula > Psittacula echo. The sequence continues at coordinate 5,654,857 of NC_137750.1, read as the reverse complement.
GAGTCCCAGCCTGATGCTGCTCTTGTAAGGCCAGGGTGCATCTGATGGCATTTCCTTCCCCTTGACCTTGTGCTGGATTTAGGAGCTGAGCCCAGGCTCCCAGGGCAAGGGCTGTGGTTGTGGTGCCTTCCCATTATTCCTTTTGCCGTGTGTTTATGTTTGTGCAAAGTCCTTCACGGACATTTTGGGGCCTATGGGCTTATTCCTCTAGCTTGTTGTTGAGAAGGAGCTTCCCTGGACTGAGCCTTGGTGCAGGTTACGCTGAACTTACCTGCCTCTGCGAAAGGGTGCTTTGGAAAAGCAGCTTCTTCAGGTTTGTCTCTGTGGGTTCTGCTCTGTTAAAAGTACAGCACATTGTGTGAGCTGTGTGAGGTTGGGATTACTGGAGTTACGGTTTGAGTTCACTGCTGTATAGAGAGGTGCTGTCATGAACCGCTTTGTCCTGCCTCCAAGAGAATTTCCTCCTGTTGAGGCTCTGCTTTTCCCTTTACCAAACCCTCCAGTTTGCTGTTACGTGGAATTGATTACCAAATGCTGCAGAGCAGCTTCCAGCTGGGAACCTGAATGCCCCATTCCTTGAACTTCATTTTTCTGAAGCTGTTTGGCTGGATTGCATTATTTCCTTCCTTATTTTTTTAGGCATAATATCCTCCAATCCGTCCGATATTGCCAACGCTGTTGGTGTAAGGGCCATAGTGCAGAAAGGGGAGGTTTGCAGAGGTGTGAATCTAGTCCAGGGTCAACTACAGCAGTGCTTGTGCTATGTGTTGAGGTGATCAGTGTTATCCTGTAGAAGAGGCCACTCTGCAGAAGGCTGTTGTGGTTTGGAGGGGTGGTTTGGGGTTAAGAAGCTTAGGCTGGAGCAGAGCTCTCTTGTGTCAAAGCCGCATCCAGCAGAAAGCACTTCTCATGGAATTCATGCAGCCAGGGCTCTGTAATGGAAAATCTGCCCCACCTTAAATGCTATCGTATTACTCATGAGCACAAGGCTGGTAATTAACCGAGCTAAAAACCAGATTTATTGCATGTCAGTTATCACCTAACAACTTGGCGTATCTGAGAGATGCATCAGAGGCCGGATGTGCTGGTTTCCCACCTCGGGTAAGAGAGGTCACTTGCCTTGCCACCAGGGGAGATGCAATGCATCTTGCCATGTTTAAATATAAGCTTGCTCACATAGAGTTTAACACCTCTGGGCTGTGAGGTTGTGAAGTGAAATCCTCGGCTGTAATGGGATGAAAATACCTGCTAGTTGCATCACAGTGTTTTGTGTCGCGGTGGAACCTTCTAGCGTCTCCTGATTGCTTCTGACATCAGAAATGTTCTCAGGCTTCACCCCTCCACCCTGATTCAGAACAGCTCAGTGCAAGTGTTGTGCTGGATCCGAGCTCTTCGTTGCAGTCCTGCAGGGAAGGCTGTGGGAACCGAGGCGATGTGCTGATTCAGCTGCTCAAGAAGGCGATCTGAAGGCACCTTGTGTGTGTGAGGTAGACAGGTTACAGGATTACAACACCTGGGCTTAAACTGGCAAATCATCTATAGCTTCAACTTGCAGCTCAAATCTTGTTCTTCAGTTTAGTCGCTGCCCTTATATCTCCTAGTCCAGGACATGGCTTATTTCCGTCTTATTTTGGAGGCTGTTGCAGAGCTCAGGTGCTGCTGAAGCACCACATCTTATGTGTGTTCAAACATTGACAGTATTCCAGGAGGTGTGAACTTTGGGTGTCTGCAAACCTGATCCTTTACAAAGTAAGGGGAAATTAAGCATTTGGAATCCAAAAGAGCACATCATTTTGTGGTGCATACTAGGAAAATTATGTCTATAGGTCAGGCTTTTGAGGTACCCATGTGCAGAAAAGTTCCAGGCAACATGGGTTTGGTTTTGCCATTTTCTGTACCTGAAATAACTCATTTGAGTTTGCTCAGGCTGGCAAAAAGTGGAGCGGTGACATCTAAACTAACCTGACACCTTTGCTCTGAGACCTCCAAGCAGCAGAAGACCCCAAATGCAGGGAAAAGGCTTAGGAATGTGATGTGAATGGGCTGCTTCTGAGGGTAGAAGACCACGATTTTATGTTGGCAGTAGTGTGGCCAGCAGGACGAGGGCAGTGATCGTCCCATGAACTCGTCCCTGGTGAGGCTGCATCTTGAACACTGGGTTCTGTTTTGGGCCCTTCACTGCAGGAAAGACATTGAGATGCTGGAGGGTGTCCAGAGGGCAAGTTCTGTGAGGACCAGCTGAGGAAACTGGGAGTGTTCAGCCTGGAGAAAAGGATGCTCAGGGGAGACCTTATTGCTCTTTGCTGAAAGGAGGTTGCAGCAAGGTGGGGGTCAGTCTCTTCCCATGTTACAAGCAATAGGATGGGACACAATGGCCTGAAGTTGCACCAGGGAAGGTTTAGTTTGGATATTAGGGAAAATTTCTTCACCAAAAGGGTTGTCAAGCACTTTAACAGATGTGAGATGTGGCACTTAGGGACTTGGTTTAGTGGTGGGCTGGGCAGTGCTGCATTAACAATTGGACTTGATCATCTTAGAGGCCTTTCCAACCAAGTTCTTTGCAAAACCCAGGGCTTCTTGAGCAGTGGCTGCTCAACAGAAAGTGTTGATGTGATAATCTCAAGAGGTTTGTCCGTCCTTACTTAGAAGTGGCTTTAGCTCGCGGATGACATTGCTGCAGGGATGCCGTGGAATTGAGCAGGCACTGAGCTTAGAGGGAGCCAGAAGTTCAGCTGGTTGCTGGTCTCACCTTTCTGACCAGGAAATCTGCTTGTCTGCGAGATAATCTCCTGATTGCACAGACCTGCCAAGGAGAGGTACCAATGGAGGTGGGACAGGTCGATGCTTGGGCCAGCCCAGCCTCTGCTCTGATGGCTCTGAAGCTGCTTGCCTATTTCACAACATTGTGCTGAGCTTCCCTGATGCCAATCCCAGGCTGAAGGGCCCAGCTGGGAAGGGAAGTCTCTTTGCTTTAAGTAGATAATTGGTTTTCAGTTTGAGGTGTGGTTTTCTCAATGAGGGCTGTGGTGGATGGTTCCCACGTGGAGGCAGGATCCCACACCTTCATTTCCTGCTCAGGAGCAGGAAGCAGCACAAAGCCCTCAGAGCAGTGTCTCCTGGAAGTCAACGAGAGGTTCCCTATTGTCTGCCGTGGGAAGGACTGATGCCCTCAGGCCCTGCAGGTTCTCCTGCTCTTGCCTTCCAGAACAAGGCTGGGAACTGAGCAAGCAAGAGGTGTTCCTCCCTGCTGGCCATCCATCCCTCCTGCCTGGCCTCATCATGCAGATGCAAGCCCCTTTTCTTCCAACTCACTCCTGTTCCCATAAGCCAAAGTTAAGAGTGTTCTGTCTCTGGTAGGAGCTTGGCTCTTCTCTCTGATGGATGTTGGCCAGGCAATGCCCTGGGAGAGATGCCTTGCGGCCCTTTCCTGTGCACTGGCCCCTCTCTGTGATGGGGCTTTCTTGGTGGGAACTCGTTCCACATCTGCCTTTTCCTCACTTACCTGCTCTACCGAGGTCCCCAGGACATTCCCCATAGATATTGCCCATGAGGTCCCAGATGTTGTGGATTTTTTTGGGTGTAACACGAGCATACTTTGGTATTACTCAAAAGCTTTTCCTGCTTGAAAACCCCTGAAAGCTGCTGCGGACGCTGAGTTGTGTCGATGTTCATTAATGTTGTTATCCCTGAAGCACTGGGACTCTGCCCCCTGTACAAAGCTGTCCTTTGAGAAGCTTATGGTCCCAGCAGTGTTCTCGTCGGGTGCAGTAACAAGTGCTTTCTGCAGATAGAGACACAGAGATGCAGTCGAGGATTTGGTGTTTCAGTGGGGATCAACTGCGCTGACTCGAAGCCTGCATCTTTCTCCTCTCTTGAGCTGCCTTTGCCGTGTGCTGTGGAGGGGAGGTTGCCGTTCCCATCAGAGATTTATGTGGGGACACTGCCTGAATTTCGTACCTAATTAAATTCCAGTTCTTGCTCCATCAGGTTCCTCTGAAGACACTTTTCCCTTGGCACCTTCCACCCAAGGTACCTTCATTTCTGCTCCCCAGATGTTTGCTCCTCTCTGTGGCAGCTTCGCCTCCTTCTTTTTTCCTTTTGGCAGGCAGTAAATCATGGTTTACTTTCTTCAAACGTGTGGGGGAGATCCCGACAAGATTGATGACAGAGAAGGGTGGCTGATATTTCCCTGTACAGAAAGCAGTTCTGTGCAGTGCAAAGCACTGGAGCAGTGCAGCTACTTTCTTGTGGGATTATGTGGGACAGTAAATCAGAGCCTGCTCTCATCTGGCACAGCCTGTGAGGCTGCAGCGTGGGGGAGAGACCACATCTGCCTTTGGGTTGGGGAGTTGAGAGGAAGGGAGATGTTGTTAGTGCCTGGTCCCAATGCTGCTCTCAAGGCTGTGCCATCCCCTTGCTGCCCATGCCAGGTCCCCTGTGAAGGGACAGTGCTTTGGTTGACCTACAGGAAAGTGCTGTCAAGGAGGGGGTTGCCAGATGTGATTTCACTTGCTTGAGCGAGTCCAGAGGAGGCCATGGAGATGCTGCGAGGGCTGGAGCAGCTCTGCTCTGGAGCCAGGCTGAGAGAGCTGGGCTGGGGCAGCCTGGAGAACAGAAGGCTCCTGAAGGGGAGACCTTAGAGCAGCTCCAGTGCCTAAAGGGGCTGCAGGAAACCTGGACAGGGGCTTTGGACAAGGGCCTGTAGGGACAGGCCAAGGGGAATGGCTTTAACCTGCCAGAGGGGAGACTGAGATGAGCTCTTAGGCAGAAGCTCTTCCCTGTGAGGGTGCTGAGGCGCTGGCACAGGGTGCCCAGAGAAGCTGTGGCTGCCCCATCCCTGGCAGTGTTCAAGGCCAGGTTGGACACAGGGGCTTGGAGCAAGCTGCTCCAGTGGAAGGGGTCCCTGCCCGTGGCAGGGGTTGGAGCTGGAGGAGCTTTAAGGTCCTTCCCAATCCAAACCATTCAGGGATTCTATGTGCTTTGGGGAGGGGATACAGTGCTCTGCAGGATGTTGGCAGATGCTGATTGCAGGTGGGAGCGAGGGTCACACCGGGTGGATGTTGATTAAAGCAATGCAAAGAAAGAGAAATGCTGTTGATATTTATGGGTTTTTACAAGCTGTGTTTGTGTCCGTCTCAGTGCCAGCCTGTGCTCACCTGCTGCAGCTGCCAGCAGTGCCCTGCCACTCCGCTCGCGCTTTGTCCTGCGCTGACCCAGATACACCAGTTTTATCCCATTCCCTTCACTCTAGGAGGCAAGTGTGAGCGTTCCCCTCTGCCCATCCTCCTCCTTAAACGGTGCTGCTCCCTGCTTGGAAGGATGGAAAGATTCAGTTCATGTGAAGCCCGTATTGCTGTGGCTGTGCCTGGCGATCCCGTCGGGCTGCAAGCGGGACAGTAGGCAATTCCCATCCCCCTGGCCCTGCCGCTCCCCCTTCTCCCCCGCAGCCCTGCCTTGCCCTTTTGTGGAGATTTATAGAGCCGAGTGGGCTGAGAACAAATGAGCAGACATTAAGGCGATGTGTTCTGCATACTAATGACAAGATACTGCTTCTGCACCTCGGGGCAATACTGGGTCAGGCCAGTTTAGCTGTAAACTTTATTTATGTGCTTATTAGAGCCAAGCTGCAGTTTGCTGGCCCGGGCCAAGGGCTTAGGGATCTGTCCGGCAATAAATCCTGTTTGTTTATTTGAAATGAGATGTCCCTTTTCCCCCAACCCTTCCTCTCTTTTCTTCTTAGGGGGGAAGCAAGAAATCTCCCTTGTTTGCCCTCACAGGTTTGTGAGCGGAGCAGGGAAGGTGGGATGAAGAGTGAGGAAGGAGAGAAGATGAAAAGCTTTGCAGGGAACGGTTGGATTTATTTAAGCCTCACTGGTGTGAGGAGGTTTTTATCCTCCTTTATAGGTAGCAGTGGGCAGAGGAGAGGAAGGGTCTTTTTATCAAAGCTTTGGGAGACCCTGTCCATCCCTGTCTCTGCCATTGAACCCTGTAGGCGGGCACGATCAAGTCTCTTTGCCTCCAGCCTCATCCGGTACCCAGGGCTCAGACACCCGTTTTTGCCCATCTCATTCTCACCAGGGATGGGTTTTGCTCTGCTGCTCTGGTACAAGCTGTGAGGAGGGAGGTTTGGTTTGGCTGAGGATTCGCTCTGTACTCCCAAGATCAGTGGAGAGATGGGCGGTGATTTATGCCCACAGCAAAGATGTTCTAAACCATCCTATTTTTATGGTATCCCCTCTGGCCTCCAGCCTGTTTCCTCCTCGTGTTACATCTTGCCTCTTTGGGTTTATAAGTGCTCTGGGGGCAGGGATTGCCGTTCTCTCTTGTCCTGGCTCCGAGCTCCTTTCCGCCTTGCTCCATCATTCAGGGCAATAAAACACACGGAGGACACGATGAGTTTGGAGCAGGAGCTTTGCCTGCTCATGTTCACGTGCAGAGAAGGTAGGAAAGGCTGAGCAGAGCAGAATTAGATCCTGTGTGATTTTCAGAGTCTCCTTTTTGATCCCCAGCCTGGCTATGAGTCTTGCTGGTGCTGCTGTGATGTAAATGAAGGATGCCCTCTCTGGGCTGGTACCGGGACTTTTAAGTGGTGAGTCCTTGTGAGGATAAGGGGTTATTTCACACATCAGCCCTGACGGTGTCTGATAACTGGGGCTGGGCAGGGCTGGATGTGGTCACCTGGACTGGGGAACAGCTCCATCAGCACTGGAAATGAGCTGGATCAAGGCACAACTGCTGGTGAACCCACCTCCAGCACCTCCTGTTGGTGCCCAGCTCTAGGATGTGGCTCCATAACGTGAAACCTGGATGGGCACAAATTCAGCCCAGCAAGCAGGCAAAGACTCTCTGTATCTGTGTGTTGACAGAGGTTTCAGCAATAACCATGTGAAGTATTACCGTGAGGGTGCTGAGGCGCTGGCACAGGGTGCCCAGAGAAGCTGGGTCTGCCCCATCCCTGGCAGTGCTCAAGGCCAGGTTGGACACAGGGGCTTGGAGCAAGCTGCTCCAGTGGAAGGGGTCCCTGCCCGTGGCAGGGGTTGGAGCTGGAGGAGCTTTAAGGCCTTTTCCAACACTTTCTGTAATTCTATGCAGTATCCAGCTCAGCTCATTTCTCATCCATGAGGGTCAGTGTTTAGGGTGTGATGTGGACCAACAACTACTGCCTGAAATAAAGGTAAAGAAAAAACCCAAAACCCAACAAAAAAAAAAAAAACCAACCCAACAAGATGAAGAAAAGAACCACTCAAAGTCCCAGCCCTTTCCCTTTTTGTTCCCTGGACAGATACCTCCATCCCTACTGATCCTTCTTAGCAGGAAGCTGTTCCAGCACCACCGCTCCCTGTTGCCATGCAGTACACTTGAGTTCTAATTGGGGTGGACTTGGTTTCCCAGGCCCTCTATCCTGATGGAGCAGGCAGGACAGGGCAGCGGGAGCAGGGTCTGGCTGCTCGGGATGCGTCCGGGGGCCCTGGCAGGAGCGGAGCGCTGCTGGAGCGGGATCTCCTGGCTTGCCGCCTGCTCTCTCAGCCGGAGGTAACAGGGCAGCCACGAATGCCAAAGAGGAGATCGACGGGGGGTGGAGGAGGGATGAAAGAAAACAACCTTCAAAAGAACATGCCCTGCTTTCCTTTATATTGATTGATTTACTTATTATTGAGGGGAAAGGTACTGGGCTGGCGAGGACTTCTAATGAGCTCGCCTCTAGGAAAACCCTTCTTTTCCACTCTATCCAGAAATGCCCTTGCTTGATAACAATACGTGTGTGTTTGCATGGTCTTATATATTGCTTTGTCATTCCTGCCCATTCCAACACCAAAGACCTTGCAGCTCATGTGTGTGTTGTCCATCTTCCAAGCTGGTCTCTAGAGGGTTGCCTCCCCTCTTCATTTCCAGCTTGTTCCTCTCCACTGTTTCTCTAACAGGAAATAAGTTTGCAGTTGAAGTTCAGGTGCTAGACCTAAAAATAGGAAGGAATCATCTATGCTAAGAGTTTTCTGTGCGCATCGTTTGAAGAGGTGGCCTGTTCCGGAGAGCACTGATGTGTGTTGTCCTGTGAATGGACCTTGGAGGGAGAAGGGTGTGTAAGGAGGCATCACCCTACTGGTGTGGTGTCCTGGGGTGAAATGTTGGTAGCACAGCTGTTGATTTGACTCCAAGATGAATCCTTTGCCTTTCCTGCCATGAAACCTGAGGTGTGATATCTTTCCAAAAGGGGCTGGTGGGTGATTTAAGTTCATCTTGTCTGCTGCTCTGCAGTACTTAAAATTAGGAGGTTGCACGCCCAGGGTCACTGTCCCATACTTGACTACTTAGGTACAAAGAGCTCCATTTCTTCTGCAGCTTGTCATTTGCAAGTCTTCCCACTGGCTTAAACAGAAGTTGGGTAGGATTTGTGTGTAACAAACCCTGGACGTGCTCCTTGTTTTTATATCCCCTATTTTCTCTATGAATTGGTTACTTCTCTAGGTGCTCAGGGTGGTTTGGGAGGTCTTTGGAGGGAATGGATTTTATGGTGGCTTTATCAGGAAGATAACTTATTCCTACAGTGCCACTGAGACTGACTGCCTTCCCAGTTAAACCCATAGGTGAGGGGAGAGGAATGGAGAAGAGGAGGAGTGCAGGCAGGGCAGGATTACAGCATCAAGAACCTATGCTGTACTCATCCGATGGATGAGACCGGGATGGGGAAATGGCATTGGGATGAACTCCTTGTTCCTGCAGCCTGGCTCCTGCTCTCTGACTGAGCCTCGTTAGAGGTTTAGAAAGCTCTAATTGGGGTTTTCAGTTTGCCTCTCCCAGGGCTTTGGCTCGGAGCCTCCGGTCAGCTCCTGTTTTGAGCATGAAGCTGTGATTTCAGGTGAAACCCTACCCGGGAGGAGGCTCCCCTGCTCCCCTCCCTGCTTGGCTGGCTGAAGGTTTGCGCTCTCGGAGCGGATGTAGGAGTTTCCTCTTCATGGCCTTCAGGTACCTTGCCCACCTGCGGCCTCTGAATTCAACTCAAACCTGTTTGTGCAACAGCAGCTACGGAACTAGGTTTGCAGGAACGCCGCTTTCCAGCAAATCCACCCAGTTCAAGGAAACCTCCCAGCACCTCCCTCCCTCTGGAGCCCCAGGGGCTGTGCTGCGATGGGGATGGCTGAGCAGGGATTAACCCTTCCAGCTTTGCTTGTCCAGCAGGTTTAGGCATCCATCTGGGTCCAGGTTTAAGATGTCTGGTGCAGGGGTGCTGTGGCTGCACCCATTGCCAGCTCTGCACCCCTCAGTCTTTGGGGTGCAAACTGAGAGGGACGTTACAGCAGGCTTAATGTGTATTTAGAGCGAGAAGTCTTACGCTTTGTGCTGGATGCAGCCCCTCAGCCCCACTGACGGGAGCTTTTAGCATGCAAATGCACTTTACCTCATGCTTTTTAATGTTTTACTTCTCGTAATTGCCGAGACCAGTTGTAATGTTTGGACGTGGCTGGGTTTCCGAAAGCAGCTTCCCCTTGAAAGTGGTTCCCATTGCTGGTGGGATTTGATTTCTGCCCCCCTCCTCCCTTTTCTTTGGTTGATCAGGTTGAAGGAAGCAAAGGAGCTGCCCTGGCTAATGTTAGTGCTGGAGAGTCCTGAGGCGCAACAGCAGAAAATAACATGTGTTAACCTTTGAGCGGTGGTGTATTGTGTTCTGTTGTTGTTTCTTGTATAACTTTGCTGGGAAACAATAAACGTTTTGGGCCAGGACACATCATCAGCTGCGTAAGCCACTGGAGTGGGTCCAGTGAAGCTGCACGGCTTTGCTCTCGGAAGAGGCTCCTGCCCCTCCAGCCCCTGGGCACCCATAGGACGTGATGCCTCTCCGTGACGCTCCTCATAGGGATGAGCTTTCCAGAACTCCAGCTCTTAACCCTGAGCCTGGATTGCAACACCACAGCTCTCCCCAAACCCAGGGACAATACCGGTGCAAGCTGTCAAGATGTTATCGTGGTGGTTGCACAACGTGCTATTCCATGGAGGGCTTTCCTGGGGAAGCGGGCCTTGGGATGTGCTGTCCATCCATCCGTCTGTGTCACCATCCAGAAGCTTTATAAGTCTTTCTGGGTTGTGTCAACAGAAATTGTCAGCATGTCAGCGGTATAACATCCATCCATCCCAGCAAGTTGTGTGTAGATAGATGAAGGTAGAAGAGAAGGGCTTGTTGGAACTCTTGCTGAAGGGAAGGGTGCAACCGTATTTCAGCTCAAGCCTACTGGACAGCGGAGAATCTAAATGTGATGTGCCACACTGCAGAAAGCCAGACTTCATGGGCTCTCCTGCTCTCACTTTCTGCTTTCTCCCTGCAAGCTTTGGCTCCACAGCATTGGGAATCTCAGCTTTCACTAAAGCTCCAGCTCGGACTCTCAAGGTTACAGAGAGAAGCATGAAAATGTGACTCTCCGAGGACTTGAAGCTTGCAAAACTCAGCAACGCTTGCAGGAAATTTGGCTCAGATTTGGTGTCTGGCAGGCAGACAGATAGACACGGTGTCGGAGGTTGTTAGGGAATTGGCATTTGAATGTGGTGGATAATTTGTCTGTCCTTGGTCTATACGAGCTTGTGACAGGCCAGGAGCTGCGTGAAGTGAGTTGCATCAAGCGAGCGGCTTCTGATGGTGCTGTGTGGGGTGGGTGAAATAATTCTCTCTAACTGAAATGTGCTGTTCCTTGGTGATTCCTCTGAGCTCCTGTCAGAGAAGCTGGGGTCCTCCAGCCCCTTCCCCAGGATGCATTCTGCAGACTGGGAGAAGACGATGGAGCACACAGATGCGGAAGGGGAAGAGGCACAGGGAGGTGAAGGGACATGCTCCGTGCCAGAACTGGGATGAGAAGTCAGGTCTCTGGAGCTCAGACTCCCCGTGATGCTGTGCTGGCTGGTGAGGGGTCGGGGTTGTAGGTGCCTGTACTCTGACTGTATGAACAATTTCCTCCTCTTTAGAGTTACTGGCTGCACCATCTCGCTGCTGACCTTGCTCTTGTTTAACTTGGCTTTTGCTGCAGCTGCTTCATGTTCCCGAGTGATGGAGTTTTACCTTCGTGCCAGCTGGTTTGAGGGAAAGGACATAGCTTCACTGACATGCTTGCGTTGTGGGTCTCTCTTCTGAAGCCCTGAGTAAAAACCATCACAGTGCTCTGACCCTACGAAATATACCTTGGCAGATATTTTCCATCTATATTGTGTTAGTGAGCCAGCACTAAGTAAGTTGGGATTGTCTAGGAGGGCAGTGAAGGTCCCAGCTTCTCTTAGTGTGAACATTTAGTGGAGGCACCCAAGTAAGTGGTGTTCCTTTTTGCTGGTGGGCATTTCCAAGGCAGTGCAGTCCTGTGTGCTCTGGGAGCCATCCGGAGCTGCTGGGCTCTGATGGATGGCACTCCTCCACCTCAGACACCATCATTAAGTGCCTGAAGCTACAAGGAATAGTAGGGGTTGATCTTTCTATCAAGGCAAAGGCTTGGAAGACTGGGACCCTATGGGTGCTGGTATATGGGGCTGCCAAAGGGATGACACCCATTGCACTAACCGCAGCACCTTCCCTTCGGGAAAGCTGTTTACTCCAGAGACACCCCAGCATGTGTGTGTGTGCACCAGAGCCAGGCATCCTGCCTGCACAGTGCTGATCTGAGCCTGGTCCTTTGATGCAACCTATGACAGGAGAAGAGTGAAGGGAGAAGAATGGCTCTGTCTGCTGGGGATGGTGTGGAGGGGATGAAAGGGGGGATCATCACCATCACAGTGGTGACCACGTGCAGCATGAGGGGCTGTGTGGGCAGCCGGGTCATGGGGGCGGCCTATTGGGTGCTTCCCCCTGCACCAATCCCTTTGAATCTGCAGTGGAAGTGGGGGCAGAGAAAGCCCCAGTGAGGCTGAGCTGGTCACAAACAAAGTACTTAAAAGATAAAGGGTAAAACCAGCTTCTAGGTCCATGTTGCCCTGTCCAAATTCATGGCGAGTGCATGGTGGGTGGGTGTGCAGCTCATGAGACCAGCCCTGTGTGCCTCGAGTACCAAATTAAGGGTGTTGGGGCATCCTCCCAGCAGCCAGGCAGCGGGGACCATGCTGGCTGGTTGAGCCACAGGCTCATTTCAGATCTAATGGCTTACGACCACTAAGTTCATTGTGTGGTGACCTAAAAGCAGCGGTCCCTCGCCTTGGGCATCGCTCTGTGATGGTTCTGTCGTGCACTGCAGGAGGGTCCCTGCAGACCCCAGGTGCCTTCCCACCACCTCCACCCCTCCCTGGGCGTTTTAACTTGTTTCCTTTCGGCGGAGGAAACATGACTTTTCCCATTGATGGAATTCAGCCGCGACAATGCCGAAGTGACACAATTTCCCACTCCGAGCATGCCATCGCGCTGCAGCGATACTGGGTAGCCCTTTTTGGAGCCATCTGCATGACAATGCGTCGGTCTGTGCTACCATTAGCTGCCCTTTTGCTATTAGCACCTAATGAAAATGTAACCATATTTAACCCCCCACAGTCCGAGATTAGCGAGAAAGGGGCCTAAGTGGATTTAATTCTTTTGTATGGCGAGCATCAAACTCTCCATTTTGATTGCTCTGTCCCCTCTTCCCCTCTCCAGCGGGAGAGGGAGGCAGGAAAGCTGTGTAAGGCTAACTCTATCCTCTCAGCTGTCCCCCGGCACAATGGGCAAAGTATCTTTTGTGGCATTAACGGCTTTGGCTGGGGGCTGGGGGGGGAGCCGGGGTGGAGAACAATGTGTGAGAAGCTGAGACTGTGGGTTTCCCACACGGCCCAATATGTCTCCCCGCACCCCCCTCTGGGACAAGCAGACCTGCAGCAGCCCAGCCCACAGCTGATCCCGGCTTGATTGGCTTCCCCCCCCCCCCCCCCCCCCATTTCTTTCCTCCCTTTCCTCCTTCCTTCCCCCCTCATTGTGCTCTTGAGAGATGAAAATCCTTTCCTGGCGTGAAAGGAGAGGCGTGCCTGAAATCCCTCCCTCGGACGGACCGGGCATGTCATATGACGGCCAAATCCACCGGATTAGTGTGTGTGTGTGTCTGCGTGCGTGTCCTGCCGGGGGCTGGATGCCCGATATCTATATTCCTGCCCTTCCCCCTCTTCTCCATATGGATTTCTGCCGGGATATTTATTCATTGCACCTGCTGGCGGCCAGCCTTTCGCTGCGGGATTGAGGATCCAGCCTTGGGGTGGTGGGAGCGCAGTGGATTCTCTGCCCTTGTCCTGTCTCCCATCCCCATGTGTTTTCCCAAACCTGAAGCAAAGAGGGATAAGGGGGTCTTCGTTTTGGCTGTGTGTGATGGAAGCATCTTTGCACGAAAAAGACGGGCTGAGAGAGTTGGGGTCGTTCAGGCTGGAGAAGAGAAGGCTTCGGGGAGACCTTAGAGCAGCTCCAGTGCCTAAAGGGGCTGCAGGAAACCTGGACAGGGGCTTTGGACAAGGGCCTGTAGGGACAGGCCAAGGGGAATGGCTTTAACCTGCCAGAGGGGAGACTGAGATGAGCTCTTAGGCAGAAGCTCTTCCCTGTGAGGGTGCTGAGGCGCTGGCCCAGGGTGCCCAGAGAAGCTGTGGCTGCCCCATCCCTGGCAGTGTTCAAGGCCAGGTTGGACACAGGGGCTTGGAGCAAGCTGCTCCAGTGGAAGGTGTCGCTGCCCGTGGCAGGGGCTGGAGCTGGAGGAGCTTTAAGGTCCCTTCAACCCAAACCATTCCCTGGTTCTATGAAGAGCACCCACAGCTGGCTGCAGGTCCAGACAATCCAATGTGGTGGGGGAACAGCCCAGTCGTGTTCATCATTACTTGTGGGAACCCTGATGGTAAGGATTCGTGCTTGTGGGAAGTAACCACTTAGAGGGTCACCTCCTCCATCCGCATGGGAAGAACTGAGGCAAAGAGCTCTTAATCAACAAAGCCAATGTCATCAGCAAAGTCAGGTTCGAAGCCAAGAATAGCATTTACTACCACTTAATTCCTGCCTCTGTGTTTTTAGTGTCCCGAATCCACAACTGTCTTGGTTTCTCTTCAGGTTTTTTGACTTGTGCTGCGTCATTTTGTGCTAGAATTCTTGGTTTTTCCAAGAAGACAGTTTTTACAGACCCCACCAGCCAAACCAGCATCTCCCTCCTGCCCGTGGCATGAGAACTTGCCTGCTCATGGAGGAAGTCTGCCTCATCGGTTGAGATGAGTTTAGCAACCAGGTCTGCAGCCTCCAGTCTATTTCTGTGTGCTCTACGTCTTGCTTACTAGGAAAGAAAACCCTTTGTGGGACAAGCACAGGGATGAGGAGGTGCCCTGGGCCAGTGCAGGGGGGCCTGGCAAGAGTCAGCATCTCTGGCAGTGGTGCAGCAGCCCAGGATTGAATGAGGTGACCTATCCTTGCAGGTACTTAGGTCTTGCTGCACGTGAGGTTTGTTATATGTGTACATAAGTCTGTTATATTTGTGGAAAACGCCTCATTTCCAAAGAAACCTCAACCTGGTGCATGCCAAGTGTGGCTGGCAGTGCTTGTGCATGGTGGGGCTGGCTGTCCTTGGGGATGGACACAGGGCACGGGTGCAGAGGCAGATGGCTGCAGTGGCCACCACTACCATGGTCAGCAGCCAAGGGGAGGCTACCAGGATGGTGGGTCCAGAGGGATGCCAGAAGGCAGCACTGCCTGGGATTGCCTCCTCTAGCCCTCTCCCTGCATTGCTCCGAGGTACCTTGGACCACGGGGCTGATGCTTCTGGGTCAAGATGGCCCCACTGAGGAGATGCTTTAACCTGGTGACTTGAAAGATGCCCCAATTGGCTGGTGAGCAGGGATGGAGCCAGGTCCTGGAGCAAGGGATGTGCCCACAGCCTGGGCTGGGGAAACTGTGGTCCTCAGCAGGACCTGGAGGTGAAGTGCTGCAGGGCTCGGGCGGGAGGAGAAGCGTGCGAGGGGATGGGGAGGGCGGTGGGGGACGGCGGGGGCTGCTGCTTGTGTGAATGTGCCCCCGCTCATTGTTCTGCGCCTTTATTCTCCCGGCTTCGAGGGGACTGATTTAGAAATCCTAATCAGGGAGCAGTCTCCGTGCCTCCCGAGTGTGACACAACTTGAGCTGCTCCGGGCGCCTTTGTTCCCTAATGACAGCTGACTTCATGCAGCAGTGGGAACAGTTTGAGCATAACTCTGCACCGCCGTGCTGGCAGCTGCAGCCTTAACTCTTTCTTGCCCCCAACAGTGGGATGGAGACGGGGGGGGGACCAGGGAAGAAGAGTAGCCAAAATGCACATAGCCCATGTGAGGATGCTCAGCCTCACCTGTGACACCTCTCCTGAGAGCTGTAGCCAAGGGGGACTGAAGAGAATAAAGCTGTTGATGTACAATTATGTGGCAGCAGTGGGGGGAAGAAGCTAAGTCACTTTCCAGCTGCAGAGCGGCTGTTTTGGGTGTCTGCTGCAGGTATTCATCAGGAAACAACTCGAGCCCAACCCAGGGCAATGCTGGAGGAGGGAGGTTGAATTTCAGAAATTGCACGTCCAGTTTTGTTGATGCTTGGAGTGTTGGAGAATATCCGGAGCCCTGGGTGAGCGTGAGGTGCTTCCACACTGGCTGCGAGGCATTTACATCACTTGCATTGAAAGTAAAAGGCATTGAGTCACTCCAAGATGTTCCTGGAAGAGATTTCTGTCTCTGCCAGCAAAGAGCTGCAGAACAAGCATCATTCTCCCTCTTTTGGCCTCAGTTTGTACCCTGGCAAAGCAGAGCTCGTGATACAGTGTCCGGCACAGTGCTGTGTGATTTAGCATTGGGAATGTGCTTGGTGGTGCTCGCTGGGTCAGTGCTGGCAATAGTTAAACCCTTTTCCCCTTTCTATTTGTTGTCAAACCACTACCTTGACCTGGGAAAAGATTTATGGAAAATCAACCATATCAAAGGGGGATGACCCAGGAGAAGCAGAGCTGGTTTGGCACAATGGGTTGCAGCCCTCTCCTGTGCCAGGGCTCAGTGCTCACCCAGGCTCTGCCCTCGGCAGCTCCAGCGGGTTCCAATAGCAGATGGGTCCATACTGGTTTCCCAGCACCTGTGTCCCCTCTGCCATCCCCGAATCCCGGCCGCCCATGCTTGGCCAAGGTCTCCCTGGCGACGGGGCCACGGGATGCTGTGCAGTCCATTTGTCACCAATTGTCACTGTTTTGTTCTGCCTTGTATGCGCACTCGATTGTGTCACGGGGGGGGGGGGGGGGGGTGAGGAGGAGCAATCAGGCCTTGTCTAATGGGCTGCAGTCTCCTGCTGTGGGGAGAAACTTGAGGATCTGCTTGCAGAGGGAAGAGAAAAGGGAAAGGGAAGGCAGGCACTGCAGATATTCCTGCCCAGAGCATCCCAGGTACTGCCGAGTTGGGATGGCGCCTGGCACGGGTGCAGGGCAGGCAGAGATCCTTGTATTGATTAAGTGACAATTTAGGTCAAGGGTGAATTTGGTTCTCTGCAGTGTGGCTCTATTACTGCAAAGCTGGGAGATGGAGGGGGGTGTCCAATGTCCCCCATTGTCTTCCATGGTGATGTTCACCGCCTTCCACACTTGTGCGTGGCTGTGGGATGGGGTTTGTTCTCTCTGGGTCTCCCCTCATCCAAAGGGAGGTGGGTTTCCCACAGGACCAGCCCACCCTGGGTACCCCTAATGGGTATGGCTTGGGAAGTCCAGCTTCCCAGGTGAGACTCCGATAGGCTTCAGGCTGCAGGTGGATTAACACCTCATCCAGACCCCAGCTTCTGAGCAATTTGTATTTCCCCCAGGTGTGTTGCTGAAAGGGATTTGATATATTACGGGGTTTGGTGTGCCTGTTAGCATTTAGCTATTGATGTGACCTCATACTAAACTATATACTTTTTCCCCTCTTTGCTCCATCATCCCCACCTTACCCAAAGTGCCATGATTCATCTCTCCCTGCTTGGCTCCACCAGCCCCCTTTTTTTCCCTTCTTCCAACTTCAAGCCACCAGGACTAGCTGAAAGTAGAGCTGTGGCCAGCTGAGCCTCAGCACCCACACTCAGGTTTTTGTGTAAACCCTTAATTCAGAGCAGGCTGGCCAAACCGATTACAGGAACACAGGGAAGCTGTGGAGCAGAGCATAGGGAAAACTTGAGCAGTCAACCCCAAACCAGGCAAGCTGAGGTGGTTCCAGTTTGGCTTCCAGACCTGGAGCTCAGTGTGAAATACCACAGAGGGAAGGGAGAAGAGGGTTTTTCCAGCATGTGGTGCCTGGCAGGTTTCTCTGCTCACTCCCCGGTGGTCATCGGTCCGTGTCTCCAAACCACTGCGTGGTCAGGCTCACGTGGGTGCATGGGTCAGGGCAGACTCGGAGGATGGATGCCTGATGGTACCATGGATCCCTGGGTTGCTTTTTGGTGCTTTTAGTTTTGGGTGTTGTGCCAATTGCCCACCCAGACTTTGCCATCTCTGAGCCTGGCAGGAAGCTGCAGCTTAAACGGGCTCCTTATGGTGGTTGGATCCAGCTGAAACATGGCCAGGAGGGCAGGTTCTGGCCTGGAAAATTGGTGCTAATGCTGTTGATGGAGGAGACCATTTGCAGGGAAGAGTTGGGAGGCCAAGGTGAGGTCAGATGAAGGACTGGGGGGAGGTTTATGACCCCCCTAAGCTCACCATCCACCAACACCATGCTACCTCCTGGTGACGAACAGGCAGTGTTTTGAGAGCACCATGGGGCAGCCCCTCATTGCGGAGCTGATGGGGTCCCTGTGCTGGGGAAGGGCACAAAGGTCCAGGTGCCTCTGCAGAAAATGAGTGTTTTCTCTTTCATGTTGTAACTGCACAATGCAACAGAAAACCAAGGGAAGGACTTTCCAAGCAGGGAAGGGGGGTCCTATGTAATTGTATTTCCTCAGGTTTGGGCTTTTACCTGAAGAAACCAGGATGAAATTGCTCCCAGCATCTCTTCAGCATTTATTTCTCACAGGGGAGGTCACAGGGAGCTGCTTGCTGTAGTGGAAGGAGAGAAAGCACGTACCTGCTCTGTCCTGTGGGGAAGCTTTATCTCCCTTTTGGTCTGGGGTAAGCAAGGTGTGGGGCAGGAGAAAACCAGGCTCCAGAGCTGTTCCCTGTCTAAGCCATCACGGAATGGGAACAGCTCTGAAAGTAGCAAGTTGAACTGAAAGGTGCAACTTGTCTTTAAGTGCATTGGTGTGTCCAGGGTATACAAAGGGCAACCAGATTTCGGAGTTATGCCATGTGGGTTGTGTTAATCTCTTTCTTCAGGGGGTTCTCTGGCTGCTCAGGATGGAAAAGCCCTCCTCCACATCGCTTTATCCTGTGGCATATTCCAAATGTGACATTTTCCTCAGTATTTTGGGAAGCTGGGGGACCCTTATAATTGGAGGCACATCCATGCATGGATTTGGTCCCCGAGAGCTGGTTCAGGAGATCTTAGTGCAGAGGGTGGCCGTGGGTTGACCGAAGCCATGGGAGAAAGGAAAATGGAGTTTGGCTGTGATGAAGTCTGAAAGGATTTATAGGGGTTATGTTTTATTTTAATAAAGGAAGCAATGCAGGGGGTGAGCAGTGCCAGGCTGGCAGCGCGGGCTGGAATTCACAGCAGGCAGCTCGGCATTCTCAGCCCCGTTTTCCACCAGGTGCAGCACTGGGAATCTTGCTTTCTACCGGAGCCAAACTACTCCCATCCCAGTGCTGCCAACCCTGGTGCGGGCTGCCTGGGCTCATCGCTGCTTTTGAGGATCTCCAAGCCCTGGGTGATACCTGCCTCACTGCCGTGGTGGCTCTCCATCCCTATGGGGTTCCTGCTCCTGCCAAAGGTGGCTGTTTCCCAGATTCCTCCTCAACCCACGGGTGGATCCGTTCTCGCAATAGCTCTGTGAGAGGAAGTGTCAGAGATGATGCAAACGGGGTTTGTCAAAATAGTTTTGGAGGGAATAAAAATAGCTCTTGGACCAAAACCTATTTCTGCTCCTGGGCAGGAGTGCTTGTTCTGACTGCTTTGTACAGGTGCTGTCAGAGCAGGGCTGGAAAGGGGAAGTGCTCGGTTATGGCAATGCTTCTTGGATGGGAATCACTTGGTTTCCCACAATGGTAGAAGAAGGGTCTGGAAGAAGGGGCTGGTTTCTCTCCGCTAATTTGGCTTCTTTGGATGCAGCTGAGTCTTTGCTTCAGCTTCTTCCATCCCAGGGTGGAAAACTTCAACTGGTTTGGTTTCAAAATTGCTTTTGCCAAGATAATGGGGAGAATTGTCCTGTAATTATCCTCATTGTGCAGATGGAGAAGGCTGTGCAGGGCAAGCAGTGATTGCCCAGTCCCAGGGCAGAAGATGCCCTTTCTGTGCTGCATGACTGGTACAGCCAACCTGGAGACTGAAAGTGCCTCCTTGTGCAAAGCCCTGCATTGTCTTTGTGAGAGCTGGACAAGTGGCTCCAGTGCAGTGGAGGAATGATGGGTAGGGGCTGGCTTGATCAGAAGTCTGTGGATGACTTTTATGCCATGAGTGTATTATCCTGAAATGCATCTATCTTTAGGGCAGAATTCAGATGTGTTTTGCCCATTGCAGAGCACCTTTGGATACAAAATGAAGGAGGAGGCAGTGTTTGGATTTGGGGAGCTCACAGCAGATTGATGCTTAAGCTATTCTGCGTTACAAGAACTAATCACCAAATTGCAGAAGGGTTTGGGTTGGAAGGGACGTTAAAGCTCATCCAGCTCCTGGGATGAGCAGGGACACCTTCCGCTAGAGCAGCTTGCTCCAAACCCCTGTGTCCAACCTGGCCTTGAACACTGCCAGGAATGGGGCAGCCACAGCTTCTCTGGGCACCCTGGGCCAGCGCCTCAGCACCCTCATAGTGAAGAATCCAGTACTTCCATCAACGCTGGAGCAGACGGAGGCTGTGGGGGTTGATGCTGCAGGAGATGGATTTGGTTTCCAGCCGTGGGAGCACAAGCCCAGCTGATGGGTTCTGTGCAAGGGAGAGCCTGGCTCCGGAGCACACGGATGCTGCTGGGGGAGCCTGGTGCACACGTGGCCTGCGGGGATGACGGCAAAGAGGGTTCCTGCAGGACGGGGGCTGCCAGCTCCATGCAGCTGCTCTCCCGAGAGCTGGCTCCAGGAATCTGTGTTTGCTTTGGCTGCACGCTCCGTGCAGAAGTGGTAGGAATACAGAGCTCCAGGGGGAAGGAGGGGCGGGAGAGGAGAGGTCTTGGACGCTTCCAAACATGATGTGCCTCATCCACATGGAGCCAGAGCTTTTGGGCTGTGTTGTGGACCTGGGTGACCATCCCTGAGCAAAAGGCTTGTAGGTTATTTGAATTGACCTGGTTGGAATTCTACAGCCAAAGCCTGATCCTTCCTGTCCCAAAGCCTAATGAATTACTTTTTGTGGAGAAAAGTATGGATTTGAGGGTTTTGATTTTTAGCTGTGAACATGGTTTCTCCTCCATCCTTTCCCTTCCTCGTGGTTTCCCTTTTACTTCTTCATTCCTTTCTTCTCTCTGGTGTCTCAGTAAAGGAAAAAGGGGGCAAATAATCCCAAGAACTGAAAAAGCAAAATTGAGAAGCTGGAAAGGCTTGAAAACTGCTTGATTTCTTACTGAAAATGAGAACCGTTCCTCCGTTTGAAGAGCTGGCAGCTTGATCCCTGTCCGGAACGACGCTGACCCATTACTGCTCCTGTTCTTGCTCAACAGTCTCGAATGCTGAGCAGGGTTAAGTCATCCGTTTAACAGGGATGGCTGGAGGTTGTCTTGGAAAAAGAAAGCTGCTCTTGTCAGTGGTTCTTTGCTGTTTCAGTTCTCCTGGAGACCTCTGGGGAGAAAAGCAGGAGATGGGAGAAACCCACAGGGATCAGCGGCGCTGACCTCTCTCCACGGAGGATTCAGGGAAAGCAGGTGCTGCTGGGCTGAAGCGCGGGATAAGTCTGGTCAAGGGAGTTTGCACATTGTAGAAGTCCTAAAACTGGGATTTGAACCCAGTTTGTCCTGATTTCCACCTCCTGACTCTTCTGTGGCATCATTCTTCCCTTGGAGACACCTCAGGTTTAGGTGGTTGCTGACCGCTCCAGCCACTTTCCTTGTCCAGTGCTAGTGTCCAAGAGCCAGAAAGGAGCAGAAACACTAAATGAAAAAGAGAAAGCTTTTACTGCTCATTTTTCAGTGGTATTTTTGTGTCTGGCGCCCTGTATGAGCAAGGAAAGCAGGGGCCCATCTGTTTCTAGCACCATTAAAGGCGTTTGACTGCATGTGGCCCTCAAGAATAAAATAAAAATAGGACCCTTTGGTCTGGAAATGTCAAATGCTCTTTCATCTTGGACGACCTCCAACCGGGACCATATCCTCCCAAAGCTGAGAAGCAGGAGTGGGTTCCCACCAGTGTTCATCCCAGCAAAGGCATCTGCCCCCCTCCCCATTTATTTTGTTGTAAGAGAAGGAAGTTCAGGCACTTGAGGTTCACGCTGGCTGCTGACCTCTGAGTGCTGCTCCCCTGGACCCTCTCCTCCAGCTTCTTTCCTCCGACTCGGCAGCCTTCTATGGGACTCAGGAGTGAAGAGGTTAAAGGCTCTTTAACAAGTGCTCAGAGGATGGAAGTGTTTGACGTGTTTTAGGACCAGCTTTGAGCAGGCTGTGCCAGCAGGATGCAATTAATGACTGGGAAGATTGCTACAATATGGGGTTGCTTTCTCCTCATCCCTGTCTTTCTCGCCACTTGAAGCCACAGCCTGTGTTACGTCCTGCTGGGAGCCCATGTAGACTTACAGAGACTCACCTCCTCTGGGATGTACCATAAAACCCTGGCATGGTGTTGTTACCTCTGCTAATTTGGCAGCAGTGCACCTCTATGAAGAAAGCTTGGGTGTAACTTCAGGCTTTGGAAACTGGTACTAATTAAAAGAACATTTTAAAGGTTGCTTGAGATACATAAATACATAGCGCTTTTGACATGAAAGCTCCTTTATTTATCAGACTCGGGATAGCGCAAGTCCTGCTGTGTTGGGAAAGGCGAGAAAATGATTTTAATTTAGGAGAAAAGGCTCATTATTTCCTTCATAAAATCTTTGAAGTGTTTTTGTACATATTTTGGCCATTACATGGGCTGATGTTGGTACAAGGCGCTCGGTGCGTGCTGTCTTCAGAGTGAGCGTAGGAGCATGGCGCTGGCTGTGGTAGAAATGGGGCCAGATGTGCAAACCTGCCCAGTCCCAAAGGATGAGCAGGGGCTGCATGCAGTGACTTGTGGACAACCTTCCCTGGCTGGGAGAGGCAGCTCCAGCCCTTCTCAGCAGGGGACCTGAAGAGGAGCAGGGGAAGGAAGGTGTCAGATGTGACTGAGTGAGTGGAAACACTTCCCACAGTGTGTTTAAAGCATCTCTGCATCTGATCCATAGAGGATGCAGGTCTCGTCCCCAGATCCAGGGCAGAGCCATTTGGTAGCTCAGTGTATTTGCTTTAGAGGTATTCAGTCCATTAGTTGGTTTATTGACTAAGGTGACAACTGTGACATGATGCGCTTGCAGAGGAGTGGGGATGCTCATTGCAGTGCCGCCCTTTCTTGCCACAGTGGAAAACTGGAAATCTGGAGACCCGTTTCTGATTCTTTTCTTATCTGGAAAGGTGTTGATCTGTTAGGTGAAATGGACCATAGGTTTT
The DNA here is from genome assembly GCF_963264785.1 of Psittacula echo. Lineage (NCBI taxonomy): Eukaryota > Metazoa > Chordata > Aves > Psittaciformes > Psittacidae > Psittacula > Psittacula echo. The sequence goes on along the minus strand of NC_137750.1, from coordinate 5,632,241 downwards.
GTGGGGCTGTGGGGTGTGTAGACCCTTGGAAGGGGGTTATTTAGGCAGCTGTGTGTCTCCAACCTGATTTTTAAGTAGGAAGGGTATATCAACTGCTTTGTGTATAAGAAAATTTAAGATAATAAATATCTTGATTTATAATGAAGATCTTCCCTCCCCAGTATTTGAAACACAACATATTAAGGACTCTTGAAATTCAAAGGAGCTTTGTCTGTCCCTCCATACATTTTGCGTGTGCGTTTCCCTGCTGCTGGGTCTCTTTCACGTCTCAAATGAGTTAAACCAGCTCTTGGGCTACGGGGCTGGTTTCAGTCAAGGGCTCGTGCAGGGTGCATATGTGGTCCAAATGCCTGTGCTGCTGTTTGCTGTTGGGCTCTTCACCTCATTCCTTGGTAGGTGCCACTGGTTTCCTGCACCATGGAATGGATGGGTCTGGGAAGTGTGACTGCCTGGATGCTAGTCTTTATTGGAAACAGCCCTTTGAGTCAGGAAAGTGCCTTCTCCCCCTTTGGGCACTCAGACCTTGGAAACGTAGGTCCGTCACAGCTATGGCCACCCATTATGGCAGTGCTTTAGCTGGTCTGTGCTGCTCCTCCCAGCCTGGGGAGGACAGTCCTTCCTCTTCCTCACTCCTTGCCTTGCAGCCCTTATCCCCACAGGGTTGAGTATCTCCTCTCCCTCCATGTGGGGCTGCTTTGCCAAGGGTCCGATCTTGGTAAGAATCCTTTGGTGCTACTGGTGGTGTAGAAGTAAGTGGAAAAACCCACTTGGTCTCCCTGGAGATGTGCTTAGGGTAGGGTATGATTGTTTTTTGGCTAACCAGGCCTACACCACAGCTGTTGAGCAATCCTCCGTCCTCTAAAAACAAATAAGGAGCAAGTCTGGTGGCCAAATGTTGCAGGCACGTTGTAATGACTGTGAGCAAATCGCATTTGCGGCGTGGGGCTGCTTAACGAAACAGCTGCAGGGTTTGCCTCTCCTTCTCCTGTGTAACATTAGCTGGGCACTGGTGTTGCTGAGTGGGGAGAAGGGGATGATTGTGGAGCAGGCTGGAGTCCCCATAGGATGATGCTTGCGGTGCAAAGGCATTGTATTGGCCATTAGTGTTCTTTATATGAAAGGTTTGAGAGTTGGTATCCCATGAGAAGAGGCTGCTTTTCTTCCACCTCATCATCCTGCAGCTTGATGGCTCCTGGGGTTGGAAGAGGGATGTAGTGAGTGGAAGCAGAAGTGTCTGCATCCCACCCTGGTCCTTGTGCTGGGGACAGCAAAGGGACAGCACATGCTGCATCTGTCTCCTCCTTATGGCACTGAGCTTCAGCTCCTGATTCACCTGAAGGGCTTCCCAGGTGAAAATTAGCCAAAGGTTGGGAATTGCTTAGCACCGCCATGGAACAAGAACTCTGGTTCACTCAAGAGAAAGACCTTGAAAACTGAGCCTGGCTCTGGTAAGCATTCTTGGTGTAACACCTGACATCTGGGTTGAGATGGAAAGTCTTTCTCAAGATAACTCTGCTACATGTGGTTATGGAAATGTCCTCAGCCATTTTCCCCTGATTATTTTCACTATTGTTATTATTTACTGGCATTTTTTCAACCTGGATAATGGGAAAAAGCTGAGCTGATTTCACCGGGGTAATTTCTAGCCCGCTGTGTTGCTTCAGCCCCGCGCCCTAACAAGATGTTTCATGGATTTGCAGGTCTGCAGGAGATATGAGATTGGTAGTGGAAACAATTCCTGCTCTTTGGGCCTGCTGGCAGCATGTTTCAGTTGGGAACAGTGATTACAGCATTTGCAAACACTTTGGCTTTTCAGTAAAAGCAATGGAATAACAAGGGGAATAAAAGCAAAAGCCCCATTGGCAAAGTTGAGCTCTGAAAGTCTGTTCCTTGGGAATGGACTTGTGTGTCCCAGCAGCATTTCTTCCAGGATCTAAACACCTGCAGCTGTCGTGATCCCTGTTCCTGGGGTGAGCAGAGGGTTAAAGTGCCCCATGTAGTGTTTGTAATGATATTTGGGATCGATTCGAGTTGCACTTGGATTTGCCTTGGTGTAGGAATCGTTCTGGACAGCCGGGGTAGTGGCATGTGAAGGAGTTTGGGATCAAACTGATCTGGGATCCAGAAATCCGGCTTCCAGTCCCCACTGCGGCAAATCCCTTAAGCTCTCTCAGTCTGCGTTCCCCGCCTGCCCCATTTCCTCACACCCTTTATTCGTTTTGCTTGTTTAGACTGGGAATTTAAGTTAAGAACTGTTTGTTGCTTCCCCTTTGTGCCTCCTCTACACTGCAGAGGAGAGCCCAGATTCCAGCCTGCTTGTGCTAAATGTGCTGCTCAGTGTTAGCACCCATCAGCAGCAGAGGCTATGGGAAGACCTCCCACAGATCCCATGGGTTTGGGTCCATCAAGCCATTCCCTCTGTAGCGGTGTTGGAGCTCAATGCACTGTCTTTCCTTGGCACCATGGCTAAGCTGACACATGGAGGACTTGAGGTTTCAGTTTTGCATTGGGCTTGGCTGGAAAAAGATTGTGTTTTCTTTGTGCTTTCTTGCACCAGGCAGTCCCAAAACCACAGCCAGGACCTGACCCAAAGCTTGTTGGAGAAACTCCATGGTGGCTGAGCAGAATTCCTGTTATCTCCCTTCTTCTGTGGTAGTTCTTGGTGCAATTTCAGGCTAAAACTTCAGGAGCAAACTCCTCTCCAGCTTTGGGGATACCTGCACACAGCGTGCGTCTGCGGGAGAGAATTGTTATTATAGTTACTTGGTTCTAAGCTTTAAGCTGGGATGGGAACCAGTATGCAAGGCACATGGCATGGAGAAGCACCAGTCTGCCCCTGCACATGGCCAAGAGCACACCATCATGTACAGCATGGGGTGATGGGGATAACCTCCTCCTGGCCTGCTCCACAGACCAGGGGAATCTGGGTAGATGTCACTAACAGAAGCCAAACCCTTCATGCCACAGTCTCCCTGTACCTGAAAGGCGACGATCTGATCTTCAGTGAGTTCCTTTCCCTCACCAAGTGGGATGATCTTTGTCTCAGCACATCCCTGCCTGTCTGGGAAGAGCAGTGTCCCAGGGAAGCAGCCTCCATCTCCTGGTAGATATTCCTCTTTGGATTGCAGCTCATTTCCCTCATAATGCTTTGCACAAGCTTCCCACATGATGCTAATTAGCACCAAGCAGCATTATAGCTAATGATGATTGCCGCCGCGCATTCGCCCAGTGTGATTATTCAGCCCCTTGAAGCAATCCATTTTGAGGTGATTTGCAGCCAGGACCTTGTGCAGGAGGAGCCTCTCAAAGGAGAGGGGAGCAATTGTAAAACCCCAGCCTGACACTGGGTGTTTGCTTTGAGTGCTTGCTGGTCACCTTCAGAGAGCACCTGGAAGTGATTCCATGATGCAGTCACCCTCTGATAAATGGGGGTGATGGCATTGCTGGTGGTGCCCAGCACCAAGGGCTTGCTGGAGGAGAGGGTGGTGGCTCTTTGGAGGGCCTGGAGCAGGTCCCAACCTCAGTGCTGAGGACCTGGAGTGTGACATCCGCTGCACATAGGCGTTGTCTGAGGGGACAAACCCAAGCTCAGGACGTTTCCCTTCGAGTCCTGTGGCCCGTGTTCAAACAAGTGATGCAGTCCTTGTGTTTACCCTGTCAAACAACACATCTCCGTCTCCAAACACTCCTCTTACGCAATCCGCGCTCTCCGTCTTTCCGCCCGGAGCAGGAGCAGCTCTGCCAAGCCGTGACCTAACTGCACCCGGGTCTGGCGATGGGAGAAGCTGAAGCCTGCCCATGAAGTGGAGCTGGGGCTGTTTAACGCTTACAGTGCTGGGCAGGGGTCATGGGGACATGGCGTGGAGATGCTGGAGAGGTGATGCTTGCTCCCTGCCTTGCTCTGGAGCAGTGCGTTGGAGGTGCGATGCTTTGTTGCTGCAGCCTTGCAGCTAAGGAGAGTATCACAGCAGTGATTTAGTCAAGGTTATGTTCCTAAATCTAGTATTTAGGTTTTTCTCCTTTAAAGAGTTGCTTTGCCTCTTGCTTGGATTCTTGCAAATGAATTATAAGCCCTCCATTGTCCTGTTGTTGGTTGCCCAGCTTCCAGCAAGCCTTTATCGTGCTGGGGTGAGAAGACCCTTCACCAGGTGCCCATCACTTGTAGGCTGGTACAACTTATTTTGTTCTAAGCTCAATGTGAGGCTTGCATAAGGCTCTTTAAATTAGTGTCGCCTTTCAAGCCAAAGGGCCGGAATAAGGTTTACAAGCCATAAAAGCCTCTTATCAAAGTTGATTTCCTCCAACGCACCTTTCATCTTTTATGGTATTTACTTTTCAAATCCTTGAACTTAAAAGGATTAAACAGGTTGAAAGGGGGGAAAAAAAAAGGAGGGGGAAAGAGAAAACAAATAAGGAGGAAGATGGATGGAGAATGGATTATGAGAGGCCCATATAAAATATGAATTAGGAGAAAGTCTAAACAAAGAGTTGTCATTTTCCGAGCTGCTGAAGTTAAGGTGTGCTGGAGGCTTAACTTGAGGGAGGATTTGATTCCGCTGGGTTATATTTTCACTTTCCGAAATGAATGGAGAAGAGAGCAACTCACTGGGGGGATATGGGGAATTTGTGGTGTTCTGCTCTATCTTCCAACCTCTGCCTGTCCTGTGGTGGGACGACCACGTGTGATCTACCCCAGCGAGCTTTTGTCCTGCTGCAAAGTCATTTCCCAAGCAAGAGACTTTGCAGGAAGCAAACCAAAGGTCTTGCTGGCAGAAAGCTGGTAAAATAACAGGAGTTGTGAAAGGGATCAGCAGCCTCTGCTCACGTCAGGGAACTGGAAAAGCATCCTGGTGCACTGGAGCCATTTCCAGGACAAGTCCCTGCAGCAGAGGTGTGGCTGAAGGGGATGTACAGGAGCAGGGGCAGGCAGCAAACCTGGGTTTGTTCTGCAGCTCTGGGCCTGAGCCCCTTGTGTGGCCTTGCTCTGCCCCATGGGTGCTCTGTGCCTTTTCCCCAGCCATTGCCAATGTCCTTGTCCCCCTCCCCAGGGGCTGGGCTACCACGCTGGCTGCCCTGCTCCCCGTCCTGGAGGAGCGCATTAAACCTGCTGCCTCTCCAGAAGGTTGCAATCAGGGGCTGGTTCTGGGTCAGGGCTGGGGGCAGGCAAAGCAAACACACCGGGGAGCTCCAGCCATGGGCGATCCCTGACCTCCCCAGCCCCGAGCATCTGCGGATGTGGGGGTTTCCTGCAGCCCACAGATGTGTCAGTGGCTGCCTGTGTGTGGGGAGCAGAGCACAAAGCCCCTGGAGATGGCAGAACAAAACGATGCCACCTCCGGAGCAGATCCATTTGATTTGATTTGGTATCATGGCTGGAGCATTGTCCCCTGTGCTGCTGTAGCACTGTGTCAGTGCTACACCCACCGGCGGCATTCCCCAGTCAGTCAGTATTAGGCAGGTCACAGTGTCCCCTCGGCTGAGCTGTCGTTGGTTTAGGGTCGGTGGGATCAGGATGTGGGGAGGGACACATTGGTGTTTGTACCATGCTGTGCTCCTTCTCCGCAGCTTTTCCCTCTTCCCTTCAGGGCAGGGTCATGCAGGGGAGGTTCCGCGGGCATACACAGCCCTGCAGGGCTTAATGAGAACCAGATCCTTTAACAACCTGATGTACAGGGTGGCCCTTGGCTGGGGTTTTGGCTGAAACCACTGGTTCTGTGACCCTCTCTGGGGTCGGCCATCTGGTGATGTGGGGTGTCGGCATCCTCCAGGGATGTGGTCAGGAGACATCCCCATCGCCTCTCGCTGACTCATGCTTGCTCACTTCTGTGGCAGCTTTAAGCGCTGCTGTTTCAGGCTCTGCTTGGAGGGAGGGCGAATTCCCAGGGTGAAACCAAAGGGTGGAGCTCGGAGGTTAACAGTTAAACCCATGGCACCTTGGAAAGATCCCAACTACCCTCCCTGAGACCACAACTGCTGTGAGTCAACCTGCTGCAGCGGGATCCTGAGTCAGGGTGATGCCTGTGGTCTGAGGGGTCGTTGGCACCAGGAGGAAAGCTTCGGGATGCTCAGGTGGAGCGAGGTTCTGTATACAGTCCGTTGGGAAGCCTCCTGTGGTGTATGTCATAGAATCATGTCATAAAAAGGTTTGGGCTGGAAGGGACCTTAAAGCTCATCCAGTTCCTACCCCTGCCACGGGCAGGGACACCTTCCACTAGAGCAGCTTGCTCCAAGCCCCATCCAGCCTGTGCCGGTATATGCATGCTGGTTGCACCCCATCCTTTGCTGAGTGGGAATTAGTGTGAGGGAAGGCAAAGAATAGCTAAAATAATATCCAGAAGTGGTTCAAAGCAGATGCTGTCCTTCCCCACAGCACATTCCCACAGGTTTTTCTCTGATATTTCTTTATCAAAAGCTTGTTACTGTTACAGAAAACGTTGGCAAAGGGATATGGAAGTCATTGAAATCTCATTTGTAGGGAGCAGATGGGCCGTGTTCTTGCAGTGAGAGTTTTGGGAGGTGATAAAATGCTTCCAAACGTTCTCCCTTGGTGCAAAATCCTCCCACTGGAGGCTCTTGAACTCTTTGCAGCAGGGACTGCTGCACGCGGCGTGCAAATCCCACTGCAAGTGAATGGGACTTTGCCCCTTAGAAGTTAAATCCCTTCTGAAAATGGGACGTGGGTATTTCTTAGAGCCTACTTATACCTTTACCTTTATTCTCCCTTTACGAGCTGATCTTTTGCTCTGCCATATGGCGACTGTGGCTGTTCTTGTTGGGACGGGTAGAGAGGGATGTTTTGCCCTGGCTCTGCTAAAGGTATTTCAAAATCTGTTCCTCCTAAGTTAGAGTATTTCTGGCCCTTGTGCCTTTCGCGTGCACCGACCAGCTCACATTGCTGCCCAAGGAGCAGGGGAGGTGGCAGCTGAGAAGGGGAAGGTTCCAGAAGAAGATGGGTTTGGCTAAGCAGGACTCAGCATTGAGCCTGTCTTCTCTGTTGAGTTGTCCTCAGCCAGCTCACCCATCTCAACCATCATTGCACTGTGCAAACTCTCCCAAGGGACACCACCAGTGTCCAGTTAGAGCACCCAGACCCATGGAGCCAAAAGAAAATCCCAGGAGACATCGACTTGGGAAGAGCAAAAGCTTTTTGAGCCTTTCTGACTGTGTGTGAGCTGTTAGAGCAGTGAGGACAGAGATGCTGCTGCAAAGGAAACACTTTGAGCCCCGTTATCCCTTGAGATTGGTGGGAAATGATTCCGTGGCAGCCTGGGGTGGGGGTTTTAAATGGTTTTAATGAGCCTATGGTAGGATGGGTGCAGAGAGCCCATGGGTGGATGAGGCTCCTTGCTCCTGTCTTGGTGGTGCTGCGATGGGAGCCCAGCACCCATCGATTAATTAACATCTCAAACCCGTGCACAGACCAGTTTGCCTTGGCTAAAACCAGTGTGAGAAACTTCCTCGCCGCATTTCTGCGTCGTCCGGGCTGAAGTGTTGTCATCCGAGGCTGCTTTGCATGACAATGGCCCGGGCTCTAATTATGCACAAGGATGCTAATGGGCAGGGATCGGGCTGGATGGCCATGGGAAAACTATCTGTTTGCGAGGGGTGGGGGGAAGAAAGAGAAAGAAAATCCACCCAAACAAAATAAACCATGACAGTTTGGGGAGGGAGGAGGAGTGGGGGTGAGGGAAGGGGATGAGAGACAGCAGAAGGGTTGGGGAAGGCAAGTATGAAGCTAATAAGGCTTTTTATTAGGGTCTTAGTGGTATGAAACACGCCTGTGCTGCCTGTAGGACTAAAGGGACCGAACCCACTTCTGCAGTGCTGGTATCTGCAGTGATCTTGTGCAACATCTCTGATTTCCAAGTGTGAAAAGTGCGTTGTTTGTGCAGTGCAGCTGGATTTCAGGTGGCAAATGTGGGGAAACTGAGGCATAGAAGAGCTGAGATTTGCCTGGATGTCGGAGGAGTGTGCGGGAGGGTTTGGGGGATCCAGTCTTGTTTGTCTTGTGTGCCCAATGCCTTCACTTATCCTCCTTGGTTTATTACAAGCTATCTTATTGCTGAAGTAAAGGCAGCTGGAAATGAAGGGGTTTGCCAGCAGTTGCAGTGGCTGATCTTTCTAAAGATAGTCGGGTTCTTTTCCAGAATGCCCTGTTTGCTTTTTCTTCCTGTTTGCTAAGAGCACATTGTAAAGAGTGGCATATGGGAGGAAGGTGGTTTCCTCTGCTGTGTCATCTCAAGTCTTCTGGGCATTATTTTCCCTTTTTATTCCTATTTGGAAAAGGGTGAGGTGGCTCTGGACTGGGGAATGTTTGGCCACAGATTGAGCTTCTGAGCTTGGGTACCAGGACCCATAAAGCAACAGAGATGGTGCCTGCCCATACAAGGAGAGATTAGCAGGACCTAGAAACCCCTACATTACACCAAGGTCCGTCACAGGCTTAGCATAGGGCAAACTGGGTCTTCAGCCCTTAGGTCTGGCAACCTCAGCAAAGCAGACAGAAGTCGTGGTGCTCTCTGCAGAGCTGCAGAAGGCTCCCAAGGACCATGAACCTGGCACCTGCTCTGGGTTGTGAGGAGCTACGCGACAGGCACAGGGACAGAGGCTGCTGAATGTGTGGAGTTGTTATTAGACCCCGTTGAAATGCTCTCTCAGTGAAAATGAAGAGCATTAAAGAGCCAGGTGCGGGAGTCTAAGGAGCTTAAACCTTTCACTCTCTGCTGGTGTTGATGCACTCGTCTGGCTGCAGTGATACTGGCATTACCCGCTCCATCGCCATTTCAAACAGGGAACGCATTTTTAATGTCCAGGTGCAGGGATTATTTCTGTGCTGTTTCTTTCTACCTTCCTTGTGTACCATGTGAGGACAGTCCCCACCAGCAGCTGCCGACAGAGAAAACACAGCTGCAGACACCTCTGCTGCTTTCTCCTTGATCAGACCCTGGGGTAAGCACCCTATTGCTGATTGTGGCAGGGATGAACCATGAACCACATTTACTGTGCCAGGGCAGGACCCCCTGGGCATTTCTGCAGGCCAAGGGCTCAACCAGCTGATGTCTGAGGCAAGCTGGGGACCAGAACAAGTGCTGGATCTGGAGACTTGGCCTTGCTTTGATACGTGTGTATACCAGCCTGTATTATAGAGTCATGGAATGGTTGGGTTGAAGGGACCTTAAAGCTCCTCCAGCTCCAACCCCTGCCACAGGCAGGGACACCTTCCACTGGAGCAGCTTGCTCCAAGCCCCTGTGTCCAACCTGGCCTTGAACACTGCCAGGGATGGGGCAGCCACAGCTTCTCTGGGCACCCTGGGCCAGCTCCTCAGCACCCTCACAGGGAAGAGCTTCTGCCTAAGAGCTCATCTCAGTCTCCCCTCTGGCAGGTTAAAGCCATTCCCCTTGGCCTGTCCCTACAGGCCCTTGTCCAAAGCCCCTCTCCAGGTTTCCTGCAGCCCCTTTAGGCATTGGGAGCTGCTCTGAAGTGTCCCCATAGCCCTTCTCCATGCTTTCAGACACAGGGTTTGTCTTTCCTGTCCTTCAGTGCTAAGCATAGTTTCCAAACGCTGATGACACTGATGCTGCTTGTTCCCATGAGACATCCCATCAGAGGAAGGGCTGGAGTGATGGCAGGTAGCTCCCATAGGGATGACATGCTTCTTCCCAGCCTCTCCCAGCTGAGACCAGTGGGATCTGCTGGGTTGGGAGAGACTCTGGGTACTCAAGTCCTCCTCATGCCATCATAGGGATGCTGGGCTGAGAGGAGCCACCTGCTTCCTTGAAATCACCCTCTTCTGTCTAAGTAGTGCTGCATAATCCTTTCCCCCCTCCTATACTGAGTGTACGCCAGCTCCGTGCTAATGAGCTTGATTGCTCCCCCTTGTTTCACATTGCATCACCGAGAGGAAAATCTGAGCCTGGTTTGTCCAAGTGGATGGGGTTTGGGGGAGGGAGAGGGGAGGACGTAAACATCCAGGGTGGAAAATAATCATCTGCCAATGAAAAACTCCGGGTTTTACCCTGAGAAAAGGGGGATAGACAGACTGACAGAGCTGATGACAGACCCGGCTCGAAAGCACCCTGGCCCCACAGTGTGGAGAGATGCCTTATTGTTTGATCTGGCTGTGAGACAGATTAGCAGCCCCAGGTGGAAAGTCATAATCTGCATTTAAATGGGCCGGTTATAAAAGGTAGGGAGCCCAGGAGCCCGCAGCATTATGCTGTGTCTTTAGGACTCCGTAATCTCTCTTTATGTTCTCCGCAGCCTGACCTGGGGGCACAGTTTCTAATTACCAGGTCACCCTGCTAATATTGTCATTTCCAGCCAGTGGGTGTGAAACCATGGCAACGCCACATTTGCTTCCAAGTTTCTAGAGGAATAAAATTTGCCTTTTAATCACAGAAAATGACTGGGTGTCACACCCCCCCCCCCCCCCCCCCCCGCTTAACTTCTCACGAATGCAATTCACTATCGGGGGTTTGCTAAAGAGAGTTCAGATGAGACCTTTCTGAAGCTTCACCTTGTGGCCATGGCTAAAGACAAGGGACCAAGAAGTCTTTGGTGTGTGAGGCTGTAGGTTCCACGTAGGCTGGTTTGGATGCTAAAGCTCTAAATTCACCGAGGCAATGCTGTACTTTCTCTATAGTATGCTTTTTGTCTTTAAAAGTCGTAAATGAGCTGGCAAAAGAGGGAGAAGATGAGATCAGACACAACTGAGTTGTGTCTCAATGGCTGTACCAATGTTGTGCCATAGGGAAGTCTGTGTATACATGGTTAGCTTGGCTCTGTCAGGTGTTGACCATTGGGATGGTAGTTCCAACTCACGGGTTTCATCTCCCACTTTGGACAGCTTGGAAGAAGCTCATGGTGAGACTGAGGAGGTGGCTGGTGTGGTAGGCATGTCCTGTGCTCTGTGGCACGATGGCATTGGGTTGTCATCCCCTGAGCATCTCTGGTAGCTTGAGGCTTCAAAATCCCTGTCTTCCTCTCCCTCACCTGCACTGCCACTGCTGAGCCAAAGGTGTTGAGCCAGGCTTTTGTCCCCTTGGAGCAGACGGTAAAAACTTGACTGGGATGAGTTCAAAGAGCTTCAAAAGTTGGGAAGGCTCCCAAGGGCTGACTGCAGCCCCATGGCATGTCTGTGAAAATCTGCCCCGACACCAGGAGAAATCCAGGCCAGGTCTGGGCTGAAACTGCCCCTTGGGCCTTGCCCCTGGCTCTGCAAGCAACGTTCGCTGGGTTTCAGAAGCAGTTTCTAAGTCAAAGTGAGTCAGACATGACCTGGAATCCCACTGTAGGGTGATTTTCCAGCTGACAGGAGCAGGTTAATTGTAAACTGTCTGCTGAAGCTTAAAACTCCTGTCCAGCCTTATTATTAGCAGGTTAAAATTTATGGAGCAAGACTCTGCTTGGTGATAGCTGGTTTCTGCCCAGATGACGTGTGTAACCAATGCCCACGTGGGGGAAGGAAAATCAAATATAAAGGGGTTTTTATTAATTTAATTTTTTCTCCCCATTTCCCTTTCCTTCTGCCACATCTTGAGGTGTGCAGGGGACTTGGCAGGGCTGCTGGGCAGAACCTCTGTCCTACCCGTGCTGAAGGACCATATCCACATCATCACCTTGAGCACCAAGAGTTGAATCATAAAATGGTTTGGGTTGGAAGGGACCTTAAAGCTCATTTAGTTCCAGTCTGCTGCCACGGGCAGGGACACCTTCACTAGACCAGGTTGTTCCCAGCCCTGTCTAACCTGGCCTTGGACACTTCATGGGATGAAGCATCCTTTCCAGTAGTGAGAAGCATCACTTTGTATTGAAGGAAACTCCTGGCTGAGGATTAGAAGCCCCCTGAAGAGCTGGGAAATTGGACTCTGGGGGATGCAGATCCCAATGGGATTTTTAAGGAGGATGATGGAGGTGATGCCAGATCCAAGGGTTGGAGCTGCAGGGCGGTGAATGGAGCCAGGTTGTCATCGTGCTGGTACCTTTGCAGCTCACACCCTGCATGGGTGTTTTCTGCCCATGGCCGTCTCAGGACAACCGTGCATTCCCCGGCCTTTGGGTTTCCTCAAGTCGGAGCTACAGCCTTGTTAAAGTTTTACTTATTTCCAGGCTCAATGGCTGCATCTGTCTGGCTCGGGCAGCCCTTGGACCCGGTCACACCTCTCTCTGTCGGGCCCAAGAGCTGGGTTATTGCGTCTCCGCTCCCGGCGCGCTGCGGTCACAGCGCTCGTAAGCTGCACAGACCCAGCTCTCAGACTTTCTCCCTGTAAAACGTTGCAGTCACTGCAATAGAGAGCAGCTCCCAGGCAGGTCATTAATTAGAAACGGGGATTTGGGGGCTGGTTTCCCTTCCCTGCCTCTATCGCTGCTGAGATTTCTTGTTTCAAACGACTTTTATTGTGCCTCTTATAAACACAACTCTGTTTTAATGAAGAAATAACTCCCCTCCCCACCCCAGCTTGACAAACACCGCGTCTCAAAGCTCAGGCTACTCGCCCCCGATGGTCTCAGCCTCTGCGTGCACGCGTGTGCACACAGCACATACACACACGTGTGGAATTAACCTGGAATTTCACAGCCGCAGGGTTGGCTGATCCAGCTCCCATCCAGCTCCCTGCGCATGGGCCAAGCTCCTGTTGACTTCAATAGAGTCTTGCCTGGTTTATGAGCCTTCGGAGCGCAGCCCTGAGCAGGGGCTGCTTGTATAACAGCTATGGCATGATTAGTAGTTGTATTACAATAGCACTTCAGGACCCCGATTGCGGCTCAGCGCCCCATTAGAGTAGGCCTTGTGCAAACACGTAGTAAAGAGGTGGGCTGTGACCCAAGGAGCTAACAATTGAGGTCTTTATGGCCCCCGAGGCACCTTAGGATCAATTATTTATATTACAGTAGCACTTACGGCATGTCTGTACCCATGCTGATGTGTCTGTGGCCTGTGGAAAGCACGTCTGTGGCGTGCTCCTGGGAATTTTGGGATCTGCAGGATGGTTGGACACTGGGCTTTGCTGCTTGACCTATGAATGGCCACCCAGTAATGACCCATTCCTGCTCCAAGGGGGTTAATCCTGCGATGAGGTGGCTTCGCCTTCCTCTCAAGGAGGAAGGCTGCTGGGGAGCAGGAGAGGGATACAGGAGCCTTTCCCTTCCCTCCCTCACAAGGTGTTAGTGTGGTCCTGGTGTGATGGGTGCTGCCCAGCCGCTTGCTCTAGCCCTCTGCCTTCACACTGTTGGGGCTGGTGCTGCAAACCCAAGGCATGTGGGTGCAGGAGAAGTCCTTGTGATGGTGGCAGAGGGGACAGCAGGAGCTCAGTGGTCTGCAGCACTGCATGGGGCATTCTTGGCACCTGATCCCTGCACCCACATCCCCACAGCTACTGCTGTTCTGATGGTGTGAGATGGCCTGAAAGGTGTGAAGCAGCCTTGTGCTGGAGATGTTTAAGCATTGATTTGTTTTCCAGTGTCCTCTCTTACCCCTTGGACCCGTCTGTGCCTTATAACTCCAAGCTCTCTTCTTTCCCTGCCTTTTCCAGACAGGTTCATCTTTACAGCATCAAATCCAAGCATCTTAGTCAAATTCTGCTGGTGTCAGCAGAGGAAGGGGGGCTTGTGTTGGTTCCCCCTTCCTAAGACACCTCTCTTGGTTGCAGCCATTTGCTGCTGAGGGATGACAATTCCCACCTGCTGAGCATGGTCCGGGAGGGAGCCCAATGCTGAGATTTGTAGGGAAACGCAGCCCTCTCTTTTCACATTGACGTACAAATCCCCATCTCATTTAACCCCCTGACTCCTGGAACTGGGCCCTGAAAAAGGAACAGAGAAACCCTTGCAAATCTCAGTTGCCTCGCAGCGAGCCCGGCTCTGCTGTGAGAGATCCCTGCTACACATCCCAAACGCTGCAGCTGGGCAGGAGCCGCAGCCGATCCCAGGATCCCGCCGCACAGCTGGCTGCGATCTCGCTGCCTTCCCTTGGAGAAAGGCTTTCACAGGATGTCAACAGGAACAGCTGGCTGAGGAAATGCAAATTGAAGCTCCATTGCTGAGCAGCTGACACCGCTGCAGGCGGCCACCGCGCAGGGCTGTGTGTGGCTGGAGCCGGCTGGGCACCGAGCCCGGCACAACGGGGCACTGCAGGGACCTGGGTAGAGATGAGGGATGGGCCATGGGGCTCCCGGGGCTGCTTTGGAACTTTCTCTCTCTTCATTTAAGGAAGAAAATGCCATTTTTCCTCTGAAAAATGCAAACTTATCGCTATGCCAAAATACGGCACTGCAAAGGGAAAGCAGCCAGGGGCACGCTGCCCACCACCATCCCTACCCTGCGTTGTTCTGTAGGAGCTGGGGGGCTCTACTGGTGCCCCCAACCTGCTGTGCAGCATTACAGCACCCTGGTGTGCATCTGTCCCTGCACCCGCTCTTATCTGCTGCTGCTCAAACCTGCCCTGCAGCATTGTAAGAGTTCCCTTCCATTAATGTCTCTGCTTCCCCACCCCTCCTGCTTTGCTTTCTAGCACAAAGTGCCCTGAAGCTCTGCAGCTTTTCCAGCGTGTTTCTCCCCCCTGGTGTCCCCTTCGTGCCCCCCCATGCAGAGCACAGCCCCGGCTGTGGGTGGGCAGGAAGCTCGGAGCTGCCCAGGGACCCACGTCCAGCTTTGGCTTTCCCGAGCAGAGGCCAAGAGCATTAAAGCCCACACCATAAGTAAACAGTGCAGAAATTACAGGTCCAGGGTTGGGTCATGAGCTTTGCTCTTTTGGTTTCTTGTGAGGAAGATATCCCCGGGATGCTTCCGGCTGGAAGGTGGAGCTGGTTCACGGAGGGGGAGCGGAGGGGAGACGTGTTGGGACAGCAGTGGCACCGCAGACCCCAGTGCTGCGCTGGGGCTCACAGCAGTGCTGCTGGTTCCGTTCTGCTCCCGCCCTCAGGTTCTCACTGTACTGGTGCAAACTGCGGCGATGCAGAGGGTCTCTCATATCCCAGACCCCCAGGAGACAGCCAGGCAAAGGCTGTCCCATTTTTGGGGTGTTTTCCAGCTCGTTCCTGAGAGCCCAACCCACCCACTTGAGTATCAGAAAGACATCAACTGGTTCATTGAACCAAATTCAATCCCACCGGGGCTCCCGGGCACTTCCTCACCATAACCTGGTAGCTCTGTTTGCTCCTTTATTCCAAAGGAGCAGCAGAGCCAAAACTGGGAGTGGGCAAAGTCCCATCAGGGCAGGGGAAACCTGCCACGTGCTGCGGAAAAATGGCTGGGACCAAAGCGTTCCCATCGGCTGCGGTGGCTGGTTGCACAGGTAAATAGTGACACTGACCCCAACTAATGCGCAAAGTAAATGAATCCCTTTCAGTTAATTGGCTCAAGTGTTACTTGTAGTGAGAGTAAATATTGTACAACGGTGTGGAGGCTTTGCAGGGCAGCCCAGAGCTCTGCGCTGTGTGCTGGGGCTGCAGTGAGCGCGTCCCTGCGCCAAGGAGGAAGGCTCTTGCTGCTGGGGTCAGGGGTGGGATTTTGGCCAGGGAAAGAGTCTGGAGAGAATAAACTATTGGCAAAGCAACGGTTGAATAGGTCGATGTCACGGGGTTTGTTATCTGCTGGGGCATCCCGAGGTGTCCCAAACCCTCGCGTTGCTGTGTGGAAACTGCGCCTTCCACGTGGAGTCTGCGTCAGGTTGTGATGTTTTCCCAAAGTTTTCTTATGTGAATGACTGTGTCCTTGGAGGGGATGGAGAGGACCTGCACAGATCTGTGCCACTGACCTCTGCAGTGATGCACGTTTCCCAGCGTTGGAAATGGGCTGAGGACTGGTGAAGCTCAGCACAGCCATGTGCCAGGGCAGGGGTATGGCAAGCGATGTGGGAGGTTATGGTGGGGTGAGGTAGCGTTGCCATGTGCTGGATGGCCTGGAACACAGCGAGCTGCTCCTGGGGTGCAGCAGCTTTGGAGCAATAGGTTATCTGGGATGGGTTTGAGAGGAAAAGCCCCTTGCTGGGGTGCCTGCGCTGTGTGCCTGGAGCAGTGGGAGAGCAGGGATAAGTGTGAGGTTGATCTTTGAGGATGGTATGTGTCCTTTTTGGCTGTTCAGAGGATTTCGGTTCTTTTGGGAGAACTTCAGCAGTTTTGTAGGAATGCCCCAAAAGCCCAGAGCCCCTTGGTAGCCCCTTAACCCCAGCTGGTGCTGAGCATGCACCCTGGGCTTGTTCAGCCTGGAGAAGAGAAGGGCAGCTCCAGTGCCTAAAGGTGCTGCAGGAAACCTGGAGAGGGGCTTGGGACAAGGGCCTGTAGGGACAGGCCAAGGGGAATGGCTTTAACCTGCCAGAGGGGAGACTGAGATGAGCTCTTAGGCAGAAGCTCTTCCCTGTGAGGGTGCTGAGGCGCTGGCACAGGGTGCCCAGAGAAGCTGTGGCTGCCCCATCCCTGGCAGTGCTCAAGGCCAGGTTGGACACAGGGGCTTGGAGCAAGCTGCTCTAATGGAAGGTGTCCCTGCCTGTGGCAGGGGTTGGAGCTGGAGGAGCTGGAGCTCACTGATGCTGGGCTCAGGACCCGTGATGGTAAAAGAGGGGGACCCCCCCGGTGAATCTGGAACCATCCTGGGGCTTCAGCAGGGCCCTGTTTGCTTGAAGGCTGTTAATAACTCCGACACTGGTGGGGAGTTTAACTTTTAATACAATGTGTATTTATTGCAAACAATAATATACAAAAAAAAAGGTAAGTTTCACAAAGAGAAGGATCTTGCGAACAAAACCAAACAAAACCAAAACTTACCTAAAGACAAAATATGATTTAAATGAGAGGTCTTTTAAGTTACAGAAATACTTTAAAAAGATCTGCTTTTATACAGAAATAGGAAGATGCCATATTATAAGAGTGCTTTAAGATTTTTTTTTTCTTCTTCTACTGAATCCCTAAAAAAAAAAAACAAAACCAAAAAACCAACCCAACTGTTAACAAATAAATCATTTTTTTCTTTTTTTAAATAAAAAAAGTTTGCTGTCTTTTTTAAAAAGCAATCCTTAACTGTTCAGCCACAGCTTCCCCAGCATCCGGTCCCCAGCTCACACCAGTTCTAAGCGGGGTGGAAGCCTCGGGTCTCGTCCTTGCCCGAGCTCGTGTGTCCCAGAGAGCTGAGGCAGAAAACAAGGCAAATGATTCAGTGATCCGCTACATTGGCAACCTTTAGTTTGTACAAGTTCTTTTTCTTTTCATTTTTCCAGTTTATCCTTATAAGAAAAAAAACCAGGAAGAGCACGAGTTTGTACAAACCCAGGACACAGATTCCAGAAACAAAAACTGAATAATAATAATAATAATAATAATAATAATAAAAAAGAATTAAAGAGATAAATAAAGGACTGGTTACAGTTTAGACCATAATTTAACAGGCACGGTTACCTTCCAAATAATGCTCCCACAAATGCAATCGCTTTTGAAAGGGCTTAAAAATAGGAGATTAGAAAAAAAAAAAAGAAAAGAAAAAAGGTGATTAAAAACTGCTCTTCTCACAAAATAAATAACTTAAAGTATCTGTGATGTCCCACAAGAAGAGGGGGTCTGGGGTGGTCGGGGCTGAGCAGAGGGGTCGAGCTCAGCCCCTGCCCCAGGATGGGGACAGGCAAGCGGCACAGGGCTGCGGTTAAGGCTTCCCCACGGCACCTCTTGCCGTGGGGTTTGCAAACAGAATCTGCTCTGTTTTCTCTGTCTTAAGGCTCAAGGTTATTGAAAATAAACGTTAAAAACCAACCTCCTCCCGGCCGGTTTTTACTATGAGTTAGAAAAATAAAGCCTCTCCCCTGCTCCTCCCTGCAGAGGCTCAGCTCCTGCCTCCCGACGCCGGCCGCTTCCCGGAGCTTCGGTCCCAGGTCGCAGCGCGGCGGTTTGCTTTATGCCTTTTATTCTTAGAGAGAGAAAGAAAGACACTTTATCTGTACAAAAATACCTCTGGCTGCAAGAAACCCTCGGGCTGCCCCGCTAAGTGTCGTCTTTTAGCTGTTGGAAAAATAAGAGCTTTTAAAACATCTCTAAAAAATAGGTATAAATCCCCTCAAATTGGTAACGAATCATACACAGTACATACTAAAAAATATTTAAAATAGAGAATATTCCTCACAGAGGACTCTGAGTTTTTGCTTTATTCCCCCCCTATTTTTTTTTTCCTCTTTTTTTTTTTTGTGTTAATAACTGCTAAAAAAAACCCCTCATTACAAAAGTCCAGAGAACAAGGCAGCTGAGCTGGTTGCAAATCTCCTCTCTCCTGGGAGCAGAGTTTAAGTCCAGTCCTTGGAAAGTCTGCACCGAGTTTTGCTGGGTCTCGGAGCGGGCTGGCCACTTCCCGGGGGGATGCTGTAGTGCAGAAGCGCTTCCTCCTCCCCGCCAGCTTTAACCTCAGTGTCTTTAATTGTTACTTTTAATTTCAAAGAAGGAAAAAGTCTGTGGAAGTTCTTTTTCTTGCTGCTTTCGTGCTGTTTTGTGGTTTGTTTTTTTTTTTTCTCTTCTGAAATATCTTCTTTTTCTGGTTTTTCTAATGGCTTTTAGGGTCTGGTGAGCTGCGTGTAGACGGGTTGTTCCCAGTGCTGCGGGCTGTGGGTCTGGGGGATGGAGGGGACCCCCGAAGTGTCTGCAATGGGGGTGTACATAGGGCGCTGCGTGGGGTTCATGTAGGTGAAGGTGGAGTAGAGGCTGCTGCTCTGGCCGGCGGCGTGGCTGTAGTAAGAGCTGGAGTTCTGGTGGTCGGTGTAGTCGTACTGGGAGCGGGTGATGGTGGGGTAGGACGAGCTGTAGTGCTGGAGGTTGAAGGAGCTGTAGTTGAGCTGCTGCGGGGAGTGCTGCTGCTGCTCGCTGTAGTGGCTGGGGCTGAGCTGCTCCGTCTTGATGTGTGTCCTCTGCTGCGCCGGGCCCTGCTCGCTGCTCAGCGCTGGCAGCGTGTGCTGTGCTTGCGGCTGTGCCTGCGGCGGCGCCTGCGGCTGCTGCTTGGACATCCACACGTGGCCGGCCCCGGCTTGCGAGCCCGATGTGCTGCTGATGCCGTAGCTGCCGGTGTAGGTGACCTGGCCGGGCTGCCCGTGTGTGGCCGGGACCCCCGGGTGGCCGTTGGGGGGGAGGTATTGATCGAACTCGTTGACGTCGAAGGTCTCGATGTTGGAGATGACGTCGCTGCTGAGCTCGCCGATGTCCACGTCTCGGAAGTCGATGTGGGGCGGCTGCCGGCCGCCTTCTTGCAGCGGGCGGCCCTCCCGCTTCAGGTCCTGCTTGCCCGGCTGCGTGTCCGTCTTGGGGGTGGTGGGGGGCGTCGGG
This sequence comes from Psittacula echo, assembly GCF_963264785.1. NCBI lineage: Eukaryota > Metazoa > Chordata > Aves > Psittaciformes > Psittacidae > Psittacula > Psittacula echo. The sequence goes on along the minus strand of NC_137750.1, from coordinate 5,612,954 downwards.
GGGCCCTGTGATTGTCCTGCGGGAGGAAGGAAAGGACATGCATGTGAAGGGGGTGTCGCTGCCATGGTGGCTGGGCAGTGCCCGTGGCTCCCCAAGGCAAGAGGTGCTGCTGGCCGTGATAATGCTGTTAATAGTTAACCTAAGGTCTGTGGGATGGCTGGATAACAACACATTGCTTCCGAAAGCAGCTGCGTAGGGTAACATAAACATGACCAGGTGTGAGGAATGCAGATATGAGCCCTATCAGCACCCAACTATTGTGCCAGGTAAAATAAATGAGCACCTTGACATGGGCCATGGCAGCAGGGTTATCTTTTGGGTTATATTTTTATAAGTATGGGTTCTCATTTCACATGAGCAGAGGGGGTGGAAGTTGCTGCAGGCGCTGGCGCATTGGTGCACCCGTGCTATGGGCAGGGCTCAGTTCTGCCCCTCTCTGGGTCCAGCCATCCCCTTCTCACTGTATTTCTGCATCTTTCTTACCCCCTCCAATACCCAGTCCTAATCCCAGCACAGTTTAGGATCAACTTTTCTTTAGGTAGCTGTGATTTCCCCCCCCCCCCCAACTGTTCATGGGTACCTACCCGAGTGCTCCCCGGGTGAATGCACCTCGCTGATGCTGGAGGATGACTGTGGGGAGTCTGCCTGCAGCGCCTTGAAGATGGCGTTGGGGGAGATGTGGGTTTGCTCCGTGCCCTCCTCCTGCTCCGACTGCCCGTTCTTCACCGACTTCCTCCGCCGCGGCTGGTACTTGTAGTCGGGATGGTCCTTCTTGTGCTGCACCCGCAGCCGCTCAGCCTCTTCCACGAAGGGACGCTTCTCGCTCTCATTCAGCAGCCTGGGGGGTACAGGGGAGATGAGGGATCAGTTACAGCTCTAGGGGGGCATTAGCAACTTCCTCTGCTATGGCATTAACACCAGCCCAAAGCTCTTCTCTCGATCCCCTGTAATGCAAAGTCCCTTGTAATGCTGAACGCCGTGTCTGGGGCACATGCTGGTTGTCACCCCCCTCTTGCTCCTTGTAAATAGGGTCGGTGATCGCACAAGATGTTCAGCAGGGTCCATCCCTTGCCTCCTGCCACCCCTGTGGGAACACAGTCCTGTCCCTGGAGTGGTTTAGCTGCAGCTTCACTTTCTGCTCTGCTCCTGCCACCAATTTAGAATTCTTCCCCCTCCTCTGCAGCCTCAGAGCAGCAGGCAGCCAGGTGACTCACTTCCCTGCTGGTTTGCTCCCCTCCCTGCCTTATTTTGGCAGTCGGAGGGCACCCAGCCATGCACCACTCATCCCCCCCCCCCACTCCCGCGGGGCTCACCCTGCGCTCGGCTCCCCCCATCCCTCTTCTCCTCCGGGCCGAGCTGATGCAATCCCCAAACCCATCATTTCCTCCGGCCAAGCCCACAGACAAACAAGCACCAAGGCTGGCCTGGCCTGGGGCGGGGGGACACGGACCTGCCAGCCCCCTCCTCGTTCCCTCGGGCGTTGCTCAGGGGAAAGAAACCACCAGCAAACTCAGACGGGACAACCACTTTCCCTACTTCCCCCCTACTACTGTGGCTTCTCCCACGCCCTGCAAGTTTGCCAGCGCATGCAGAAGTTTTCCAAGCTTGAGCCCATCCTTTTCCTCCTCCCCATTCCCGCAGCAACCCCCTCCCTTCCCCAGCGCTCACCTCCAGAGCTTGCCCAGGGTCTTGCTGAGCTCGGCGTTATGCAGATGCGGGTACTGGTCCGCCAGCTTCCTGCGGGCCGCCTGCGCCCACACCATGAACGCGTTCATGGGCCGCTTGACGTGCGGTTTGTTCTTGCTGGATCCGTTCACCCGGACCGGCATCGGCACCAGGGTCCAGTCGTAGCCCTTGAGCACTTGGCTGACCGCCTCCCGGATGCACACCGGGAACTTGTCCTCGTCGTTCTCTTTCTTCAGGTCCGAATCGCCCTTAGGGAAGGTGTTTTCTTGGGGTCTGGTGTTCTCCGTATCCGAGCCGGACCCGGAGGGACAGGGGGACCCGGCGGAGTCGTCCGACATGGTGGGGCTGGGGGCGTCGGAGATGCATTTGTCCTGTTCTTCTGTCATCTTCATGAAGGGGTCTAGGAGATTCATGCGAGAAAGTGGCCGAGGGGGAGGACAGGGGGTGAAAAAATGAAAACGTAAAAAAAAAAAATCAGGTGGCTGAGGGGCAGGGAAGGGTTAAAAAAGGAAAACCGGGAGAAGCGAAGCCTCCACCAGCGCGCAGCCCGGCTGGGGAGCGGAGGGGGAAAGCTGGAAAAAGTTTGCAAAAGTTTTTTATTCTTATTATGTTTCCCTACCCCTCAGCAAACGAAACCCCAAAACCAAAACTCCAAACGCCCAGAGGCGGGCGAAGAAACTTTTGCAAGTTGCAGGAGAGAAAAGACGGGAGGAGGAAAAAACCCCGGCGTGGCGAGAGCCCGGGGCCGGTTGGGCAGCGCGAGGCCGGGGGTGGCTGTCGGTGGGCAGCTCGGGGCCAGGGTGGCTGTGGCCGTGCAGCAATGCCGGGCGCGCCCCGCCGGTCTCCAGCGCGGCTCTGCGGCCCGCGCCGCGCCGCGGGAATAAATACTCTGCGCGGTGATTTCGGCCCGGGAGCGCTCCGCCAATGGGCGGCCGGCCCCCGGGGGCTGGCGCGCATCCCATTGGCTGAGCCGCCACCGCGGGGCGGGGCCGGCGGGCGCTTAGCGCCGCTCCGCTGCGCGCGGGGGGCGGCTACAGGAGGGCGGCCCCGGTAGCGGCGGGCGCCTTGCGCGGGTGCGGGGCGCTGAAGGACCCTGCAGCCACCCCGGGGCCCTAGCGCCGCTCCGCGCTCCGCGGTGATTCCTATTTTCGCGGGAGCTGCGGAATGGGGTTGGGTGGACGCGATCCCCCGCGGGTTCCAGGCCCCCGGGGCTGCGGAGCGCGGCGGCGGCGGCCGGAACCCCGCGGACCGGAGCGGGAGCCGCGGGCGGTGCGCGCCATCGTCCAGAGGGGGCGCCAAAGGCCCAAGAACGGCGCGGCGGGGTCGGGGCGCGATGCGCGCACTGGGAAGCGGGGTGGGGTTGGGGAATCCGCGCCTCTCCGCGCTTCTCCGCGGGGCTGGCCCTGCCGTGGGGCAGGCGGGGGTGTGCGTGGGCCGAAAGCACCCCAAAAATCACTTTTTGCCTTGCTATGTAGCGGGGTCCGGAGCGTCTCCCGCGCCCCGCGCTCTGATTCCCCGTCTAACGTTGCTCGTCGGACCGGTGGCTCCGTCGCATCGCTCCCTCGCTCTGCAGCGCCGTGGGGCCGGCTCTGGGCAGGGGTACAGGAGGTGTCCCCCACTTCCCTTTCATTCCCCCTAACGTTCTGCCGAGCACACCAACTGTTGCCATCGAACCAGAGCAACCAAACCAGCCCTGGGAGCTTTCCAGGGTTCTCTTGGAGCGCTGCAAAGCAGATCGAGCAGTAACAAGCGTTTTATTAGCATGCTGCTGCTCCAAGGAGTTGGTCTCGGGGGGAGCCGGGAGGCGATAACTGTTTGAGTTTGAAGCAGAAGGGGATCTTGGTGTGAGAGTGACCGAGATCCAGCGCAGAAGTGTGGGAAGGCAGCCCGGGTGTGCAGAGCGAGCTGCTGTCCCTCGCGCTGGGCTCTATGAGCGTGTTTTGTGGGGGAGAAACCTTCAAGCAGGTCTCCCTTTCCCAAATCTGCAGCCCATAATCTTTTATTTGAACTCGAGCATTAAAAAGTTGGTGCTTTATCGGAGCTGCTTTAAGTTGCTGCTTGAACTCGGAGCCTTTGTCCTGGTGGAGAATCCTTGGGGCCTTGGTGTGGATCCCGTGTCACGATTGTCACCGTTACGTTAATAAAAGTGTTGGAAAGGTGCTGGAAATGGCACGTGAAAAAGGTTGAAAAAGAAAGGAAAAGGCAGCGGGGGCAGGAGCTCTCAATAAAGGCATTTGAAAGCAATTTCCCTGCTCACCTTTGCTGTCTTACCCTGAGATTTGAACTTCATTTTTGCTTGTAAACCTTTGGGAAGTAGTTGTTTTGGGTGAGTTTAAAGGTAAGTGTCTGTCCTATTTCCAGAGCCTTTGTCTGTAAGAACAGGGGGATTTTTCTTCTTGAGCATTTGGGGTTTCTCGTGTCTGCAGCACCAGAAACGCTTGCTCACTGCTTTATGTCTTTGCTGTGTGCATGGTTCAGTAGAAGATAGACTGAATTCTGTGTTGCTATTTGCAGTGATAAAGGTAAACTTAGCCCAGATGTTAAAGGAGATAACTTCGAAATGTTTTCCCTTGGCAGTTTTAGCTCTAGGCTGGAGCACGAGTTGAATTTAGCTCAACAAATCTCTTTTGATATATGTATTTGTTATAGGAGCATCAAAGAAAACTCGGGCAGTAGATTGTCCTTATCTCAGCCAGAGTAACAACCCGAACAAATGTACCTGGAGGAGAAAAATATGGTGACAGCAGCCTTGTCCCATGGTTTTCCTGTGGGTTGGTGGAGAGAAACACAGGAACAATTTTGGGGGATAATAGATTTAATGAAAAGTGTAGTAATTAGGACATTTTTCACTCTGAGAAGCCTGTCTGCTGCACGGGACTCTGCCTTCTCGTGACAAAGCAGTCTTGCTTTAACAAAAGAAAGTAGTTTGACAAGTTCGAAAACTAAACAAGAGGGGCATGAAAAAGAGCTTCCCAGTTCTGTTATCACACAGCAGTTTATACCTTCTGAGTTATTTTCAGTTCCTGTTCTTGGGACTCTTCAGACGACGTGGACAAGTTGATTAATCCCTGTTGTTTTGCAAGGTCAGGAGTTTCCCTTTACAGCGAGAAGCTGCCGCTGCCTGTACGTCAGGCTGGAAGTTTTCTTTGCTTTTGAAAGAATTAACATTGTTTTATCGTCAGTGGCCAGCTCGGGTCTCAGGAAAGGTTTGTAGTGAGAACTGTGTGGATTGTAGCCCTTGCTTGATGCTTTTTCCTGCCTTGCGTTAAATCACTGCATTTTAGGAAACAATCTGTGCAAGCGTCTGAGCAGAGGGGAAGGAGTTTGGGAAGCAAAGGGGGGGGTTTCCCTCAAACCTTGCAAGTAGGGCACTGATGTGCATCAGGTCTGTTGTGCTGGAATAAATTACGTTTTAGTGATGTTTTGTGGGAGCTGGGGAGCTTGATTCAGGTCTCCCATTGATCTGGATTCACTTTGCTCTTTCCTAAAGCCGGTGTGCCTCTGCTCCTCAGCTGAGCGATGGCTGTTTGACGGGTGCTGGCGTCACTAGGGAGGCTGTGATGTCACCGCATCCCTTCGACCTCAGTCCAGCACAGATCAATCTCCCTCGGTCGATGGGAACCCTGGGGAGATGCTGATGCTGCCTCCCCATCCATGGGAATGCTGCCTCCCCATGCTTTGGAATGCTCTCCCTGCCAGTGTTTACCGCGGTGCCAGACGGGGGCAAAACGGCAAGGTTTGGGTTATAGTGGGATTCTTTAAAAAAAACCAACCAAGACCTTCCCACACCAGATCCCTTAATTTTGGTATTAAAACTGTATCGATGATTTTATGATGGCACAAAATACAAATGCCAGATGTGATTGTGCCTTTGAATTTATCTAGGAGCATCTGGTTTTGGATGGTGGCTTTTGTGGGGCAAGTTTCAGGAGTGGTGCAGTGCATGGTAGCTGTCGCTGGGTAAAATCACTCTGTCCTAAACAATGGCACTTTATTAAACATTAGAATTATGCTGCATCCCATTAAGCACAGAATAATGCCAGCAGCCGTGGCACACTCCAGGTTTAAGGAACCAGGGCTGTGAGTGGGGAAGGGTGAGGCGTCCCTGTGGTCAACACTGAACATGTTCACATGCAGTGCATGATATTAGTGTTATAGTTAATGCATCTCCATCACTCTTTTTCAGTTGTGCTTGGGGCTCCAGGGCAGGGGTCTTGCATCTTCTCGATTTAGGCACTACTGTAATTGCTGTTTCTTTCCCATCTCAGAAGTTACTGACACAGGAGCTTGTGCTTTGGTTATAGGGTGACCTGCCCAAGGGCTGTGGGACCACAGTCCCTGGGACATGAGGTCAGCGTTGAGCCCCTTCCTGGTCTAGTGGAAGGTGCCCCTGCCTGTGGCAGGGGATTGGAACTAAATGGTGTTTAAGGTCATTTCCAATCCAAACCCATTTGTGATTCCGTGATTCCAAGGTGGCCTGTGATGCCGGAGCGGACTTGAGCCGTTCTGGAGGTGACTGGGGCTGTTAAACAAGTCTGCCCTGGCCTCCCAGGCAGAATTTGCAGGCTCTGCCTTGCACAGAGCAGTGCTCCTGTCTCTTTCTGTACTATACGTATTTATTTTTCAAGAGCCTTCACATTCCAGCATGTCCTTATCAGAAGGTCATTGTACAGTTAAGATAAAAAAGAGAGAGAGCAGTAGCTGATTCGTGATGTACTGGGGACAGAATTATCATTTTTCCTATTAATTTAGCTAGGAATTCCTTGATTTCGTGTAGTTACATCACCGTATTGATTAGAATGAATCTATTTTTCTGGCCTGTCGTGATCGTACACCAGCGGCCACAGCTTGAGCTGGAGACAACGCGGTGTGTTGATTTAAGCTTGGCAAGTGCTGACCTGGGAGTGGGTGAGAAAGCTGGAGGACGGGTGTTTTTTTCCCCCCATTTTTGCTGTGTGAGGAAACAGGGAGCCTGAAGACTCCGAGGCAAGTGCCTGGAAGAGATTTGCTTTTACGGCGCTTTAATTCAAACCTCAAACCACCCTCGTGATGGACTCGCTGTGTAGAATAAAGTGAAAGAAATGCAGAATTTCAGGAGAACGATCTCGGCGCTGCAGTAAAATGATGCTGGTTATTTACAGGGGCTGAGCTGGGTGGCAGCCTTAATTTGACCGTTGTCTGTTTTAGCTATTAAATCACTGCGCACTCACTGTGGCTGGTGAAATAGCATCACTTGAAACAGCGTTGTGATTTACCACTTACAAAATAGTCCTGGGAACATGAAGGTGCTGGGGGCCAAATCCTGCTGGGGGTGATTTGGGTTGGGTATGGTGGTAAAGGCGTTGGGGTATTTTGGATTGGAGAAAGGCTTTTTCCCTGTGGAAAAAAATGGAAAATGCTAAAAACATTAGAAAAGGAGAGGGGAAAAACAGGGATTTTAAAGTTTGCTGGGAAATAGCGGTGCTGATGGGCAGCTCCCCAGTTTGCTGAGCTGCTTGCCCCCAGGAAAATCCAGTGAGGGATTTATTCCCGCTCACGTTTTGGAGTCAGAGCTCTGCGCTGCGCAGCACCGGAGGAGCTTTAACACTCCCTGGCTCTGGCGCAGGCTCCACCATAGGCACAGGACCTCGCCGTCCTTCTCTGCTCTTTCTCCCACAGCTGGAAACCACCGCACACAAGCTTGTCCTTCACAAATGCTCTTTTCCTGGAGATCAAAGCCATTCAAGCTGTTTTGGGGGCTTATTTATATTTATTTCTTTTTTTGCTCGCAGTGTTTGGTTCGAAGCTCTGCAAACTTGGGTAAAATGGAAACTTTATCCGGCTCCGTTAAAGTGGAATGGAAATGCCCTTCCCAAAGTGCTGGGTTTTTCTCCTAGGAGAAAAAGAGGAGAATTATTAATTCTAATTTCAATCCCCTCCAAGCTGCACCTTTAATTCGATTGAATGCTTTTGGCCTGATCTGCGCTGTCTGTTGCTCTGCTCTTGGCTTTTCCCTGTTTGCAGCCACGGCATCCCCTGGCTGTCCCCTTGGAGCCGGTGGCAGCGGGAGCTGGAGGCAGTTCTCCATCAGATGCTAAGATAAATCAACCTGGCTCGAATCACTCAAGGTAAACTGATCGAAGCCAAAAGTAAAGCTCCGGTAATGAGGACAAAAGATGTAGTTTTTATTCATAACAATATTGAGCTCTGCAGAAAAAATTAAAACGCCCTAAAGCAAGTGCTGGCAACAAGTGGTCAGCATCACCTTATTCCAGTTTTCCTTACGCATGGATGAGGGCATCGCTGCCAGTGTTGGCTGCAGCACCACGCTCACGCAGGGACGTGCGTGGCACCACAAAGTGTAGTGAGATTAAAGAGAAGTAGCATTGCTTTAGAAGGCATAAAACCAGTTTATAAATTATAAGCTATTCCAATCGTAAACCCTGGTGGGCTCTAGGTAATATTTACATGTATTTTTTATAGTTTTATTTCCAGTTGTTCCATGCAGTTTCTATAAGCGGCAGTTTTGGGCGTAGCGTGGAAGCAAACTGTGCAAATCATACCTGATGTTTCATAGTCACATACAGATAAATAAATGGCCCTAATTTTAAACAGGCCCTATTATGTTTTCCAAGTGATAGTTCAAATTACACAGCCCAGCAACAGCTTACAAGAAATCCATCAGAATTGGAAAGGGGAATAAAACTGCCATTCTCTGTACCTGTTTGTGCAGCTCCTTGCTAATGCAGGGAGAGCCCGACTGTTTATTTGGAGAAGTAAAGTTGTGGAAATATCCTTGGAGGGTGTAATGTGGACAGCACGTGTTTCTGGGAGCTACCTGAAGTCTGTGTCCTAATGGCTTGCAGATGTCCCTGGGTCACCGATTTCCTATGGGCCAGCGACCGCGGCAGTGCTCACCCCTCCTGCTCTTCAAATTAAAATAAGAAATGAAAATGAAAAAGAGAAAAGGGAAGGAAAAAAAGGGGGATGGGGGGGGGAGCTTTCGGCTTCTGGAACTTGTAAAGCTGTTTGTTTAGGTTGTTTCCAGCTCCCATCCCACCGCTGCTCCGGAGTGAGTTGGAAATTGTAGCTGCCAGGTCCATGTTCGGGTGGGACGATGATTTATTTGAGAAAGAGAGAAATCTGCTTTGGGATCACTTTTAGTTTGCTCAGGGTGGGGAGTTTATTGACACTGGGATTATTTATGTAAAAAACCCTGCAGTTTTCTCTACTGAGTAATAAACAGGGATTTGTTTTAGTTACATATATATATATCGAAAGACAGCCTCACGTATGCATGCGCTCCGATGCCGAGAATGTGCCTGTGTCTTGCTGTTCCTCTCTTATGCCAAGCTCAGAGCTGTGTGCCCGAGAGCTACATACATATTTTATTTTACAGAGAACATAAATCTTTAGATGTGTTTAAGAATTTAGACACTAAGTTGTTCACGTTTTGCATTGCATTTAGGTGGGGAAGGCGAGGGCCACCCTCTGCCCTTGCCTCTCCATGTCTGGCTCTGTGCGAGTCCCTTCGCACACCCGATGGGCACTCACCATGGGGGATGCTGAAACCATCATGGTTTGGGTCTGCTCTGCTTAAATTTAGGTGGTTTTTTTGCGCTAGTCTCTTTCCCATTGGATGTGGCTGTGTCCATGAATTCAGGGCAGGATGTGACTGGGAATGAGTGTTTCTCGAGGATGCTGCTGAGTATGGGACACCGTTCATGGGCCAACAGGCAGGACAGCCCAGCAGAGAAGCTGGTTTAATTCCTCTTTAAATCCTTATTTACTCCACAAACAGAATTCCGCTTGCTTTAATTCAACAACCAAACTTTGCAGGGCCGTATCATTCATTCCATTTTCCTTCTGTTTTCATTTGCTGACTTCCTGTAGCAAAGGAGAAGGAAGGGCTGTCACAGGAGCAGTTTGCTTACAGTGAAAAGGAAAGTAGCAAATCACGGTGTTAAAATTAATATAGCAAAGCAGAGTATGATAGAAAAACAGGCATCGGGAGGGCAGGGAGTGCTGGCGTTTCTGCGTCTCTCTGCCTACCTGCCTCTCCTAGCTGGGACAGGTTAGGAATATTCACTGGCCATTTAGCTTGACAGAAAAGATCCTTTTTTTTTTTTTGCATGAACATGAGAAAGAAAATCATCTGCTGCTAAGTGGGAAAAGTTTACTGGGAGAATAACACCAACCGGTTCCCTCTTTTCTAGCTTGAAATGTTTGCTGTGTCCTAATAACAGCACTGCAAGGCTCAGATGCCCCGACAGAACATCATTGTATTAGGAAAAAGCCCACTATAAATATGTCTCTACATGGTGCATATATATATATATATATATATACACACCTTGGCTTACAGTGGAATTTGCTGTCAGTCTGAAACCACCGTAATCCCGGGTTCCTACCCATAACATACAAAGCTATTTCTGCCTTTGAAGCAGAGGATGAAAACAGGTGCTGCTGTCAGAAGATGCAGACAAAGCACCGCTGCCCCTCAGCTCTATGGGAAACCCGAGGGGAAAAAGACATCCCCAGTTCCCTTTTGTGTAACATTTAACTCCAAACTCTTCGCTGGGGAATTCAGGGCTGCGAATTCTACTCACGCTCATCCAAAATAAACCCCGGCTGAAGTTAATAGTGTTTAAGGGGAGTAAATGAAACGGCCGCAAGAGAAGCATCATGAAAACGTACCTTTACGTGGAGCACGACTCTTGCCTTAGTTCCGACTCAGTTAAGCGCTGTCTTACACAGCCACTAACGCTGGAGAGACTTTACTTGGGAATTCAGGGGGATCCGGGGAGGGAGATGACTTTTAATGTGGTGTTTTTAAACATAGCCCAGGTGCTCGCAACCGCCTCTTGTGATCCCCCACCCAGTCTGTCCTCAGGTAGTTAACATTCACCCAAATATTGATGGCAGTTACCTTTCCTGCCAGCTCTTATCTGAGTGGGCTTGAGTAGGGCTTTGGCAGTGCCTGAAAGGAGGTATTGTTACCTTAGAGGGAGAGAAAAAAACCCGAGAGAAAAAGAAAGAGGAAGAAAAAAAAGGGCAAAGAAAACTCAAAGAGAGGAGAAACAAAGGAGGGGTTTGGATCAGCTCTGTCCGGGACTGCACTGCTCTGCCGGTCCTGGGATGGGACCATCTCCATGTCACCGGCCCCAGGGCCTGGAGTGGGGAATGTTTACTCTGTATAAAACAGTTGAGGGGGTTTGTTTTCAGTCTCGTATCAATGAAGCTTCTCAGCATCCCTTTTGTGTGCCTGAACTCAAACCAAACGGAGTACTGGTCTGTAGATGTGTGTCTCCTCGTCCCTCATCAGTGCCCTGCGTCCTCCTTTCGAACTCCTGCTCCAGTTTCAGCCAAATGTGACAAAGAGGAGGTGGAAGAGACCAGGGTTTTATGGGAATCTGTGTAGATGTAGTAAAACACTGCTGAGAAAGAGAACCTCAGCGTGAGCTTCAACCTGTACTAGACCTCAGAGTACGCAGATGCTGAGGACTGTCTGTAGGAAGGCAGGCTTCTGTCTTCTGCTGCCCATAGAACTCCTTATGGACTTTTTATGTAGTTATTTGCTGGTGTGTCACCTTATCACTTGTCCCAAGTTGGCTCACAGAATCAGATCCTTTCTCTTTTTGGGGCTAATGGTCCAGGTTTGGTGTCCAGACCAAGAGGTCTGTTTCTTTGAGGCAGGCTGAGAAACAGGCTGTCCCTGAGAAAGTGACAAATCCGAGGTCCCCAAAATGACCCGAAACTGCACAGATAACACCCACATTTTTTCTGGATTACTGGGGTAGGACGGATGTATTTTGGGATAGGGAGGGAAAAAAAAGAAATCCCCCGAAGAAAATCAAATCCAGTTTTACTGGTCTGGCAGCATTTGTCAAAGAAAGAAACAGGAGTGCATCAGGATGACTGTGGAGTGTGTCCATGTATGAGAGGAGACATCTCTGCCTGGGCATGGGTCTTGAGGCAAATATCAGGCATTACTGGACGGTGTTAAGGGAACGTGGTGGATTGGGCTTGGGCTTGGGCTGTGACCCCAGTCAAAGCTCTCCCAGGGGGATCGGTGCTTCCCTCCCTGCAATCATCGCTTGGAGCTTCACCTTGAAGGATGCTGAGTGCTTTCAGCTGATTCCATAGTGGGGCTGTGACTGTGTTTTATAGGAGCTTTCTTTTGCAGCAGCTTGTGATGGCCCCAGGAAGGCTCTAGCAGAGCATTAGGGGTCCTTGCTTCAGCTGAGAAGATGAGGCTCTTTGCTCCCACCATGTGCCATTTCCCCAATCAAGCAGCTCCAGATGCTGATTAATTCTCAACAGCTTGTGCCTGTCTTGCCTGATCTAAGAGCATTGACTCAGAAAACAGGAGAGGTCAGTTTGACTGCATCTACCCCAATGCTCCAGGCTTTGCATCCAAAACAAACAGCCGTTGTGCCAGCTCACTGAAGGTGATTCCCAGGTGAAGAGAAGGCAGGTGGGGGTCCTTTTCCCCTGTGCTGGCATCCCAGGGCCACCCTCCCCTTGACAGCAGGAGGGGGAACCCGTGGAAATCCTCATGGGTTGAAAAAAAGGAGCATTTTTTGCAGAGGGATTTTATCAATGAATTAAAAAGGGGAGGGAAAGAAACGGATCTGCTGAAATCCAGAAGGAAAGCACCATTGTTTGTAGTGTAAGATCCTGGTTTCTAATCTCCTTTGCACAAGGTGGGACAACACCCTATGGCTATGGCTCGGGGAGTGTTTTCTGCCCCAGCACTCCGTGGCTGGTGATGGGCTCTCAGCTCTGCAGCAAGGAGAGGATGAAGTTCTCAGCATGGTATCAACTTTCCACTGTGTTTTTCTGGCATGCAGACAAACAGCTTGGCCAAGGGGATTTACAGCGCTTTGCTAAGTGCCCCTACCCTTGCTGTGCCACGGGGTGGCTTGTTTAGTGGGGAGATGCTGTTAGGGGTAAGGAGGGATGCAGGGGTAGGTCTCAGCTATGTAGTGGTCATTTTTGAGAGCCACCTGCTCTACTGAGGTCCTGGCTATGGTGATCGTGGGGCTCAGAGTTTCAATAAGCCACTAGTAGTTCCCTGAGGCCAAATCAACCAGATGATTCCTCGTGGTCTGCAATGCATCTGACCAGACCCCAGCTATTGATACAGCTTGTCTACAAGATGGTGCACTTATAAAGTACCCTGTGCACAAAGCATGGGGTTTAGTTTGTACAGTGTTTTAAAGAAGCTCTTTTGTGGAATAGCTAGACATTAAATAGTCACAGTAGTCCATTGCTTGAATGGCCTTACATGGTCCAAAGGGTCAGTAGTGCATGATAAAGAAATCTCCAAACCATTGTGCATCCTTCCCCTCTTTACTTGTGCCTGGGTCAGCCACATTTGACATGGTGCAGAAAGGGGCTGGAGGAAGAAATACATCCATGTTCCTTAGCTTGGGACTTGGCCTGATGAATAAGGAGGTAACCGAGTCACTGCCGTAATTGTGCAATGTTTAGATGTGGAAGGGGATACTGCATTTCCACAGTAATTCCAGTTAGTGCTCCCCATCCCTCCCTCCACCTCCAGATTATGTTTCTGAGTGATCTAAGACATTAGAGCAAAATCAGTAGCTGATTAGCCAGGGGCTTGGCTGCAATCACACCTTTCAATAGTAATTACCCACTCCTTGAATCTGAGGACATGGAGCATTTGCAGCGAGAGCTCCATTGGCTGAAGACAAGGATTTAAAGGGGCAAATGCCCCTTGAGGGGTTTGGGCCAGGTTCTAGGAAGTGCAGGAGCAGTTGGCATCAGCACAAATGCTGCTTGTGAGGGTGCTTTTCTAGGGAACATGGAGGGGTTTTCTGGTGCAGTGTGAAGATGCTCAGCAGCTGAGGCTGAGCTCTTGGACATCTGTTGGAAGTCAGGATGGAAAGGGATGCTCCGGTAGGTCCTCTCCAAGCTCCCACTCTCCCTCCTTTTGTAGGTTGAAGCAACATCTTTATTTTACAGTTTTGGTCCTTCTTTTGCTAAAAATTGGTGATTCTTTTTAATTCTTTACTAAAAGTTTGGTCCTTCTTTTACTTTTTAACCTTCTAGTGGAAGGCGTCCCTGCCCGCGGCAGGGGGTTGGAGCCAAATGATCTTTAAGGCCCCTCCAACTCAAACCGTTCTATGATTCTCTATGAGCCAGCCCTGTGCTTGTGATCACTGCAGGAGATGAGCCTGGCTGGTGGTGTTCATAGTGAAGGTCCAGGAGGTTGAATCCTGTGGGAATTCGAGGGGAACTCCACAGGCTGGGGGCTGCCTTGGAGCTCAAGCAGTGCCGAGACCTGCACGTGGTGTGTTCCCATCATGGAGTTCAGGCAGAGTTTGGCTGGGAGCTGCTGGAGACAATGCAAATCCCACTGCTCCTGCCAGCAGTGTGATTTGCCCCTGGTCTAACCGCTTGTGTGCGTATCACAATGAACCTCAAAGCTCCGGCATCAAATAACACTATTATTATTATTATTATTATTAATAATAATAATAATAGGTAATTTGTGATTCTTGAAACTAGCCCAAGCCACCAAATTCAGATCAAGATCTGGCTTCAACCTCCTCAATGCAGGGATTTGGGCTGGTCTCGATGTGTGCATGGGGGTAGTTGTGAAATTGGGAGTTCAGATCCTAAGTCCCTTCCTCCTGCCCTGAGCTTTCAGAGCTGCGGTCTGGCTCCAGGCCAGCGCTTAACTCATATGAAAACCTCTCTGTTTAAGGGTGTGCCACCTGCCTGTCTCTTTGTTGTTTTAAGTGATGATCTTCAGGAGGGTGAAGTGCATTAATGAGACCTGCAGGGTGATCAGTAGGGTTTGCTTGCAGGATGGGGCTTGTTATGCCAGAGAAAACCGTAGGGACTGATGGCTCTCGATGTGACCTCGTTGGTCTTTATGGTCATTTGTACATGCTCTGCTGGCTGGAGAGCCCCAGCCCTTGCAGTGGCATCAGCACAGGCTGTGGGAATGTGATAAAGAGCAAGTGTAAGAGGTTATGGCTGGGCTTCTGGAGTGAGCCAAGTGCTGGGTACAGCATGAGACCATGCTCCAGTGCTGCTGTGCAGCTATTGCATCTCAAGAGGGCTGCAAATAAATTGTTCCCATTGATAAATCTTGTTCCAGAGGTGAGGTGAAAGGAGGAGAAACTCTAACTCTGTTAGCAGGGTGGATGAGTGAAAGGCTTTCCAATGACTGGGGCATTCGCAAAAGCTTTCTCTAGGTAAATTCTCTTATGCCCAGCAGTCCTTTCTCAGTCACCACATCCATAGGCTTCCTTTCCTCTCCCTGACCATCTTCTGTCACAGAGCTCCATCAATTCCCAAACAGCTGGCCAAAGGGTCAGTTTATCTAAGTAACTTTGAAGCTGTCGGAATGACGGATCCAGGGACACCGGATTTTTAAGGTCCAGCAAACAGAGTGAGAGTGTTGTGTCTTTGAGAGCTGCTGGAGAGCATCTGCCTGACCCATTTGCTGCACTTCAGACTCCCCATGTGCTCTGGGGTGTCACTGCCAACTACCCCAGGAACCAGCTGGGTGGTGACAGTGCAGCTATCAAGAGTGTATCTCCCCTGCCTTCAATGGCAGGAACAAGCTACATGGGAGAGAGCTGAAGTGAGCTGTTAATGTCATGGAGCAGGTCCATCCCAGGCAGCCGTGTGAGTTCTGCCACCGCCATGCTGACCCCAAAGTCAGGCAGCTCATGGATCTACCCTCTGCAGAAAGCAAACTCCTCAGTTTCCAAAGCTGCCCCTTGGTGGACGAGGTTTTGCAATACAGGAGGGTTTGTGTCATCCCAAACCATTTTTTTGTTGTAAGAAAAAGCAGCTCTGACCAACCAGTTGGCATTTTACTGACAGGTTTTCAAAGCTCCAGGCTCACAGCCTCTCCCTTGTTCCAACACCCACAGTGGGTGGGAGAGGGTTCACAGCCACCATGGAGGTGGGCGAGTGGTTTGAGGCTGGCTCTAGCCAAGCGTTGGCTGTGGCACAGCCCTGCTGCCAGGGCTAAGGAGAAGCCAAACCAGTGGGAACGTTCCCCAGCATCGTTTTCTGCCGTTCACCATGATTTTTATGTGTATGTTTGCTTTTTCACATGCAGATGGGCAGCATCAATGGCTCAGAGCTGTGGTTTGCAGCCCAGAGCCAAGCAAGTCGTCTTGTCCTGGCTCAGCCTTCAAGCGAGCTGGCTTGCCCGTGTCTACCTGGGGTGTTGCTACCTCTGCGAAGTGGGTAGTTTGTTCCACAAGCTTCCAGCAGGAGGTTGCTGGCTGTTTGCATCATAAAGTCGTGTTTGAAGTGTGGTTATGGGCAGAAAAGAGCCAGAGAGCAACTGTAAAATTGACATCTTAGGGGGGTTTTAGTATTCCTGCCTTGTCAATGGGTGTCCGTATCGGATTTGTTCCATTTGTGAGTCGCTGTGAGATTTCTCCCTCCCAAACTCAGAGTGGCAGCTGGGAGCTGCTTTTGCTCTTTGCTTTGCGTGGCGAAGGGGAAGGTTTGGAAGGCAAAGGGATATGCAGCCACCGCTGCTTTGAGTCACACAGGCTTTCAGGGCATGGACCTGGCTTAGACCAATGCATGCTCAACCGTACCTGGTCTCAATTTATGCGGATTTAGTGACCAGGAGGATATTGTCTGTATGTGGATGCCCTCTTCCAACAAGCATGGGATTGGGCAGCTTTTGGGAGGACACTGAGCTGGCAACAGGGATCTGCCCATCTTGTTTCCAGAGAGAAGTGGCTTTTCCCCCAGGAGGAATCCAGCCTGGTGACCATCCCAAAGCAGAGGCGGCTCAGACCAAGAGGGCTCTGCTGTGGGAGCTCTGGCTCGGAGCAATGGAGACTTGGACTCCGCTCCACCATCAATGGGTTTTATTGTCCTGCAGGGTTTTGCTCCAGCACTCAATTCAGCAGCTCCATTCATTTGGATGGGTACGTACATATATACCTTGGCACTTGGCTGCCAGGACAGGCCAAACGGTGTTACGCAGCCCTAGCCAAAAAGCACAGGGCGAGGTAGGGAGGTTGCACAAAAATCCCTGCCTTGCTCGGGTGAAGTTCCTAGAATCTGTGGGGAGGTACAGGGCGAGGGCTGGCACCGCTGCTGCGGCCCCAGCGCCTTGGACCAGGGCTTGAGAAACTTCTCAGCTTGACTTCGAACGGCTCCGTAAAAAATGCAGGGCAAACGTTGGAGGTAAACTGCTAAATCATGGCTCAAACCCCTTCCTCCGGAGTCAGATTCCACTGGCGGCCGCTTAACCCGGCACATCTGCAGAGGGGATGTGAACGCCTGAAATTCACTCTAAACGCTGACCAGGGACCTCCTTGGGTGCAGGAAGGGATGGGGGGGGACACAGAGCGCTAATCGCTGCCTGAAGTGTGTGTGAGTTATGGCTATGGGGCGCACAGGGCTGGTTTGTGTGCTGAGCTGGGTGTGGGCACTGCTCTTTCCTCACAAAGGTGAGACCTCCACGTTTTGAAGCTGGAAAAAGCCTCAGTCCCGCTCCTGAGATCCTTCCTTGGCTCATTCCCCATAGATTTGTACTTATACAGAGACAGTCCCTGAGTGAATGTTGGGTAGTGATGGGGCTCTGGGACTGAATTTGGTGTCTGCTTGAGAACAGCGAGGTTCAAACAAGCTGTTGTAAAGAAAGGAGTTGGGATTTGGTGATAACAGAGCAAAACCAGGGGTAAAGACAATAAAACCGGGGGAACTTTGCCCGTGGTGTGAGGTTGGATTTGTGTAGTGGTGCTGGGTGTTTGTAGGTGAGGGACATCCAACCAGCTTCACTTCCAGCTGGTACCCCATCCTTATTTTCTGTCTCTGTAGAAATGGGAATTTTTTGGCACCGTTTCCCATACTGCCTCACGCAATGAGATTCCCAAGGACCTGCCATCCAGTCTGTAGGCAGAAAAAAGGACCTACAGATACTGTAAGGAAGGAGCAGATGGGCAAAGCCTTCTCTGCAGGTTTCTGTGGCTGTGAAGAGAAAGGGGTTCGTTATTGTAGGGCTGCAGAAAATTGAATCCGTCCCATTTCCTACCCTGCCTCAAGTTCTGAAGTCACAAATTCATTTCTCTTTGGCGTGGGGCGAATTGTTGGCCTCCTGGGGCTCCCTCTGGACAGGCTGCTGATGGGGACAGGAACTGAGAGTGACAGGGCTGCATGTTGCATTTCAATCAAGAGGAGCGTGACCAGCAGGTCGAAGGAGGTGATCCTGCCCCTCTGCTCTGCTCTCGTGAGACCTCACTTGGAGCATTGTGTGCAGTTCTGGTGTCCTCAACATAAAAAGGACATGGAGCTGTTGGAACAAGTCCAGAGGAGGCCACGAGGATTATCAGGGGCTGGAGCACCTCCCGTATGAAGACAGGCTGAGAAAGTTGGGGCTGTTCAGCCTGGAGAAGAGAAGGCTGCGTGGAGACCTCATAGCAGCCTTCCAGTATCTGAAGGGGGCCTACAAGGATGCTGGGGAGGGACTCTTCATCAGGGACTGCAGTGACAGGACAAGGGGTAACGGGTTCAAACTTAAACAGGGGAAGTTTAGATTGGATATAAGGAAGAAATTCTTTACTGAGAGGGTGGTGAGGCACTGGAATGGGTTGCCCAGGGAGGTTGTGAATGCTCCATCCCTGGTGGTGTTCAAGGCCAGGCTGGATGAGGCCTTGGGTGCCATGGTTTAGTGTGGGGTGTCCCTGCCCATGGCAGGGGGTTGGAACTGGATGATCTCAAGGTCCTTTCCAACCCTAACTATTCTATGATTCTATGATTCTATGATGTGCTTTACAGAGCCCCACTGCCTTAAAATTAGGTAAGATTTATGGTTTCTTCTTTGAGACAGCAGCCAGGAAGGAAAAGTGTCTTGAGCCCAACTTAAAAGCCAAGGGAAATCTGAGTCTATCCAAATCCTGACCAATTTTGACATAATTATTATTTTTTAATTAAAAAACCAGAGGTGATCTGATGGTTCCCATCAGTTTGCCCCTGGCTTGTCCAGCACTGGGAGGGGATAGGCCAGAATACCAGGGAAGGACAATTCTCACAACGTCAGCTTTCCGGCTTGAGCATCAGGAGGAAGTGATGGAAACCTCCTGGGAAATCCTCTTCTCATAGGATTCCTGGCCCCACTTCCCTCTTAGCCCAAAGTTCTGTGGGAAAAATATATATATATGTGTTAAAAATTGTATATATATATATACACACACTTGGATGTTGCCTTTAGTGTGTTAATGGAACTGGCCAGATTTCAGGAGCTATCAGCAAACCCTCAGTTCATTCTGCCTTTTGCTCCAGTGATGCTTCAAGATAAATGTTGTAAATGTTTTAATGCAGTTTCTTACCTTTGTTTTCTGTAGATATTAATTCTAGGAGTTTCAATAGGAAAAAGAAAAAGCTTCCTTTCTTTCCTTCCTATCCTGCCTGTGCCTCAGGACTTTAATGGATAGGGATAAAGAGCGGGATACTGGAAGTAGATGCGTGAACAACAGTGGATGTTGTATGTTTCCTTTTGATAAGGGCACGTAGTGACAGGAAAGGGGGAATGGTTTTAAGCTGACAAAGAGGGGATTGAGATGAGATATTGGGAAGAAATTCCAACCCAAACCATTCCATAATTCTGTGACTGGGATCCTGGCCTCTCCCAAAGCCATTCCCTAAAGTTGGTGCCAGTGCTGACGTTTGGGTCCTTCGCAGGCATCCCAATGGCATCCTGAGCCCGTTTTAGTGTCTGACTAACTCCTGTTTGCTGTTTCCCCTCCTATGACTGCTGCTCACCTCCTCTTTTTGGGGGGACCTTTTCTCTGCCCTGGGGCTGCTTAGCAGGAGTTGGTGCTGTGGGGTTGGGAGATAAGGACTCTGGTTCAGGGGCTGGTTTGGAGTGATTTGTTCCCAAGGATGGCACTGAGGGGTTCCTGTGTGTCAGTCCCAGAGCTGCACTGCATCTGGCTGATGTGTCCAGGATGGACTCCCCATGGGAAGGCACAGTTTCCCCAGGGCCACCCTTCCAGGCCTGAGAGGCACCTTTGGTAGGTCCTTGACATCTCTTGTCACAACACTGATAAATTGGGATCACGGGAAGCGTGGGAAAGCTGGTGGGGTCAGGCTGAGCCTGCCTGGGCACTGCTGCTGCTGCCCTCAGCTCTGCTCCCGTGTTTGGTTTGAGTGGTGAAAGTCCATGTCAAGAACGAGAGGAATCCGGCTGCCTTGGCCACTGGGATCAAGGAGGGCTGGGAAGCTTTGGCATCCTCCCACGCTGCCCAGGACAGGAGCTTGCAGGAGCACTCAGTGCCGGTGTGGGATGATGGATGTTTTGGGGTGCTATCTTCAAAAGAGCCATTCTTCCCACTCCCTGACGGGCTGTAGGGCTGATTGCTTGGAATTGGAAGCACCCTCAATTGCATGCTACTGAAAAATACCTATATTTATAAGCCTCCAGTGTGTTCCTGCTGCAGAACTGTTTGTCCATCTCATCAGGGTCTTTAAAGTCTTAGGCAGGAGTCCCAAATGAATGGCAAAAAGCTGTGAAATCCAGGTGCAAAAGCATCTTATTTTGGGGCTATATGTTTTTAAATCAAAGTTCTTTCAATATCCGTATCTGCCTGTGGTTAATGGGTTACAGATGCAAATTGGCACTTCCAGCTCCTGACCTGAGGTGCCCTGGACAGGTCTCATGACTGAATTGAACAGGGCCAAGAAATATCGACAGGCTGGAAAAGCACCGGGAGCTCCAATCCAAGGAGGTTTTCCTTAAAGCTCCAGCTCCCAAAATCCCAGGAATACTATGGGTTTTTTTTTTTTTACCTTAAAGCTGGATTTTGGTGGAGGAAAGCCGCTTTCCTGAGTGAGAGTGATTGGTGCGAAAGCCGTTTGGCTTTTCATTTCTTTATTTCTTAACTTTAATGAGGGATTTAGTTATATTTTAAAGTGACTTTTTAATGAAGTTTGGGGTTACTTCTTGCTTTACAGAGCTTCCAGCACCAGCCTGAGCCCAGATCCTTGGGGCTGTTTGTGCATCTGCCTCCCTCGATGGGGCTTGAGGTGATGCTGAATGCGTTGCATCACCCAGAGCTGTGTCTCACTGTGAGGTACAAGGCAGAATTCCCTCCCCAAACCTGTGCAGTGAATCTCATGTCTTTTGAACGTGTTATCCCAGGCAGACAGGCACTGCCAGGCCAGGCTTTGTTGATGCAGAACCAGTTCATGAGCACCAAATCACACTGATGGCTACATGAGCTGATTCTCGTTATCCCCTCCAAGATTTGGCTGTTTCAAGTTCCTTTGGGAGTAATGGATTAAGGGCCAGGGCATGTTTGGTTTGGAGGGTGTAACTTTATGGATGTGTGTTAAAAAGGGATATGTAGAGATGTTAAAGTGAGCTCAAGCCCTCTAAAAAGCAGCAGGGGTCCTGTGCTCCTAAGTCAGAAGTCTTCTTCCTAAGATCTCATCTGAATCTTCCCTCTGTCAGTTTAAAGCCATTCCCCCTCATCCTATCCTGAAATGCCCTTGTAAATGTCCAGCTGGAGTACTTGGTGCCTGGGTGGTGATGGCAGAGATCCCCTCCCCATGCCGTAGTCTCCCTTTGTGGAGTATTCGGGCTGCCCCGTGCGGGTCTTTCCCTGCTCCTCTTGTAACTGTGGCTCACAAGGAAATCTTCAAAGGCTCAGCCCTATCAATTTTCCCCACCATATGTTCTCATTAAAGAATTTATTGTGTGCTTTATCTTGGGATTATTTGCCATCAATTAATAAAACATGTTGCAAGCTTCAAGTGAACATTCTCCTCTCCCTGCTCCCCTCTAACGAGGGGAAGGACGGAGAAATATGAAAAGGAATTACCATGACAGATGGTGTTTTTAACCTTTCTTTTGCCCAATCTGGGTACAAAAATATCTCGGAATATTGACATGGGTTTCTAATTAGGAGTTACATCACTTGAAGGCCTAATCCGAAGCTGAGTGATCCCAGCAAACAGACTGCCAGCCCGGAATGCATTCATGTGTTAAGGACTGTGGGTGCTGACACATGGGCATGCCCTGGAGCGGGGGAGCAGGGATGGGAGGCTATGGGTGATGGTGGGGTGGCTGCAGGAGCGGGTCTCCCCTCTCCTCCAGCACCAGGATGGGCATGGAAAACAGCAAAATCCATTCCTGGAAGCAAACAGTTGGTGGCTGCTGCAGCCAGCAGCTCCCAAACGCAGGTTGGATGGGGCTTGGAGCAACCTGCGCTAGTGGAAGGTGTCCCTGCCCGTAGCAGGGGGTTGGAACTGGGTGAGTTTTAAGGTCCCTTCAACCCAAAGCACTCTGTGATATGATACGTGGTGTTGTCGTCCTCGGCATTTGATGTCTGGTCTTGTAGGTAAAGGTGGGCTGTGACCAATGCCCCCAAAGCTAATGTGAGACCCTTGCTCTCCTTTCCCACTTGAGGAGAGCAGGAATGTGGGTTTTCTCTCCTGTCAGTTGGAATTTTGGGCTGATTCCCAGGGTCAGCAGGGTTGTTGGTGGGAAGATGGAGTGGGAGGAAAAGCAAATAGAGCATCTACCAGCTGCCCGTGCGGGTGCTGCAGGGCTGGTACACCGTGTACCCTGCGGAGCATTTGCTTTGTGTCTGTGCCTACCAGGGGAAAATAAATACAAGAATCATGCCTACAGAAAGGTTTCTTATATAAATAAATGTCTGGGGAGAGACCTGGCTGTGGGTAACCTGCTGGGAAAGTCCTGGTCAGATGGGAACTGTAGAGTTAAACACTCCAGTCTCACTTGGAATCTGCCTCGGCTTTGATTTATACCCCTGATTGGATGTTTGCCTGGCCTGATCAGAGAGCTTGGGCAGCAGCTCGTGTTGACACTGGGTGTTTAGCTCTGGGTAAAGTTTAAACAGGACTTATCATGGCTCTGACACCTCGCGGAGGCTTCCCTGGTTTAATAGCATGCTTCATGCCATCTCTTGCAGAGGTTTTTTCTGTGTTGATGTCCCAGATATTCCAACAGAAAAAGGTAAACTTACAAAATAAATTCATGGGATAGGTCATTCGAAGCCTCTTCTAATTTTAACATAAACCCATTGCCCTCAAATCGTGTGGCAATTTCTCTGCTTGCTTACACAGGTAGAATATGGAGCTGGGAGAAGTGATCTGAGGTCAATGAGGCCAATCCAGAAACCTTCAGACAGTGGGAACTGCTTTGTTTGTGTCTCTTGTGTTTGCCCCAGAAGCAGCATTGGGCTCTGCTGGGACTAAAGCAGCCTCATGCTGGAGGAAAGGCTAAGTTTTAGGGTCCCACATTGCAATGAGTGGGTCAAATGATGACTCTAATTTGTGCCCATCTTCTGTTTTTTGCCCCCAATTGTAACAGCTTCATCCTCTGTTTGCTTTTTATAGAAATCGCTCAAACCAACAGTTTCCAAAGTGGTCCCCCTGTGATTCTCCCATCCGTAGAAGGATGTGGGTACCTGTTCTGGGTGTAGCTTTGGGGGCAGCAGAAGGGGATGGGTGACGATATTAATCCCACTTACCCCAACTGCTCTCCATCTAATTTCAGACTTGAGGGTGAGCAGAGAGCTGCCCTGGAAGTGGAGTGTAACAGAGCCATTCCCAGCCCAGTGCGGGCTCTGGCTTTGGATAAGGCTTGTGCTAAATAACATTGAACTAATTGAATTTTATGCTGTGCTTTTTATGAGTAACAATTAAGAAAAAAATCAGTGGAACATAATTAGAGCACCTCCAAGCGCGGTGTTACTGGGCCAAGGACTGATGAGGTTACAGTGTGACAGCTTTTTATCTCAGATCTGATGGGGTGTTATTTGTTGTATTCAAAGTTTGCCAAGAGAGGCTTCACTGAAAATTAACCCGTGTTATCAGTGAGTAATATCCTGCTTTTATCATGGAGAATAAATAAATAACTTGGATTTTATGCTTTTGCTTAATGAGGTTGCACTGAGTGCAGAGCGAGGAAACAGTGATTATGGAGAGGTGAGACTGGAACAGAAAGTGCGCTGCTTTTCTTGCATAATGGCAGAGTTTGCACTACAGTTAATTGTATTATGCAATGGGAATAGGATGGAGTTTGGCTCTATCCGGCAGCAGGCTGGGTGGAAAACTGTTTGCAAACATCCCTGTGATTTCTCAGGAAAATTCCACAGCCTGACACAATTCCTGACACCATTTTCCTGCTATGACTGGTGGTGGTTGATGGGCTCAGAGTCACACAGCCAGAATTACCCATTTAGCCCAGCCCGGGAGCCTTTTCCACTTGATCTTGCTGCATCCCAAACCTGCTGCTCTGCACCATGGGTCTGATAAATCCAGACTCAAAAGTGATGTGGAGTATCAGCAGCACTGATGGGGAAAACCCTGAAATGAGAATCATAGAATACCTCAAATTGGAAAGGACCCCGAAGGATCATTGTGTCTGACTCCCACCCTGTGAGAGCTGAGGTCTGCCTGGTCATGGCATGTGGACCTGGCTTACTTAAGCATGCAATGGGCCAGAAATGCTAAGGAACTGGTGGTATTTCTTTAGGTGGATAGTTAAACCCTATGGAGTGTGTGATGCTGGTGGGAGCAGGGCTGGCACAGCGGTTGAAGCCAAGGGAAGGAGAGGGCTGGCGTTCGCACGGTGCTCAGGGGCATCCCATCCTATGGCATGTGCTGGTGGGGAGGGAGGAGATGCTCACTCGTGCTTCAAGCCCAGGTTTGGGAATCAGTTGGCCTGATAAGAAAGCTTTGTTATGGGCAGAGAGATGAATAGCCCGATTCTGGACTTCATTAGGTGAGAGCCTGAAACCGTCTCATGTGAACAAAAGGATTGTCTGCAACATTAATCCCTGGTCCCTGTTTAGCTTTGCTCAACCTCGGTCTGCCCAGGCTGGGGTTGTGTCAGCAGGCATGACACCGCAGCCACAAAGAAACCAGCCACGGATGAGGAATTAACCATGCTTTTCACTCATTGTGCTCACAATGGCAGAGCCAAGCCATGCCGGATGGGTTTGAACTCCTGAGCTGGCACAGGGGAGCCTCGATGCTTCCTGGGCACACTGGGGTCAGAGTGGTCCACAGGAGGGGTATGGGATGGCCAGAGCTCCATGCATAGGGAGCTCTGCAGAACCTGGGCATGGCTCTGGCTGCCTTTTTTCCCTTCCAAAAAGGACCTTTTTCCTTCCCCTCCAATATAATTACACCAAAGAGCTTTAAAAAGGCAAACAAACCACTTGCCCTTCGTGCCAGTGGATGTTAATAATACCCAGAATACTATTATTCTCTGGGCTATCATCATCTATAATACCTCCAGAAATCGCTTGGGTAGTTTTAATTATGTTTGTGCCTTTTCTTTCAGCCCTTGTTATCTCTCAGGTTCCTCTGGGTTGGGGGAAGGGTCACGGCACCAAAGTCGCTTCTCTAAAGCGCCTTTGTTTTCCCTGCACAGGTATTAAGTTGATGGCACAACAATCCCCGAGTACATTAGATTCGCTTTCCTGCCCTCCCCTGCCTGAATGCAGACCTTGTGCATCCCTGTGCCCGGAGCAGCCAAAGGAGCAGGCCCACAGGAATGCAGGTGAACAGAGCCAAATTGTTCCAGCTGCGAGAAGAAGGGAAAAGAGAGGGAGAAGGAGAGAAAGGAAAAGTGAAGGAGAGACAGAAGAGCTGGGAGGGGGGGGAAAGATTAATCCTTGTCTGTGCATGGTGGAATTTCTTGGGAGATGTTTGCAGCGTGGTGTGGTTGAACCAAATAATGCTTAGAAAAATCATAGTCCTGCCTTCCATAAGGGGAGCTTTTTGTCAGTGGCCTCCATGAGAAGGTGACGTTGGAGAGAACAATTGCTGGGCTGTTGTACCGCGCCTGCCGCTATGAATGAAGCTTTAGAAAAGGTCTCCTTGGCCTCCTGCTAACACCCATCATCTTCTCCAGTCCCTGCGTGTGCCCGCTCGCTGCTGCTGCCTCCCAAAACGGGCTGACAGCTTATAAACAAAGCGGTATAAAGGATGAGATGGGAGCGTGCTCCAGCCTCATTCCCTGGCTGGCAGCGGCAGGCAGCTCGCTGCTCATCCCCGCTGCAGCACTGGGGATGCTCGGGGCTCACTGCTCTCTAGGAAGCTCTGGCATTGCAGAGAGCAAAGGATGGAGGCAGGGGAAGAAGCTGGTTCTGGATGGGGACACTGGGGCAACTTGTCCTTTGAGCTGAGCCACGTGGCCCCTGTGAGCAGCATGAGTGCTTCCTT
Source organism: Psittacula echo (assembly GCF_963264785.1). NCBI lineage: Eukaryota > Metazoa > Chordata > Aves > Psittaciformes > Psittacidae > Psittacula > Psittacula echo. The sequence goes on along the minus strand of NC_137750.1, from coordinate 5,587,070 downwards.
TGGAATGGCTTTGCACAGACCCTTGGATGTGTAGGTATGTGTATAGGAACTAGATGAGTTTCCTTCCAACCCAAACCAGTCTGTGATGATTCTTTAATAGATTAAAGGATATATTGGCAATGTGTGTGTACTTGAATCTATGATGCTTGACAGCATTGCATCATGTCACATGGAGGAGGAAAGGAGATGTCCTCTAGGTTAGGTTTCTCAATCCACACAGTCGTTTGGCTGGTGCCTACCAATAAGGGTGTTTGGTTTTGGTGTTTTAGTCTTGTTCCATTCCTGATGTCTTTAGAACGTCTTCAGCCAGCTTGGTCCTCTGCTGGCACGTGTCAGGTTAACTCCACTGAAGTCAAAAGCTCCCAGCACAACAATCTGCTGGGAGTTATGAATAAATGCAAATAGTGTTTGATTTACTCCTCAGGTCTGGCCAGGAAATCTTCAAGTAGCAGCACTTTCCCTTTGAAGCAGGTAAGTGCTTTTTTAAAGCATACCCGGGAATGTCTGTGCTCCTCTGTTTATTGCTATAAATCTTTTGGGGCCTGAGCTTTTAAATAATGATTCACGTGGTAACTTCTTGCTTGTGAAATTCCTAAATGCGAGGAGCTGATGGACCAAGTGGCTGTGATGTGTGGTGGGACACCTCGTCCAACCTGGAAAGGGGGAGAGTGACCATGGGTATGTGGGGAGAAGAAGAGAATGGGGCTGGAGGAAATCCGGTCAGGCAGGAGATGATGGTCGAGTCTCTGGTCCAGGCTGGTGGGATGGTGATGCCGGTGCTGGCGCATGGGAGGTGGGGATGTTGGTTGATGGAGATTGATTTAATCTGGAGGATCTGTTGGGGTGAATGGGAACGTAAGGAAACTTTCTGAGAAGAGATGGTGACTGGATCAAATCAGGTGAGCTTTTTTGGCTGCAATATTTTGGATTTAAATTCTATAATTTCAAAAAATACGTTGTTTTAGTTTTAATATTCATTTTTTCAACATATTTCCACAAAAAGCAGAAACTTTTTCAGGGGAGGGGGAGGAAATAGAATCTAACCTCCCCTTTTGTGTCTCGGGCCAGTTCTGACCAGCCATGCCAACAATATAATCATCAGAAAGAGGGTTTTTCTCTCCCCCTCCTTAGCAAACAGCAGGCCAAGTATCACTGCAAAAACCCATCACCAATAAAAGCAAATATCGCTGCCTTTTGCCATCCGTGGCGGGTGTATTTTTCCTTTGGAAGTTGGCCACCCCAAGCACACACAGGGCTCTGTGTGAGCCTCCCTCGCCCTCCAAGAAAGAGCGAGGAGAGAGAAAAACTCCCTGTGACTTGGATGGGTTCCGCCGGGGGGGGGGGGGGGGGGGGGAGGCGGGAAGGGGGGAGCGAGCGCGAGGCAGCGGGATTGAACCGAGTTCCTTCTTCTATTTTATTTAGATTAGGTTCTGCTCAGCGGGGTGATTTCTTAATTAGAGCAGCCCAGTCGGGCAGGCCCGGCGCTGCAGACCCCTGCTCTGCCGGCTTAAGTTTCACGAGGGAAGTTGTCGTGCCTTATTTCCTGAGCTCTGAGATTCGAGTGGCGCGCGGTGATTTCAATGGAAGGAAAAGACATGTAATTTAATCATCTTTATTAGATTTTGGGCGAAGGAGGGGGCAAAGCAGGAGGAACCGTGTCCTCTGCTCGTCTCTTGACTTTCTCTTCTGCTTCTAGTGGCCAGAGGTGAGATTTCATGGGAGAAGAAGCAGGAAAGCGATGATCCTACCAGACCATGTAGTGATGGACTTTTTGTCCTGAGGTTGTGAGGTTTTCCTGTGCGGTAGCTGTTATCTCAGTCTTGAGCAGATCCATGACCCTGCACCGATCCATCATGGGCTTATTAATGACAAGTTGGGATTAAACCTCTTGGTTTTTAATCCACTTGATTGCGTGAAGGGAATCCCCTCACTCGAAAGGGTGTTGCTGGAGGGGCGTGAGAGGCTGGTGGAGCCAGTTCAAGCAGAGAAAACAGGGAAGCAAAATGTGGAATATTGCAAGTTTCAGGTGTTTCCTGGGTATCTGAGGAGGTCAGGCAGGGAGCAGGGAATGTGGCATCCCCACTGGGACATGGCTCTGCTTATCTCCTAGAGAGCAGGTGAGAGCTTTCCCAGCCCTTCTGTGCCAAGGGAGGAACAGTTATAAGAGTAAAAATTGGGGAATTCTGTTGAAACGAGAGCTGGCGAGGAAAAAAGGGCTTCATTTCACAGTAGTGGTTCAAAAGGTTGATCCATCCTATTACTCTTATGGTGTAGAGCAGAGATGATGGAGCCCGGGGATGACAGTCTGTGTGCCGAGGAGTTCTGTGTGTCAGAACCCTGGGTGATGGGGAAGGAGGAAGTCTGCCCATGAGTCTGTTTGTGCTGACTCTACCCACTCACACACACCATATGCCCAATCTTTACTTAATGTAAATCAGTGCTAATCCACTGATGCCAAGGAAGCCAGGCTACTTTGGCCATCATGAGCCTATCCTTCTGTATCATACCCACACAGTGGTGACTTTGTAGCTTGTAAGATACTAGGGAACACTCAGAGGGGAGCAAGGAGGTCTAATTCCTATTTAATTCAAATGAAATCACATTCTGGGTTTTTTTTAACAAATCTGTTTTATGGCTGGGACAATAGTGAAAGAAGCAAGTATTTGCTACCTGGAGTCAGCCAATTCTGTCCCTCTCACCACATGGGTTTGAGTTATTATTTCTCTAGCTGGCCCTGTGAAATGTTCCTGTGGAGGATGGGAGAGGTTTATAACTCAGTAATAGGCTTCTCGCCTCAAAGCGGTTCCAGTCACTCTCAGTTGGGTTTGAATGGGATGGTTTCGATTAGGGGCGAGAGCTGGGTGTCATTAACGTGCAGCCCCTTTGCAGTGGGCAGCAAATGGGGCGATGCTGAGCCATGGAGGAGCTGGAGCACACGTGGCTGCTTGCACCCTCTTGGTACCGGCGATGGTCAGGGAGAAAAACCATCTCCTGCATTATCTGTATTAGCAATAACTTCAAAAAATGCCTTTTTGTTTCATATGTGGGTCACTTTGTAGTTGAAGAAGCAGCTGCATCACTGCGGCTGTATCAGGATGATGTTTAAAGTGGGTGGCATGGTTTGGGATATGTTTAGCGGGTTACATGGTCCTAATCATGGTGTTTAGCAGCTATTTACCCGTGTTTGCTGTATCTCCCTGCGTGCAGCTGCTCCGTGGGCAGCAGTGCTCCTGTGGAGGTGGTTCCATCATTTATCCTGCTGGTGACAAGAGGGAAAATTTAGCCAGAGGGTTTCCTCTTTGGGGACAGGGATGTGAGTCACTAAACCACTGCAGTGTCACATGTGGCAGAGCAGGACCGCAGCTCCAGGGAGCAGAGAATTGGAAGCAGTGGAAGATGAGGGAGGTTGTGATGTAGTGCAATAGGAGACAGATTTGGGGGAGTATTGTCAGGGCTCTGGGGAAGACCTTGTGTAAATGCTGAGTGGGATGTGCTTGGATACATCCCAGGACACATCCACAGTCCTTCCCGTCCTTCCCCACTGATGGGAGCCAGCACAAAGCTGCCCTGTGGAGCAGGGATGCTTTAATACAAGGTGTTGCTTGAAAAGGCCTTAATACTCCATCCCCAGGCAGATGGGCTGTGAAAGCAGCTGCAGGTGCCAGGGAAAACTGCTGCTGGTACATCCTACCTGTGTGCTTGCATCACGGAGGGACCAAAAAAGCCCCGCTACCACTGGCAAAGGCAGTTGCTTCAGTTGTAAGCTGTATCCTGGGAGGAAGCTGCAGCAGTTTGGAGCTTGGATTCTGGCAAGCAGCATGCCTTGTGCAAGAGGGAGAAAGAAATGTCAAAATTAAAACCAGAAAGCCCCTTTTCCCTCCGTCTCTTGATGTCTCCATTCAAGGTGCACATAATTATAACTGTTATTTTTGAGGGCAGCCCCCTCCGCCTCCCAGGGTCTATGTTATCTCTAGAACCACCCTCTGACTTTTGATTGCTAAAATGACACTGGAGAGAAACCCTATATGCTGGGAGTGAGGCAACTTCAACCCCTCCTCCTCCTCCCTGAGACCATCCGAGCTGCAGGGGTAGGAAAGGAAGAGGAGAGAGTGATGAAGGTCACCTTCCGCTGCCCCGGGAAGGTAACGAACCCCACGCAAAGGCCCAGGTCGAGCTCTCCAGAGTCATTATCGCAACAGGCTGCAAAAGGTTAGGGAGGAAAGAGCTTTTCGGAAGTCTTTGCCCCCTAATTGATTACGAAGAGCGGAAGGAAGGATGTATCCAAGACAGAAAAAGCCCCCGCGCTGTCTGTAACCCCCCTCGTCCCCTTCCCGTAACACGCGCGGCTGGGAGGCAGCAGGTTGGAGCTTTAACCATAACGGAGCAGAAGGGAAATCAGCTTCAACAGGAGCAGGGTCTCCTTTCAGTCTAATGGCAGATGTGGAAACTGTTTTCCAGCATCCTTAGGAAGGATGAAAAGCGCTGAAGGCTGGGCCCAGTCCTAGATGAAATGCACTGCCATGGCACAGGGATTGAGCCCAAACCAGCCCTAGTCATGAATGGTACCTATCAATAGGCACCTATAAAAGGTGTTATTAACAGAGCTCTTCTGCAAGTTCTCCTTTCATACAGTGCCTCAGCCCTTGTGTTTCTGTAGCCTTGAGATCAAGCTATGGACATGGACTCAAGATGTTTCCCATGGAAAAATCAAAGTACCAACTGGTCCCCAGGGGCGGGCTGCAGTGCACAGATGGGACAGAGCCTGGAGAAGAGTTTTCTCCTTATTAAGCCATAGAGAAGCTGCCCAGCTCTGGACACCAGAGGGGACTGCTTGAGAAGGAAGTCCTTGCCATGATGGGGACTTTCTGGTCCAAGGTGAGATGGGGCCAGGGATGCCTTGAAATGAAAGGCAGCTGCAGAATTTGCCTCCTCCTAAGACTGGAGGAAACCAGACCACTTTAAGATGATACACCACAAGAATTAATCCACTCAGGTGACACCAATGGATTGTGTAAGTGTGTTGAATATCTCCTTGAGCAATGCTGTGTCCCTGTCTACAGCAGGCAGCCTGATTTCATGTTTCCTAATCAAGTCTTTGAGAAGCAAACAGAGAATTCATGGCCTCCGCTAACCGCTACCTCCCCTTAAGCTTTCAGTCTAGTACAAGAGATGAGCCACTCTTCTAGGGAGTGACTTCTTTGTCAGTGCTAATGAGGGAATCCTGGTGCAACCTCAGGACAGTAATTATCATCATTGTTATATTGGTAAGGAAGGAAAAGGAATTTTAGAGGTGACTGGATTTGACCAAATCACCTGGATAAAACTGGGAACACTCCCTGACCGATCAGGAACAGAGTGAGACTGGAAACCAGTTGCCTTGCTGCCTTGCTCTAACCACTAGACGACCCACCCTGTATGAGCAAACGGAATAAAATCTGAAAGAAAACACCAATCTGACTTGAAAAATGTGTTCCGCATAGAACCCGAATGTTCAGCGGAGCAAAAAGGATGCAGTCCAACGTTTTACTTCCAGGCAAACATTTCAAAATGGACTTATAATGTACCCTTTCATTTAGATTTTATATGAAGGTTTTACTTGAACTTGTAATGAAGATGGAAAAATCCGTGGTTGCCATGGCTACTGGCACTTTGCCTAATACACTCAAATCTTTTTCCCCTAATAAAATAGATTTCAGACCCCCCCCTATAAAAAGGGCAGGGTTAAAGACCCCATAAACAACTGTAGGATGAGGAATATTATTCCATGTAAAGCAGGTTCTGAGCATCATGGCGAGGTAATTGCGTTCACTTTTCTCCTCACCAATTAGGTCCCCAAATCCCAGGGTCCTGCTCTAGGTGGTTCTCCTGCTAATAACTAGGAAGAGGCCAGGAGTGAGAAAATGGTGAGCAAAGTGCCTGGTCCTCTTTCTTGGATGTTCTCCTGTTGGCTGGAGATGCATCTACTTGGTTATTTTGGATGCTCTTGCAGTCTGCAGCTCCATCCCAGCTGTGAGGGGACCCTCTTGGGTGGGCTGCTCAGCATTCATACCAGCAAAATTTGAGATAGCTCAGAGTCCCTGGTACTGTGCAGCCGTTGCTGCTGGTGAGGTGATGTATATTTGACCTAAATCAAGGACTGAAGATCTTGTTTGATTAGCATGTGTGTCATTATGGTTTGGGAGTTGAGCCAGTCCGAGCCTTGATGCTCGCCTTGAGTACTGCAGGCAGAAAGCAGCTGAGAAGGGGTGGAAGAAGCAGCTTGTAGCCATCTCATCCAGACTATTTGCAGGAGCTAGGAGATTGGATTCATCAGTAGTCTTCCTCAGCATTATCTGCTTCCTCCTCATGTCCCTGCAGGGATATGTTCTTTGTTCGCGGGAGCAGACAAGGCTCTGTCTGTTCCCTTGTCCTTTGCAGGGTGGTTGTCCTGTTTGAATCCAGGTGAGACTGGGCCTTTTGTCCTTGGAATTGCCCCTGGACACCTCAATAGGAGCTGACTGGGGCCATGCAGGAGGGAGGTTGGGCTTTAAGGTCTTCTCAGAGGACATTGAACACGCTGAAGTTTCGGGGATGGATGTGCCTACAGAAATCAGGAGGGCTGATTGTGACATTCGTGTGGGTAGGAGACAGTGCAGACCACGGAGATGCATGAGAAAACCCCATGGAGTTGCCTTGGCCTTGTCCCAGTGGGATGGAGGGAACTGCTGATGCTCTTGTTCTCTTCCAGCTTTCGGGGGATCCTTTTAATGCAACGGCTCTTTGGCTTTTCAAAGCGGTGGCTGCCGGCCAGCCCCATGCATTTGAAACATGTGGTTCTGATTTGAGAATGTCCAGATCTCAACATCTTTAATCTTCTCACACCTAGGGTTTGGTTTTGTTTTGTTTTGTTTTTGTGAAGGGCTGAACCACGTGCAGGGGATAATGGTTAAAAAGCAAGAGAGGCTGTTTAAAAAGAGGAAGAAAAAGAAAGAGAAATGGGAAAAGAAATCATAGACCCTCCAGCTGGCACTCTTCAAAGTGAGATGCAGCGTGGAGATTTGTGGATGCCAACAAATAAGGCTTTTGTTTGTCTCCCCACCATAATCACTGCTGAAAGTCCCTGAAGTTAGTGCTGAAAAAGGTCCTGATAGATCGCTCCCAGATGAAAAATGCAGAGTATATTTAGGGCTGTTATCCCAGGCATTTAAATCCAATCCAGTTCTGGTATAAACCATGAAGAATCGGGTCCCTGGGCTGCCGATGGCACAGCAGGGCAGGAAAGCTTTCCTTCTTGACCTGGGATTTGGGAAGGTCGCTTGAGCTTCCCTGCCTGTGCCAGGGAGGCGGAAAGGAGAGGAGGTCAGGTCAGCCTGGGGAAAGCTCTCCTGGGGAGGGCACAGGAAGGACTCGGACATGAATCACCGGGAGGACTTCAAAGGAGGTTCCTTCCCTCGCAGCGCAGGAGGAGCAGCTCAGGATGAGCCCTGCTCCATGCCGAGAGCATCCCCAGGACGTTTTGCGTTTAGTGGCATGAGATGGAAATCAAACCTGACAGGTTTAAAATATGCAAAGGGGAAAGACGTCTTTATAGCAACCTACAATTGACGTGCGGTTCGGAGGGGCCGTACGTACAAACGTCTGCCCGAGGACACTTGCTGCAGGAAGATGGTTTTCTCAGGCATGTGCTTATTTAAGATCTAACCAAGTGATTAAGCTTTTAGCTCTGCAGAAACACTCATCGTTTGCCAAAGTGCTCCAGGAGTGCTACTGCTGGCTTTGGGCAGACTGGTGTTAGCAAATGCAGCATGGGTTGACCAGGTGACTTTGCAGGCTCCCTCCTGCTGCCTTTCCGTGCTTGGTTTCATGCTGTAGCCTCTGGTGCAAAGGTCTGGGCTGAGCAGTTTAATTCAAAGTGTGTTTGAGGGATGGTGTCAACAGCCACCTTGCGTTCACTGCCCCACCGTCCAGAATCATCTGTGATGGACATGGTGCTGCCTGGATGGTTGGTGGAGAGATCATAGAATGGTTTGGTTTGAAGGAATCCTAAAGCTCATCCAGTCTCAACGCCCTGCCACAGGCAGGGACACCTTCCACTAGAGCAGCTTGCTCCAAGCCCCTGTGTCCAACCTGGCCTTGAACACTGCCAGGGATGGGGCAGCCACAGCTTCTCTGGGCACCCTGTGCCAGCGCCTCAGCACCTGCCTAGTAAAGAACTTCTGCCTAAGAGCTGATCTAAATACACCCTCTGGCAGATGCTAAGAGAGGAGGGGCACAAGGTGCTGTTGTACCTTTGATGGGGCAGCCCATGGGAACACAGCAGCCAACATCTTCCTGTACCTCTCTTGGGGATGGTGTCCCCACAAATATAAGAGTGGAAGGAGAGAGCCGTGTCCCTATCCCCACCAGGATACACTTGTGGGTTGGGGCTGCTGCCTCATTCTTCTTCCCATGTCGCTTTCCTCAGAGCAGAAGGGCTTTTAAATGTCTCCCTGTGCACTAAGAGTTAAGGGGACTGTGCAGCTCTGAAGATAAGAAACAGATGATAAGGTTAGAGGAGGGATCACGTTTCCATTATGCAGCCTGTAAATGCAGACTAATTAGAATGCAGCCTCATTTCCAAGAAAATGCAAAGAAAAAAGGCAAAAAAGCAAAAAACCTTCCCCTTTCCTCCCACAAATGAAACCGAGTGATACCAAAGGCCTGCGAATATGGGATAACCTGGATTTGCTGCTCAGATGTGCTTAGAGCAGGAAAAGATGCATCAACCAAGGTGTGCACATGTCAGGTGGCTCCTTGGTGCTTTCCTGGGAGTGTTGGATGTGGCTGAATTGGTGCTGAGCTCTCCTGGCCTTATCCTGGGAAAACCATCTCGATAGTTATCCTGTTCCCATGGGACTGGTGGCAACTGATCCTGCCTAAATCAGACCTGATCCTTCGTTGTGTTGGTCTGATGCTCAGCTACAGAGGGACAGGAATTAATGAAACCTGGTGGGGTTTGGTATGGTTTTGAGATTCTAGAGCACCAAATGAAGGAGTCTTCAATGGAGTTATTGCCATCTGAAAAGCTGGTTTATGGCTATTTCCAATGACAGAGGTACCTGCTGGGCTCCCACCCTGCCAAGGCACAAGGGAAGCAGCCCCTAAATGTTTTGCTGACCTGGTGCCTAGGTGCTTTATGGCATAAAGGGTCTAAATGCTGGCTATTTATGGGACTTTAACGCCACCTATCCCTAACCATTCCCCAGGAAAGGAGGGTAGGTCCTTATCCAGCGGCTTGGCGACACACTGCAGTTCCCCTCTATGGGTCAGCTGGCTGTGGATGCATGACCAACATTGGGTTGCATTATCTTCCTTTTGTTTTCCTTGTCTTTTAAGCTTTGTTTTTCTCTCCTCTGTAGTTCATTAGCATCTTCCCTTTCCTTGCTTGCTTTTCCCCCCTCTTGCTTTCTTCTGGAACCTAGAAGTATTTCACTGGGGCTTGCCAAATGATTCCTATCTCAGTGAAAAAGAACTTGCTATTTCCTGAAAACCTACCACTGTTTTCTCTCTCTCTCCCCTTCTCTCTCTAATACATTCTGAGTATTGAAACGAATCCAGGTAACTTGATAAGAAGTTAATGAAAACAAATGAATTCTGTGTTGCAAAGGTGCATTGAGGAGAAGGGCAGCAGTGTCTGGAAGGGAGGGAATTGTCTCTGCTGAAAAGAGATTTCAAGGGACATCTGCCTGTAAAATCCCCCCTGTGCCAAAGTTTGCAGGGGAGAAATGGCAGAAGAAGAGGCTCTGTAGTTTTCCACTTGTGTGGGGTGGGTTTGGGGTAATTTTAGACATTGTTTGTGAGAAAGCCCTGGTTTGATTAATACAGTTTGGTGTGTTTTCCTTTGCAGCCACCTGCCCATCCCTCCCACAGCCTGACCCACCCCATAACACCCCAAGGGGAACCACGGCCATTGCTACTCATGCCAATAGAAATCCCAATTTAGCCTTCGGCTACGGGCAGTTGAAGAGCCAAGTCCCCAGGGCCCCTGGGGATGCGGCATCCAGCTCCGAGGCCAAAGCGTTTCCAGTGTGATGGAGATGTCACTGTTTCAAGGGAGGTTTTAGCAAGCTTTTAGAGTTTGTTTTCCATGGAGCCCCAGCACTGGGCCACACAAAACAAGAAGTCATCGTTTAATAAGCTGATTCTTTTATTAGGCTGATTTTCAAGTGCATTTTACCTTTGAGCACAAGTGGAAGTTTAGCTTTTAAGAAGTTTATTTCTCTATCGTGTGTTCGTTTCCAAAGGCTTCGCTGTACTTCAGGGTAGATTTCTGTTTGCTTTGGGACATGGAGAAATGAGCCTTTGAACCGAGCAGTGTGGGATCAGGTACTCTGTTAGATGGGTTTCTGTGTTGCATAACTCCCAAATATCATCCAGCAGTTAAGAAAACGGATGATCTTTAGTTTTTGCTTCACCCCTTCCCCCTCTTCAGCCTTCCCCATCTTCTGTGTGATTTTTTATGGTCCGTGATTGGAAGCAAAAGGTCTGGGAGAGAGAGGAAATCAAACCCGTCAATAAATGCTAAAAATATTTAGTGTGGCAGCCTCTCTGTTTTCTTTTTTGTGAAACACTGATTAATATTCAGTGGTTGAAGGTTAATACCCCATTCATTTTATTCCCTTTACATCCTCTGCGCAGCAGTTGCTGCTCCAATTTCGACTTCTAATTCATGCAAATCTGGTTCCAATCAGGATATTAGTAACTCACTGCATAAGCAGGAGGGGAGTGAAACTAAAAAAGAGAGAAGAAACCACACGATTGTTAAACTTATCTTTCAGTACCAGCCTATACACACACAGCCACCCCAAATCCACAAGGCTGCTGTAATGAGAGGGTGTTTACTGCACGTTCCTCTCCTTTAAAATACAGAGAGAACATCCACGTAGAAGTGTTTTGGCAGGCTTAACCAGAAGTTATTGTTTGGATACAGCAGCAAAAGTCTCTGGCCTGGGTTGCAAAGGAGATGGATGATAATAATAGATCGTGCTGAGCTTAAAATCTAAGGTTCAGTGCAGAGAGGAGTGGTCCATGCTCAGGTGAGGTTACCAAGCCCAGCTTGGTGCACAAAACGTTTAGGTGCATGAATAATGAAGAAAAAAATAGATTTGTTTCCTCTTCCCCTCCTGTTTTATTTTAAGTGTGAGTGCAAAGCACTTTCCATCAGGGAAGTGGCTTTTTCCGGCCCTCTGGGGCTGCCTGTGGGTGCGTTTTGCCTGGCTTTTCCATGCTCTTTGGAGGGTGATGGAGTTCTGCATCCCCGTGGTATCGTGACGTTGGAAGAATGGGCTCTGCTGAGGGCTGAAGCAGCTGCATGGGGGACCTCAGGTCCTGTGAGGTGAATCTCAGCTTTGCCTTAGTGATGGACATCGCAGGTCAGATCCTGCAGCAGCTTCATCACCATCATCTCCCCATGGTGAGAGGGTCCTGGCAGGGACCTGGAGAGGATCTCGCTCCCGAGGCTGATGTAGACTTTTCTGAACCCTGGTCAGAGCAGGCGGGCCGCAGCAAAGGGCCCTTCATCTAAGGAGCATTCACAAATTACATCCATAGAGTAAACTGCCTGAATCTCAGTGTATTTATCTTGGATAACACTTGGGGTTCAGCCTTCCCCACCAGGAATCCTGGGCAAGGCTGGGAGCCAGGGTGGGTGCATCAAAACCTGCTGCCTGTGCCTCTGGGGGTGAGGATCAGGGTCGCTCAGATCCTGCATGCCCAGGGGTGGGAATAGCTTAGCTACTGAGTGACCTTACCCAAACTCGGTACTGTGAGAGCTGCAGCACGTGGCTGTGCATCCCTGTCCCAGGATCCAGGTGCTCTGGTCCCTGTGGCTGTGGCTCTGCATGCTGAAGGGGGAACCCTAAGCATGCCACTATCCCCTTGGTAGGGATGGAGAGGTGTCCTCGAGCACCTCTCCAAAGTGAGAGTGGAGAGAGGAGCGTGGTTGTGGTTTGGTTTAAATGGGATAAAAGGAAGAAATGTTTTATGAGGAGGGTGGTGGACCAGTGGCGCAGGATGCTTGGAGAAGTTGTGGATGTGCCATCATTGGAAGTGTTCGAGGCCAGGTTGGACGGGGCTTGGAGCAACCTGCTCTAGTGGAAGGTGTCCCTGCCTGGAGTGTGTTGGACAAGATGATCTCTGATGGTTCCTTCCAGCACAGTCCTATGATCTATGGCAGGCCTTAGCCAGCGAGCAGGAGGAGGTGGCAGCCCGAAGTCTGGTCTTCACCGATGCATTGTTGGAGGGGGTCCCTCAGATCCGCCAGGAGCCGCTGAGCTCCCTTCCTCCTAGATGCTCCTACAGCATCTTCCTCAAAGGCAGAAGCATTTTCTCCCTCCATGGATCACCAATGACTTCAACTTCTCAAAACAAGCAAAGGCTCCAGCACAGCCCTGCACGCGATGTCTAGCCAAAATGCAAAACTTTACCACAGTGCACAAGTGGGCTGTGTTTTTCCGACCCGGGAACAACGTTGGGGCCCTTTCATCACCTTTCTTCTGCACTTCTTTTAGAAATGATTTAAATTGGAGGCAATAGTATTGAACCTCTGACACTCAGACGAGACTCCCTGAATCGCACACTTAAGCTGCATCTATTTTCTATAGCCACTTTGCTTGCAGCTCTTGTGGTTTGTTCTATTTTTTTCTTCTAAGTATTTGTTCTTTCCACTCTGTTTGCTATTTGTGCCATCTCCTTGAGATTTCATTCTTTGCCTCAATACATGAGAGAGAGCTGGTGGCTTCTGGGGCTTCATTTCCCAGTCCTACTGCAGATGCACTCCAAAATGCAAGGCTTGCTTCCAGCCCTTCTTGAGCCAGCAGCATTAAAACCCTTGTGCTGAACCCTCATTCCCCATGTCTACCACTGAGGAAGAAGGCACAGCAGAGGAAAGGCAAATTCCAGATTGCTCAGCAGAAAGGAAAAACCAGCTTGGAAGCCCCTCTGGAAAGGGGCCGAGCAGTAATCTCATGCCGTGTGGGTGAGAATGGCAGCATCTCCTTCGGATTTAGATGGAGCAAGAGCTCTTCGCGCCCACTCAGCATCCAGCCTGCTACATTTACAGCCCTGATGTTGAACCAGCTGAATGAAAATACTTGTGGGCAGCAAAAATAGCCAGTGCTGAAAACCTGTGTCTGCTGAGGGTGGAAACTGCTGGGAGTTCCTCCGTGGCTGCAGCCCATCATTAGAACCTGTGTCATAAATAAGATGCGGTTGTGCCGCGGCCAGGCTCCCCCCGTTCAATGGCACTGAGCCTGAGCATCACAGCCCCAGCCCCGGTGTCCTCACAGCCCCTCGGCCACACCACCGCAGCCTGGTGCCTGTGAGGAGGGAGGTGAGTGGCTCAGTGAGAAACAGGCCTTTTATGGGGGGGGGGGGTAAAAGATGCACCGTGTGTTTTTTCATTGCATTGGCATGATAGTGTGATGGAGGAATCTGACCCCAAACACTGATGTAATTTCTACTGCCTCCCTGGGAGCACGGCCCTTAGTCTTGTGATGCTGAAATGGGAGTGGGATTATGTGGAGATGCTGCTGTTACTGCATCTAAGGAGCATTCACAAAGCAGAGTTTAGCCTTAGGAGGTGCAGGATGTCGTGGCCATGCTGGGAGCTGCCTTGGTCACAGCCCTGGCATTTGCTTCTCCATGCAGCACAGCAGGAGCATGGTCCATCAGCTGTTGGTACCTCTGTACTGCCTCACTCATTTATGTTTTGGTGCTTCCAGGGCTGGCTCTCAAAGCCCATGTGGAAATGCTTGAGCAGCCATTCTAACCTTTGGGCTGCAATAATTAGCCTCACATGGCATCTGATCTGCAACATGTGGCCCAGGCCATTACTTTGCTTTAGCTGCTTGTTAGGCCCTAATCTCTGTTTGATTTCAAGGTGAAACCGATTTGAGTTTCCTGAGGTTTCTCAAACGAGCTGCAGGGGTGCTGCCCCCTTCAATCCCGCTTGTCTCCCGCAGCCCAGCCTGTGTCTGGAAGGAGGAAGGAGTCAGATCCCCTGCTGAACCCGCTCCTCTGGGTACCATCACCGTGATGCTGTGAGCAAGGAAGGACACATTTGATTATATCCAGTCCTCACTCATCTGAAGTATCCATGGGCTCATTTCAGAGCAGGTGAGTCCCTGGTTGCTCTGATGGGAAGGTTTGTATCCTGCGTGCATGCTCCTAGGTGGGTACGCTGTAAATTAGCCACTTGTTGTTACAGATGTTTGAAGCTTTCCATGTCAGCTTTGCATTTGGTTTCCCTTCTGCCTTAATTGAGACCAGAAATCCAATTAGACAATAATCCTGTCCTTTTTGAAGTCCCTGGCTGCAGCGTCACATCATCTGAGATAGGGGGAATGTTGTGTTCGTGATGGGACCGACCGGCTGTGGTGAAATCCTGCCCTGGTACAGACGATGAAAAGTGTTTTTAAGATCCATCCATGTCAGGAGTTGGCATGGGCTGCACTTTGCTGTTCCTGTTAGGGACAGCAGATGTTCAAACAAGGGGCTGTGGCATCTCTCTGTTAGAGATCAGGCGTGAGCCCGTGCCTCGTGCGGAAGGGGAGGCTGCTGCTCATGTTTATTTGCACAGATGCGCTGGGAGGTGGGGCAGATAGTTCAGTGAGGCCCCTTTAGGAGAGGTGCCCAAAAGAAGCTTCTTTATAAGGGGCATTTTCTTGGTTCAGAGATCTTGGGGGCAGCTGGGAGCAGCCCCTGCTCAATACCGGCTGGAGCATTGCTGTGGCTGACCCTGGTATGAGCCTGTAACGTGTGTCTGAGGAGCTGGGCATGGCTCTGTGGCTCAGTACAGCCCCCAGTGAGTGTTACAGTCTGTTAGTTGGGTCCTTAAAACACAGTAGTGCTCTGGAAATTGCTGTCCTTACAATGCACTCAAAATATGCGTCTGTTACATGCTTTTAGTATGAGTATACATATGCAGTGTGTGTGTGCATGTGTGTGCACACATATCATAGTATCACTGCCTGGTTTGTGTTGGAACGGACCTTTAAGTTCCACTCAACTCCAACCCCCTGCCTTCCTCTAGAGCAGCTTGCTCCAAGCCCCTGTGTCCAACCTGGCCTTGAACACTGCCAGGGATGGGGCAGCCACAGCTTCTCTGGGCACTCTGTGCCAGCGCCTCAGCATCTGCGTAGCAGAGAACTTCCTAACATCTAATCTCAATCTCCCCTCTTTCAGTTTGAAGCTGTCAGGTGTGTGTGTGTTTTGCAGAGACTTTCAGGAGTTTAGATGTGTATGTCACCAATGTACTTTGAGAACAATGATGAAGCTAATGCTCATGTATTAGGCTTCGGCATTGTAGGCTCAGGGGTTTCTGAGCCTAAGGGACATCCACGATGACCCTTCAGAGCTGGAAGCGGCTTGTGCAAACTCCAAGCTGCCCATCAGCTGCCATCCATGCTGCAGTTCAAACCCTATCCCTTGGCTTCCAGTTGTGAGATCCAGCTTTGTTTATCTGCTGCCTCACAGTAGACAAGCTGCTTCGGACTTGGTATTAACCATGGCCTTGAGCTGGGCTCTGAGCACGCTGCACTGAGCTTTGCAGCCCAGAACGCAAGAGCTGCAAGCTCAGATTAGCTGCATCTCCCTTCTCTCCTTCTATCTGCTATAGAAAAACAGGAAACTGCACCAAATTAGCTCGGCAGCTGAGCCTTCTCCAAAGCCACAACGTGGCAATTGGAGGCACCACTCCATTGTTTTGTTTCCGAGCCTGCAGCAGACGTGCGTTAGGCCAGCAATTTGATTCGGTGTCTCAGCCTGCTATTGTGGAAGAAAGCAAGAAGGGAAAAAATATTAAGTGGGGAGGTTTTAAGCTCAGAACCTCCTATTGCATTGTTCTCACCCTTTTCTCATCCTGGAAAAAGAATCAAAAATAGCTCAAAACCCATTTTTCTGCATGATTAAATTAGGCTGAAGTGATGATGGAAACAGTGCTGTCCGGCTCTTGATGCTTTACGCCTTGTTGGGCAAGACAGAGTCGTGTTGGCTTTGTGTATTTAAATGTCCTGGTGGAGCTGGGCCTCAGCTCTGGAAGGTTCAAGGGTGAGTTTTGTGCCAGCAGGTTTCCATGGGGAGTGCAGCTATGGCCACATTGCACCTCCCATGGCTTGCACATCCCATGTAGTGTTGTGAGTACTTCAGCATCACCAAAGTACCTCTAGATGGCTGTTGTGTGGCTGGGCTTTTGTCAAACCTCAGAACCAGACATAGAATAGTGGGATACTTAAAGCTGGGACTGTTTCAGCCATTGATTTCAATTATGTTTTCTTGTGATGGGCTTCAACAGCATCAGCAGTAGAAGGGACATTCCTGTACCTGCGAGATGGATGTTTGCAGGAATGATTGTGTGATGGGGTGAAGACCAAAGGTCTTGAAGCGTGAGGTTGGGAAGCAGGAAAGTCCAAAATTTTTGGGCATCTGGAAGCCTACGCAAAAGGAAAAGACAAAATATGGGTGACTAATTCTGGGAGGGTTTATAAAAGGTACTTAGAATCATAGAATCATAGAATAGTTAGGGTTGGAAAGGACCTTAAGATCATCATACTTAAATACATCTAGAAACACAAGGCATTCTATGGTGGTTTAGGAAGGAAGAATTTGCCCCAGAGAGCCATCAGGAATTTCAAGGGAAGAGAAGAGGAGCCTCCCCAAGCTGCACCCACCCTCATTGCTTGTGCTGCTCGCACTCATCCTGTCTTCAGCATAAAGATGTACCTGTTGCAAATGCAGTTGTCCTTAGTTCAATTTAAAGCCATTCTGGCAAAGGTGGTGGGCCAGACAAGGGTAACATGGAGGGATTCAGCCTTTATTTTACCAAAAAGTTGGTTTTTTTCCCTCTCCTGCACTTCCATTGTTTCCCAGCCTGCCGATTCCTTCAGCCTTGCCTTAAGCCCTGACTCTCAGTTGGCAAAATTCCCCTTACGTGTGCGATGTGACCCATTATTTGACTTGTTTGCCTTTGGCTGTTCTCCAAACATGCCTTGCTCCCAGAGACCTCCATTTGCGGATGCTTTCGATTGAAAGCTCACTATGTGTATTGATGATTTAAGTACAACCTCAGTGCTTATTCTGGGGGGAGAAAAAAATACTGCAGCCGAGGGAAGGGTAGAAGTGTTTCTGCAGGGTATGGACCTCGGGGTGCTGCTAGTTGAGGCTAGTGCAGCTTTACCCTCTGATGGGGACCGGCTGCAGCCACCAGCCCCCTGCACTGGGATCCAGATGGGAGCTGAGTGCTGTCACCCAGGGCTGCCAACATCTTATGCACCTTAGTGCAAAGCAACTAACACAAAGTGGAAGCCCTCAAGAGGACCAAATTCTTCCTCAGCCTTTCAATTAGCTTTTTATCCCTCTGCTCCCATAAAATCTCAGCTGCAGGCTGCCCCTGTTTGGGTATTTCCACTGGCCACAAAAGCCAGCTCCCATAGCATCTGTCTGTGTGGTTCA
Source organism: Psittacula echo (assembly GCF_963264785.1). Lineage (NCBI taxonomy): Eukaryota > Metazoa > Chordata > Aves > Psittaciformes > Psittacidae > Psittacula > Psittacula echo. Next base: position 5,569,604 of record NC_137750.1, on the reverse strand, counting down.
GGCTGGAAGCTCTCCCCGTGCCAACGGCCACACCTCTGGGCAAAGACCATGTAATTGCAAACTTTTCTTCTTTTCCCCTTTCCTCCCATTTAACACAACCCAAGCAGACACCCGTCACCAGCTCTGCTCCGCTCTGATGCAAGCTTTTTCCACCTGGCCAAGTTAGGCATTCAAAAAATAGAAATAAATATGAAAAGGAGGGGGGGAAAGGGCCCTCAGGAGGGATATTTTTAACCACATGACACAGAGGAGTGTGACACACTTGGTGTTCTCAGTGGGTGGGTGCAGTGTTATTTCATGTTATTCTTGTCGCTGGGCCCAGCATTACAAGTGTACACGTTATTAGGGGTGTCTGATACTAGTGTGGGGCAGGACTGCTTGGTCCCGACCTGCTGCAAAGGGCTGGGAGCACTGGGTGATGGGGAGAGTTGGATGGGTGCATGTCCAGCCCCATGCTGGTGGTGCAGGGTTTGGTTGTGCCATTGAGTATCATGAAGATAGGGAGGCTCAAATAAAGGGGCTTCACTCATAATTGTTTCGCTTGGGCATGTCCATGGCGGCATTGCTGTGAGTCTGTTTTTCCATGTCCCCTTGTCCATCTGAAGGCGGTGGTCCTCAGGTGGTAGTGATGGAGATGGAAGGAGCAGGGAGTGTGGGTGCTTGGGAGCTAGGGAAGTGGCAATGATGAAGGTGGCAGAGGCTGATGCCAGCCAAGGTCTGACAGACTCATACATGAGCTTGTGGTTTTATAGCCCTATAAAAGGCAGCTGACAGAAAAGGTTCTGAGTTTGGAGGCTCCAGCTGAGCTGGGAGGAGCCGGCTCCTCTCCCGGTGCCGGAGCCGTGTCTGCTGGTGTTGAGTCGTGGCCGTGACGCTGGGAAGGGAGAAGCCAGGTTGGGATTCCTGGTGTGCCAGAGGGCAGGAGCCGGGCGCTCACCCCAGCCATCGCCATGGCCCTGCCAGCAGCGCCGAGCTGCGGCTTTCCTGGCTCTCCTCTTGGAGACTGTGTGCAATGCTTGGAAGGGACTTCCTAGCACCTTGCTCCGCTGGGCAGGCGCATTCCCTCCCTTCCCTGGGCTTGCTGCTGGTGGTTGCGTTGCTGGTACAGGGAAAGATGAGGCCAGCTGAGGTCCTGGGTCTCTGTTCATCTCCAGCGCACGTACACCAGTGCAATGGGCAGACCTGGCGTGAAGCAATGAGGCAATAGAGCCCCATGGTCTGGTCCATCACTGGCCTTCCCTCATGGCCTCTTTCACTCACGGGTTGGCTTTCTCCTCCCTGCCAGCTCCTTGCCATATCCACTCACACATTTAGTTTCTGTTAGATACCCAAATGCCTTGCTGGAGCCAGGCCAGGGGACTTGGCCAGGGCCCCTTCTCATGCTCGCTGCTTTCTTGTGGATTGCTGCCACCATCTGTGGGGCTGAGCCCTCAGCAGGACCATGCCAGTGATGGAGCAGGATGGGCACAAGGTAAGAACAACACCATAAGATCCACTTACTTTGATACTTTGAAGTTTCACAGTAAGGATAGGGGCAGGGCTGGGGATGCACCTTGTATTCTCAGTTGTACTTGGGGCCATCACAAAAGGTCATGTGCTAGTGTGAAGGTTTAATGTTGGACTCAGGGATGCTCCATCTTAAACCAGACTTAGCCCTGAGTTACCAGCTCAGAAAACAGGGAAGCATCCTCCTTATCCCAAAGCAAAGCAAAGGTAGTAAGGAGAAGCTATGGAGTTGAAAAAAATTAAGTTGAATTTCTGTTAAATCCTAAAAGATGCGGATAAAAGGAGAAACTAACCCTTTGGAGATGTTTGGCTCGGATAGGTTTGTTCTGTAAAGCTGGAAATGGAAGGAAATGTATCTTTTGGTGCATTTCTGCATGAAAGATGGGGGAAATCACTGTAAATCTCAGCATTTATGTGACCCATTATCCGTGGGGAGATGCAGGGCCAGCTCGGAGGCTCCTGTGCCTCGGTTGAGTGCTGTGTCACTGGAAAACATGGAAAACGAAGCCCTGAGCGTTCCCTTTCTCCCACTCCCCTGCTCAGAAATCTCCGTGGTGCTCCTATGCCTTGATCCCCCACCACGACCAATGGATCCTGGCTCTTTCTTTATGGAGACTCCCCACCGAGGTAGACGCTAGTTAAAAGGTTACTGCCCAGCTGTGAAATATGTAGACAGGGTAACAGCTGAATGGCGGGGTGACCTCATATCTCATATTTATTGACTAAATGTGGCTTGAACTAGTCACCACTAGTAAAATAAACCACAGCCCCAGGTCGTGCCGGAATATTCCATGGCAGGCGGACTCCTGGTTCCTTGTCACACTCTTTCTTTCACTTGAAAGTTACAAAAAGGGGGCAAAAACGTTGTTGCTAATCTCATTTTATTTATAAGGGAGGTCCTGCAGAACCCCTTTCAGTGCAGTGCTTTTTCCTGCGAGAAGAGCTGGGAATTTCTCAGTTTTGCACTGAAATAGAGGGAGAGAATGAGCACTCGGGATTATGTTTTTACCAACATCCACCTCAAATAAGAAAGCTTGATCAGAGTAGGACAGCCCTGTTAGGCTTTAACAGGGAGAGCTAGGGTCAGGCAGCTTTTCTGTGACACCTATGTCCATGTCTGAATTGCTGCTTCAGGGATGAGAAATAGCTGTAAAAAAAGCAGGAGAGTGCTTTAGGTTTCATCTGCCTGAAGAAACTGATGTGGTATGAAGATAAAGTGATTTCATTTCTTACTTCTGCAGTGAATTAAACCCATTCAGCATCAGAGGTGTTTTCCTGAGCATCGCCAGCTAGCCTAGCCCCTCTGGAGGCAGGAGGGGCTGTATCACCAGTGAGGATGCTGGAGGCAGAAATCCATTCCCTGGCACCCCGATTGCTCTGGGTATCTCTGTCTTGACATGGCACATGCCCTTCCCACCAGCTGAGCCTCGCTTGGGGGCTGTTGCACACACAGTGTCACCTTTCCCAACCTCCTGGAGCCATGGGCCAAGCGACCCATTTCTCCTTGCCTTGGGACCCAAAAGCCTGCTGGGTGTTGTAAATGGTCTGTGCTGTGGCTTGTTAGCTCAGGGCTGTCTGTGGGTCTTGCAGTGTTTCCCTTTGGGGATTTACATGCACGTGTGGGGGGATGCTGAGTGTTGGAAGAAAGCCGAACTTGGCACCGGGATGGGATACAGATGTTGCAGCCGTGAGCCCACGTCAGCATGGGCTGTAAACGGCAGGCTCTTGGTGCCTGCCTTTCAGTATGGTAATGGTGCAGAAATCCTCTCCCTTGCCCATCCATCCGCTCCTCATCCACCCGTTTCTCAGATAAACCTAAATTCAAGGGCTGAATGAGAATGATTATGTGGAGGTTACCAGTGATGTGTGGTATTGATACCTAGACCGGTCATGTCTTCTTGGTCATGTCATAGGGCTCTTATGCTGATTGTTATCATCATTAGTTTTTCCAAGCCGATATGTAGATAGATAACGAGGGTCAGAGAAAGGAGAGGAAATGCTCTTGTTAATGCTCGGTAGAGAGAATCATTCCTGCTTCTGGCCAGGGGGAACTTTGCCAGCATAGAACAACAGGAGCATCTTTCCCTGCTGGTGTGACACCCGTGCTTCCCTGGAAAATTGGGTCACTGAGGCTGAAGCCCTCTCTCTTTCCTCTTGTTTTTTAAGTAGGAAAAAAGAATGGTGTCTCCTCCTATCTGTGATAATATTTTGATAGCGAAATAAATATTAAAAAGCCATGATAAACCTCCTGTAATACAATAGCATTATTGCAGGATTCTGCATTTAGGGACGTGCTGTTCACAAGGGGGGAAGGTAGTGAATCACTGCTTTTCAGTCAGAAAAGATACCTTTGTTGCTTGCTTGCCCTTATTATTTGATTTGTTTCATTTCCTGTCTCTGACTTGAGCAGGACCCTGTTTGATTGGTGTGTCAGCTACGTTCACTCAACACACGATGAACAGGGTTTGGATGTGTTTGTGCTGTTTAATTCCATATCTGCTTCTTCAGCACCAAATGCAACCACCCCGGGGCTTGAGGCAGGCGACCATCCTCTGCTATGGGGCTGAAACCATCACGTTGCATGGTTTCCACCTGAGGTCATAAATCGTGCCAGAGCTGGATTAAAGCTTAGGTTAGATTCACTGGCAGTTTTGCTGTGTTCACTGAACCTTGCAGTGATTTGGATGTGAGCTGAAGATTTATGCGTATTTGCAGAGCCCACGGTTCCAGGTCAGAGCTTGGACTGAGGCATTACCAGGGAATCATTGCTTCCCCCAGCGTCTTTGGTGGCCTCATCTGAAGCAAGAGGCATTGCTAGGAATCGCATCCAGCATTTATCTCCCTGCTGAGTCTCCTTCTGAGAAGTGAGAGACTTGATAAAACAAGCCCAAAACTGCTGATATAAACATTGCTCAGGAAGAATGTGATGTGCCTTCCTTCTTCTTAACAGAGCCAATACCGGAGCCTCTGTGAGATGATGCTGGGAAGAGCATATGGGCAGATCATGAGCAGAGAGTTAAAAGTGGAGGAGAATACAGGTTTTATTTTCCTTTTCTAATCTCAGTACATGCAAGCAGGAGTCATGGATGGATGGGATATCTTAGGAAAACCTCAGCTCCATGTCCCTGACATCAAGATAAATGGGTTGACATCATACCAGTGCTTGAACCATGGTGATACCCTCCAAAACATCCCATCCCAGGGCAATCCCTCTCGCAGGAATCAGAGAGTGGTTTGGGTTGGGAGGGACCTTAAAGCTCATGACCTCTTGTGTTACAGCTCTTCCCTCTGGATTTGCGGAGTGGTTCCCTGATGTGATGCCCATTCCCTTATAACCATGGCTATAATTTTCCTTCCTATATTCATCTGGACATCATTGTCAGAGCTTGGATCATGGGTAAGGCCTTGTTTTGACCTGGGAGGGGGGATCAGGCTTCGCATGCTCCTCGGGGATGCTGTGATCCAAAACGCCTCACTGTGTACCCAGCTCACGCGTGCCAACCCATGTACACATCCGCACACCCATGTGCACATGTGTTCCCTCACCGGCTGATCTCCAAATCTGTTCTGGAGCACTTGGAGCCGTAACAATATGGCAATAAAAAATAATGAAATGCCACCATAAAAAAAGATGTGGAAAAGCAATTATTTATTTATACCTGGGGAGCTAGGAATAATACACCTGTGTCGAGGGATGCCTGGCACAAAGCTGGCATTGCAGAGTGGTACTTAATAATTTTTTACCACACTTTATAGGCTCTTTCCTGCAATTAATGCTAAATAAAATCAACATTTCTCCAACTTGCATTTCTGGCTCTCATTAACTCCCTTCTTGCCATTCACCATCTCCTCCCCTCTCGATATCTTCTCTTCTTTCTGTATTTCTCCTCTCAGTTTTTCCTCACTCTTCACTTCTCATAAGCTCTGCTTTGTGCAGCTTCAAAGAGCAGGACCTGCTTTCTAATGGGATTAACTGAGATTTCCCAGCCTGGTGAAGGATTATTCCAAACTGTAGGGTTTAGTGAGGGCTGCTATGGGGCATGGACACCTACACCAGGGCCCTGGCACGGAGCTGGGTGGCATCACCCTCCCCTTGATCCCAATCCACAGCTGGGAGGGTGGCAAAGCAGCTTCAACCACAGAAAAACTGAGGATGGGCACTCAATGGGTGGCAGTGCAAGGGGAAGAATGGAGATCTGGACCATCATCCACCAAAGTGAATTGGTAGATAAATGAATCAGAGACTGTAGTGACAGGACAAGAGGTAACGGGTTAGAACTTAAACAGGGTAAGTTCAGATTGGATCTAAGGAACAAATTCTTTACTGTAAGGGTGGTGAGGCACTGGAATGGGTTGCCCAGGGAGGTTGTGAATGCTCCATCCTTGGCGGTGTTCAAGGCCAGGTTGGATGAGGCCTTGGGTGCCATGGTTTAGTGTGAGGTGTCCCTGCCCATGGCAGGGGGCTGGAACTGGATGATCTTAAGGTCCTTTCCAACCCTGACTATTCTATGATTCTATGAATGTGTGAAGAAAAATGGTATTGGTGGTGCTGGGGGGTGATTCCAGGACAAAACCGGTCCTGAGCTCTGCGCTGAATTGTCCTTATCTGGTTTTCTTAGGAAGGAGAAACTTTGAGGACTCACAGCAACTGAGCCACCCAGAAGCGCTGGAAGAGCTTGGAATTGTTGGACCAGGTCTCAGGAGATGCGAGTCCTCTTGTTCGTTTGTTCATGTCCCCCTCCCCATCTTTCCAACTGATTTCTAATGGTGTGATTTCAACACTTGGCTTTGTTGGGAACCTGGAGGACAACACTGGCAACAGGTAGGGCAGGAATTTGGAAGAAATAGGAATCTTCTTATGGGTCTATTTCAGACTTCTTATGTTTTCATATTGCAAGAATCAGGCAGAAATATCTGATGGTGAAAATGTCTCCAGTGTGACTGACACTGTCTCTGTTACTTCACTTGTACAGGCCATTTTTCTTGCTGCTGCATCCCACCCTCACACCCCAAATAACTTCTGTTAATTCCCACCCCACAAAGAGGGAGATTTTTTGCTTCATTTTCCCTCCTGATTTTCAAATCGAAGACTTTCGGGTTTCAGTTTCTGTTCTTTTAAACAAAAGCCCAGATTTTTCATGCAAAAACAGTCTGGGTGATACACTCTCTCCCTCTCACAATCTACCCCAAAACACATGGATTTATTCCTAATTGCACTGATATTATTTAGCACTAGTAATACATCTTTAAGTAGATCAAATAAGCTGGGAGAATAATTAAAAGGCAGGGTTTTCTCTGTGCTGGTGAGCCCCGGGTGAGAAACTGATCCATAATCTTGAAGGGAGGAAAGGATAAGCTCCAAGGATACATGCTACAGGGCCTGAAGCTGAAGCCACAATGGGCATTTGGTGATGGCATGGGAAGCCCATCCAAGCCTTGCAGTCATTACAGCGAGAGGGCTTTTTCTTTCTTAATCAAGAGCAGTTGCAAACATGCCTCAGATGATGGGACGGCTTCATCTGCCATTTCATTCAGATGTGGGGAGGGTGGGGGAAATAGGACCCACATGTTATCAGCTGATACATGAAACAGAGAGAGGATTATTAAAGAGGATAAAGGCCACAAGGAGAGAGGAGCCGTGCCTGCTGCCGAGCCCATCTCTCCCTCTTCCCTACAAACCCCAGTTAAATGATGAAAAGGCTGGTGTCAGGGCTGCGGGATTTATGTGGATAACGGCGCAGCGAGGCCTGGCATTAGGGAATTAGATCCACGTGTTGCTCCCGCAGGATGATCTATAGGCAGGTTTCTGGGGATCAGCAGGGAAGTGAAATACGGCGTCGGGTCCCCGGCTGGCTCCAATCTCACCCCATTGCCCTGTCCCCTACCAGTCGTTTGCCATTACCCATACCTCAGTTACTTCTCCATGGCACCGTACAAGGGCAGGCATCCCGGAATGCAGCACATCCAGCCTGAGGACCCTGTTTCCCTGCAGGCTGTGGTCCTCCTTGTGTGAGTCTGCTTGTTAAGTGCATGCCTCCACACATCTATATTTGAGAAGGAAGCAGGGGGTTATTATATGTCTCTGGAATCTGATTAATCTCAACCGAGACACAATATTAATAACTTAATATACCCCAATATGAATAATTTAATATACCCCAACATATATTTTCTCTTGACTCCCACACAGCCCAAGTAAAGACTTAGAGATTTGCCTCAAGATTATCGCTGTTTTTCTCCTCTGAGCTTTAACCTCTCCAGATTTTCCCATTAAAACACAGAGGGAGAAAAGAAACAAGGTGTTGTAAAACACAATAGGAGCCTCTAAACCTGTGACCATCTGGGCTTCACTGGAGTGGGTTCCCACAGTGCTGGATGTGGGATGTAAGTGATTGCAGTGGCCTCCCTGAAGTCTACTGAGAGTCCTCTTCCTCCGCTTTTCTAGGATAAGGCTGGAGTCAGCATCCCAGGGTTGGTGGCAGGAGAGTGCATCAGGCCGAGAGATTTACAGGCTGTAATCCTGGACCTCCTGGGCCAGTGGCTGCCTTTCTCATGAGGGCAGATGTCTTTCGTTGGCTGCAGCATGAGCCGTGCCAGGCTCTCCCGGTGGTCAGCAGTCATTCCCCAGGTCAGTCATTCCCTTTTAGCTGAACAAAATGCTTTACGTTTGTCCCTGCTGAATTGTCTTTGAGCGTGTATTCAGGCTCTAGCTCCAATGTTTTCAAGATCAAGCTAAATACAGGGATTTGGCATTACTATTTAGGAATTGTCTTGCTCAGACTCTGCCCGAGTTTCTCCATCTTCAGACTGGGCTGACACTGATTGCCCATTTGCCATGCGTTTCCAGATGCGTGGCTGGAAAGGGCTGTATGAAAACCCAGGCATTGCTATAACAAAACCTTCAGGAAAAAATCATTAATAGATTCATATAACTCCATGCTCATTAAAACAAACCTCATGTGGGTGGAAGAGACCAGAACTGAATAAACCTCGAGCCTTTCACAATGTAATCGGCAGTGCCAAATAAGTAGTATTTTCCGAGGTTTCTTTCCCCCCCCATCTCCTTCTTTCAACATCAGCCATTGCAGAAGAGCACATTGGCCTGATGAGGAGAGGGGAGCTTTGCCCGACTCCAGGTCTTAATGAATGCTACCCTTAAACAGCAACAACAAAATACTCTGCTTGGGCTGGCCAGGCCTCAGGTTGCTTTCAGCTACAGCAGGATCTCAGCCAGCCTTTCCGAGCATGTCATCCTGTGGTTAGAGCATCGCTGTTTGCCCATGGGGTTTGGACAAGGTTTGGTTTAAGCCCCATGAGATGGGGCTGACGATCACCTCCTTGTGTTTGCTTCCCTTAGGGAAGGCGTGCAGGAGTTTCTCATTCTGCCTCCCCAGAGCTGCTCCTGTGGTTGTTTGGGAGACAGAAATAGCCTTCTGCTAAGAGGAGGATGAGGGTGAGCATCCTGAGCTGTCAGCGTGAGTCAGCAGCCTGGAGTGATGGAGCTGCCTGCAAGGAAACACCCTTGGAGGGCAGCCCAGTGATGTCCACTTCATCTCTGCCTGCACTGGGGACCTCTTTCCAGCAGGACAGCTTCAACATGGAGATGTTTTTACTGCTTTTTGAGTGCCCTCTGTGAGCTTGATAGCTTGATCCTGAAAAGGCCACCATCCCTGCCTTTCACCAGCATGGGACAGCCGCCACCTGGAAAAGGATGGGGGAGCTAACTGTCCTTATGATAATGACATTTATCTGTCTGTCCCTCTTTCCTTCATCCAGGCTTCAGATTCTCCATGTATCTTGATGCCATTTGCTTGGTGACTGGGATGAAATCACTGGTGGTGGGATTCGTTGAGAAGGAAAAGGGGACTTCTCACTTTATGTTCTTTCCTTACACTGAATTTAAGCTCATCTCTGGGGTGAAGAAGGTAGAGACTTAGCATCTTGTGAACTGTCAAGGAGGAAAAGCTGGGAAAAAATGCCCAGCAATTAGCATGTTACTAATGCACACCTGATTTTTAGTAAAAGCTGTGAAGTCGGCTCGCAAGTTCATTTCCAAGTACTATATTTAGTGATGTGTCTTGCAGTGACATCTGTGGAGGATGACGCATGGATCAGTCTCATTCGTGCATGGGAAACTTGCAGTCTGTGCTGCTTTCACTGACTGGAATAAATGAGCACCCTCCTGGTGATGCCATCAGGCCATGTGAGCAGGAAATATGCAGGTTCTTGGGAGCTGTAGGAAGGCAGGATTGTGTAACTCATTGGCAAAAGCGTGTGTATCTATTGGCAATCTATTGTCTCCTGCTAACAAGTTTAGGTCCAGACCAGTAATGGTGTTTAATTACCAACCTCTTTGTAATTACACTGGTATGTAGATGTTTAATTACATTTTGTCCTCAGCTAAGCTAGGTCCATCTTTATTAATCCGTGTGCAAAGCTGTGTAGTAACTTTTAAGCAACTGCCAGTTCCTGGTGATGCTGAGACCTTCATTTTTCAGCTCAGTTGGCCAACTTATATGTACTAAAGCAGGTGAGCTTGCATTTAAATCTAACCCTGCCTGAGGTTCATGAGGATGGCACAGTCATCGCACCGTCAACAAATACTTTCTAACAGTAGTGACAGTGCCCTAAAGCAATTTCCTTCTAATGTTGCTTAAGATGACGACAGTGACTTGCAAAAGACAGAAGCTTCCAGCTTCTTTGGCCAGGCAGGATGTCCTGCTTGATGCTCTGAGGGTCTTGTGCTTGGATGAGACTTTGTGTCCCATCAGCCTGAAGGATGAATGAGTAGGTTGTGTCTGGGCTAGGCTGAGGAAGAAAGACCGAGAGCAGAACTGTTGACACAGCAGTGGAATAGAGAGTTCTGGGGTTTGCCAGCAAAAGGCATATTCCTCTCTTTGCAATTTCTACATGGACTGGTCTTCTTTTAATTGGATTTTATGGCATTTCTGCAGACACCAGTGCAGGAATACACAGTCCTGTCACTGAGGAGAGGCTGCCACGTTCTGTTCCTATTTTGTTATGGGTAGATTCCTTAACGATGAGAGAAGTATACTGATGCACATGCATTGTGGGTGGTTTAAGTTAAGTTCTTGGTATCTGTGCTGGAGCGTGATTAACAGCTGAGCAGAAGAGAAGGGTGCAAAAGGCACTGCACAAATCCTGAATAAAGGAGTTTCCTTGCCAAAAGGTGTGCTGCAATCAGGCAGGAACAGAGCAGGTAGATAATGATTCCCTAACACAATCCCTTCTCCTTTCCACTGACTCTCTTCAAAGAGAGTGCTCTTGAACCACTATGGATGGTTGCTAGTCTCCCCTGTGGATGTTTCTCCATACGATCTCATGAAGATGACACATCAGTAAGTACATCACCAGAGACAATTCCTTGAGCCAGCTGGTGGCACCAGCCAGGCTCTTCAGTGCCTTTGTCACAGATCAAGTTATTACATGTGCATCCAATGTGACTCTGGCATTACTCACCATGTTTACTTTCCATCCAGCTCCCCGCTCCTGCAGCGCAGATCCAGTCATGCCAGCCAGCAAATGCCATCTGAATGGTGTGGAATGGACTTAGGTGCTAGCTAGGTTAGGTCATGTAAGTCTTTCCCAATGGTATAATTAGGGATCATCACACCCACCTTACACATGTGGGGCCTGACAAGGCTTGTTGAGCTGTGACCCCCCCCGTAGCACCAGTAAATAGCTTGCACTGAAGCCTACCCAGAGGGTTGGCCAAGGTCATGGGCTGCAGATACATGGGTTTGCACATAGCAGTGGGAGAGCCAGCCTGGCCATGCCACCCACTTACAACCCATGCCCATTTGCTCACTGCTTACATCTTGCAACAGGGGCTTGGAGGTGACCTGTGCTCTGCTATGAAATATTATGGGGGGAAAATCCCCTTCTCTTTACACAGGTAATTTGGCCATGAATATTTTCTGTTAAAAACAATCAGTCTCTGCGAAGTGAAGGCATTTTGCTTCTTCCATTGCTGCAGCTTCCTCCCATTTGCCTATAGCATAAATAGGAATGGATATTTATTTTTTTATTAAATTTAGATTCTTATTCTGTGAGAAGACACCCAAAAAATGGCAAAGAGGTAAATGTGAAACCTCCGTTTATTTAAAGACAAAAAAGTCATCCCACTTGGCAGGACATTTCCAAGAGAATATGAGAAACGTAAGATCTGCCCCGTTTGAAAAAGTATTGCCTTCTTTAATTGACAAGTGGCAAAGAGGAAACTGTTGTTCTCATTTAGACACAGCCCATACCTGCAGCTTATAAACTTCCTATTAATCTCAGGCTTTATCCTTTTGCTTTCCAGCTTCAGATCCTTCTCTTTTCCTTTGTACACCATTCCTGACTCCTTTTCTCTCTCATATAGGAGGCCAACTTCTCCAAACTGTGCTTTGGCATCGTGCATCCAGAGTCTGTGTCTAGCATCAAAATATCCCAGCATCATCAGGATACTTTAGCGCACCGAGGCTGCTGTCTATGAGCTGTTTATGCAGCTATCCATCCCAAGTAAGTGTCTGGTCCAGGCCTGGGCAAGTTGGAATTATCCATGTTTCTCAGTCTTACATCTCATTAGATCTCTGATCTTCTAGACAGGAAACCCACAGCCTTCAGAAGGGGAGGAGGATGCCTCCAGTTCAGCTCTAAGAGGGGGAAAAAATCCTGTATTTCCTTTTAATTGGTTTTTTTAAGCTCTACCCTTCTAAAAAGGATGAAATAAAACCCAAGGCCACGTAGGTATGAAACAGAGCAATCCATGTCAGCAAGGAGCTCGCTCTTCATCAGCCATCCTGGGGGCTGCAGGAACGTGTCGCAGCAGGATGAAGCCATCCAGAGGAGAGCTGCCACCCGAATGGCGAGTGGAAGGGTGGCATTGGAGCCACTTGTTCAGCATCTCCTGTTTGATCCCTGCGTTACAGCACACCAGGAGCGGGGTGAAAATGCTGATCCCAAGAAGGTTTCCCCTCCTCCCTCCAGCAGGTTTATTATCCTAATTGACTTACGGCACTCGGTTCTAAATGCGCCTGCTTGGAAATGTGATCGGCACCGGTAATTTTCCACTTTATGACATACTTTATAATAAATAATCCCAAAAAATCATAAATAGCAGCGGGATTAGGTCACTGGTGCCCATGAACTAGCCTTAGTTTAAAGCGTGGTGTAGAAAAGAGGGGTTTTTTTGGTGATGCATCCCTAAGCCCCGTGTCTGTGTTAGTCTTTTGCCATAATTAAATTATTGCCTATAAGAACTTTTGCTTGGTCAAAAAGAGAAAAAAAAAGGCCCCAATTATAATTCCACTTCAGTGTTTTCCATAAGCTTTTCGCCAAGTTGGCCAATAACTAAGGCAAAGAGCAGGCAAAAAAAAGGTATGTATTGTATACTCACTTAAAACTTGGCGAGAAATGACCTTTTATTGTCTTAATTTTTTTTTCCATGCCCAGCTTGGCTCCTTGAGGCAGCCTCGTTGCCAAGGCTCTACACTGTGTTAGTTTCCTATGTGTTATGTGTTTTAAAAGCCGCCCTCCAAGTGTTCTACAAAGGTTTTGCCTGGATGGGGGCAGAGGAGCCTGGATTTGATAGCGTTACCAAGGCAGATGCTGGTGTTAAAACCCAATATGTGTTTTACTTGCCTTTTTCTCCCCCCATCCTGTTCCCCACGCAGCCCAACATGGCAAGATCCCCAAATGGGCTGTGCTAACAAACGCAGCCGAAGACAGCCATGTGATGTTAATATAAACCTCCTCTGTCAGCTTGGAGAGGCACCAGGAAATGGCCCCAGGAATGCTTTTTGCAGCGCCTGTCTCTGCTCGGTGCCACGCGGTGGCATTTGTCAGGCGCACTCAGCCGCGGCTCTGCGGAGGGCGCAGACCCTCTTCCCCCTGTCTGGGTCACTGCACCATGCGGCGCGTTGTGTCTGAGCACATCGGGGACGTTTTAATGAGAAATAAAGAGAAAAAAGCAATTCTGGGTTACAAAAACCAAGCCCAAACCCATTTCTGGTCATTCTGGTTCATCCGTAAGGATCCAGCCATTGCAGAAGGGATGCTTGGATCATGATAAAATAAAGAACTGCAGCTCTCTTCTCATTTCAAGGGTAATTTCTCTTTGAGCTCCTCATTAAAAACACCACACTGGGGTAAATATAGACAGCAGGGGCTCAGGGATATTCTTATTTGGGATCATTTTGTTTTAGAAAGGAAGAAAAATGATTTGAAAGTTTGATGCATTTTCTCTGTGGTCGTGTACTTTAAGTGTGTGTTTCGCTGCATTTTTTACTATTTAATTTTTCTTATACATATTTAATTTCATTTTCTGGTTTTTATGAAGTCCCTCAATGTTTTTTTGTGGTAAGCTGCTATGGTATTACCAATGCATCTGAAATACTGCAGACAGAAAGACAGCCACTTGAAAGCACTAATGAGGGTGAGTCTGTCCCTGCTTTTATTTCTTATTTTATCTTATATAAAGTTACACAAGAGGAAGAGCTTTGAGATGTGATGCTGCAGCTTCTTACAAACACACTTAGTTAGCATTAATCTTAAGTGGCACAAGCTGAATGTATCTATAATACAGAGGTATAAGCTCTAGCTTTTGATTATTTAGAATCCAGCGATGGAAAAGGAAATAAAAGTGCAGCTTTCAAATATTATAAAAATACTATATGGTATACTATATATTATAAATACATATATTATTATACATATATTATCATAATAATAACAATAGACAAACAGCACCAAACATCCCAAAGGATTTAGGAGCAAAAGTCCCACTAACTGGGAGAGGAGCCAGTCAAACGTAGCAATCAATCAGTCAAGTGTAGCAGAAGGTGGTTATATTCCTGATGGGTCCTTTTCCATTTGATGGATCATCCCATTTTCACATGCTTGTTTTCCCTCTGCTGTAGATGGACTCGCTGTTTGTTAGCGTGTTAGTAACCGAGTACATATTTAACTCTGCTATGTGCACTGCTGGCATTTGGTGGGTTACTCAAATGTAGGTCAAAGCAGAGAGAGGGGACTTGGAAGGAAAGTGATGGAGACAAAATGGGGAGAGGAAAGGTTGCGTGCGGCATGATGCACACAGATGGCTTATTATCGCTAGGACCATGTGGCAGAATCCAAACTCATCTGACAGTCTGTTTTCATCATAAAAGCCTCTTTTCAGGGACTGCTGAACCTCTGAAAGTATCCGGGTGCGTTTGGCGTGATGTTCACACTTTGCTGACCTTGCAGAAGCCTCGGAGGAGCTGCAGTTTCGAAGCTAGTTCTGCACAGTAGGAGGGTTACTGCAATGGTGGCTGTGGTATTAACGTCTGCCAGGGCTCTCAACTCAGACTCACCAGGTTTCTAGATAGCTTATTGGGTCCCAGCTTGCCTGGCAGGGAAAGGTGAAAGGAACTCACCAGAAGCTCTTCTCTGTGTATCAGTCCTTACCTTTCTCCTGCCTACAGACTAGCCAGAAAGCAAGAATCAAGTGACTGAAGCATTTATGTTGGAACTAGATCCCCATAGATCAGAACATGAATAACACCTCCATCCCCTCCCAAATCTTCCAGGCCTGACCTTTCACAATCTCCATTTCCTGACCAATGACTCCAAAGAAAATAGAGCTGCTAGTTGGTATTTAATGGAAATCTGCGCAAAACTTGTCAAAATACACCACCATGCCTGTCAGATGCCTGGGACAAGACCTCTACAGTAGTTTCCAGAAACCCAGTGCAATTACTTACATTTTAAATTATCTTTAATTGTCGCATGTGAGCTACAGAAACATTTTTCCCCACTCCGCAGCAAGACCTCGCTATTAAGAGTCACCCCGTAATTGCGGCTTTAATAGGGGGACCGCAGCAGGTCAGCAGGGAAGGTTAGCACAGGGTGCAGCGAGGCGAGAGCCGCTGCCGGCCGCCGCTAAGTGGAAGTGACACATCACCATAGTGCCATCAATTATGTGGGGGCAGTTTGGAGCATAAACTTTTTAGTGAATCTAATTACCTCGCCAGATGTTTTAATCCAATCTCCTCGCCCCCTCCTCTGCCATCAAATACGACATTGTTTCAGGAGCTCTTGACAGGAAAAAGTCACCTTAACTATAGAATCTAGAATAAACTCATGGAGAGTTTTTTTGCAGGAACTGAGCATCCTTTTGCAATCTGAGGGATTAGCTGGGTTTATATGTGACTTGTTACCCATGGGATCGCACTGAATCAGAATGAACATCCTTGTGAATTGATAAGGGAATGATCACAAAGGGCGCAAGACTGATGAAAAATAGATGAGATGGTTTAAGTGTGCTCAAGAGCTGAATGACAGCCGTTAGCCTGGCAATGCCAGGTTTAAGCAGGCCCTGTCAATAGCATTAGAGATGCTGCACCACATTTTCCAAGGCTGTTTGCAAATTGACCTAATGTTCCTGTTGCCACAAAACCTTGAGAGCAGAGCTAAAAGCAGCATTGCTGAACGCTCCTGATTTGCTCACAGATTGCGGTCAGATGTGAGCATGAAAGAAAAGCCTGTGCACTCAGGAGAGGGGAAAACAGTGAATTAACAGGGCACACAAATGCATGGTATTACCTTCCAGAAGTGTAGAGCAGGGAAGGATCCAAGCAGCGTGGGGAGAGGTTTCCTCATCATTCAGCTGGTGGTAAATCTGGGTGTGCATGTGCAACACGTTGACCAGTCTTCAGCCGTGATTGCAGCACATGGAAAAATCTCTGTCTTTGACAACTTAAAACCCTGAAAGAAAACACAACCCAAATCAGAACAGGCTCAAACTGTTCTTTGTTAGAACTCCAGGTGAACAGTTTGATGGTCTTTATTTTCACCTGCTTATCACAGTCATTGTTGCTTTTCTTCCCTTCTCATCCCATCTAGTTCCCCAGTGAAAGAACACTGACACTTATACCAGGCACATTAGCTGCATGCTCTTAGTATGGAAGCATGCAGAGCAAACAATGAATCAAGGCTGTTTATAAAGCCTTCAACACATTAGGCAGTGGAGAAGAGCCCAAGTTTCCACGTAAAGGTCTGAATGGACAAGAATGACGTGAAACACATGGAAAATATGGAAAATGTGGAATAAGTAATAAAGTTATAAATAAAACAAATACAATAAATTGGGAATGCAGTTTTACTTGTAATGATTTGTGTTCCTAGTAACCCAAGACGCTCTTACCTTTGGAAAATTGCATGTTTTTCCAGTGCAGGAGCTGATGGCAGGTAACAGACCTGACGGCGTGTGCAGTG
The DNA here is from genome assembly GCF_963264785.1 of Psittacula echo. NCBI lineage: Eukaryota > Metazoa > Chordata > Aves > Psittaciformes > Psittacidae > Psittacula > Psittacula echo. The sequence goes on along the minus strand of NC_137750.1, from coordinate 5,552,837 downwards.
GGTTGGATCATTGAATGGCTCAAGCGTTCAGCAGGGACTGCTGCAGCCTTGCATAAGCCCTTCCTCTGACAATGCCTTGCATCATGAGCTCAGGAAACATCACTTAATCAAGCAGCAGTTAGCGCAGGAATCTTAGCCAGAAATGAATCTTGGCTTGTTCTGGGTAGAGATTTACCTTGTGGAGTTACCCCAACACATTGAGCCGATTTCCTTTTTTTCCCCTTGGTTATTAGTGGCAGCACTTCATGAGCTTACCTCCTGAGTGTGCTCTCCCATTGACACCCCATGGGTGAGCTGGTGGGATGGGGACTCCAGGCATCGCCATGGCAGGTACTTCTAGATCTCACACTGCAGGGTTGCCTGCAAAATCTCTGCTTTCCTAAACCACTCATAACAAGGACTCGCTTTAACAACTTTAGCATCTTTTCAGCTCCAGAAAGGAATGCTCAAAAGCTAACGTGGAAAAAGAACTAGAAATAAAGTGTTTATCAGCTTTAACTACTGCTGATGCTCTATCATTAGCTAGACTTACACAATAAGCTTACCTAATACATGAAATAGGGCATGCATACTAGTCAAGTGCCTGTTGTAGTCCAGAGGCCAGCATGGTGAAGGGCACCTGTAACAAAAGACAAAAGTACAGAAAAAGTGATGGAGCTGGACTTGGCTGCTAATAAATTGTCCTAATTAATTAGGTACCAATTTCAATGTGGTCTATTGGGAATGGCATTGGTACAAGCCCAGAACAAGGCTTAAATTCATGACTTTCAGATGGAAAAGTTTGTATCCAAATGGACCATCTAAAAAGAGAGCAGAAGCCTGGAGAAGTGAAGCAACTTGCCCAAAGTCATGATGAGAACCAAAGCATTCACACAAAGCACAGTGCTGAGAAGATTAAATACTAAGTTATATGAAACTGTCCCTTTGCTGTACATCAACAGCTTGGAAACATTGCCTTTGATACCACTGTGATGATTCATTTTGCTGTGCTAGCAATAAAAGAAACTAAAGGGGAGGGGAGTCTGAGCAGTGGATGAATTGCAGCTATTCTTCAAGGTAAAAGATCTGAGTTTCCATTTCCCTGTGCCATTAGGACTGATACGGGTCTGACTGGCCAGTATATGGTGAAAAAAGCCCCTCCGTGTGCCAGTACTGAAAACAGTTCGTGCATTAGCTGGAGTCTGCCAATGAAATAATAACTCGCCTTTGTTTATTATATTGAAACTCGATAAAAGGGAGGGGGGGAATGGAGAGAGAAGAAGTTTGTGGTGTGAAATGAATGTTCTCATCTGGGCTCCAGGATGGAGCCGTGAGTAATGGCTGTGGCATCGCCGGGCGTCCTGCAGAGAGCAAGTTCTTGAGCCACAGCTGTAACTGGGGTCTGCTGGGAGAGGGACAGCTCGTGCTCTGCCAAGGGACCCCCACACTCCATCAGTTATGGGGACTGGCCCCTTTCAGGGGCATTGCCTCCTGGAGGATGACAATGGCACAGACCCTGCAAGTAACTCAAGCCTAGGATCTAGATGTTATTCCCGACAAGGCAGACCCATGCAAGCTTGTGCCGAAGCACAGCACTATCTCAATACCCCCACATTCAGTCTATAGATTCTACTCCCTCACTCTCCTTCTGAAAAAGTGACTGCATCTCAGTGCTACTTCTTGATCCAGGGCTAGTTTTGCTGCACTGATAATTAGCAGAAAAGACCCCCACCAAAGGAAGTCTCCTTTTCAAATGTGAAAGCAAAACTACACGTTGCCAATATGCTTGTGAGTTGATAGAGCCCCTTTACAACATGGCGGCAAGAAATCCCTTTAAATTACAAAAGCAATGCAAACCCAAACCAAACCCAACCACCCCCCCAAGCCCACAAGGTCCCTGTACAAAAGGATATAAAAAATCTCACCATGGCTGAATTGCTGCGAGATTCCAAAGTATTAAGCAACATCAATTCATAAGGGGGAGAAAAAGCATTAGTCAGATTGTAGATGCTTTGGGCCAGTCCTCGTAATTTTGTTCAACATCTGTGTTAGTACTGAGGGCTCTTACTCTATGACAGGGGACCAAGGTGTTAATGCAATAGGAACTGTAATAATAGCAACCAGAATAACATCAGTAGGAATACTGGCATCTGCCTCATCCCCAGCTCAGCACTCACATCACTGGGCTATCAGACCACACTGCTTTTTACCTGGGCAGCTATAAAATGTGGATACATGGATGAACTTCCAGCCCAACTCCAGTAGCCAGAAATAGATTTATAGTACTTACATGCGTGAGACCATAAACAAAACCGAGCAGGGCATCATCCCTGTTAGCACCTCTCCAGCACACACGAGCAGCCTTGTATCCCAAAACCACACTTGGAGCGGAGCTCTGCAGACCCCCTGTCCGAAAACACCTTCTCCCGCATCCCCCTCCCTTCCCAGCACCTTGGGAAGGACACCTCCAGCTTCTGCTAGGAGATCTCCAGCAGGGAATTAGCAGCCTGGGAATGGCTGCAGCCGTGTGGGAGCTTGCGTAATGTTCTAGCACTATCACTCACATCACTCATATTTACTTCTTTTGGCCCGATTCGCTGTCTGCCAAATAAATTTGCAGCTGCAGAGGCTGAGCTCTAGTAGAAAGCTGAAGGATTTACTTCCAGCTATTGAAAGGTTTATAGCTGAGAAATGTGAAGTTGCACAGATTCTGCTGCTGAGGATGTGCCCTCCTTCTCTTGCTTCCCATATGCTGCTGGGTTAAAGGGAATATTGCACCACAGACAGCATTCAGCTGCTCCTCTCATCTGCAGAGACAAATTCCACCTTAAACATTGTTCAGGGCAGCAATTCAGAGGCAGAACTTGGTGCTGGGAGCAGAGAGTGGTACATCACTGTGCACACGGCAAAGACACCTCATGGGCACTGTTTGGGGATGAGCTGGGATGAAACATTCCTCCATGTGTTATTCCCAGCCATCCCTGTCCTTTCTACTCCATTAAATCTGGGACTGGCCCAAACTGTCTGGGGATACTGGAAGCAAACAGAGCTTGGAAGGCAGCTGCTCCCTTGGTTTCCCTTAAACCATACTCAGGCCCAATGGCACTGGATGCTCTCTCCATCCTTCAGGCCCCCGGCCTCCACTCGGGCTGTCTTTATTGAAGCAGCTGGTGCTTCACAGATTAGTTCCAGGCCCCTTGAGGGCAGAAAGTCTTTTACATCCTCCAGCCCTGAGACTATTCCAACAGCTGTAACTATTTCATTTTTAATTTACTCGATACAACTTACTGCTGCTTAATCCATCAGGACAAGTTTGAGGGTTCCTGACCCATAAATCCAGAGCGGGGAGGGAAAAGAAGAGGGAAAAAATAAAGGAAAAGAAAAAAATGTAAAGGATTTTGAAAAATTATATCTAAATCATAGCCAAATGTAAGACTGGACCCAGCAAAACAGCCAGGTCTTACCTCTGGGTAGAGACCTTTGCTCTTAGCGTGGTGACACGCTCCACTCCACTTAACTCATCCAACAGCTTAAACCTCCTATATTTGTCTGGAATGGACCTTACCTCTTTTTTCCTGCTAACCAGATCCCTTTGTTCAGTACAGAGAAGGAAGAACTGCTTTGCATCTTTACATAAACACACACAAATGTGTTTTACATCAAGAGCTCTTAAAGGCAAAGCCTCCCCCTCCCTCAGGTGCCACTTTCCCTGTGTTGCTGCTCCGTGCTCTTTTTTGGGTGGGTGGTAGGACTGCTCTAAATCAATCAGTTGACATTAGGCTAATGTCTAATTAGCTATGGGTGGGCATGTGCTTTGATTATAGGAAGAACCTCAGGCAATGAGTTGTGTTTTTAAGGCCCAGTTTTACACGTATCAATCATCTTTTGACGTGCAGAGTGGGAGGGAAGAAAAATAAGCTGCAATAAAAAGAAAGAATATTAATGGGTACCTGAGTGTGTTATAACCAAGGGGCTATAAATGAAGAACACACTCCTGGACATCGGTGGTAATAACAGGAGTTTCTCTGTCTTAGGAAGTAAAAGAAGTAAGTTTTTCCTTTACCATCTTCTGATTTTAAGCAAGAAAAGAGGTTTCCTTCTTAGGGAGAGAAAGATGAGATGCATCATCCCAAGGAGAACTCATCTACTACAGCTATTTTAAATAGAGCTAAACAGACACCTCCCAGCAGTGGAACTCCTCTGGGAGACATAAACCCAGCTGCATTACCTGTGGCTGCTGCTGCAGGGTCTCCTTCTCCTGCTCTTTTCCAATAGCCAGGCTCCATGAGACCAAGTTTCCCCTTGGGCTGCTGGACATATTTTTTGTCCCCAAATCAAGTCTTATTTTGCCACGACGAGGGCCATTTCTCTGCTCTTTTCACTGCACATGACCATCTACGAAAGCTTTGCCATGTGTGTGCTCTCCATGTGTTCACTGCTGTCTATAACCAGCTCCATCTCACTTTCTTTATAGCCACCCTCTGCCTCCAAAGCCTGCCCCAGTGCGGACAGCCACGCTGCAGGGAAAACAGTGATGCTAAGTGAGAACATTGCAAGTTGGAGAGTTTTTCTGCTTCAAAACCCACCTCCCCAACCCTCTTCAAACCCCAGCGTCTCCATTTCTCACTGTAATTGTTTGACTCCAGTCTGGGTAACAATGCTTTGGGTTATTGGGAAAGACAAGAGGGATTTTCTTCGAATTACATGGAGATATAGAAAACCCTATAGGAAAGGTTCTAATTATAACTCTTAAACCCAGAGAATAAAGGGATCCAGTATTCCAAGCTCGTTGGCGGTTAGGGGTTAGGCAATACTTTCTGTGCTTTAAAACGTGTGGCAAACGATGGGATTTCTTTAAAGGAAGAATTATTTGTGTTCTATTAAACTCACCCTCAACATTGTTCTGCTTTGGGTGATGGGCTTTGCCTCTTTCCTGAAACTCTCTATGCAGAGCAGATGGGGAAGAGGTTTTGGTGACGCACGCCAGAGGTGTACTTTAAATAAGAACAGCAATAAGAATGCTAGTAATGCTAATAAAAATGGAAGTCATCCGATGTGCAGACTCCGGTTGCTTTATTCCTGGCTCCTCCTGTAATTCTCTGAGACCACAGTTTAAAATTGCTGGGTGATGATTATCCAGGGATTAGGGATTAGCGTAGTGGTTTGACTGCTTGTCAAAGCCTTAAAATAATACACAGATTAAAATAAGTCAATTTTCTCATTAATAATGAAGCAGATGATTTTAAAGCCCATGTAACCTCTGATGGGAAAAAACCTACAGTGGGTAATGAGAAGGGACAGGTTTTGCTGGGTGATCTCATGATATCTGTCTCATCTTAGTTTGGTCTGATTTCTGCAGAGATTTAGTAACAGCTATAGCACTCAATTAAATTTCAGAAGCTCGTTAGGCTGGAACCTCATTTAGTATGCACGTATAGAGATAAATGGAGTAACTATAATAGAGCTGATCACTCAAAGCAAGCAGCTCGCTCCCCTTCCAAAAACCCCAACCACTTTTGAAAGGCAATGATTAAACAAATAAATGCAACAAATCAAAGTTTTCCACTGAAACCTACTCATCAGACCTTGACTCCTCCCTGCCTTGTGGCCACTGAAAGCAGCTGGAGGCTGGAGGAGTAGCTGGGGAAGGCAGAGCTCAGCACAGAGCTCTTCTGAGGAAACAACGTGTGTGTTTTCCTAAGGGGAAGAAAACCCATGTCAAAAGAAGCAAGCACCAGGGCCCTAAGTGCTCTTAGCATTAAAATAAGGGGGGGAATAAAAAGGAAAAGGTGTTGCATGCACACAGATAAACGGGCACCTGAATCGCGTGCAGGACATGTGGGTATCACTATTAACTCCTAGAAAATAATTCAGTCAGAAAGCACAAGTGAGCATTGCTCACCCGCACACCCTGCTACAGATGTGGCTTCCTAAGCCATCCCTGGAGGCTTTGCTGTCTTGGACTCTAGAAAAGACCCACTGAGGTTGAGGACATGCAACTCCCTGAAAGCCTGAGCCCACTGGTGTGGCACAACCAGGCTCCATGTGGGGCTGACCCACCAGAATGCAGCTGGTGCCTCGGAAAGTCTTTGCCCTAAGCTGAGAAGGAGCAAACCAGACTGCCTGGTCCCAGTGACGCTGCTGGAGAAGAGACTGTGCATGATGTGGGCTGGCTCAGAAGACACTGTGTTTTTAAGGGACTAATACACAGTGCCATAACAAATAACAGAATACAATAACAAATAACAAAAGCAATAACAAAGGGCGCTATATTTTCAGAGAAGCTGTGATGCAGGGAAAGGGTTAAGTCCTGTCAATACTCCTCAGTGTAATAGAAGTATTATAGAGCATCACTAACATTTCTATTCTGTTCTGTTCTCTTCCTATTCTGTTCCTCTTTTATTCTATTCCTATTCTATTGTTCTATCATATCTCTATCAGCTCATATCATACCACATCATATCTAGAAGAATACCAATACAGTCCCAAGAGTGAAGAAGAGCCTGGTTAGGAACACCAGCGCCAAAGGACAGCTTTTCCTTTAGATAAGTTGCAAAGGATGATTTATGTTTTTAAAGGTACCATCATGCTGCTTTAAGGAGTTACTTTGTCCTGCAGCCTGTCTGCAGGGAGAGCTGCTGCCCAGCAGTTAGGGCCTGGAAACGAGAGAGCAGACACCTGGGTTAGTGGTACCACCACGGACCTATGGCTGACAGCTCTAAATGGGGAGGACAGCTCTTCTAAGTGCTTGCTGTCAGAGGCTGAGTTACTATTCAAGAGGTTTTTAAACCAGGGTTTAACACAGAGAACAGAGAGGCTTTATCAGAGGACAATAAAATCCAGAGGGATGAGCTGGTGGTGGAGTCCAGCTCTCGCATGTTGTGCATGTTCTCCCCTAGGAAGGAGGAAGAGGTAACAACCACCCTAAGGTAACAACTATGCTATAGGTGATGGGGAGAGCACAAAGGGTGTTTTATGGAGGCAAAACAGAGAAACCAGGGATACCCATCAGTCTTCACAGCCATGGATCTGGCTTTGTGTGCTGATTCACAGCTTGGAAGGAGGTCTCAAACCACAAATCCTGCAGTAAACCACTGCACCAAGCTCATTTACTCAGACTTCATGCAGGGAATTAGGCTTTTTGTCCATTATTCTATTTATTACCAGACATGAAAATAACAACTCCTTCAGCTGAGGCTACCCAGCCACAATTGCTCAATTCAGTCCATGGCATAGACCTTCTCCTGGCCTCCCTTCTGACTTCAAACTGACCAGTTTCTGAGAACAACTTTCCCTGTCTTTGCTTGTCCCATCCTGCCAGACAACAATCTGCCTGGATGCAATTTCTCACATTATAGGCCTGCTTTGGGAAACGACAACACTAAATGTGCCTGGAGATGATGCCATTAGCATGTACAGAGCACCAGTTGGTGCAGAGCATGCATTTTCAGGTGCTGGGAGGCACCAAATAGCTTCTGTGACATCCTCATGAGTTGCAATGCCTCTTTGAGGACATTGGTCCCCATTTGCAAATCATTTCACAGTAAGAAGGTCTCTGAAATGCCAGCAAACCAGAATGACCTGATGGGTGGCAGTAAGAATAGACCACACTAACCTGGCTCTCTGGCTACTTAGCTGCAGGATGGGGTTTTACTAAGGCCTGCTTGTCTCAGCACTTCATCCCGTCATGCCAATAGTTAATCTCCAGGTACAAAGTTGGTATTCAAAAACGCTGGAGGCTCACTGGGACACAAACTCTCAAAGAAAAGCCCTGGTTGAGCAGCTTTGGTACAGGCTATTTCAGAAGTGACCACAGAGGCAGATCGTGGTGTGGCTCTACATGGTGGGCTTGAGCCTCCGGACGCAGTTAACGCATCCCCATCACCAGGAAAACCACTAATGCTCAAGCATTTCACAAAAGGCAGCCCCTGTGTCACTGCTGCACAGATTTCCTCTCAAGCTGCTCATTATGAATCCTACAGAATGAGGCAAAATGCATTTATGGCTTTCAACGTGTCACGACTTTGAATCGCGCTATACAAAGTCCAGCTTCGAGTTTCATTTCTCTCCCCAGATCTCGTGTTTGCTCATTAATTAGTGCTAGCTCCAGGAGATTAGATGACTTTTGAATGTTTCCCATGTAAAAAAAGAACATAAAGGGAGGGTTTTGTTTTTTTCCCCCCGTTGAAAATGCTAAAGGAAAAGTGAAGGGACCTTTTTCATTTATACGCAGCTATTTTTTAATTCGCCTTTGAAAAATGCTGCCAGTACCCAGAAGTGTCAAATTCTAACACGCAGGGGGAATAATGTTGGTTTTTAGCTGGTAATAGTCTGTGTTTTTGTGGCTGATGATCGGGACATTTTTAACATATTTCTTCATCCTGTATTTGCAGGAGATGGGATGACTTTTTAATGTTCCAGGGGAGAAAACCCTTAAAGAAAGTGCATCTTATTCTCAGTAATTTTGAGGATATCTTTTACTTAGAAAGCAAAAGTAATTACCAATTCCTTGTATATATGGCACGTTCATTAACAACCAGAAACCAGATAATGCTATTTTGTATGGAATTCAACTACCTGCATGCTTTGCTGAGGGTTTCAGCAGCATGTTGTCAGTGCCTGGGACCTAAAGGTGCGTGAGGGAGCAGAGCACCCCTGTGCAGATGGGTTCGGATGCTGCTCCACATACTGCACCCGCTACTCAACATGATTTTCAGAGCACTTGCAGTGTTGGATCATTTAGGAAGACCATTGGCTTTGCAGGAGGTTGGGGAGGTTTCAACACGGCCCAGCTGAACCTTTCTAGCCAAGGAAATTTGGAACACACTGGTCTCTCTGCCTTCATATGGAGCTGGAAAATGACCACTGAGTTAAAGAATATCTCAGGGCATACACCTAGGCAGCTTCTTTTTTGCTAAGGGTAGTGTGGAAGATGTATTTCAACTACAGCAGTGGGCAGGCACCCAAAAGACATGGCTGCAGCCTACAGAGCATCATGTGGGCACCCCAGTACTGACCTGCTCAGAGTACTTGGTGCCTGGCTGTGCCATATAGCAACACCAGCTCTAGCTGTGACCGAAGGGTAAGAGCTTATTAGATCATGCCCAGAGGTGTGCTGAGATTTGGTGCTAGCTCCAGGTGGAGAGGGAGGTCTGCGCTGTGCTTTGAGAACCTGACTCCCAGACCACACGGGTTTAACTTTGCGCAACCAGGAATTCAGGCTGAATTCCTAGAGCTGCTGAGCTCCTGTGCCGGTGCTTTACATCAACACTGCAGCACTTCATCTTTTGCTGCGATACTGGGTCTGATTCTGCTTACTCTTAACCCAGCAAAGCCCAGGAAAACTTCAGTAACTCCACTGAGGTTTCTGCTCCTGGCACTGCTATGAGAAGAGAATCAAACCACAGCAATGATGTGAGCTAGAGGCAGCCCTGTGAGCCAGAGATGCTCTAAGTGCTGACATTAGCCCTTGCTTGGACCAGCACACAGACTGGATGCTTATGGCAATGCCCTTGTTCCTATGGCTCATCTCACTGAGCATCCCACATGCGCATCTTCAGCTGTGAGATCAGACAGGCTGAACAACCTGAAGGTCCTGAATACCCTGCATGATTTCATCCCTTCTTTTCAGACCATTGGATCATCCTACCCGACCCAAGAGCACCACACAAGCCCTGTGACACAGAGCACAATGCCCTTTCCTTACCTCCACACCAGCCACAACCTTCCCTGCAGGACTGGGACAACCCACGCTGCTCTTCGCCATCTCTCAACATTTACTTTATGTGACTGAGGAGACAAGTCCAGGCCTATTTCTTGATCCCACTGTGCCTATGAAACAAGCCTCTCTGGGCAGTTTCCTTCTGGGAGTAAACTGTCATTTTTCACCACATAAAATTTTATAAGTTTCAAGCGAATGGAAAATGGATTTTATTATTTAATTTAAAAAGAAAAGAAAAGAAAAAAAACCCTTTTTTTTTTCTTTTTCGTTTTTTTGACCCTGGATGTTTTATGGCAGCAAAAACAGAAATCTGTGGTTTGAACTGTTCAGGTTTGATGCAGAGGGCTATGGAACCTTTTATGTAACCCGCTGGCCTGAATAATTATCAAAATATTTTGCTTTCCACTCTTTCTAAGCCTCTGCATCAGAAAAAAAACCCCAGCGTTTGCAACCTTTTGACCACAAAATAATACTACCAAGAAAGCCCCCTTCAGAAGCTGTGCTGGGGGAGCTGCCGCCAAGGCTGCCCTGGGGAAGGCCGGTAGCTGGAGTTGGCCACAGGGCTGGGGCTTATCGGTGCTTGGATGGGGAGAGGGGACTGGGAATGGACCTCACCTGGAGAAGGGCTTTCATGGGAAGGGGCTGATGTCAGGGGGTGAGGAAATGGCTCTTTGCTGAGATTAGCGAGATGCTCGGGAGGGCCATGGCTGGCTCGGCTGAGATGGATGCTGCTGACAGCAGGGACAGCTTTCGGTGGTCCAAAGCATAGCATCATATACAACTATCGCTCTGCAAAGCACCTTATGGTTAGTCCATCTCCTCTGCCCTTCAGTCAAACACTATTTGTGATTATTATTAGCCTGCGTATTTAAAATCCATCACAAGGTTTGTTACAAGCCAATATCTGCAGTTACAAAGCTGACACAGATGGCTTCCGCGCACACTCACGCGGCATCAGAGACGGGGAAAGATTCCCAAATCCAGTCTCTGGGATCAATTTTCATAACTGAGCTGACAACATCGGGGAGGGATTTGTCCCTGTGCTGCAGGGCAGGGTTGATGCTGAGCCCCGTCCTGGCAGGATGCAATGTCCTTTCCTCCCAGCTCCGAGCTTACATGGATCCACATAACAGGGAAATGGCAACGCTCCTCTAGCAGACACAGCACAAAGTGTGAACAGCTCCCCCATCTCCAGTGTTTGGCTGCTGTTTTATTCCCCAAACTCCTACAGTCTCTTAAGGAAAAGGCACAGCACAAATCTGCTCTTCACTGGTTTACATTTACTTCTGCTCTAGAATTCTAAATGCTTTCAGAGCAAAAGTGTGTTATGAATTTTTGCATAGCAAGTAGGGAATCACTATTTCCAGTCTGACCCATGAAGTTTAATCTTTAAATTGAAAGTTACGGGGTTGATCACATTAATGTTTTTATTACGTCTGTCTTTTCCTACGAAATACATTGTTTTGGGCTTTTTTTCCTTCCAAATTCCTTCAATCCTCTCGGCTTTCGGACAACATATTTGGATTGGTTGAACATTTGTTTTGGGTTTTCAGCAATTAAGCACAGTCAGCAGGATGATGACATCCTTGATGATCCACTCACACAGACATAAAACCATTCCTTTTCCTTAAAACCTGAAGATGCCAAAGGCTATTTTAAAACCCCTGCCCCAGTTCAATTCCTTTTGCTGCAGTTTCAACCATAAAACCCAAGAGCCGCTCTGGCCCCGCAGGAGGAACACCCCATCCGAGCACAGCTGATGTGTGCAGGTCTTCTGGTTCAACCCCACAAGAAACAATCATGACACTTTGGGCAAGGATTAATCAGGAATGGCTTCGTTATCGCTGATTTTACCTCGGGGCAAGGGAAATGGGCTGGATGACCTCCGAGGGTCACAACCCAGCCTGCAGTTCAGGGCTTTTCATGCCCTCAAGGGGGTGGAGGGTTTTAGCTCTGGCCTCTGCAACCTCTCCCTGCATCCTCGCATCCTGGCTACCTGCTGCACAGGGCAAGGAAATACAATCCCATCTGGCTCGTGACAGCTCTCAAACACAACCTCACTAAGTCTGCAATGAGACATCCCTTCTGACATGAAGATATCCCCTCTCAAACCTTCACAGACGTATCCTTTTCTGTATGGTGCTGGCACTTTGTTCCCAGTTTTGCCTTCGAAGCAAATAAACCCAAGGAAAGCAGTTTCTGTTGAGCACTGAAAGGTGGGCTGAGGACAACCAAGGCTGTGGAGGCTACTGAAACCTTCCCACACGTGTTGAGCAGATGTCTGCCCTGTGCCGAGGGCTTCCTCCCGTGACATTACGCGCTCTCTCCTTTCACTTAGTCCCACACATCTTGCCAGGAGACATCTTCCAGGGCAAGTTTTCACAGCCCCTCAGCGCCGCCTCCCTTCCCATGTGCTGAAGGTGGGAGATGCAGGGGGATTTTGTGATGAGCTGCCCTTAGTGTGTCCCACCTGGAACAGGATTGGAAAAGATCGACCTTCACTTAGTGTAAATCAGAGCAATTTCATCAAATCCATGGGACTGCAGCAGTTTGGATGTGAAGACAGTCCAAGCCTAGATTCCACCCTTGCGCCCAGGGTCAGACTTTGGTCCTTCTGCCTTACAGCACTAATTAGACAGGGGTGTAAAGGAAGGGTGATGGCGGGGGAGGAACTGAATTTGTCACTGATCTCATTCTTGTGAGGCCCCGGAGCAGGATGAGGATGGACAGAAATCCCAATTAGATAACTAATTTAGCTCCTTGAGCAGATTTTAGCCTTCAGCCCTGGAGCCAGGAGCCCCACTTACTGCTCCTGGCTTTGCCATGCTTGGCTGATTATCGGTTAATTGAGGCTTTTCACCGAGAGGCCTGGAAACGCCAGCTAACCTGGAGGAATGCGTCCCATGCCCTGCAGCCATCCCCGCTAGCTCTGCCTCCCTCCTGCTTCACCCAGCGCTGAAAATGAGCTGGAAAACAGCTGGGGGAAAGGCCTCAGGCCAGAGCCAGGCAGAGGAGCAGGGATCCCAGGGGAGGACCGGGGACTTCAAAAGGCTGCTGTCAGTGGGATGCTCCTTTCCTCCTGCTCACTGTGCCTGAAACCATCCGGCTGGGCACAGCCAGAAAGCCCTACTCAATTACCCAGTTTAATAACGGCACTGAACATCTATCTTCCCTCTCCTTTCCCTGCAGTCAATAATACACAGTTGCTGTCCTGTTTTGTGATGTTTTGCTGAATCCTATTAAAAAAGTCTCTTATTTGCCTTCCTATAGTAAAACTTCTACAGAAATGGCTGGTTACAACTTACTGGAGTTCAGGTGCAAACCCCTGTGTCTCCCCTTCCTTTGCCTCCTAAATCAGTCAAATGCTAAAAGTGTTTCTTGCTGCACTAGCAAAAAACGCATTACATCCTGGGCAGCATCCAGAATAAGAGCATTTTCCTCCTTTACAGCACTAATTGAGAGGTTTATAGGAGTACCAAAAAATATTCCATACCTCTTAGGGCTTCCTATAGTGTTGCACACCCTGAAGCTCTAGCTCTGAAAACACTGAATCATGCCATCACTCACTGCAGAATGGGGGTTCTGGTGCAGAAGCAAGGAAAGGAGACAGTTCTCTTCACCTAGAAGAGCTCACCTATGACCAAGTGGGGCTTTGCTTCAAGAGGATCCAGCAAATCTTTTTGTACTTGTCCACCAGACATGATGAAAACCTCCATTTCCAGCCCCAAGTGTCTCCAAAATCATAGAATCAACCAGGTTGGAAAGGACCTTTAAGATCATCAAGCAGTCAGGGTCCCTTGAACATCTCCGTGCACGTGCCATCCTCCTCTACATACAAGTGATGTCAAACAGCATCCTGGCTTTCTTTTGGTTTTAAATCAAAACTACCAGCTGTATTCATTGATAATGTCAACCTTGAGCAACGTTACACATTTAGAGGCAAGCTGAAAAATGCCTGCTTCTAGGGGAAAACAAATGCAGCTTAAGTGCTATTTTTCACAATGGAGGATTGAATCCTCGGAGCTTACACAGATGATGCTCTTTAAGCTGCAGCTTTGCGAGCCTTGGACCTGGACCTCAGGGTTTGGGACCATTTTTAATAATCATGAAGACCAGGAATAAGTCTTCTTTTTATGGAGAAAGCCAAAAATCTTTCCACTCCTGCTCACCTTCAGAGCAGGGACTTCCAACCATAACATCGCCTGCTGGGAAGCTCGCAATCAATAACAAGTGCTGGAAATAAGGGTGCTCCTCCCTCCTCTTCACTGCGAATCCCTGTGTGTCTAACAGCTTCCAGCAGGTACCTTGTAACGATGTAGTCTCACAAAAACCCCCTCTACTCCACAGGCTCACAGTGTAATTTTTTAGCCTCAGTGTTGTTTTTTCACCAGTGTAACTGGATTTCATCCTGACACAGCACTGCCCAGTTAGAAGTGGGTTGCAAAAATACCTGCTTTTGCCAAGATATCCTAAACACCATTTTTATAGGTAGACTATGCAATCCAGACCCTCAGCTGGTGGAATTTGGCATCGCTCCACCAAGACCTAGTGCAGGGACACTGATTTAAACCAGCACGGGAGCCAGCCCACGGATTTTCTCAGCCTGTTTGCTTATCTCAACCTTACTCCAACATAATGCTTGGGTTTATTTCAACCCTACTGTAGGAACAGAGCTGGTTTGGAGCATTGACAGTGATTAATTTGCCTCTCCATAGGATGCTATCACCATTTCAGGAACTCTGAGGATACTTCTGATTTCTACTCACAAAGGGACAACCCGAAGCTACTAGAACCAGAAATCCCTGTCTTGTTCTTCTGCTTCTTTCCTAAGCTTGCTGCTCTCCCTCCCTTGCAGGCAACAGGGAAAAGGATGAAGATGGGTAAAAACCAGCTTTCCTTTTTATGGAGGGGCTTTAGAGTATTTCAGGAAATAATGATCTCAGTAAAACCCAGACCTCACTGAATTGATGGACAGCCTCAGAAACAGGCAGGGAGGTGCCAGGGTCAGAATCCTAGACAGAATAAGGCCTTCAATTACTGCAGTGATATAATTAATTAATTTATGACTGTAGCCAGACAGCAGCGACAGCAATATTGACTGACTTCACTGCAATCTACGTTGCTGACTAATGCCCATATCAACACCTCCAGCAACCAAGCAGCCACCAGCCCCTTGGCTGGCTGAGATTTAGCTTGATTTCTCCAGAGAGAACCTTTCCAGATCATTTGAACTAATTGAGGTAATGGAGAAATTGTTCTCATGCCAAAACACTTTCTTTTTCCCTCCCTCTCCCTCTTCTTTTGGTAAGATGATAATACGTAGAAAGCTTCTGGCTACTACTTAAAGGAGCAGGGCAGCATCTTTAGGAGCAGTTCTGAGCCTTCGTGCTATGCTTCATCCTCCTCGGGGTGCTGCGAGCCAAACTGCACTCCGACATCTGCCAAAGCAACTGGGAACACCCCTGGAGCAGGAGCACGTTGCACATTAATTGCAGTGATTATCAGCACCCAGCATTTACAGCCTCTCTGGACACACGGGCTGAAGGCAGCAGCAATGTGGTTTCGATCAGGGCTCTTGGAGGGGGGTCCTGCTGCCCTTTGCCTCCCACCTTGTGCAGCTCTGCTTGAGATGGGGCTGAGCTCACCCCATGGGTGCTCGCACTGCCTGGGCCAAGGGATGCTCTTGAGGTGCATCTTTGGACACCCGAACACCACTTAATTCCCATCCTTAATCAGTGCCTCAGTTTACCAGGCTGGTTCCCCTTAGACTCAGCTGCTTTCTCAACTCAGTGGCTATATTTCCTGGGGTACCACATGTAACCAGGGCAAACTGAAGTTCCCTGGGGCTTCCCACATCACCCCAATCTTTGTGACCGGTTGTGCAGCTCAACACATCAAGAATAGGTCTTTCTGGGACACCACACTGAATGGAAGCTTAAAGATCCATCTGTGACGAGAACTGCTGCTGCACAAAACCTACCCAGGGAGGTCCTACACAAGTTTGGGATCTCTGTAGGACAGCGCTTCGGGAAAACATGCTGCCTCTTGCAAGTTGGGTAACACAGGAATCCCTGCCAGGGAATCTGAACTGATCAAGGTTAACAGATTGCTCCCAGCGGCAACCTCAGCCCTCAGAGAAACACTCCATCAGGAAGATTCCTGCGTGTCCAGACTGCTCGGACACAGGGGAAGAGATGAGGGAAATAGAGAAAGAACAGGGAAAGGACAATGGTGGGACAGAAAACTTCCCTTTGGAGCAGATTCCCAACTCCAGCCAGGCAGCAGCACGAAGGTCTTCTTAGGAAATACAACTGGGAGCTCAAAGAAGGGAAATCTTTTCCTGCCTCTAAGGGAATTCAGACTTGAAACATCCAGGAGAGATACAGGGATGGAAACCAAACCTGATGATGGGATCTGTCCTGATCTGTCCTTGAAGCCCTTTGCCTTCAAGCTGTGTTGGTTTGTGGAATCAGAGGACAGACGAGCAGCGCTGCATGGACCAGTCCAGGTTTCCATTCTTTGCTATGGCACAGATATAAAAATGCTCATTTTCACGTTTCATAACTTTTTCTTACAGCACATTTTTGACTTGCATCCAAAGATGCAGCAACCCCAAAGACGAAGCCGCTGCCTGCCGGTGTCTATACGTGCACGGAGGGTGGAGAGATTAATCCTCATCTCTGCTGAGCCAGCATCCCCCCAGCCCATGTTCTCCTGTAAGTTGCCTGCTCACTGGGTGCTTATAGACGTTGCACAGGCTGTAATGGACAGCACTGGGAGAGGAGAGAGAATGAATCAGCTGAATGCCATCAGTTCTGCTCTTGTGCTCCCAGTGAATGTTAATTACACAGGGCTGCCACAGCCAGGATTAAGCATACCAGAGTGTCTAGAGGCCTCTAGTGTCCAGAAGCTACAAGAACCAGGCCAGCACCTGCACAGAGGCAGAGATATTCCTGTTCTAGAGCCAAGATTAAATAACCAGGACAAGCAGGATGGGGTGGGGGGACCGAGAGAGGCAGTGATATCAACAGGAGCCTGATTCAAACTGATTGCTTTGCTATGATAGATGGCTTACCCAGGAGAAAATAATCACCAAGAGGTGCTTTTTCAGTACTTACACACAAAACACATCCTTCGTACACAGAACACGGTAACACAATGACACACTGAGGCCAGCGTGAGCCAGCTAGGCTCCATGCCTGCACGGGTGGTCTCTGCAGCTCACCAAATCAAGCAACAACCAAAAGTACCTGCAACCAGAGCAGCATTCACAGGCACAGCATATGCAAAACCCACTGAAAGAGCACACGCTTGGTGTTACCTACTAACATATGAAGCAACAGAAATCCTTACTTTGGTCATAAAGGAGTCCCCAGACATAGATTTTCCCAAACGAAGGCCTTTGACATGAAGGAGAATGGGATGCCCACCGTTGGAGAGGGCAGCGCTGAGAGCGGAACCATCCCAGGACAAATGCTTCCATGTGGGGAATGGGGAGGAACTGGGAAATGAGACTTTTTTGGTTCTCCATACAAATTCCCTGGCTGTCAAAGGTTCCTCTTACAGGAGATGGGGGCAGAGGAGATTCCCTCTCCTCCCACCTGCCCATCCCGACAAACGGGGCTCCACTGGTCCCACATGGAAATGCAAATCATCAGAGGCTGCTTTCTGAGGAGCAGAAAAAGCCCCTGCTTTGCCAGTAAGTCACAATAACGTGGATTTAAAAGAGAAGCCGGGGGAGGGGGCTCTAACAACTTATTGTTTTCCACAAGTCCTTCAATTAGCAAACATCCCATAAGGAGCAAGGGAGAGGGAGAAAGAAAAGAGATTTCATGCACTGACACAGCCCCAGTCAGTGGCAAACGCTCTCAGCTCCTGCATGGAAAACACTTTCATCTCCCCTCGCTGGCTCTTGGCATTACATCACGCCAAGTGCATCCTGGGCAATATTGTTATGTTAATCAAGCAGCCCATGAGACTGGATTCTCCAGAGACATTCCCACCAGGTCCTGGCACTCCAGCTTATTCAAGCTGGGCTGAATTGCCCCCGGAGAATAAAAGATGGAGCCTTAATTAACTACTGCTCTCGGTTCCCAATCCCGCTCGATTGTGTTGTGCTGGCGGATGGGGTTGCTAAAGAGGCAGTGCCAGGATGCGATGCTGGGGCTGCTGGACCACAGCAAAGCTCAGCGCAGCCTCTCCTTGGTTTATTTATTGCTATTATGGTGTTGCGGGTGTTGCTTTTCCATGCCAGTGGCTTGCAATGCTTGAATAAGTCATGGAAAAATTCAGGCCCCTTGTGCCAGTTTTATTCCCCCTTCCTTGTTTTCACTATTAGGTGCCTGTCTTTTCCGGTTTGGATCTCTTGAAGAGCTTTTATGACTCTGGACAGAAAAGAGCCGGCTTTTACATCTAACAGCATCTTTAATAGGTTTTTCTAGCTGCCCATGCCACTGGTGTCAGGGAAAAGCTGCATGCTTTAAGGCAGAACAGCACAGCGGTAGCATCTGGCCTTCCCTGACCCTCTCTTTGAAAGGGAAAAGCAAGCGGGAGCCTGGCAGGCAACACGGACAAGGACTGCACAGCACTCCCGAGGTCTGGGAGGGAGCCACATGCTTCCAAGAGAGCAAATCCCGGGAAGATGGGCATAGGGAAGGCAGCCTGGGCTGAGACCCACTGAGCAAAGTCCTTTCCATCATCCCAGGGAAGCAGTTGTGATTGTGCAGGGTCCTCCTGGGAACAGCCCTGGAGAGCGGATGGAGCTGAGGCTCTGTGCATCTCCTGAACAGAGGGAATGGAGGGGGAGCAGCCGCTGAGATCTGGGGCTTTTTCTGCCAGTCAGGCAGGTGAGGGTTTAGCACCAGGGAGCAAGGCAAGGTACAAACAGGAGCATCACTTCCACCCCAAGCACACAAAGGAAGCACAACAAGGCAGACTTCTGACATACAGCGCTGTAGCTTCATTCCTGTTTGCTGTATCCCCGAGCAGCTCCCGCTTTTTCCCTGCAACAGGTTCCATCCAGGAGCTGAGGGGAAGTCCTCCGCCACAGCCTGTCCCTGCTGGACACAAGGGAATTTCATTTGACATAAGAAACTGAGCTGCGTGCAGAGAGGTCTTTGCTCACACCATGAGCCCAGTAGCCTGCAAAAAGGGTTTCATTACTGCAGAGCTGTGCTGCAATCACAGCAGCTGCCGTTTCAGAGCTGCTCAGCATCTGCCTTGCATCTGCCTGCAAACCCACATGGGGCTGTACCCTCGGTCCAGAGGCTGCAGCTAAGGAAGGAGATATCAGGTATTGGCTCTGTAGGAGTGGAGGGAGTTCACAGCAGGGTGAGGGTGTGGGGATTGGAAACTGTCACATCCTGGGGGATGAAGCTCTCCCATCTGCACAGCTGGGGCCCTGCCCCTCCACTTAATTGGCAATTAATGCTGGAAGGGCACTTAATGTGCTGTATATCAGCTTATCTCAAATGGCACATCAAGGAGGAGGCCGCTTTAACCATGGAGCTGGTTTATCTCTTAGGGAGAAGCAGAGTGTTTCTTTCTCTGTCCCTTATCCCTATGATTTATACTGACCTGACATTTGCTTTTACACCAGTAAACCAGGTTCTGACAAGAATCTCATTAAATGCTGCAATAAATCAGTTCCTTCAACAAACATCTTTTTACTGCCTTTTGAAATGATAGAGGTATACCTGTTCTGAGACTTAGGACATGCACCTACACACACAGATGCACATACACTTAGGCAAATACACACACTTCAAAGCAAGAAACCCTTTGGCTTAATGTCCTGAGAGGCTTTCCAGGGATGAAATACTAGTCACCCTCAGCAGCAGGGGAAAAACACAAGTTAAGAGTTATAGACAAGGGAGAAGAGAGGCACTCCATATGAAATGAGAGATGGGTCACCTGCCAGAGGGATCCAGGGATCTCTTCCAGACCACAGAAGCTGCAGAGGCAATGGGGCTATCACACCCACTGTGCTCAAATTGTGTGAAAGTTGGGACAGGGCAGGAGCCAGACGGTATATGGATATGTATATTTATAAGAAAAGCTAGAATTAAACCTTTTGGAGATTATGTTCCGAAAGTACACAGACATTCAAATGAGAAAGAAAAGCCAGTTAAAGTTGGTCAAAGCACAAAATTCAAACAAAATAAATAGTTTAGAAGCAGCAGCTACAGCCCTCACAGGAGAATAACTCCATTTTCTAACCCTTGCAGATGCTATTTCAAAGGCCGAGCATGAAAGAGCCTGATTAAGGAGAAATTATTACTATGGGTAAAAAGAACAGAAACACAAAAAAACCTCCTCACCACTTACCAGGTGTGCCTCACACCGAGGACTTCTTCTAGTTCATGGAGATGCATGACAGGTCTTTGCAGCAAGCTGCCCATAGCCCTGGTCCCTCAGGAGCACAGCAAGTCAACACTTCTCTCCAACAGCCGCTATGAGCCCCGAGCTGTGTTATCCACGCTAGCAATCTCTGCAAGGCACTGGCTCACCTGGATTTAGGTATCAAGTAAATAGCTGCCACCTTTATCCCCTTGAGGAGAAAGTGCTACAACATTAACTTCACCTGTGAAATTAAGCAGTTCAGCTGGAACAGACATTTTCTTGGGCTCCTGATCCTGGTAATGAAAGCTCTAATCCCACTCTCAGTTGTAAATTGAGCCTTTGCCCGAGATCAACTTTTGCCTGATGGTTTCCCTTTACAAAAGCTGTTGGATGGTGAAAGACAATTAATTCTGTTCATAATCAAGCCTTAAAGTCTTGGAGGGTGAAGGCTCTCCATCTAGAACACCAGCAAAGACAATGGGCACATGAAACCTCCCTGCAGGACCTAAGACATGGATGGATCATGTCCCCCATCTTTTCCCTTGCTGATCACAGGATGCCTCCTGACTAAATGAAAAGGTCATTTCCCCATTGCGCCATAACAATGTGGTCTAAAAATAAACTCCGGCCTTACAAAAATATCTCCATTGGCCTTAAAAAGAGAGAAAGGGGGGAAAGAGGGGAAAAAAATGGAGAGAGGGAGAGGAGAAGTGAAAAAAAAAAAGCTCTAAGTTGTGCTCTTCTTGTTGCCAACATCCACAATCCCTCTTCCAAATAACCTCTCATTTACATGCATGTTTATTTGGCTTTCACGGCTGTCTGGAAGGCAGAACTTTCTTCCCCCCTTCTTGTCTAAGACAAAGATGGGGAGAGGTAGAGAAATGTAACCTCCATTACTCAAACACATCCCCAGGACCAACCGCCACGGCTGGTTTCCTGACTGACCAACCAACCACCTCATGTGTGCTGGGGGTTTATGTGCAGGGAAGGTGCTTTAAGAATGAGCTGATAAGAAACAAAGCAAAGAGGGATAATGCAAGGAGAAACAGCCCTTCCAGCTCCCTCCTGACATCCACAGCAATGTTCCTGAGCTTCCTTAGCCTGGCCTTGCTTTGTGGAAGGGGATATTTCCCCTGAAAAGCTCAGCACTGGTTTCATTCGATTTCCTTGAATACATTGTTTTATTTGCCTTTATTAATTACACTTCAAGCCTGCTAAATATCCCAGGGAGTCATTGGAGCTAGACCATACATTAACATAGAGGCTGGAAGTGTTCTAAAGACACACGCAAAACTCATGCTGCTTGGTAGAAAAGGCTTCAGACAATATTTAGAAGGACAAACTGTGTTCTTTGGGGATCCAGAAAGTCTAAAACACAGACTATCATTTACTTTGGAGACCAACAAAATCTGCACTGGAGTGTAAAACGGAGTAGGTGTAATTAAATATTGAATAGCCTATTGATGCTCTTTCCTGGTATTTAAATCACACCCCATGTGGCTCTCATTATCCAAACACTCACACACATGCTTAACTTTGACCATGCAAATACAGCGAGGTGGAAGGAAGAGAAATATGTCCATGCATAGGAAAAGCTACAGTGCCATGTTTATGGGATCAGATGATCTCTGTGACTTGCTGCACGCTATTTCCTTCTCCTGGAAGGAGGTGCTGATCTGTGTGGTCCAGGAGATGATCTCCCAAAGCTTTTTAGTATATATTTTTGTCAGAGATGGAAACGGGGCACTGTCCTCTGCAAAGCCTTAGAGGTCCTTCAGAGAGCACCTCCCATGATGAACTACTGGGAAGGAAGAGTGGAACAATGTGTTTCTACCCATCGCAGTTGTTTTTAAGCTTCCATAATTCTTCTTTTTGGACCATCTGATGGACTGAAACCAGAAAGCGCAGTCAGAGCCTATCATTGCAATCCTGGGGTATCAAATCTGGGCCTTGATTTATCCTTTAACACTGGTCTAGACATAAAGAGGGCAGACTTGATTATTTTGGGATGCCAAACACGTGGGCAGTTTCTGGACTTTTCAGGAACCCCCTTCATTCAATGTCTTAAAGCTCCATCTGGTTGTGGCAGCCCACGCAGTCAAGAAGTGTTTTGGTTATCTCTCCCTACCTCTTTAAGAATTTTCTATGTAAAAGTTTATTTTCCTTTGGATGGCTAAAACTTTAATAATTTCCCTGATGTGGGTGAAGCTCTACTAATATAAACCCACTTATATTCCTACAGCTTATTCCTGTATGAGAAAAGGCAATGAGCTTAGGTGGTATAAGGCACCCTTATGCTGTCCACGCTACAGGATATGCCGCTATAACTGTATGGGTAAAATATCACAGCCTTAGCCAACATAACTACACCAGTACAAAAGATACTGTGTGTAGAACAGAGCTACATGTGCCACTTCCTAATACTTTCATATGCCACTTTTGGCCACTGTTGTACCCGAATTAAAACACTTCATTCAGGCAGATCCTTGTCAGATCCCAAGCAGCAGGGTAAAATCTGGCCAATTTACTTGGAGCAAAGACACTTCTGACATGGAGAGGCAGAGCCAGGGCAGTCCCTTCACTGTCCCTCCCATTGATGAGTTTATTTTCTAGGATTCTACTCAAGAGAAAGGCTGAAAACAGAAAGGGAGGTGTCACAGGGCAAGAAATCCAACCCACCCTAAACTCTGCATCACTTTTTGTTGTTTCTGGGGCTAGTTCTTCCCTGCACGACACGCTGCATGTTAACCACCATGTCAGCCATCATGGAAAAGAGAGTTTCCCTTTAATTAGACATTGGAGAGCCACTGCAATGGTGGAAAGGCCTTGAAAATGGGAAGAGAAGGATCACCTCCCTGTTCAGCTCCTCCATGGGTGGCACATCAGAACTGGTGCTGCTGAAGGGCTTTGTCTTTTGAGGGAGCATGAAGTGCAGCTTAGCATAAATCTCTGCAAACTCAGGAATGAAGTGGTTCCGTCAGATGTACAGAATTTCCTGGGATGTCTCTCCCTATGCCTTAGTTCAACCTCTTCAAAATGGAGACAGGAGTGAGGTGAATTGCTTGGATTTTGACCAAACAGCCGGAATACACTGAACTCATCAAATCACAGAAGTCCAGTAGCCTTAGGCCCCTACAGTGCTTGGATGAAAGGCCAGGCCAAGCCAAGGGGTCATGGTGGAACATTAAACCAAATAAATCAAACCAGCTGGGAGACTCCATTTGCTCCCAACGTTACTTTTGAGCTGCCGGATAGGGAGGAAAAAGGAAGGAGGAGTTCACTTGGTCTCTGGAATGACAGCTGCTCACCCATCGGAGGTGGAGCTGAAGATCAACTGCTCCAATCAATCAGTTGGTCCCAGGGTGGCGAGAAGGCTGGAAAAAACCCTACTGGGTCCCGAGAGATGGAAAAAGGGGAGTTTAGGGAAGGGTAGCACAGTGTGGCCATAACTGTGGTGAGACCCAGAATGGTCTCTCTGATTTCCATTGCTTCTACCTCCCTACCTCCTGCATCTCTACCCACTTTCTCCTGCTGCACCTCTTTCAAGCTGAGAAGAATAAAAGGTAGCGCATGATTGCTTCTCTACAAGAGTGTCGCTAAGCTTGCACAGGGCACAGTAGCATTTCAGATGTGTACAAACGAGGGGAAAAAATGAACTTCTGTGTTAGTTAGCATGTACTTTAAAAATGATGTTAGGCCCACCAGGAAAAAGTGAGCCTAGTCCATGTGGAGACACAGACACAGAAAAGTAACCCGCAATTAGAACTAAGTTATCCAGGTGTCAGATTTGCAAATTATTTCAATTTCTATATTAAGCACCTAAGTGTTTGCTCAAACATAGGAGCAGAATAAAACACAAACGCAGCATTTGCCTTGCCTACTACTGTGAAGACCTTGAGGACAGAGTCATTAGACTTGGACTCCCCAAGTGTGGAATTAACAGTATGTTTGGGTTAAACTCTTATGACAAATCATAGCCGGGAATTGTCTGAGCTTCCCTCTGCCCCCACAGTGTAACCAGCCTCGGAGTTTAAGCATATTTCGGTCTCCAGTTCTGTTATTCTATCACTTATTATTATTAGAAGTTTTTCTCATATCCCGATTGGTAGAAAATGTCATCATCGATTGCCAAGAATAACCTAATATTGTTTAAAAACATTATTGCTGGGGCTGACCCAGGGCATGTCGTGCTGTGAGTGGAGTAGACTTGGAATCACAAACTCCTTTCAGCTTATGGAAGCAACAAGGGCTGATGTGTTTCATGTGCTTTCCGAGGGCAAGCTGGAGAAGGAGGTTACACCCGCTTCACACCGGCACTTCCTGCCAGCCAGAGCAGCAGTGTCCTGCAATGGCTGTGAATGCAGATGTCCATCATTCCCTAGGTGAGAATAGAAGGCAGAAAGAGAACGTACAAACTTGAAGGCGATGGAGGTATCCGCACTTCTGTTTCGTCTCATGTATCACTGTCTCCATCCTGAGTGGTTCTTGCAGAGGGCTGGCAAACTCCTTTTCAAAGAAAACAAAAGCATCTCACAATATTTGGGTAAAACTGGAACCACATCTTTAGGGGTTTTGAGAAGTACTATTAGAAATAGTTTTGCCATTTTATTTCCCCCTCATCTCCAGTTACTTCCTGCCTTTTGCACAGTTCTGGATTAGCCTTGTGCTTTCTAGGATAGGAAACAGCAGAACTGTTA
Source organism: Psittacula echo (assembly GCF_963264785.1). NCBI lineage: Eukaryota > Metazoa > Chordata > Aves > Psittaciformes > Psittacidae > Psittacula > Psittacula echo. Next base: position 5,528,099 of record NC_137750.1, on the reverse strand, counting down.
CTGCTACTTAATTTCAGCAAGACCTGCACCAATTGTTTCTGATGGGGCATCCCATGCTCAGTGCTAACCCCATGAATTCCACCTCTCCCTGGTGAATCTTCATTGTGACCAAAGGTGACACAGGATGGAATAAAAGTGCTGTAAGTATTTGTGTGTTACATGCCTGACTGCATGGAGAGATGCAGTAGTTTGCCCAAGTACCCAGTATATCAGTGGCAGAGCCAGAAGACTCAAGAAAATCCTTGTATTCAAACAAAAATACCCTCCTACTGCCAATTCAAGAGGGTAGCAAGACATTAAAACCATCTGGGTAGGGGGAAGAGGGATACACTCGCACACGTGCTTGGGCTGAAGATGAAGTTGCTGTCTTCAAAACCCTGCTATTTGACCCTCTAGAGAGGCAAACAAACAACTGAGACAATTAATTTCACCATTTCCAGTAACCCTCCCCTTTTTTTTTTCCCCTTCTTCATATCTGTGGCCCAGCTATAAAGAATCCAACAGTCATTTGGAAAGTTGAATATCTGTGATTCATCCATGACTGTTTCACGGCAGATGAATGTGCTGTTACAGTGAGAAGACATAAATAATTAGGTGCTTGTTGATTTATTTGTTGCCATTCGTATTTGTTCACAATTCAGGCTCTTTTTCTATTTGAGTGCCTGAATTGTTCCTAACTAACTCTGGATTGGTTACAATAGTCAATTTTAATAGATGTCTGAGGGAAGAACATCTCCAGATCGCGTGGGACCTGTACGATTTGATCATTTGCTGCTTTATTCTCAGTGTGTGATGATGATTCATAGAGCACTATTCCTACCACTGGGTTAGATGGTTAATACTTCTTGGAACCAAATGTTGTTGTTACTGCTTTCATATGGCTTTGAAATGTGTTTATGGCCCTCGCAAAAAAAAGGGCAAAAATTCTCAGTGCAATAAGGAAATAACGACTATGAGGGGGAGGAAAAGGAAAATAACAACAAGCGTGGTTCACCTCACCTTGATTTTGCCATTTCCCCCTTTCTCTGATTTAGTTTGCCTTTTAGGTTCAGCCTTTTCTATTAAGCAGTTCATTAGATAACTAAATTCCCCTCACACAGTGCTTTTCCCCACTCCGCCGCTGCGTGACTGTTGCATTGTACAAATGGCAAATCTCAGTGGTAAGCAGTGATTCATGGAGGTGGGTTCCTCCACAGCTGAATAATGGGCACGATAGAAATCTGACCTTGGCATTTGAATAATCCTATAATTTAGGGTGTCAGAATATTTTCATTATTAAAACAATAACTTGCAACAGGAGACTGTGGTGTTAGTCAGCATATTCACTGCTCTCTTCATTAGTCTGGTCATGTAGATTGTGTTGTAAGCAACCACACTTCACACCTGGTTTGCCATGTGAGTATAAGACTTGGTTTAACTCTCATGAAGTTTTATGTAACATGTCAGGATACAAAGATTTTGGAGCTGGTGATCTGGTATCATTTAAGAAAAGATGCCTGACCAAGACAGCATTAACACCTACAAATAAATGATAGATAGCAATAGCTACAGCAAATCATTTGTGAGCTGAGATGATGGTGGGACAGGAAGGAGCAAAGAAGAGAATCAGGCCAAGGCTGGGAATTACAACATATATACTCATAGAAAGAGCAGTTTGGGGAAACAGGATAATATCCCCCAGGGTATGCACAAGAATTCATCACTGCAGAGATCCAGCAAGAAGTGAGCCCATAGAGCATTACTGCATCGCTCTGGGAAGTGGCGAGCTCAGGCAGGACGGCCCACAGGACCTTTTCCTACCCTACTGTTTATGATTCCATTAACGGAGGTTGCCAATGCCAGTCTGCAGTGATTTTGTTCACGATCTTGCCATTTACAAACTGAAACGTCTATCAAAAAGGAACAAATCTGTATGTGCATCTAGTTTATGAACAGGAATTCCCTGAATTTGTTGCTTTCCTGAAAACACCTGAGATTTAGCACTGTGGTAGGCCACTCGTGCAGCTTCCCATCTTCAGGGACTCGCTGCCAAAGCTGCCACTGGAGAAGACATGTTTGACTGTCTGAAACTGAGGATACAGCCACATCACTCTTCAAATTCCCCCTGCCAACTGTTCCATGGTCAAACGATGCTATGGAAAAAGAGTCCTTTGCCAGCCCTAGAGGGAAACTTTAATGCTTCTTGCCAGGTGGATGGAAAGAGAATCATGCAGCCCACATGAACATTATATTTCTGATAGTGATAGAACGAATTCTCATGCTAGGTTTTTTGCATCAAAATTCCATGGCCAAGTTGTCCCCCTTGATGATGAACATGCCAGTTGGATTCTTGTTGCCAAAACCAATGCATTGAACTCAGACAGAGTAATTTTATGCTGTGCTCTTCATAGCAGCAGAAAGAGGGAGATCAGTGGGGAAAGCTCCTGCCTAAATCAAATATAGTTAAGTTAAAAGACAAATTGTAAAGCAAGCTGGAAGAAAACGGGAAGACCTGCATAGTGTGGATGAAACTGCTTGGAAGAGAGCTGCAGAAAGCAAAGGCTGAGGGTGGCATTGTTTTGTGTTCAGGGTCTGATCTCAGCTGGAAGGGAACTAATCCCGAGTTACTCATCAGCTTCAGAAGGCTTCAGGCTGTGAACAGACTCAGCCATAAATGCTTGGTGGATTAAACAAAAGCTGGAATTGAAGACCAAAGCCCACTAGTTGCTTAGATGCTACTCTGATTACTGATGAATGATGCCTCTCTCAGACTGCAGTCTCTGAAGAGCTGTTTTTAATGAGCTTGGTTGTAAGTTTAGATTATTCCAGGTTATTTCTTGCACTCAGTGCATCAGCCCTGGTAAGAGGGCTAATATTCTATCATATCCTCAATTTAGACTGCTGTGTGACAAATGCTGGACCATACATATGCTTAATCTTTTCCAGTGTCTGGAAAAAGCTTGACTTGCCTTATGTTCTACACAGTAACCTTAGTGTATGGGGCTTGTTTTTCTCTAATGATGGACTGAGTGAAACTAAAACTCCCCAGCTACATGCTGCTCCTTTAGCAAAGGGCCTGGAGTAGATCGCATCCATGTTCAGGGATATACAAGTCCTTGCTTAGGATGACTGCAGAGATTTCTAGGTTTTTTTTAGGCATCCCTAAGCTAGGGAAGGAGGGAAAGGGTAGATCCCAATGCTGTAAGTGAAACAAAGCTGGTTTTCCCCATTGTTGTCAATGTCTTGTCTCTGCCTCTGCAAGGAGTATAATTCCCATGATTTAGAGTGCCTGTCCCAGTCTGAATGATAATTAAACTCCCTGGGCAGGCAACTCGAGCCCTACTCAAGCCATACAAATGGCACCAGCTGATCCGTAGCTCTGTCTGGAGTCCCCCTGAGCTGCACTGACCTTGTCCCCCTGAGCAGGCGAAGCAGGCAGATGTCTTCACAACCACTGGCCTTGCACCAAACGTGAATAATAGAAACTGGGCAGTTTTCATAGGAAAACCTTTCTGAAGCCATGGTAGTGTCCTGGCAAGCCAAAAATGCAACACAACATAAGCCCCAAAGAGGCTCCTTGCGGCCAAAGAAAACAGGGGCAGATAACAGCATGGGGCTACTTCCCTCGGTGCAAATTGATAATGAAACATTCAGAATAATGCTGCTGTCTCCTTTTAAGCTGATTTGATTTCTGCAAATGCAGAGAAGAGCTTTCTTTGAACAAATACACTGGTGAATATTATAGAGTTCCACATCTAGGTCTCAGCCCGTGGCAGGGAAAGGAAATCACCCCACACTTTCCCAAGCTCTGGTTTTATTTTGCATTTGAAAACAGAAGTTTCACCCATGGTGCAATTATCTTGCAGAGGTTTGGTTCTTTTCAAGCTCTGCTTAATCGCCTCGTGTTAGTTATTGCATAGCAAATATCAGAGATTGTTGTTTATTGTGTAGCTTCAAGACTAAAGGAATCCAAAGTACTTGCACTGAATAGCTTCTAATCAGTACTGTCATTCTCAGAAACTCACCTCAATGCAGTTAAGGAGAAGCAAAGACATGGCTAAAAATGTTTGCAAGCATTTAAACGCTTCTCAGGCAACTAATGCCATTAAAGTCAGCAGAATATGTGTGTAAAATTCAATCTCTGTGCTAAGGAAATCGAAGCCAATATTTAAATAGGCCAAAACAGTTATCAGAGAGATTCTTGAGAAGATAAAAGCAGAAATATCTCCTATCAGTACTTCAATCCATTGCTTCCAGAGTGCTACTGTGCACTCTTGACCTGGGAAAGGAATGAATCCTGAAGGGGAATAGCAATCATTGCAGGGAAATTGGAGTTCACAACTGGATGGTGCTGATTTTGCTTAATCTCATTCAGCTCACTTAGAAAGTACTAAAATATTAAAAATAACACTTTTATTTCATGAACCAGCTTGGCAGCTCCCAGGCTGACAGCCCCTGTGGCTCCAGGACCAGCACAAGGAAAAGCTGCGGATCAGATAAGGGGATTAATCCGATTTGAAACTCGTGGGAGAGCTCAAGAAATGGCTGAATTGTCCCCATGGACCCAAAAAGCTGACAATGAACGTGAATGCTGAAGAGCAGGACTGTGGGAGAGTTTGCTTACTGCACACTCTCCATCATAAACAAGACACCAGAGGTAAAGAATTCAACATCTCGTGTGATCCAGGAAACTCATCTCCTATGCTGCCCTAATAAAAACACTGGCCCTTACCTCCTGCTCATTTAGATGGTAGGTTTTTTAGGACAGAGAGTGGGTATTTCCATAATGCAGCTTTCCATAATGAAGGAACTTGGAACAGAACAAAGCCAAGTCATCAGCAGCTAATGATTCTCCTCATTTCTGCTGATGTTGAACGCTAAAAAAACAAGGCCATTTCCTCTCCCATTTTTCACTCCAAGCCTGAGGTTGCCCATTCACTGGCAGCCCGCAGTTGGGGGCTATGAGTGAAAAGCTGTAGGCTGAGTGCTAATTCTCCTGCTAGTCAATGCCTCCCACACCAGAGGAAACACAGCCTGTTTGACCATCCTGCTCATCACCCAGCTGCAAGGAGGGGATCACGCACCTGCATGGAGCAGTCCCGGCCACAACCCAGCCCTGCAGGTAAATGGCTCTTGGCTGCTGCTTCCTCAGACAAGAGCGATGCCTCCAGTTTTTCCAACTTTCACTCAATCTCCATCCAGCTGCTCGTGTCTAGCCACAGATAAGCACTTAATAGGGAGAGGAAATGAGCAGCGATGGAGCTGTCTTGGAATGAAGGCAGAAGACAGTTGTTTAACAAAGAGCTTTCTGAAACACAACAGCTTAAGGGATCTGCCCACCACTATCTTCTCCACTGCCCTAACTAGGAAGTGATCTGATTACAGGGTGGCTGTCTGGCTGGGCTCCCTCCACCTGACCACAAAGCAGCTGGCAGAGGAAAACAGCTTTAAACAACTCCTGTTGTCAGGCCACAAACAAGATGTTTGTTACGCAGGACGTAAACCTCAAACCCAATGAATTAAACAGCAACGGCGATGCTCCTGCCACACTGCTAAAGGCATTCCCCTTTGCTCACTGTGAGCAATGGGGCACGGAAAGGCACGGGAAACATTGGTTTCCAACTCGGCAGCAGTGTCGTGCACAGTGCAACAACTGAACAGCACTCTTAAGGATATTAAAACTACACTGAACACCAACCAATAACTCTTCAGCTGCTAATTCATTTCCTCTTTGTCCTACAACTCGAAAACCTGTGGTGTGCAGATATCTCCATCCTTGATCCTCAGTCCCCCCATGAAAATCCCTCCTTAAAGCTATTTCATCCTCACCAGCCAGATCTGCTTTATGCAGCTTTTACTCAGATAATACATTTGATTTATAGACACACAAAAATCATATAAAAGAAGTCTACCTGGGGCAGTTCTTGAAAGACTTCTTACAAGTGTGGCACAAGCAGCAATGATGGTTATTCCTGCAGGGACAGATCTTAATAAAACCATCAAACTCTACCTGTCAATACATCCAGTAATTTTCATTCTTGCTTTAACATCCACTCTGGGGTAATACATCTCTATTTTAAAGCTGGTCTTCGTTAAGGTAAAGTTAGCTCGAAAAGTTAGATCCAAAGGAAATGAAAAGCAAGCCCTCCCCTGGAAATCCACCCAGGAGGAGACAGTCTGCTTTTGTTAAGCAGTTTAGCACACAGCTACATCTCAGCTCAAACCAGCTTTCTGTGCCATCTTAACAATGACTTGTACATCCTGACCAGACCTGCAGGAGAAACAGGGTTGTCAGTGTGTGTGGTGTGAAGGTCTCCAATGTGCTGCAGACCAAGCGGGCAGCACGCATGGGCTCTGAACTGTCCAAGCCATGCCTCAGCCCGCTGCAAGCCTGATTCATTGCATACCATGAAGCGACCCATGGCATCCCGCTTGCTTGCATTGGCTTGGCTGAAGAAACCACAGTGCCTGCCTTGCCCAATGTGCCTACGGGGGAGGCAAAAGACCTCAGTAAATCCTTCTTCCCACGTACGCCCCTAGATCTTCCCCCATTTGGACCTTTTTTAGGGGTCCCTATAGCAGAACAGAGCAAATGAACAACATCCTATTAGAAAAAAAGTAATAGGAAAAACATACATCAGGTCTGGAAGCTTTAGTGAAATGAACACCAGAGATATGACCAGTTCCTTGGGTGGTATCAGCTTGTTTCCTTGGAGTATCAGCTGGTTAATTCCATTTCTATAGTTCCCTATTCCCTTGCTCCCAAGCCACCCCAAACGCAGGCTGTTGGAAGAGCTTCCACTACGGGGAGCTCAGAAGTCAGATGGCAGCATGGAGCGAAGCAAAGCATCCGTCCGGCAGCACTTACACCCATGATAAAAGGTTGTGAGGAGCTAAAGAAGACAAGACCCCATCACGCGAAGATACGTAACCACTTTCCTCCAGCTGAAGGACAGCTAACAATGGGATACTGCAAGAACATCTCAGAGAAGACAGTTATAGAGGACACAGAGTCCCACAGTTTGCACCTTTCATATCAGCAAGAGCAGTGTGGAAGACTGACAGGAAAAGTGTTTCTGGTTATCCTGGCATTCCCAACTCTGTGCCAGCCATTAGGCAGTACCCAGGTTTACTAATAGATAACTATTATTAATAATAAGCCAACTTAACTGATCAGTTTTCTCATCAGAGTTATTCTTTGATCCAAAATGCGAAGCTCTTTCCACTCTGAGACATCCTTACCAATGTCTGGAAGGAGCAGAGACCTCCATCTGCCTTCCCTGGCTAGTTCTAGGGCATTTGACCTCTCAGATGCACTGCTGTATTTACATGTTTCACCTCTTTGATCCCAAAGTCCACGGCTGCCCAAATATGCACTTCCACACGGAGGAATGGCATTCCCCGTCCAAGTCAGCCCAGTGGGAAAACAAACAGCGAGGGAGCAAAACAAACCTATAGCATCAAAAAACATCAATCACCAAAGGTGTCAACTGCAGAGGCATTTGTGCTCACACCATCAAAGCCAAGCAATTGTTTTCCATCCAGCTAAGTTGGAAGGGTTATTTGTTTTCCTATATAACTTAAGCAAACGTAGTTGTGACATGGGGCTACTGTGACGTAGGTTTATCCTTTAAACATCTTGAGAATCCCACAACTTTGCTGCTAAATACTTACAGAAGATAAGGCAGGCACAGAACATGCAGCCGCTCCTGTGAGGAAGGTGGGGTTGGTTAACATCTCTGTGCTGGAGTACAAGACACTTGCAGGTGGACACACAAGTTTAAAGGAAGCAGAGATGGGTCCCTTCAGTACGGTGACTCTGCTAGGACACAGCTCAAGCCACCGCTATAAGACAAGAAGGAATCTTTAAGATGTACGTTGAAAAATCAGTGCACTGAACTCCTGATAGCTGCCCCTTGAATGAGATGGTGTCTGCTCTGCACCAACACGTCCTTCAGGGGCTCAGGTTTGGGGTTTGCTTCCACTGCAGGTCATGACAAGGCTTTTTGTTCAGGATACTGTTTGCTTGGAGAATAAAATGGAGAGAAAGCAAGTTCTTTTACACTGATCAGTTAAACAGGCCACAGCCTGGAAGGGATGCTGTAACATGGGAAAGTGGTTTTAAAAGCACAACTCCTAGGCAGGATGGAAACACATCATATTGACACCATTCCCCTCCATGCTGAGCCCTCTTTGCAGCCCCATGAGGACCTGCATTGCTTTGCCTCATGAAAGAGCAAGGAGGGATGAGGAACTCCCACCTGCTGAACCGCCACCAAGGGAATGTCCCTGCTACCAGCCCATGGCCAGGACAAAACCACTTCTGGATTACACTCGAGGGAGAGGCGCGGAAGGAAGGGATATTGTTTGTTTCTCTTACATCTCCCTCCTGCACTAGAAATTTTAACTTGGTTTATATGAGTTGCAGGCTAAGCTAAACATTTTAACTTGTCAATCAACCCCTGTTTGTTGACCTAAGATTGGCAGATACGGGAGACAGTTATTAGGGAGAGAAAATGAGCCCAGTGGAAAACTCTTTCCTTGGGCTTTGTTTCAGCTCTATCATCTCGGCATCGAGGCCGAGCCAGGTTTTTTCTTCCTTACTCAGTTAAATAATGCTGTACAAATAAACACACACAATCAATTCATCTCCTTAAAGAGACACGTGTGTGTTTAATAATGTTTAAGTTGTTTACTGCAAGGAACTCACAACTCCTCACTTTATTTCGCTGATTAAACCCTCCTTTGGAGGCAGTGAAAGTTAAGGAGGTTTGACATCTGCGCTCTGCTGTGCCTGCAGCCTGCTCCACAGGAAAACATCTTCCCTTTGGGGGGAAGGGAGCAGCTACTGCTGGGGAGCTCTTTGCCATTGCTTTGCAAGAGTTCTGTGTCTGGTTGCTCTCCTCTCCTATTTTGCTCCAGGACATGGTTTAGTGTGAGGTGTCCCTGCCCATGGCAGGGGGGTTGGAACTGGATGATCTTAAGGTCCTTTCCAACCCTGACTATTCTATGATTCTATGACATGCATTTCAGGGACTAAAGGAGACCAGCAGAACCTCAGTAGTTCATTCTTCTTTCCCCTTCAGCTACTGAGCCCATAGGATCTGCTGGTCCCCAGACAACAAACCAGGCAGTTCCCCAGTGTTGCCACAGATCACAGAGAACTTCCCTTCATCCTGATTATTCTGTCTTAAGCACGATGGCGTCCTGTGGTCCAACCTCAGATTATAGAAGAGAATGGGAATAAAGCTCAGGGAAGGTGGTGGTAACCACAACAGGCTGACTCCACTTGGTGAAGGGTGCAGAAACACACAGGGTATCATCATTTTGTGGGGAACGCAGAGGAACACTGGGGAGTTGCTATTCCCCAAAACACAGCATGGCTGGTCCTCAGTTTCTGAAGCAAAAGGACGCGACAGAACCCTCAAAGCAGCGTGAAACAGATGTAAACAAGAGCACACCATTCCCAACAGCCTTTTCCTCCTTAAAAATGAATTTCAGCTACCCTTTGCAGTTTATTTACACCCCGGGCCACCAGCAGAGCTGGTGCAGACCACTGTGGTTCTCCTGAAGTCAATAAGGTTTGTATCAGCTGAAGATTCCCTCCCTCGATCCTTAATTTCCAAATATTATTTCTTCTCTGGCAGGCATTAAACTTGCATCACAGCTGGATGAACATTGAATTTAAGGTCCCAGACAGGGAATTCCCACAGGCCAGAGGTGTCATAAATGTGGCTGGCTATTTAGCAAAGGGCCACCGTTGGCAGCAGGCTTAGAAATGCCTTTCATACTTGGACGCATGCTGTGCATAAGGAAAAGATGACTCTACAGTCCATGGTAACCTACCTCCACTGTATTCCTTCCATGAGATTTAGCAGCAGGTCAGTTCTTAAAGACCTAATTTGTACTGGTAAAGAGAAGGGGTCTGATCCACCACTGCCATCAAACCTGTGTCAGATACCTGTGCGATACATCCCCAGATGACAATGGCTGCGTGTTAAAGATCACTGATGTGACTGCAAATGATCGTGGTGGATAGACGATTGCAGGTGGAGGGTTAGGCTCAAGGCTCGTGTCAAGGAGAATGCTTGAAGATGACCTTATAGAGTGGTGATGGGTCAAAATAAAGAGAAAGTGTGACCGAGTCTGCTTCTTGAATATGGGCATCTTTTAACTCCTTATCTGATCTCGAATGCAGTGAGAAAGGGTGAGTGTTCAGTTGTTATGCCCATCCTATAGGAAGGGCAGGGTGTCAGCCCCTGCTCCAGCAGGGAAGGTGCAGGTTATGTGCGAAGTTTTTAGCTCTGAAATAATAGGCTGTGTGCTGCAGCAGGAAGGTCTCCTCCTTGGGAGGTTTATGGGAGCTAATGAGGGTCATAAACATTTAGGGTCTTACTGAGCTCCAGCCACTGGCTCAGGCAGGAGGCAGATGCCTTTCCTGCATCACTTTCCTCATTTCTAAGATGGGAACAACAGCAATTAGGGCAAACCTGCCCCATCGGCTGCAAGAGATGCATCATCGCCCAAGGGGATGGGACACTTTGTGTTTATTGCATGCTGGACCAAGGAAAGGCATGTTCTCACTTTGCTTTCATATCACACATGCATCCTAGAGTTGGATCCGGTGGATGTATGTAAAGACACCTCCTTGGCCACTGGAATTTGCCCAGAAATATGAAAGAGAATCTCTTTTCCCTGTCTTGACAAGGTTTTGTTACTGGAACATGTTTGTTACAGAGGCTGCTGAGCAGATCCAGCTTACAGAGGAAGGCACCCATTCCCTTTAAAGCTGTCTACAGCAGAAAACACATTCTTCCCATTATCCCAGTACTGCATGGGTTTCCAGTTGGTGTTCAGGTGTTTATGCGCACCTATAAAGCCCCACATAGCTTGGCTTCTGAAATCTCAGGCATGTCCTGCAGACAACGCTGCATTCACATAACACCAGCTATGCCTTTAAACTGGTGTAATTAACTCCGCATGCACAACACATTCACACACTTGTGTAGTAGCTTAAACCTGCATTTTGCTGGTTTGATCCGCATGAAAAGAGCTCTGAGGCACAGCTGAAACAGAGATACAACAGCTATCAGCCTGGCTGCTGGAATTGCTGCTGTTATGCCTCCCCAGTTATAGCTAATGTTACTGAGCTTAGGCTTCAATGGAAGTGTAAACGAGTGAATGCAGCTGAATACACTGCTCTTGGAGCAACATTTGCGCAGCGCCCAAAGGCTTAGGGACAAGCTCGTTGTAGATATTGTAAAGATAAAATAATACAGGCCTTGAAACAAAAACATTTGAACGGTTTATGGGAAGTATTTGCTTAAAGGTTTTTTAAAGACAAGTGTTCAAGAGCATGTCTGGCACATCTACATCTTAAATACTCATCCAAGGCGCTGGAAGTTTGGTCCAGGGAGACAAGAGCTGGCAGATTTCACACCAGACAAGTGATTTCTGCATAGATCTGAGCTGAATTAGATGGAGGTCAACATGTGGCTGAAATATCCAGCCAAGACAATCTAATTGATGCATCACCAGAATCAGGTTTGATCCTTTCTTAGTCAAACTGCTACAGTTGGAGCAGATCAGATCAGATGTTTGCTTTGCTGCAGGATGCTTCTCCCAAAGACAGGGAAGAGAAAAGAGAAAAGCAAATTCCAGTACAGTTCCAGCAAGGAAAGGAGACCAAGGGAAAAGCATTTCAGTGGAACTACCTTAAGCCCATCAGAACTCCAAGCAGCATCCCCCTTTCCGCTCAAATAGCCAGAGGACCAGAGGTGCTGTAATTACCCTGCAAACCCATGTGTCATTTGCTGGACCACAATATTTTCCTTGCTCACTGTGCTCTCTTTCTTACAGACAGATTTGCTCTGTTGATGAAGACATGAATTATCCTGGTAGAGGCTTTCCAGAAAACCATCTTATTTTAAAATGGTTGGGGAAAAACCTGAACGATGCCAATGCAATCTATTTATTTTGTTTTAGAGAGGTGGTGTCCCTCCTCTTTATGCCAGTGACATTTAACTGCAATATATATATATATATATATATTAGGAGCCTGATGAAAGCCTGCATGTGTGAGGAGGAAGGTCACAAGGGAGATGAGCTTACAGCCATTAGCCCTGGCTGTAATTACAAATCTACCTCAGAGGTTAACACACCTTGTTACAGTGGGGTTTCAGAAGATGGGCTGTAGGATTAAATAACCCCTGGGTGGTCCTTTAGGGCCAGCTGAAGGGATATTTCCACTCACTCTATGTCAGGAGGGCTGGTTTTAAAAGGGCTTCAGTTTACACCTATTCCCCTGCGCTTTCCCACTATAGCCATGGTGCTTCTGGCCCTGCTGCTGGGTGACCACAGATACAGGTGACAGGCCCATGGGACTCAGCATCACCAGGAACAGCCCTTGAGGACTCGGTGTCCAAACTCTGCAGCTCCATGCTGAGCACAACTGGGCATAGCCTGAGCTATCAGGAGCTGAGAGTGGCAAGAAAGGAGCTGAGCAGGGGCTGGACATTGTTCCAGTGAAGAGGGACAGCAGCCTCTGTGTAAAAGGCAAGAGAATATGGAAGAGAGGGAGATACTGCCTTTGTCTGTCCATGTGTGATAGAGCAGGGGTAAGAGCCATGCAGCATCTCCACCTTAGGCCAGCTCAGGCTCACTGCAGGGGTGGCTTTTCGCCATGCAGCAGGCAGAAAGCCTGCTGCCTCACCAAAGCAGCACCTCACGCACTGGGATTTAACCCTTATGAAACAGCTCTCCTCCTCCTGACATGGGCCAGGTTTAGACCAGGAAAACAGCAGCAGCAGGGGAAGGGAGAGAGGTGTCTGTGGGCGCTCACGTCTCCAACAATAAGAGAGTCTTCTTCCCACTGGTGAAATGCCATTGCCACTGCTATGCTCTGGAAATGCTATGCAGAAGGTGAGTCTACACGGAGCAATATAGGTGCTCCATGGTTTGCTCCACCTCTAGCACTGCCTGCACAAGGGACTTGGTTTTCAGTTATGGTAGGAAAAACCATCTCTGGAAGTGAGAATAGAGCTAAGCCCTACCTGTGGCTGCTCCCCCTATTGCAGAGGGAGCAGCTTCCCCTCCATCCCCATCCCCGCATGATACATGCTTGTCCCACACTGGCAAACCCCTGTGCGGCTTTTTGCACAGGGCTGGGATTTGCTGACTCAGCAGCTCCCCACTTCCCTGCAGCACCGGATCATCGAGCAGATCACAGGCAAATATTTAGACACCAGTGCACACAAATGGGCATTCTCTCAGTGCTTTCACACAGGGATACAGTATTTAATCAAGCCCTGGGCAGAAAACAGCAGCCCTGAATTGAGGAATCATTACAAAAGACACTGGTGGCTTCTGGCTGCAGGAAGGAAAGCGGGTGCTGCATCACAAACATTTCCAGTCCATTTCTGGGGGTAGGGCTTCCTTATTTTCTGTCTCCCCTAAAACTTCCCATGTCGTCGCTTCAGCTGTGCAAAAACTCAGCTGACAACTTCGTACTCTTAAAAGCAAAACTCTTCTCTATTTTAAAAGCCCCTAAAAAGTCTGAAGGGTCCTGAACGGGAGAGGATGCCTGGTGTCAAGTTCATGTCTTACTGAAGCAATAACAGTAACTGAGACAAAGTCTCCTGTAATACTTCTTGTTCTGTAAACATTATATAATGAAAAAGTGGGATTATTACTGCTGAGAGCCAAGCAGTGACATTCTTAGACTCAGGACAAATATTGGCTGCTATAGTCAGCCTTAACTTCAGCCAAAGGAGCAGGCAAGGACTGCAGACTGCTGGAAACTACAGTTGAATTAAGGGTAGGACTCACCCCCTCCTTTATTCAAACAACATAAGCAGTTTGTTATCAAGGTTTGGGGCTTGGTACCACTTACACAGCTTGTCCTGACCAGGAATACAACAGCTCTGGGATGTGACAGAGCCTGTTCCCATCTGCACCCCTGGCAGATGTTTTCAAGGCACTGCTGGAAATGCTTCAGCTGCTCCAGGCAGTGAGTCCAAGTGTCCCCTCTGGGATACAGAGAAGGCTGAAAGGTTCTGGGCCTGTAACTACACAAAACCAGTCTACATTGGATATAAGCTGTACAGCTGTACTTTGGTTTGAAATGACCTGGTCTGCTCTTTGCCTTGGGTGCTACTGATGGAGAGCGGTCTCCAAGAGGTCCTCGCTCTGTGCTGGCTCACCCATGCAACCTTTGCTTGCACAACAATCCGCTTCTATCCATGGGGTGTGATATTCACTTGGTCAAAAAGCTTCATTTCTGAAGGTATGGGCTGAGAGCACCTTGTTCCTCTGCCCCTATTCCAGAGGCTGACTTCACGTCCTGTTACACATTGCAGCTTTTTTGTCTCTTCCTCCAGCAGACAGGGCGAAGCCCAATGCTCACTAAATCACCGGTGGAGCAGCTTGTTTACAGGCAGCACCAGCTCATGTGTGACCCAAAGAGCTGGCCTGATTCAGCCGTGCCTGGAAAAACACGAGCAGGGCAGACGTCAGGTGGGAGTGCGGTCCATCCCTTCGGCAGCCGTGGACGAAGATCAAATAAACTTGGCATGGGATGGGCTGGAGAGGCCATAAATTGCCAGGGTTTCTTAGAAACTGCCCTCCTTTGTTTGCTTTCTTCGTTTGTCTTCTTGATCCCTCATTCTTGGTGTTTGATTTAAAGGAAGAGCTCAAAAAGTCCTACCTCAGCCTGGGCGCTTAACTGGCACAAACACGAACCTCAAGCTGCTGGCAGCAAAATGCATTCCCAGTGACAAGTGTATTTTCCAGCCTACAGAGGTCTCTGCTTGCACCTGCCCATGCTCAACGTCAGGCAGCCTTGATTTACAGCAGGAGGCTATGATGAAGTTACCTTAGGTAGCTCAGGTCCTTCTCCATCCAGCTAACAGACCCTTTCAGTCCCTTGCATGAACATCATGATGCTGTAGGTTCACATGCAGGTCCAGGAGCCGTGATGTCAGGGCTGAGGATCATGATTAGGGTCATCCTGGAGCTGGAAGGAGTTTGTATGTGCTTGTTTGCCACCCAGGAGAACATCATCTTGCTGCAGAGTATGCTCTCCAGGCTATGGGCAGCTCAGCCTGATACCAGTTCTGCAAGTCAACCTCAGTTGATGCCAGTTACTTACCAATAGATGAGCTCTGTTGAGTAACATCAAGTTAATGCTAATTGGCATCTAATCACAATGACTCACACAGAACCAAGCAGTGTGGGGTTTTTACCCCTCCCAAACTGATTTTTTGCCACTGAAACTTGCATCATGAACAGATGTGCAATACACTGAGGTCATGTTTTTCCTCTGAAATTAGGTATCAGCTGCTTGCTTTCAGCCCATGTTTTATGGGCACACCAGGCTTCCCTCCACCTTCCCTTAATCACAGCAAGCCTATAGAATACAGACATTGGTGGGCTGCCCAGATGTGCATAAACCCATTACTGAGCACTACACCTAGGGAGGACACAGGGATGCCAAATATCAACAACCAGACATTCTCCTTTCTAAAAGCTGAGCAGAAAGAGGAGATGGACACAGATTGTGGAAAACTCCCTGATCACAGGTAACTGTTATAGTGGGTGACAGACCAAAGCAGAGACAGTGCAGAAGCCATCAGAGCCAGTAAAACGTGTCTGAATGTGATAACTCAATGTTAAACTATGACCCAGGAGTACCCAAATCCAGCTTTTCTCACTGTATACTTTCACAAACTGATTTTTGACTTGATTTTGCCTGAAGAACATGGGGCAGAAATAGGAAAACTTGTCATTATTCCCATGGGCTGTTTTGTCTTGACACAGGCAAGATCCTGGGTCATAAATTAAATGCCCAGGCTTTCTGGACAAATGGTGTAAAAAGGCTATTTCATTGAGAAATTACAACAGGATTTAATCGGACTTTATTTTCCTTTAGTATAATTATTAGTATAACAACAACAACAGCCTTTCCTTGTTACAATAAGCACTGGTGGAGGATCTGAACAAGAGATGGAAATTCACTCCCTGCAATGGTGGTTGCTATCTTACAGCACATGCAAGACCAGTCCTTTAAGACAAGGAATCTGTTTGAAAGAGCCTCTTCTTAGTGCACCCTATTCAGAAACTACTTCCTTGAAAGGAAAACCCAAAATTGCTCTTAGATTTTATTATTCCCCTTAAAGATACATCCAGGAAATCATTTCAGAAAGGGACTATTAAATAATAAAAATACTTGGGAAATTACAGAGTGCAGCCCCTTACATCCTGCGCTACAAAAAGCTGCTTCCAAGAACCTCTCTTTTGCAGCTATCTCAACCCACCTGCAGTTTGCAATATGCTTCCTATTGCCTTCCAAAGGCTTTGTTCAGTTCAAACCCGTCCCATACACACACAGAGCTCAGGATTTCTCTGCCTTATCACTTCTTGAATCATAGAGAAAGTGCTTTGCCTCTGACAACATTTCAGCTGAGCAGATTTCACTCAGGACTTGCTTCCCAGCATGTTTCTGCTTATGAATGTGTAAGGAATTGGCATGAAATGAAATCCAGCTCTCATGTTCTTATCATTTATCATAGTCACTGATGTAACGGTACAGACTGTTATGGAGTATGACATTTGTCTAACTTACTTTTCCCTGCTCAGAGACCTGGCTAACTCAGTGCAATGAAATCTCCTATTGCCAACGGCTAATTCCTGCTGTGTCCTCAGCAGCATTCCTGTGGATGCTCGAGTTCTCCTGGCAGAGAGGACCGGGGTCTCCCAAGACCCCGGGCAGTGCAGGGTTCCCTCATCAGCTGAGATGGCCCCTGGGATCCAGAAAGGAAAACTCCGCCAAGATAAAGAGCATCTGAAATGTAAAGGAATTTACATCTTCCAAATCTCGGGAGCTGTTTCCAGACCTCCAACTGCTCATTCCCCTGGCCAGGACAGTGGCTCGCACTGCTTAGCTGCTCCTTCTCCTGATGGCAGAGGGATTCATCCTTCCACCATCTCCAACAAGGGTTAAGATCAAGGTCCTGTGGGATCACTGCATGTTCTTGCCAGATGAGAAAGGAGACTTTTCATCTGTCCTAAGATCCTGCTGTGCAGGAGAAAACAAGGACATGCCCAACCCAGGTTACCCCATTATGCAGGAGCACGGCTCTCCCAAACACCCATTTCAACTCCTAACCAGAGTGAAGATTTCTGGTATCTTGCCTAGACAGAGACTTGCCTTTATCTCACTTCAGTTTGAAACAAATCTGCCCGCAACAGAAATGCTTTCAGTTAAGAGAAATGGGCTTTTCTTAAGGTCAAACTCTCCATACCTGTAGCTCTGAACTTCCCACCCAAGCCTGAATCTCACTAGACTTGACAAAAAACTACAACTTTATTTTGGCTGCGGAGCTTTCCAGCCCTTTGGGGACAGGGAGGGAAATTGTACTCCACAGCCATTGTTTCTGACAGTTCATTTACTGGAATGAAACAATCCATTCATCACTGGGAGTCCATCAAACAGAAACTGTCTTCAGCTTCAGCTTGCATAATAAATATACACTATTTCAGCACTATGGATTTACATTCAACAGTGTGTATCCAATACAACATGCATTTTCCTTAGATCCCTGGATAATATAATCATGGCAGTTGCTGGTTCTGCTACTGTACCAGCCTTTGAGTAGCTGTTTGGCTCAGAGCTGCCCTCTCTTAGCCTGTTAGTCATAGAATATCCCTTTTATCCAAACTGATTGCACTCTCCTGTTCCATTAAAAAGTGTTACAGAAAATTGATGGCAACATTTCCCCCCCTCTCAAATAGGATTTCATCAGATATTGTTTTAATTTCAGCCTCCCTTGCCTTTAAAACTTGCTATGAGTTAGGACTCTAAAAGTTATAAATGGCGATTCCATAGTCAGTGGGGACAGTGAGGGATCTCCAGAGAGTGGCTCAGCCTGTGTTAAAGAGCTGAAGGCAACCAAGATGAAACAGTTTAACATGAAAGGAATGAGGGGAAAAAGGAATTCAAGCAGATTGGTGTTTATCTGGTTCTTCTAGCTTGGTTTAACAGTGAAAATTCATTCCTATTTGCAAGCTTAAACTGCCCAATGCTTGAATATTGATGAGGGGAAGAATTAAATCCAGTAATTAAGTGAAAGAAATTAATTTATCAGGGAAGAATCTTGGCATGCACTGTTGAAAGAGAAACCCTTGGACAACTACAGAAGCTGCTGAAGAACACTAAGAACATGGTTTGAGTATTGCAAGTTGATGGCTACATCTGGATGATAGCCTATAATCATGAATACTGATTTCAATATTACATTTCTGCTTGAAGGACTAAAGTATTGGTTAATAGGGACTGTCAGTAGCTAATAAGAAAAAACAGCTTTTATTTTGTGATGTAGGAAATAAAGAATTTTGAAAGATACAGAAAATTTAAGATGAGACTTCAATAAAACAGACTAGAAGAGAAATGAAGCTCTTTCCTTTTTAATCCAGTTTTAATCCATTCCACTTCTACAGTCAAATCAAGACCAAGTACACAGTAACCTTCCTCTTCCCCCCTGGCAGGACAGGTACCCGGCAAAGACAAATCTCAGAAGCAATTGCAATCCTTCTCCTAGGCTGCTGCCTTAGAACAGGAACATTCCCTCAGGGCCAGGCTCCCAAATCAGCTCATTTCTGCTGCCTGAGATCAGTTGTCTGCTTATACATGTGGGTTTGAGGAATGGGCATGAAGGAAACCCCAATGCAGCAACAAACAGTCCCTCCAAAGGCTCACCGAGTTTGTCAAAGTCCTCTCTGATGTGCTTAAGTTCAGAAGTTATGACTGAGCGTGGAAGAGGTTTCCTGAGAGACGCATCCTGCGGGGCTGGGGCTGGATGGGGAACTGAAAACGCATGACAAAAAAGGTCTTGAAATTGAAATGAAATTGCTTTTCAAGCCCAGATGAGAAGGCAAACATGTGGAGGAAGCACGGCAGGATCAAACCGGGATGAGGATGGACACTTAATTGAGAAAGAACAAACTGATCACTATAGGAGAGGGGCTTATTCCTCTTCTTTCATCTTTTCAGGCTGTTCTGTAGCACGAGAACACAGCCAATAACACTTCCCAAGCCCCGCAACAACAGCATTCACCCGATACCCACACAATTGATGCTCAGTGGAACAACTCCATCAAACACCCAGTCACTTGGTTAACTTTAATCATTATTTTAGCTCTGGGAGGACATAGGAGCTTTGGTTATCTTATTCCAGGCCAACTGTGTTCCCTTAACAATCAGCCACACACATGCACAGAAGCAACGTGAGACGGGCTTCAGGTTCCAGAAACAACAGCAGGTAGAGGGGCACTGCAGCAGACGACAGCAGGACAGGCGTCCCAGAGCACCACAAGTAATCACTGTTGTTCTTGTGCTGCCTCCAAGTCCTTCAAAACACAGGCCCATTAAGGGGATAGGCAGAGGGAGGGAAAAGCCGCCTCACAAATCACTGCAATGGGACCCTGGAGTGAAAATGGAGTCTGCTTACAATTGCTAATGAGGTGTCAAGCAATTTGTTTCTTCTACTGGATGTTTTATTTTGGGAGGAGATAAGTTCTGACTGCAGACTATTTGGCTTGATCGAATTTAGTGAGGTTGGGAGCTTTGCGCACCAGGTTTGACCCTTGCCAAGTTGGGCTTCAAGGAGATAGTCTATTCTATGGGAGGTGGGAATTTGCAGATAGAAGATCCTTGGTCTCCATGGGACTCCAAGAGCCCATGCAGTGGAGCTGTAATGTCCATTTACCCAGGGAAGCCTTAATCCCTGGTCTTCCCTGAAGCAACCCTTAACTTCCTAGAAGTCCTCTCTGAATTCTTGAGGCTCCATACACAGAGAATAGAAAACATCTCTGGTCTCAGCAGGTTCTCTTTATTGAGCCCGAAAAGAGAAACATCAGCTTGTTCTTAAAGAGAACTCAGCCCACAGGGAGTTTCAGTTCACTTCAGATGAGTTTGATGCTCATCCAAATGGTAAGAACCTCGGAGGTCTGAAAACGCAGCTTTATCCCTCTTGTGAAACCAGGCTATCCACTGCCTGCAGACAGGAAATGCACAGGAGCAGCAAAATCTGATACCCTTGGGCACGTCATTGCAGCAAAAGAGATGGACTACTGGATGACTTTAGAAGCCGTCAAAGCTGGTGGGAGCCTTTACTTAAACCTTCATACAAGGCACAAAAGTAACTCGCAATGCCCATTCCATCAAGGTTAAGACATGGAAAAGCCTGTGGCCAGTCTCAGTTCCTGGTGGTATTCACTTAGTACCCTTCTTTAGCTTTTAAATGCAGAAATCCTCATTAGGCAGCACCAGTGATGGGAAGATCAGAGGTGGGACAGGGCAG
This sequence comes from Psittacula echo, assembly GCF_963264785.1. Classification (NCBI taxonomy): domain Eukaryota; kingdom Metazoa; phylum Chordata; class Aves; order Psittaciformes; family Psittacidae; genus Psittacula; species Psittacula echo. The sequence goes on along the minus strand of NC_137750.1, from coordinate 5,507,763 downwards.
GAGCTGGGAGGCAGACCAAAAGAATGCAAGTGTGTGCCTGTGTGGAATGCTGCTGAGCAGTAGCAGCCCTGCCTTTGACTGAGACCCAGGGCACCCACACAGCTTTCTCAGGGAGAAAAACGGGAGAGTGAATGAAAACATATCATAAATCTGATCAAAACCCCCCCTCATTTAAAAACAAGTCCCTCTGGCATGTTCTTCCCTTTCGGCCGCATGGACTGAAATGGGACAAAGGGGAGGAAACATCTTAATCCCAAGACTGAAAGGAAAGATACGAGTGGGAACAACATCACCCTCATACAGAACCAAAGTAACAGGGTTTAAACCTGAACACCCTCCACCAATCCAAGCATGAGGCTCACTCCAAAAGTCAAATATGCTTTTGCTTTGGGGTGTTGGGATCAAAGCCTTTGCCATTGCTGATGATGGCAGAGGTCATGAATATAACTGGTGTAACTGCACTGATATAACCAGGCTCTGAGCAGCTTGAGACCTGAGGTCTCACCCTCATATTGCAAATGCCACATTTCCCCTGAGCCTGGCCAACATGAGGAACCCTGGGGCAGAGGGATAAAGGGAGCTTTGCAGCAAAGCATCACTTGTAGGCTCCAGGGGTGGTTTTAAGCCATGAGCCAAGCAGCAGGAGCTTTGTTTTTCCCTGTGATGCGCTGGGGAGGAAAAATTCAGGACAGAAACATGGAATCCCCTTCACACCCTGCCTGATCCCTCCGCCTCCATAGAAAACCTTAACTGCATTGTGCTGTAATGAGCCATACCCAAACTACTGTTTTCTGGCCCTGTGTTTATTTGATTTCCTCACTGTAATGAAACTCAGATGGCTGCTGTTTACCCGAGCACAGCACAGCACGAGTGGGCTTCCCTCCATCTAATGAGCTGCAAGTCACTTTAGGAATTAGGGCAGAGGAAAGAACACATTTTTAGTAACTACTTTAAATTGAAGCCCTCGTTTATTTTCATTACAGCCACACAAAAGCAATATAATGTTTCCTCTCCTGTTCCATGTGCAGCTTTTGGTTCCCTGCATGGGGCTGCATTCTGCTTGCAGAACATCCATCTCTCCAACCCTATACCAGGAGGTTCATGCTCCTGTAAGGTGGTCCATGAAGTGAGTTCGGGCTGCAGGAGCAGGGGATGAGCTGGCCTCAAAGTTGTGCTGTTTGACCACACAAGTGAAACAGGATTAACCCCACTGCTATAACCAGCTGCTTAAGTGCTTTGTCATGCAATGCAACTGGTGCTTAGGTCACCTCCAGTCCTTCTACAGCAGTAACTTATATTGCAAGGCAAACACCTGGGAGCCATGAGGTTTAGGTTCTGGTTTTAAGTCACCATTGGATGGATGCAATGCCCATCTGAAATCTCCAAATTTAGTTTTATCATTGAAATCCAGTGATTAAATCCATGGGAATCCTCACTGACTTCAAGCCCTGGACAACATTGGATGAGTCACACGATTCCAAACTCTATAGGCTGTCAATCCGGTTGCATGTATTTCTAAGGACCTCAGCACAGCCCTCAGGGTGCTTGACCCTAATGTACGGACTGCCCTGCAGCAACAGCAAACTGCAACAAGTATTGCTACTAAGGCAGCACCTGGATAATAATGAAATTAAACATATTTGTAGCTGATGTGAAGCAATCTTCTCTATTTAACAGCTGTTCACATTGCTTTATTGTGCTGCCATGTTTTAAGTTATCAAAGCATAACTTTTTCCCCTTCAAAATAAGAAATACAGCATTTCCAGAGCAACAAATACATGGATGTGTCTCATGATTAAAACCCAACTCATGCTGCAGTTGGAGCTTCACAAAGAACTGGTACAAACAGCAAGCACAGAACACAAACACCTTTCCTGTGCTTTTTGCAAAGCATCCTGTGATCCCCACCAGATCCATGGATGGAACTGAAACGCAGTTTGCCAGGAAAGATCCCATTCCCCTTCCCTGCAGCCAGCTCTTCCTGCTACAAGATCTTCACATCTAGCTAAAGCTAGTTTTTCAGCTACTAAATACTGCTGTAGTCACAGAAATAGCAACTACAGAACAACAACAATGGGTTTTCTCCACCAGATTCACTGTAATTCAAATATTACAACCCTTTATCAGATATAATAAATTCTGACTAGATTGATAAAGTGCCACCTCAGCATGTAAGTAGTAATTTAGTCCTGAACTACCTCACATCCAAGCTGCATGTAATAACATACACAGCTGAGTAGTCACATATACACAAGTGATAACGGGTAACGGGTTAACACTTAAACAGGGGAAGTTTAGACTGGATCTAAGGAAGAAATTCTTTACTGAGAGGGTGGTGAGGCACTGGAATGGGTTGCCCAGGGAGGTTGTGAATGCTCCATCCCTGGTGGTGTTCAAGGCCAGGTTGGATGAGGCCTTGGGTGCCATGGTTTAGTGTGGGGTGTCCCTGCCCATGGCAGGGGGTTGGAACTGGATGATCTTAAGGTCCTTTCCAACCCTATTCTATGGTTCTATGATTCTTCTTTATATAAACCAGCTCCTGACTGAAGAGCAAGTAACTGCCACTGGTCGTAAAGATCAAGATCCTCCACCTATACAAGACACCAATTATACACAGTGATGTTACTACATCAGAAGATACCCAAGATATTTAAACCACTACTACCAAGGAAAGGTACTCTCAGAAGAGTTCTATTGAGGAGCATTCAGAGGAGGTGGCTGATATTTTAAATAGAGCTTTTCAGATCCCAAAATCATCTTTCTAGGTCAAACAGCTTTTTAAAATATGTATTAGGTAACACATTTGTTCGAACTATTTTGAGCTAAAGCACCCTCAGATTAAGCTGCAATATACATTATTTACAATAGATCTATTTTCCCGTGTGTTGGATGCAGTGTTGCCAACTGTCAGGAAATTCAGGAACAGCTTGTAAATTTAAGTGCTTTCCAGAGAGCTCTTGGTATGTGTGTAAAATACTCATTTTGTTCCTAAAACATGGCTAGACATTTTTTTCTCTATGCTTGAAAAATAAGGGAAAAACCTTCATAAATAATATCATTGAAGTGATGATGTATCAGTTTCTAAGAAGAAGAAGCTGAAGTAACTCACTCAGTGAGCCCAAGTATCAGCTCTTTCTTGCCCATCATGGCTCAGAAGGTACCAATGCCTTGATGTGCTTTCAAGGTGAGAGTCTTGACTCTCAAAACCTAAGGGCTGCCTCATTTCTCCAGGGAGATACATGCCCTCATGCTCTTAGACTAAAGAAAGCAATAGTAGTATGGCAGACAGTGATTCACCGAGTCTCATTGTTCAAGCCGACGCTTGGATTCTGATGGATTTCAGTCAAACGTGATGGCTTGATGCAAAAATAGCTGCAAGAAATGAAGATAAAGACTAGAAAAAGGACAGTTTGTCATGTCCATTCCCAGAACTGAAAATAACACATTTCAGGACAGATGGTGTCCAGCCTGGCTATTCTGCTGCAATACTAACAGAAAGGCAGCAGCCCTTTTCAGCTGCTACACAGCAAACCAAACTCAAGATCTCTTTCCTAAGCCTCCCTATTATAAACCCACATAGAAACAAGCCCTCCTCCCAATGCAAGAAACATTGCAGCTTGTTCCCTACTGACTTATATAACCCATGATCAGAGTTTGGACCTATGGTCAGCAGGAATCTCCTTCCTCCTATGGAGCACCTATAGAATTATGCCCACATAACAGATTAAAGGTGTTTGCAGGTGTTTAAGGTGGAGGTGCCAAGATCCTAGAGAAACATCCCCTGCTTTGTTAGCTTTGCAGGTCATCTATCAGGTGGTTGGGGAAATAGACCTTTACACAGACCCGAGCCAGGGTAAAGGACAGGATTTTATTACCTTCTACCTCCGGGACGCAAAGTCTGATCCCTGCTTTATTCCTGGAACAGCTGATAGCAGAGCTATTAACTCTTAAATCACTGCAAGCACCTTTAGATATCTGGAGTTAATAAACCATTTTAATCAAAACTCAGAGGCTTGAACTCAGCATCTGCTGGTGGAACAAGTGGAAAACTATTTGCAGCACTCAGTTTAAAGCACATTTAAGTTTATTCTATGCATCAAGCCAAATTCAGCTATCAAACTGAATTGGATTTGGGTGAGGAAAGAGCATGGACCGAGGATGATCTGAGAGATTAAGCAGATGTTAAGCTTTAGTATTCTGCTCTTCATTAAAGGAAGCAATTTGGTGTCCCCTTAAAGGTCCTTTAATGAGCGGTATCTCTACAAACAGTGCCTAAGAGAGGACAGCAGTGGCTGAGGCACTTGCAGGCACCCAGCAGCAGCACTCACAGGGTCTCCAGCCTGGACTGGTTTTGCAGCTGTTTGGAAACTGTTATGATTACCTAAACCATACATCCTGCTGCAACAGACACAGCACCGTGGCTCTAGAGAGGGGCCCTATAATGCACTGCATAATACTAATAAACATGATTGTTATAAAAAGATAAGGTTACAGAACATTACACTGTGCCAAACACCAGTTGACTGTAACTTCAGGTTTTGGCTGAGCCAAGAGCCAGATTTTAACATTCAGCAGTAGTAGCTATTCAGAGGGTTGTTCTAGCGCTGCTGCCAGGAAAAACTGCGAGTGAAAGGTCTGATTTATCCCACATTGGGGTTGCAAACCTGTGCTTGGATACCAGGCAGTTGCTTGTCAGGTTGCAGAGAAAGTCTGGAGGAATCCCTGCGTTCGGAAGTGGCTGGAATTCCAGGTTCGGTTCTGAACAAGCAGCAGTGCAGCAAGAGGAATGCGTCCTGCCTGATCATGCACATGCAAAAAGGATGGATTTATCCCCATGTTGCTTTGCCATCCTCCCCCCACAAATCACCAAAACCAGCCCAGTTTTGAAGCAAAGCTTAGGTTATAATAATGGGGTTTAATATGAGAATCTAGTACAGCAAACTCCTAATGTTAATGCAAACAGAAAACAGCGCTGAGGACAACATGACTCAAGAATCCTGCAAAGTTCCTGTAGGCTGGAATATTGGGAGTTAGTTTTTATGTATTTACATTTCCTTTTCTCTCCCTGTAGTTATCATCCCCTTCATTTTCCATAGAACTGCTCCAAGTTGCTTTTGACAGTAATTTTTCCTCTTATGTTTCTTTTAGGCCGCACGTGACTATAAAGCTTTTATGAACCACTTCAGACATGCCGTTTTGGGGGGATATATACATACCTATGGAACAAACAGGCATTATGCATACTAAATGCATATCACTAATTACAATCTCCCTGCCGATGCCAATCGTAAGAACAAGTTAAAGCCATTGAGAGGGGGAGAGTGAAAAACGCATCTGTGGTTGGCAAGGTAGGTGTACTTGACATGTCCTTTTATTAATGCTAATTATAGAGATCCCACAAATGGATGTCAAACAGTTTCAGGGTGTTTCGCTAAGAAATGTCTGTGATGGCAAAGGGAAGAACTCCACCCCAGCAGATCATTTCTTCTTGTTTCTTTTACTATTTTCACTGTTTTAAGGGTAACCAAGACAGAAAGAAAAATCCCTTCTGGTCTATGGTCAACTGCTCTTTGTCCCTCAGCTGGAACAGAGGGCAAATATACCCAGAATCTGCTTCATTCAAATGAACTGAGTTAAATGGGAGCAGCAGGACTAATTCCAGTGGCTGGTTGGATGAGTCCCTACATCTCCTGTGCAGCACAGCTTGCATCTCCCATCTCTCACTCTGGCTCTAAGGACCATTCCTACTCATTCTGCTCTACAAGCCTAACTGTTGCAGTTCATGATCCTCCAGGGTCCCAGTGCAGCCAACTGCCCTTACTCAGCAGATGAAACATAGGCATCAATATTTGCTCAGGTTCTACTGGGTTTGATCAGACCAATGCAGGGGTTGGAAGTGAACAGGAATGAAAAGCATCCGACTGTCCCACCTCTTCCTTTCTGAAGGCAAAGCTTGCTTAACCCCCACTGGTAAAGAATCAGAGAAGCCACAGCCTTCCCATGACTCCCTGGACTTATACTAATAGAGGAAAATCTTTTGTATTGTAAGAGATCCATCACGATGGGACATCTCATCTAAATAATGGCACCTATTTGTGCTCACACCCAGGCACTCCTACATGCTCACACCTTTAAATGCTGACACACACCCCCTTTTTATGCAGGATTCCTCAGCTCTTGCAGTTCCTGCAGCACATCATAAGGTATTACAGCAAAGACACAGCACACTCTGCTCTTTAACCCTTCACATCCAAATGGCTCTCTTCCTCCCAGGTTCAAACTCTTAGACCAAGGCTGTTTCCCACCCAGCAAACTCTCATAGTCCCATGTTTGCTACAACAAGCCTGGGTGCCTTAAACCGAGGCAGGGAGTGATGGCAGCCTGTTTATTTAGAAGTTAAGAGTTTAATTGGCAGCAGGTATAAACAGAGATAATTCAGTGCATGGCCCAAGAACCCGTCCACGTTAAACACCAGAAATGGGATATTTTAACAGGAAAATCAAATGTATCACAGATTCCTCATTAATTGCCCTTGCACAGCTGTCAGCTACTACCAGAGTTTAACTAGACCACATGAACAAACAAGTCAGTAAACCCTTTGCCCTTTCCCTCCCCATCACCCACTTGATGCACAAGCACACTTCCTTACAGCAGGAATTCCACAGCCCTGTACACATCTGGATACATTAGAACCCAAACCCATCCTTTCTCTTCATTTAAATGGAATCACCAGCTCCATCCATGCCCCTCATCACATGCTCAAGTAAACGGACCAAACCTCAATGAGAACAATGCAGCTGCACATGCTTATAGCATCGGAGAACTTGGGCTGAGGTCCAGAGCCTCAAAAGAGACTGAATTGCCTAATTCCTATTGAAATAACTTGGGGTTAGACACCTAAATACCTCTGAAAAGCCAGGCCCAGTGTTGTTGTTTTATATTTTTAATTAACTAACATGAGTCCAGACAGAATTAGTATTAAAAGCTCTTAATGGGCTATTCTGTAGTAGTGCACTTGGGGGTTATTGCTCTTGACTGGCTAATAAATTATATTTTTATTTGCCAATAAAACAATAAGAATAATTTCTGTTATTCCACTTGCAGATGAAGTGATTTCTTCCCTCACAAGTGTTGGCAAAGGCTGGAATAAGCTCTGGAATACCAAATGATTCATGTATCAATCGAAGAGCAGTGGGGGAAAAAATACCCCAAGCAAACAAAAGCAGCAAGAACAAGTTGTAATCTGCAGCTCAAATCCATTATATTGCAGTTCCCCATCAGTGGATGGCCTGCTAAAGACTGCCTCACAACAAGCATTTGCTGACCTCCACAGTAGGTGGGATTTACTGTATGAAGCCAGGAGAGGAGGAGCTGTAGGAGCATGAGAATTTTGGCTCTGTCACAGGTAGCTGAGCAGTGTTTTTGCAAGCTATAGAAAGCTTTGGAACAATAAAGGATGCCTTTTGGTAAGGTCACTTGGGCCAATCTGTCACCCATCTGCTTCTGCAAGCAACAGCACAATGAGGAAACGCAATAAAACTGCAGAAGAACTACTCACTGATACTCGATGGCACAGATAACCTCTTCAGAGCCAAAGTACCCAAGTCCCACCTCAGGCACAGCCTGTGGGTGAGCTCCAAGGAAATCACCTCTTAACACCCATGTTTCCCCATAATGTGAATTAAAGGCAATAACCCTGAGCTCCTCAAGAGTAACATCCCCCTTCTGCAATGACACAATTATCCTTTACCATTCAGGACCACTTTCAACAATGATAATTTGTTCAGGCCAGGCACAGACGCAGATGTTAACCTTTACAAAGAATGAGAGTGAAGGAATGAAAGAACACCAATATTACATCTGACCATAAAGGCATTCAGTAGGTGTCAGATGGCATATAGCATGTTGTCACAATATTACGCTGCTATTCAATATGACATCCTCAACTTATCAATTCATAATAATACCCAGCTAGCTCCAATGAAAATATTTATACTGAGGCAGTGACTTTCCCCTCAATATCCTCACAATGTTTTACCACAAAGACAAGCTCAGAAATCATTTACTACAGGTATCATTAAACTCATCTTTGCACCACAGGAGCCTGAAAGGGAAACCCAAGCTTTTCTTGCATGAAATTACTTTATACACACTTCTACAATACTGTTTGCTGAATACAGATGATGGGGATCTCCACAGGGGAGCTTTAAGCAGCTCCTGAGATAAAGCCACCTCCAAAACAATATGGACACACTAAACAGGCTACTCTGAAACAAGCAAGCAGTTATTTCCATTCAGATAGAGATGAGTTTGTAGAAGGGTTCTAAACAAGCTGAAAAGGATGGCCAGAACCACACCCCAAAGCAACCGCTGCACCCAAAGCTACAAGGCAACATACACCAAAATACCTGCATCTCCTGAAGCACAGGGAACCACTAGTCTTTGTCAGAGAGACAAAAGAGCACAAAGAACCTCTTACCTCTAGCCCATAGTACCAGCTGTGGAGCTCCAGAAAGAACGTCACCCCTTCACTCCCAAACTCAAGCCTAGGGTACTGCCTGCAGCCTGGCTTTGAGCACTGCGCCTCTTGCCCACCTCATTTCCAGCAAATTCTGTTTAGTTTGAAACACCTGAGAGCAGGACCCAGCCCTGGGTAACGCAACTGTTGGCAATCACAATAATCATCAGCAGCTGGGGCAGGGTTGGGTCATCAGCATCAATGCCCGGTTGGAATAAGGAAGCCTTTCTTTTATTTCTTTTTAATAGTTTTATTCTCCTGCAAGCAACGACAATTCCTTGGATCGCTGGACAGGATCAGGAGGCAGCATCTTGTACCTAGGCAAGAGAAGAAATTAAATATGTCCGGGTAATTCCTGCTGGCATCACTTACAAACCGAGCAATCCCAGACTGAGAAATCAGATTTAGCACCTCCATTCTGGACAGGAGTGTTGGGGGTATCAGGATTTCAGCACTTTCCAATGTGATAACTGACTAATCTGCTGAAAAGAAGCTAATTATGTTCATCGTAATAAGTCTGGTTTTGAGAAACTGTGTTTTCCCTCTGAGAACAAGAGCTACTCGGAACACAATGCACAGGTCCCTCTGATCCCATGGATCTTGTAGATATGGATTTCCCATCACTTTGGCATTGTGTTAGGGCTGAGGTTTCCCTCACAAATTTGCTTTCTTTTCCCTTCAGGGATCTTAAAGAGGGAGGAGGGAATATCTTTTTCCACCCCTTACAGTGTTTTCTTGATGATTTTAGACTCATACATGCATTTAATACCATAAGATTAAACTTTTCTCCATTGCATTACATAAATGTGTTTCTGATAATTACAACCATAAGCTTCATTGTTTGGGCTTTTGTGATCACGTTATCCAGTGAAAACCTATATACTCACCAAGGTGTACTAAAATCCATAGTAAAGTAACCACAGAGTAAGTTACCTCGAACAAAGTTCATAAGCTTGGTTCTCCATTACTCCTTTCCTTGCAGAATCATTTATACCAATAGAGAGTGTGTTCAGAGTGGTTACAATATTCTGCTGGTCTCATTTAGCAGCAGTTTGAGACCCACCTTCAAATTAGGAAGATGACAAAGTGCAACACAAAAGAATACAAAATGCCATGAGAAAGGTGATTTGATCATTTCCATGTATTATATTAGTTCATTTTCCCCATGGACACTGGCAGAGCTGTAGCATAGCACTGGGAAGCACCAGGTTCCCTATTTATCCTTTGTACCTATCTTCATGTGTCCAACAACTGAAGCACATGAACAAGAGCACAGCATGTGTGAACAAATCCATGCACAAGCTGTCACTCTGCACGGGTTGATGGCCACAATAAGCTGGGATGCTTAAGCTCTGCATTGCCAAATAAAACCAATGTTGACCTGTAGATCCGAATTTCTGCTGCATAGTGACTCATCTACTGCTCTGACCTTCCCTCCTTCTTTCTTTCTTATTTTATGCTCAGTGCCTGTAGCAAAAGTGTACATTTACAGCTCTCCTGGAAACACAATTAGAGAAAATGGTGGTAAATGATACTGCAGAAACTATAAATGGTTCCAGAAAGACAGCAACATGTGCCACAGAGTGTTCTGGCTAAAAATACATCTGGAACCAGATTGTCATTTGGTGGATTGGCCTGGTTCAAAGGATGCTGTTGAAATGCTGCCAATTCATGCCAACTGATACCAGTATTGTTGGTAACCAGGCAAAACAGAGCCAAGGGTGGTCATTTATGTCCTGGCATTTTTAATTTTACCTTGAGGTTCTGGGGACAGGAAAAGTATAAAAAGCACTTCCCTCGTGAGGTTTATGTTTGTTCAAGAAAGGCTTAATATAAAGAGAGCCTCGTATCATACACACAGAAACTCCCCAAGCTCTTCTGAATGTAGAAAGTACACACGCACCGTGTCCACTGAGCCCGACTGCAACACTTACAGACTTGTTCTATCAACCTTCTCTAATTAGCTGAATTTAACATCTGCCCTTGCCAGAGCGAGGATGAGGATAAAGAAATCCATCTGAACATCTTGGCACTGATTTCTAACCCTGCTGTTCCCATGCTGGTACATGCTGTTTCAGAACAGTTTGTTACCTGACACCTAATGAAGGAAAATAGGCACATATAGGTGGTTATCCAAAGCCACAGACCTAAAACTAGAGCAGAACAGACTGGGATTATGAAATTGCATCCAGTTCAGAATAAAAACCAAAGGTGGCAGCTGCTTTTTCAAGCTCTCTTGGGAGTCTGTTGTCTGTCCCAAAATATGGGAGGTATTCTCAGCAGGTCCCTTGGAGCCATGAAAACTCTCGTTTCCTTCTATGAATTTCAGGTTTCATTCTTGCATCTGTAAAAGAGCATCAAATCTGTGGCTAGATGGATCAAAACATGCCTCAGCCTTCAGATTTGGGGACTAAATCGGAGAGGGGAGGGCAGGGAACACTCCCATGTATCATTTGGGATCAGAATACAGACTTCAACCACAATTTCCACACGAATCTTGAATTGCCATTGGCTGAAGCAGACTTACTGCATCACCAGCAAACCCCAAACCATGGGTGAATCTCAGCTGATGCTCTGACCATAGTGTCCCAAACCCAGCACACCTTCTGGATCACCGGGGCTGAGATTTAAAATATAACATTCACAGTGGCCTTTTTCTTTCTTTTTTAGTTTATTCCTATATTCCTGTACCTTTCTAATACAGTGTATTCCTGTACATTCTAGTACATCCCCAGCCACTGCATTGAGTTTCTTGCCTCAAAGGTACACGACAACATTCTGTGGCCAGAAGCCAGCAAAGAGTGGCCACTACCTTTCTCTGGTACCAAACACTACCTGTATTTAGGCTCCTTTTTCCAACATGGCTTTTCATCTCTGGCTTCCCACTGCCCTCTACCAGCTGCCTGTGCCTCGAGTATCACTCAGAAGAGCTACAGAATGGATTTAGTTTGGCACAGAACCACAGGCCTGGGCCAGAGCCTCCATGAGGGCTCCTTTCCTGAAGACCAATGTAGGTGGGAGAATTTCATGGCAGATCAGGATTTTGCTGATCAAGAAAGCAAGGCTCTTTCATGGGGAGGCCACTTCATTCAAAAGCTACATGACTTGGCAGCCCAAGGAGCCTTTTCCTTGCATGCTTGTCAGTTTTGCTGGCAGCACACGGGCAGTCCTAGCTTGTGCTTCATGGATTTCACAGCCCCTGGATGGCTTTGTACTGTGTGCCAAACAGGGAACAACAGCCTAAGAAAACAAAGCTTGTGCTATCATGCAACCTGGGAGGGATTTAGTCTCCATGTAAATGTTTCCAACGAGCAATTGTGTGAAGGTCACAATTTACATTACAGTGATTGCCCACTGCGGGAGGCACCAGCGTGGTTAACCTCCTTCTCCATGTGCATCATATCAGCAGAAACGGGATGGATTAGTGTTACATTGTCATACTGCTCTTTGGGGATCCTGGTTTACACTTCAGCTCTGGCTGGCAAACAATTCTTGATTCTTCTATGTGAGAAGGCCATTTCAAATCAGGCAAGGAACAAAGCACTTGCATTTCAAAGAATGGAGGAGACTATTTCTAGTGGAGCCTCTCTATCCTTAGCAGCTCAGGGAAGGCTCTTTGCTGTATATGTTTTGTTGAACCCCTTCCAAGTACTCCTAGTGCAAAGTGTGGGAGTTCACCGTTGAGACTGACCTTTCTTGTCCACACAAAAAGTATGCCTCTCCATTCCTGCTCCACCATCATGCTCGGCAGCCTGCAGAGCAGCAGGTTGCAGAGGTGAAGTGCAGAATGCCACCTTGTGGTGTCTGACCTTTGAAGACCTTACTCCAAAAGAGCGTGGTTTTGCCAGGTGAGTTTTAAGAAGCACTTACCCAGCAGAACTGATGCCACCGATCATCAGCTTGCAGCAGCCATGTTCTTTGCTTCAGTAAATAACCTCCCCATGCAGAATGCACATCTGGCTGTATCGCAGAGATTTCCTTAGTTTTGAAATCCTTGGTTCTTGCAAGTGTTTCATTTTGGAGAAGCCTTTGGAAAACAATTAGACAATTCCACAGAAAAACTGCATTAGGTCACAAGGTGCTTCTGCATCACCCTTCTTCCCTGCCACGCCATCCCTTTTCCTTCCCCTCTTTAAGGACCATTTCAGCAGGTGCTATATTTAGACCCATCACTTTTACAGACCTGGTAAACATGTCCTGCTACCGGCAATGTGGTCTGACTTGACTTTTGAAGGAGATGGCGAAATGAGTTGTGTTTGGCTCAGCCTGAAGGGCTGCCTGGCAGAGATCTTCACAGGGAGCAGAAAGGAAACCTGCCTCTGGGAGCATGCAGACACCCAAACACTGCAGGAAGGGTGATATTACTCACAGTAGTTGGTACTGGGGGTTGTGTAGGATGGCACTCGACCTTGGAAGCTCTTTGAGACAGCGACAGCGTTTTCTTTGCTGTGTTTAACAGCCTGGCATCGGTTCTGCTCATGAACAGGACTCCTAGACCATAAACAAATACATACAAATAGTAGTGGTCAGTTGAAGGAGCAAGTAGCCAGTCAGTCCTGAAAATGCACTATTTGTGCAGTTGCTAATTCTCCTCACTCTGTCCCTCACGCTGCGCTGGCCATTATGCAATCTGCCATTTGTCTCCGTAAATCCAACCGGATTTCAGTGCTGCTGTGTTGTCATTACCCCATCAGCTGGTGCTGGCTATGTATTAACTGGCAACACCACCAAATCCCCAGGGGACACGTTCTGATGCCCCTGAAGCAAAATGCACCTAACCAGGCAGGGCGGACAGAATGAGGCTTACTGACATGTGTGGGTATCAGAGGCAGATTGAGACTGACAGGGAAGTAGTGAGTGGCAAGGGCTGGGAGAGAGATCCAACGCAGCTCTGCAATTGCCGAGGCTGACACTTAAATTGCAGGCAGCCGTGGGCTCATTCCAGGAGCCGCCTGTGGTTGGATGCAGGTTTGAGCATGTAGAGGAGAGGCAGGAAAAGAAAAAGGGGGGAAAAAAGAAAGAAAAATCAAATTGTTCTCGGAAATCATGTTTAATGTAGAAATCTGGTTAATATTAAACTGTAATCTGCAGTTTTCAAGTATACTATTCCTCCAGGAAAACGTTTCCTGTTTGAGTATTAAGGGTTCCCTTATTACATCACTTCCTATGTCAGACCCAACAAGCCTTCAACATGCATTAGTGTATTGATAATGGGAATTTCAAAATGATTGTTTGGGGAAAAAAAAACCCTATCTGGGCAATACTCCAATCATATGGATCAATTTAGCTTGGGAATAATGGGGCCAAGCTGGTATTTTTGACACTGTGTCCAAATAGTACTTTCAGGAGAGGTGTTCTCCACTGCAATTCAGTTTCAGGAGCGTGTAAGTGTTTGGCCATCAATTATAGCACCAGGTAGATTTATTCCCTGCTAAACTGACTTTGCAGGCAGAATTCCCCTTAATCCCACACAAATTGCAAATTGATAACTGTGCCTGGAATGGAATGAACATTATGCACCCAAGTGTAATAATTTATATTAATAATAATAATAACCCACAAAATACCTGGACACTTTTACACACAGCAAAGATATATACTACCCCAAAAAGCCCAGCCACTAATAACCAATTCTGCCAGCAAATGAACACAGAACCCTGAAAGCCTCACAAATTATGAGAAGAAATTCTTCCAGGAAGACACCACTTATGCTTTCTATAAAATACTGATGGAAGGAGCTTTCCAGACCTGTTGACAAGACTAGAAGAAGGCCAGAACTCCACTTTTAGCTCTATCAGGCTTAAAGATTGTTAGGGGTTTAAGATTTAAGCTATCATGGTGTGATCCATGAATCTTCAGCAGAAATGTTCATGGGTCACTGACAGCATCATGGTTACTTAAAGACTAACTGGTTCAGAAACTTCTCAGCCTAACCTTGGTTCAGCTAAATACACTTCTCATTGTGGAAAGAGAGAAAGGATTGAAAAAATCAATTTGAAATCTCTTTAAAAATCCAAAATAAGATTTAATTTGGGGAAAAAAATCAAGAAAATGAAACTCAAACCAAAATATTTCTAAAGGAATCTAAATGCAATGTTTTCATTGACTGCAGTGTGTACTGACTTGAAAAAGGCCTTACATTATCTGCTGGCAATGAATTTTTGGATGGTGTATACACTGCTTTTTCTTGGAATGACGGTGATTTTCAGCACAAGAAGTCACTGCTTAGTTAGAGAAGGAAGTCATCTCCTAAACGTTCCAAATGCACTTCTATGCACACTCAGTCACTGGAGTCAGATTTGTTCTCCCTAGAAAAGGTTAACGTCAGCTGCTCTGATTGTACCAGATGCTTATTCTTTTTGATAGGTAATTTAGTTCTCTATGAAACCCTCTAGACCTTAAAATATCTTCTAATAGGACCATTGTCTCTTTGAATGGACCTTTGTATTACTTGATGAAAAAGAATTTTACTTCAGAATTTAACTATAGCTGCATTTACATCACTTGAGCCTAGATTCTCCTTTTATTTTCTAAGCACCGACCTGCTATTGCAGCTGCCACCAGCCTGATTTTCACAGAGCACCAAGGGGCCAGTTGTCTCCAGCGGGACTCAATGGGCACAAGCACAACCTTGCCTTTCCTAAAGGAATAATATTGAATGTTAGATGTGCTGAGATACATGGCTATCATTGCTAAATCCAACCACTATTAGTGGACTGGCATTTATTTAACATGTAAAAATGATCTTAGTGCAATAAGTGATAAAGTCAACCAGGATACCTATAGTTCCAGCAAAACATAACGTACATCCTGAATTTGTCACCAAATTCTTTCTTTCCTTAGCAAAGACAGCACAGGTATTTCTGACGTATTCAAAAGTGTCCAAACCATGTGTTACATATTAGAAAACTGATCAATTTTCATACTGTTCAAGATACGTGGCACTACGCATTGTATTTGAATGTATCATCACAGCATAGAATTCAAATGCAAGGAAAATGGACCAGCTTTGTATACGCTGCACTTTACGTATATTATCCTCTTTTATTTACCTGCATATGTAAAGAAATGTATCAAAAATTTACACAGATTCTTCCCTCTTTGCTAATATTGAAAAGAAACCCCCCCGTTTTCTTTAGAGGAGGCTAGGAAAGAGGTAAAGCAATAAAAATACTCTTTAAGTTGTGTTCTCTGATGTAATTCCTTTGAAATCAATGTCAGCTGATGAAAAAACCCTGCTGTTGCATTGAAAACAGGCTGAGAATGAAAATATCCTTTCCTCTCACTTATACCAGGCAAATACAGAAAATTAGTTCAGAGCAATAGGTCAGTTTTGCTGCTGGAATAACTTAAATTGGCTTCAGAAGTCAGCTCTGCAGGACCTGCCCTTCTTCCTCTCAAAAGAACATGAAATCTGCAGTGATACACAGCCAAATCTGGACTCGGCTCTCCCGATGCTCGTATCAATGCACAGAGCAAGATTTGCCCAAGAGAACTGGACCAGAGCAAAAACCACTCTCAGTGGGATCAGAGTCAGCCCTTGGCATTTCATCCAAATACTTTGGATTTAGATGAGCCCGAAGTTAACTGGGGACAGTGACTAAACCAGTGTGAATCGAGGTGTTTCCGTTGAGTTCTGCAGCCAAAGACCTGGCCCTGGGCCCATGCGCAGATTTAGATGGGGTAACAGAAAGCAGACTGCATCCCTCCCGCCACCCCTCTGTCTGCCCCTCTCCCTCCTACTAACGCTGGGCAGAGTAAATCCCGCTGCCGGCCCGGCCTCCGGAGCTGCAGCTTGTAAAGAGGCTGTTGCAGACTGGCGGAGTCATACCCTAGAACAACCAAATCCATTGGCAATAGGGAGCAGAGAGAAAGCGGCTCATTTTTCAAGGGCTTTCTGCCCCGGCTCCATCCAGGAGCCAGCCTCACAGACTGCCCAATATTTTCATAATTAACTGAGCTGAATGGTCATAATTTGTAAACACAATAAAAAGAGCTTTGAGACACAGGGTGTGCAGTCAGAAGGCAGAGTGTGTGCGATGGGGGAACGGTGCCGGGCTGAGGGGCAGGAGGGGGACGTTTCCTCAGGCAATTTACATTTGACTCAGGAAAGCTGGGAGGGTGCCCGCTGCCGTGAAGTGATCAGGCTCACGACTCAAAGCGATTTTTCTTGAAGTGTCACTGCAACATACAACCACCATGTGTTCTTTCTTGGCTCGGCTTTCCCTGCTGATGCTCCAACGCTTGGACCGGCTGCTCCTGCCTGCCCCGTTTGCATCCGTTCGCTTCGGCAGGGAAAAGGACAGAACTGCGTTTTGATGCATGTAAGAGTGCTCCCCTGGCCCTCCTCCTCCTCCTCTCACTTCTACAAGAAGGGGCCCTCCTGATTTTTGGGATTTGGACAAAAGTGCTAGGAGTTAATGGACAAGAAGGTCTAGGACGTGTGTCTGTACGGGAGACAGAGGCTGTGCGAGGAAAAGGAATGAAATACTTCAGCAGCGATCCCAATCGCGTTTGCCAGACTCAGCCACCTCTGCTGATCTGCCAGCTCCTAACCGAAAACAAAAGGCCTGATCCAGTATTGCTCTGCACTTGGGCTCATCCCTTACACTGGTTTGAATAGGTGCAAAATGCTTCAGCCCAGAATTGGACCCACACTGGGACCCCTGGGCTTGTGAGAAGTAATGGGATTAGCTAGGGCTGGGAGCAATCAGAGCACCAGGGGAGTAGCGGGTCTGAAGGCTGTAAGTAACTGTCAGTCCCACCATGCCGAAAGAGGACACTAATTCGGTGCTGTTTCACAGGGATGATTTAATCCTTACCACCATCTGGATTCTAGCTGCAGGCCACCCACTCAAGCACTGACCAGCTCGCACGTTGCTTAGCTTGGATGATTTGATGCGATCGCAACCTGAGGCTGTAGAGCTGTCATAGGGGAAGAAACACAAAACAGCTTCGTTTACAGAACCAAGTTCAGTTTCAACTCTCAGTGAAAAAAAAAACCCAAAACAAAACCCTAAAAGAATTTCAAATATAGTAATTCTGAGAGTTGCAAAAGCTCCTGTGAGTGACAGCAGTTTCTGTGGGGCACACGGTAGTGATTTATGTCTTGAAACAGGCAGCTGGCATGGCTGCAATCAGAGCCACAGCTCTCCTGACCGCTGCCAAGTCAGCACAACACTGACAAGTCAGGTCCCAATGATTCTATCACCTTCCTCTGCCCCATCGTGGGTTTCTCCTCTTGGCGGCCAGCCGCATGGCTGCAATGCACTAGTATGGTGAAGAGGGATGCTGGACTTGCTTGGCAACAGCCACAGCCACAGCTCAGCTCGGGCCATGCAGCAGGGGCGAGGTGCTGGAGGCAGCGCTAAGTAGAGAACGACACGTCGACCTTACTGCATGGAAATGCCTCTGAAGCAGCCAAGAGCCAGCCAGCACACGTCTGTGGATGGAAGGACCATGCAACATGGACTTTTCTGCTGCATTTTTCATTTTTTTTTTTAAGGATATTGTTTTCATAGGCATGATAAAGCAGGACAGCCTCAAGTCACTGATACGGTTGACTTGTTCTGGTGCATCTTAACTCCTCTGTTGCCAAACTCGAATGTTCTCCTTTTGCTGTTTTTCTGGGGTCACCTGGATTTCTCTTTGTCCATCCTTGCAAGAAAACTCCTTATTTCATATTCTCGGTCTCAACTAGATCTCACTTGCAGAAGCTCTCCCCTTTTGCAATGCTAAGACCCGTACAGCTCAGCTAATGTGTGTTGATCTTCACCTGCAGAGAGGATCTTCTCTCTCAGTCTGGCGTGCCGAGATCTTGCCCTTCTCATCTGTGTCATACCCAACCCCAGATGCCATCAGCACCAGCTCTCTGAGCTGCCCCACCACTGGCTGTTGCTGGTTTTTCCTTCAGGAGACCTGCAAAAATGAGGTGCCTTGACTAAGCGTGTCAGTAGAGGGCTTTTTGGAGGACCGTTAAAGATAAAGGAGACTGCAGTCTCCAAACCCACCTTGCTTTTGGATCCCCCTGATGTCTTTGCTCCCAACAGCCTACTGACCCGCAGTAACGAGTCTTCTAATGGAGCTGTCTAAATGAGGTGTACAACATTCCACGGGGTAAGTAAGCCTCCGAGTTTATCAGCCTGGGTGGTAACGGAGCTAACAATGTCAGAGGGAAAGAGCATGCCTACATGTTCTCCAAGCCGTCCGGATCCGAGCCAGCTCCAGCCTAGCAGCCTTCTAGCTGCATTAACGTGGCACCTCGCCCAAACTAATAAGTCCTGTGGAGAGGCGCCATGTTAACATGGCCATAAAGCTTCCAGATTGGAACAGCTTCACGGGTAGAGCCTGGGTCTGTCAGCATGGGGAGAGGTAGACCTCTTTGCTGTTGCTGTTCCTCATTTTACAGAGGCAGAAGACCTCCCAGCTTAGCTGTGCCCCTCAGCACGGGGCAAAGGTGCTGCCCTCGCAGCACTCTCCAGCTCAAACTGGTAGGTATCGGGTGGTTCTACCTCCTTCCTCCCATGCAAAGTCCTGTGTGCACAGGCACACACGGGTACACATGAGTTTTGGTCTGATTTGTTCAGCTTTCAAAGCAAACAAATACCATTTTGGCCTGGAATAATTTGGCCAAATTACAGAAAGGAACGCCACGGCCTGGTTTCTTGTGATGCTTTTGTGCTTTTCATTAAATGAAAGATAAATGGCAGATAATGACTCACTCATCTCCATCCACCTTATAAGCCCTGCAATCAAACCTTATTGCACAGGCATCTAAGGTATGTAGTGCTGAAGAAAAGTGCTTGTCAGGAGGGATAGAGAACAAAGGGTACCTGGAGGTTAGTGAATGTTTTTCATGGGTTCTGTAAGCTGTGGTTTCCTCTATTGGGGGTGTTATACACTTTCGGCTTTCGAGCTCCTTTGTCAGACACCCAGCCAAACAAGGGAGTGATTAGCAGAGCTCCCTTGTTGAGGCTATTGTTGTAGGTATGGTTTTAATACACCCACAGTTCTTGGCACTGACGTTCATTTTCTGACTCCAGGAAATCTTGAACTGTTTATTGATTCAAAGGCAAGAAATAGAACATTGAGATGGAGCTAATTGGCCGGAGACACAATCTGCAAGTCACCCAAATAAATATTGCCATTAATTGAGCCCTAGTTTTGTGGGAGGAAAAAGTAGCTTGGTTTTAACAGCGATAATTTCTTGCAAATCTATGTTTTATTGGCTTGTTTTCCCATGGAGAGACCCTGAAGTGCAGGCTTACTTGAAGACACACCAATGTCACAACACAAGAGCCGAGCGCCCAAGCCCTCAGTTTGGTGGCTCTGGCACGGATGGAGCTTGGCCTTGCTCTGAAGAAGGGGGGTTAAATCTGCCCGTGACATTTCAGTGTTTGCACAGGAAAAGATCCCGCAGAGACCTCTGGCCCTGGCAACCTGGCTGCTTGTTTCTGCTTATGAATGCTCTTCAGTGGTAGATGGGATAGGATGTGCCTCAGATACGTGAATTGGGCGTTCACTGTCCCGGTGAGAGCCGCACAAGCCTGCGTTAACCACTAAAGAACATTCTCTGCTATGCTGGGATTCTTTTGCGTCTCTTTTAGTTTTGCCTTTCCATCCTTAGAAGTAGCCATGGGCAGGCATTGTCCCAAGCTTCTTTAAGGCAAAAGGAGCCCATGCTTTAGTAGGCGTGTTGTATGATATGGGGGGACAGACATGCTGCGAAAGATGATGTTAGTGGGAACTAACAGTTCCTCTGCCTTTTACATCCTCCAGTAACTGGTACCTGACAGAAGGAAAGGCTTTAGCCCTCTGTTCCTCTTTCCCTTCAGTGTTCATGTGTCTGGTGATCAGGAGGATGGCAGAGATCCAAAGCACTCGGAAGAGGAATAAGAACAAAGACAGAGCAGAGAGCAGTATTTATAATGTTCCACTCTTTGGAACTGCAAGGGCTGGGTTATACGCATGAAAGCTCTTACACTGGAGAGAAACACTGTGCTGGCTAAAGCAGCTGAGCAACCTATTTCTAATTAAAAAGGACTCCTCTCTTCCCTGCCTCTCATTTTACAGCAAATTAGATATGAAATCAGATCTGCTTTCCCTGCTCCTCTGAACTCTAATGACAGCTTACCATTGAGAAACATTTTGTTTGGGCCTAGGAGTGAGGGCAGAAGCCAAGAACAGTCTTCACAGTTTGAAATGCACCGAGAAATGTTCGAGAAACTCCCTCACTGCTGCAGCAAGAAGGCCAGTGCATGGCACAGAGAGCTGAGCCTCAGGCCGAGGAGGAGAGCAAAAGAGCTGCGGATTGAGAGGGGAACCACTACTGCAGACTAAGATGTGCAAGGTACAGCGATGGGTACATTCAGGGAAGCAGAAGTTACCTACTTCTTGTCTGCACCATAACAGATTTATGTCTTGCCACTTGCCATGGAGTATCAAGCAGGTAGATAAGAACCTTCATACTTAACGCTGCACTGGAAAGCAAAGAAAATGAAAATCTCCACTATCTGTGCAGAGAGGCAGGTCTTCTAAAGCTATAAACCCACTGTCCTGTTCTCATGTCACTGGAGCAACCTCAGATCCCCATCTTCTCTAGAGGAAAGGTTTGACTGACCCCAGAGTAAACGGAGCCTGGGAATTCTATAGAGAAACCTTGTCAGGATTACAAAATGAGCCCATCTCCAGGTATGTTATGAATAGGATGAAAACCCCATTACTTTTCAAGAGCCTTGGTAACGTGCCAGTGCTGGAAAAAAACTCGAATTCAATCCAGTCATGGAATAGAAGGGTGGAAAAGCCCTTTCCTCCCTGCCTACACTTCTGCATCATGTCCCAGCTTGAGGAGACCATGGCTGTGGCCCCTCCTGGACATCAGATCAGAGTGACACTTTCTGCTGGGTACTCCCCTTTACAGATGTGCTCCACCAACAGCACTCCTGAGTTCACTTCTCAGTTCTGTTGCAGAAATCCCTTACGGTACATAGACCTATCTTCACCATAAAGAATAAAGCCAGCCCTGGAATGCAATGGCCTGTCTAATCCTGTTACTTTATTTCTTCCCGAGTGCGGAAGTCCTCTATTGTTAATCACTGTTTGATAAGCTCATATTGCAATTTGCCAATCACAAAGCACTGGCAGAAAGGGAAAGGATTTGACTGACTCTGAAAAGCCAAGGAGTGCCTCTGTTGATCTCCCTGCCATTCTTCCGGCATCCCTGAAAGGCAAATACTGGTGGCTGGTGATAACTGATGGGCGGTCGGCGATGGCAAGACACCCCTGAGCCAATCCACAGGCCAAAGGCTCAGCTGCACCTCTGGAAGTTGAGCAATCTCACTGAATTGTGTGTGATAAAGTTCTAATCTATTGGCTATAAAAACCTGGTCAAGGGAATGTTTTGGCACAGTTGTTCAGCAAGAAGATAAACGAGATTGGAAGAGATGGGGAAGTTTCTTGTTTAGTTTCTAATCACTTTTTCCCTTCAAGGTTTCTTGAACTCCAAGTCCAGTCTGTTAAAGTCCCCCCGTTGCATTGCTGCATATCAAATCAGAGAGCCTGGAACCAAGTGCAGGCATAAAAGAGCAAGTGCACAAACATACACATGATGCATACACACAAGAGCTGGTCATTTCTTTCAGTGGAGAGCTCTGCAGAGTCAGGCTTTCACTGGGAACCCCAAAGTTCAAGTAGATGCACCCACACACCAGCAATTCCAACACACCCCGCCACTGTTCTCTGGTTGTACATCACCCAGTCTGATCAGTCCTCAACAACAAACTACATCTGGAGCTACTGGAATGGGATAAAAGCTACATTCCTTGGGGAATACAGCCCGTATCAAGGTCCACAGTAGCATGGACAGGGAGCAGATGAGGAGGTGGGCTAGAGAACTGGAGGGTAAGAGGGCAGAATCCCTCTGAGCCCTTCCAGTGCACTGGTAGTACTGCTATCCACCTGAGAAAGTGCTTCGGAAACCAGGTGAAGGATGTCATCCTTCAGGCGATGGACCCTTTGAGTCCATGCCTAGTCACCATTGCTGCCAGAATAAGGGCCTTGATGTTACTGTTCCTATTGCTTGGAAAGGGACAAACCCCATCCTCTCACTGCTTCCTACCCCTGTGATCTGCTGATGGACCAAACTGCAGCCCGTCTCATTGCAGTCTCATAAGGGTACTGCTGAATCACAGAAACATGCCCAAATCAAGTAACAGCAATAACAGAAACAAGAACAAACATTCATTTGTATGCTCTAGGGTAAGAGGTCCCCGAATGCCTTAACAAAAATAACTAAAAATCAAAATTACAATAAACAAAGGCAATATGCTTATAAAAAAAATATCCCACTTGGAGCACTCGTACCACTTAATCCCATCTGTCAATAACACAGCTGCACTGCAGGGACTGTTCAGCATCTTTCTTTATTTTTCTAGGCATCCTGGCTGCGTGGAGCACATTAAATGACTCAGAGTTCCAACAAGCGAGTTTGAAAGTCACTCTCTGTGGCTGCTACATGTTTGCTTTCTCTTGACCTCACCACTCGTATCTTGCTGTTGTTGCAAAGCTAAGTCATGGGCTGGATCCAAAAATCGGGGAACCGCGCTCCCTTCGGATTCTTGCATTTCTGAACAAGTCCTTCCTGCTTCCTGTTTGCGCTCTCGGCTGTGTTTCCAACACAAAATTTCCACTGCCCTTGAAAAACACAGAGCCACGGTGAGCAGGAACGCAGGCTCCAGCTCAGTGGCAGGGCCAGGACAACCCGAGACAGTGATGTGCTGGTACAGAAGTCTTGTTTTTATCCATAAAAGAGAGGCTTCAGGCTTCCAGTGTCTTTCGGATGCAGGTGAGGTAGATGGAGCTCGCTAGGCTGTGGCACCAGTTTAACCACTGCAGTAGGTTGACTGCTGTGAACATCTGTATTGTGTACGCATGAGTTAGACAGATGTGGAACTTCCAACCCTTTTCTACGTGTTAGGACCAACATTAAACAACAGTGTGAGCTTTCCCCATAGCATGTGCACCAGTGCTCTGTCATGGCTTCTGCTGATGAGGCTAGGGATAAAATAAAACTGGAGGGAAGCAACTTTAACTTCCTCATGCCAACTTCCTACAGAATCTATGGCCCCAAAAAGCACTCAAATCCCTGCTGAGATGAAGAGGGTTTGCAATATAAGGAGATGAAGAAGAGTCTGTCCTGTCTGAGAATATTATCAATTACTACTTTTCTTCATTCAATATTCCCCCAAGACTACCTAATTCTAAGGTTTGTTTTCAGGGTCCTTTGGAAAGCTGCAAAAATCTGAGTTTGTTTCTGGGGCAGCAAACCTGAAATCTCCTTGAGCTGCAGAGAAGCCTTCAGCTGGCTCTGAGCTCCCCTCCTTGGTGCCTCTGTTTTCTTAATGATCTTTAATCATTCATTAGTTTTGTTCATTAGATGAGAACCTGGTGAGTCTTTAACTCAGTTGGCACAAAGACGTCAAGGTTATTAAAGGGAATATCATTATCACCATCTCTGCAGGTATGAAGCAAGTCAGTTGGAACTGGCTGGGGGTTTGGAGTGGATCAGGAGATGGGAACTGCAGACACCTGGGCTGTGCAAGTGATGCACAAACTTGTTTTACAGCTCCCGTTGATACCAGATGAAAGTTACTTGGATGCACTAGAGATCTGCAGGTGATGGATTATAATGGCAATAGAACGACGTGTGATGAGAAGAATCAAATGTCCAGTTAGGTCTTTGCTTTCTTAATGCTGTGGCAGCTTATCTGGAACACCTTACTCTGTAATTTCAGGAAGAAGATGGCTAAATTTCAGTGCCGTTTCTGCTTTGTTTTCCTGGTATCATTTTCCCTTTGTTAAAACTCAAATCTCTCTTTCACAACCAGGCATCTCCTGCAATTACAGTGTCAGTCATCATCATCCATATTACCTAGATTTCGTAATGTGTGCCTGGCACCTGGGCTGTACTTGAAAAATGTCATTTTCTATTTGCTCAAGTATGCACAGAAACGTATCCTGCGATGGATACCAGCGGTGGCTACAAACAGCTCTGGTCTAAAACAGGTACTTGTTTCTATGAAATGAAGCTGAAACAAAACCTCCCAAGTTTTAAAGCATTTCTCCACATGTTAACTTTGTGGTGAAAGGGTCAGCTTTGCCTGTACTGTAGAACTGCAAACCAGAGCGATTTAGTCACTTAAGTCACATGGAAGCTGAGCAGAGGATGGGAATCTTTTTTCCACCTATATTATCAGCAGCCTTCTGTAGGCAGCCACTAGATCTCCTGCATGTGATGCATCCCGGCTACCTGGGGAGAATAAGGTCTGCATGGAAAGTGCTGCTCAGAGAGTGCCAGCCCAGCCAGGCTATGGCAGAATAGTGGGAAGTATCCCAAAGCTTCAGGATTTTTATGCATTTATAGCAGCTCTAGTGTTCCAGATGCATTTCAGTGTAGTTGATTTTCCTTTGCTTTAAAGGAACCTCATCTCCATCATGCTTTTATCATTGCCATGCAAAACAACAATGGCTAATTCCTCCTCTGCCGTCACACTCTGAGATGTGTCCTCAGACTAGGGTGGCAGAACCAGGAAGTCAAGGGCAGGCGAGCAGTGTGGGAAAAAGTCTGGGAAGCATGGAAGGCAAAACATCCACAAGGAACAAGATGTGGGCACAGGGAGTTTTCAAGGAGCCATTCCCTAAGGCAATTTATAGCAGTGCTGAGCCCTTTCTCCTCCCAGCAGGCACGTGGAATTTGATTTGGCAATTCCCTGGCCACCTGTGATTTGAGATTAAACATCACTACAATCGTTCACTATGTTCTGTGCAATCAGACAGCTCTTGTTTTCCTCATTCCTTTACGTCTACCCCACTGCACCAAGTTCCACACCAAACCCTTATCGCAGTGGGGTCACATCTTATCAGTGGGTTCAGACTTCCCATGGCTGTCACAGACTATGGCACTGCACTCAGAAGGGTCACTACCCTGTTATGTGTCTGCCCTTTCTACGTTGGGCAACACCAGGGAAAAACAGCTCGATAACACAGCAATGAGTGGCATCTAAATGCAAATAGACGACAGAAGATGCAGAGTCAGCATAGAGAGTTATAGCACTGGCATGGGTAGCATAGGCTGGTGATAAATCCCTGTCTTTGCTTTGAAATTGAGCCTTAACAGTTGGCCTGATGCCATCCCGGTATCTGTGACCTTCCGTGCCGTTAACCATTATATCTGATAGATGTCACTGCATGTCATTGCACAACCCCATCAGCATCACCCGCACCAATAAATGCCTGTTAGTTTTAACTGGTTAGTTTTAACCTGGTGTAAATTCCTCACCACGCAACACTGAGTTCACACTTGCATGAAGGTTAATACGAGACATTAAATTAAACTGTTTCTCTTCCCTTTCTTGTGCAAAGATGATCAAAGAATTCCAATACACTTCCCAATGACACTCTTAACTACCCCAGGTGAGCTGTTACCTGACTTTACAAATTTTCCCTTCCACTTTTAAAGGTTGATTATGAATGATCGGAGAATTTCATTTTCATTGGAGGTGATTTATGTAGCAAAAGCAGGATCATTTTCATTGACATCTCGGAGCCGAAGTCATGTTGATGTGTGGGGTTATCTGCCTGGTCCCGTCTTCTATAACTTATGCTATGGTTGTTACCTACTGGGTTTCTGAACCTTCTTCTCGTCATCATTTCTGAGCACCTCCTGAGGCCAAAGGGAAACACCTTGGGTTGCTCCTGGCTTTGAAGACTCCTCCTTGCTGCAGGCACTGGTGATGATGCGCCTGTCACCCAGAGCTTCCTTGTGCCTGTGGCTCAGCTCAGATGAGCGCCTGTGCTGGACACCCCATGCCCGAGCCATACAGTCACCGGGTGCACTGATGTCGAATGAAAGAGCAAAGCAGAGATTCAATCCATGTTGATTTTGAAATGATCTCTGGAAACATAACATGATAGCAACTCAAGTAACTCCTTTCCTTTTGGCAGTGGCAGCTCTTCTTGAAATAAACAGGTAAATTACGAGCCTCGGGGGGATTTTAAAAACCCCTTGTCCCTCAATCATTTTTCCACTTTCCAGCTACTACACAGTACAAAAAAAGACTTAAATGATATTTATGTTCCTGTAGACTTGGCAGCTTGGTTCTGTGCTCATAATGGGCTATGTTTTTTGGGACTTGGGGAAGGGGGGAGAAATTTCCACTCATTTTATGTAATTATGATATAGAAAATATTTGTAGGTCATGTTTTCGGACCATAACTAATGTGCTGTTCAGTCCTGCCTCCTACGTGAGCCCGACACGTTTGCCCTCGCAGGGCCGGTGGGATATTTACACCCCAATTGCATTTGCGGTGACATCATTGAGTGGGCTCAAGGAGCTGCAGCTTTGGGGCTGTTCTTCATCACTTGGTTGGCTTGGAATTCTCTCTGCCATGAACAAAACAAACCACAAAGGAAAGAAACACTCCTGAAAGTCCTCAGCTCATCCCTGGGTATGTTTGGGTTTGGTGGTTTTCTCCTTTCATTTTGTCCTGGTCTCTGGTTTTTGGTGTGTGGGGTGGTCAATGGTGAAAATCACAGGGGAAGAAGTACCCATGGCTACACAGAGTGGTCATGGAATCATAGAATAGTCAGGGTTGGAAAGGACCTTAAGATCATCCAGTTCCAACCCCCCTGCCATGGGCAGGGACACCCCACACTAAACCATGTCATCCAAGGCCTCATCCAACCTGGCCTTGAACACCACCAAGGATGGAGCATTCACAACCTCCCTGGGCAACCCATTCCAGTGCCTCACCACCCTCCCAGTAAAGAATTTCTTCCTTATATCCAATCTAAACTTCCCCTGTTTAAGTTTTAACCCGCTACCCCTTGTCCTGTCACTACATACGTAAATAAAGTTTACATCTTGCTCCGTGTACTGCTTGGATGTATGATTTGGGTGATTCCATACCAAGCCCTTATTCCATACCATTCACATCATGCTCAGATCCCACATTTTCCAATATACCATTGCTTTTTGTCTCATATACACACCCACACCCACACAGAGACAGATATAATTCCTTACTCCATGTAATCTGTATCTATATAATCTATAATCTATATCTATATAATCTATATTAATCTATATGATTTCCTATGTCTTGGACCTTATACATAATTCTTAGTTGTCTGTCAGCACAATAGGAAGAAGGAGGAGTCCTGTGTTGTAGGGTTCAGGATTACAGGATTCACCATCTGCCATTCAGAAGGAGTTTCAAAGGGAAAGGCCACTTCCCGAGGACTACTCCAGGCACCAAGCTATGCAGAGCATCCTTCTGGAAGTCCTGATCAGCTCCTACCACCGTGTTTTGCCAGCCCTTAGTTACCATGAGGCAGAGCTGATTCAGATGGGCAGCTCAACCCAGGAGAGACTGAAGGCTCCTCTCCAAACTGAAGCACCTCTTTTCATTGCTACACATCTTCAGTGCCTGTTAGCCCTCCCTGACCTGTGTGAGGTGAGATAATTGCCTTTCCCCTGACTCCCAAACACAAAGAGAAAAGAAATGGAGAACTTCAGGGTAAAGCAGACACCTTTCTCCGTCCTCTCCATTCAGTTAGCAATGCCCATAAATCCTATCCATCTGATTAAGCCCATAGAAATAAAATCTTTTCCCCCCTCACCAGCCATGCCCCCAAAGCCCTAAATTAAAACCAACAGTTCCAGGCTTCACTTTTTCTGTTCATTGTAATCATCCCAAATCGGTGGCTCCAGCCTCTCTCAGCGGCTTCTGTAAAAATAGTTCCCCTTTACTGCTAAACCAAGGCTTCTTTATCCAGGCTCCGAGCGCACAAATGCTGCTCTTATTTACATAGAGAAATTACAAACAGGCTCTTGATTCTTTGATCCTGTGTATTCAAACAGCCCCGGGCTTCTGCTGATTCTGGCTACAGGAATCAGGTGCGTGGTGGTGGGTTATTACAGTGCAAAGAGCTCGGATTTTAACAGTCCCAGCGCCTATTTGGGCATAAAACCTTAGGAAGGAGAAAAGCTCCGTGTCCCTCTCCTGCTCCAGTGCTCTCAGGACACTGAACATTGTTCCCTTTTATTGGCATTCAGAAATGGATCTATTCCTATTGGCCTTCAGTTGCACAAGCGTGCTTGGTTCTTGGCTGATCCGGGAGGCAAAGTAGCTTTGTGGGATGCATCTCACCTATAACTGGTTTATTCTGGGTATTTTCAGGGTCAAAGACTGGAGGAGGAAACCATGATAACGCTTTCTATTTTTTTCCTAAGCTTTATTCCAGGAAAAAGGAATTTCAGGAATGCTCCCCAATGTGCAAATGTAGAGGCATCTTTTTTGATGCCTAAATCCCAAGCTGGATGCAGATCCCTCATCAAAATGAAATTTGGAGTTGATGCATTAAACCCATTTTCTCCTGCTTTCCCTCAACATCTACAAGCCAGACATCTCCCGAAGAGCTAGTATTTTCCTTAAGAACAGGGAAAAATGTGATCACAGGGATATGCTCTATGTGTTTGCCTGGGCATACGTCAATCGAGCTGCTGCAGCATTCTCATGCCAGCACAGGAGCACTGTGGTTGGGGTATGAGGCCTGACTGCTCAGCCTTGCTGGGGTTTCCTGTCACCTCTAGCATCAGTCTGTGCTGGAACAGAATACCAGAACCAGAACAACATCAAGATTTCCTGATTCTGGGCTAACTAAGCCCAAAAGAAAAGATGAGATAAAGATGCTAAGAAAAGGTGATGCAGAAACAGTAAGTGATGAAAAAGCCACTAAGATCCGTAAAGTCCTTCCTTGCAGGTTGTTCCTGCCCTTGTTTCTTGTTTTGCTGTGCCTTATGCTGGGAACTGTGTCCACAGCAGCCCCAATGTGTTTTGCTGAGTGTGGGAGAATGGTCCAGCAAGCTGAGCTCAGGGAAAACGTTTCTCTACAAGGTTTGGGCACGCTCTTGCTCCATTACACACAGTGTAAGCTCTTATCACTCAGCCTTGACATCTCCAGCCTTTGCTTGGGTGAGGGTTACAAACAGGGAATATGTTCTTTCAAATCCCTGTCAGATTGCCAGGCAAGACCTGACTTTGTGCATGGTCTAGCAGGCTACTGCTTTTGCAAGTATTTAATGGGGCTTTTTATTGTTACTAATATTACTACGCTGCATGTGAGATGTTGGGCCAAATCCTGTGTTAATGCTGGCCTTAGCCAGCAATAATCCCCATCAATTTTATGTGAGCTTGCTGCTAAGTAAGGCCAGAGAAGAAGCGAGTGGGAAGCTTTGGGTTTTCTGCCTGAGCCTAAGTCACTGAAACCAAGGCAGCTTCAGACACGGGTGCTGAGCAGAGACAAGGGCCTGACTTTGTCATTCCCTAATTCCATCTCCGGGGACAACATGTCTGTGCCTCTGCGCAACAGAGGTGAACAGATAAAATCCTTATTCCTTATGAAGTCTGACTAATTCATAACGTCCTATTCTCTGCTTTCTCCCCAGTCTCCTGTCTCATTCATCTCCCTCCACTCACACCCTGGCAAGCCCCCTTGCTTTAGCGAGCGGGAGGACCCTGCACAGCCAGATCACATTTTATCTTGGTTCATGGATCGCTCCTTATTTATTTAAACCTCCACTGCCTCCAGCCTCAGTAACGATGCTGCTGCCCTCAGCATCAATGCCTCTGCCAATAACAACAAGCTCCATTTAGTCTGCTACAGCTTCCTACAGAGAATTGTTTTCTCACTTTACTCCTGCTCCTCAACCCTTTAAAAATAGGCAAAGCCTAAAAATTATCCCCAACAGGCTTTTGCATTGGTTCACTTTGAAACAAAGCCTTTACACATGTTTGTTCTACAGGGTCCCACTGATTTTTCCCCTTACAAACTTTTCTCCCATGGCTTTTTCAGTCCCAAGCCTTTTACTTCAAGGGCTTTTATATATAAATGTGAAAGGAGAGAGGGGAGAAAAAAGAAGAAGGAAAGAAAAAATGAGACTTATTTCTTTTATTTGATTACTGGTTCCTTATTTATGCATTTACACACATACAAGGGCAGTTGCTGTGTTTGAATCCTACAATAATTGGCTCTGGAAAAACAGTAGCTCATAATAATAATATTGTGAGTGGCCAGAATAAAAAGAGCTACTTGAATGATGGGGCAATTAATCATGCGTGTGTAGGCCAACCTGAGAGTGCCAAGCAGGCACCGAGGGAAAAATCATCTCCCCTATGTCTCCTCCTGTCTTCAGACCCACCTAATTGGTAGTCAAAACAGACTATCTCACTTCTAAATTTATCTGCCCCTTACACCAAGGCACAGCTAAAGGTCCCATTAGGTCTGCGGTAGCGGGCGCTGGTGAACACGCAGTGTTTATAAATAAACCCTATATGAATAGCTAATTCCTGGCACTGCTGCTCTCCTCAACAGCAGCCTGGCAGCTCAGCAGCATCGAGGAGGTGGAGGCCGTGGTTTCATCATGCAAAGTGCTCAGCAGTGAGCCTGGCCTCCCGTGCTGCCTCTGCTGTGATGGGGCTGTCCCTGGGTCCCCATCAAACTGTTTGTCTGTCTGGGTGTGGAAGTCTTTCTTCCCCTCCTTGGATCTGTTGTTTTGCATGCAGGTCACTGCTCTGTGGCAAGAGGAAATCAGTGTCCTCCTAAACGTACTGCACTGGGATGGGAGGAGAAGGCAAATCCTCCTTTAGCTGCAGCTGTCCAGGGGACAGCCCCTGCATCAGCAGCTCTAGATGAACACACTGCAGCTCATCTGCCCCCCTCAAGTGCAAAGGTCCAAATGATTTTGGTGTCTGGCAACTCCAGCTACTCTGGAGGATGATGACACTTGAGCTCTTAAGTTGCCTTGCGTACTTTGGAAGTGTTGCTTGTGCCATTTGGGAACAAGTCCTTGTACATCTATTCAGTCATAGGATATGATTTCATGGCTGGGCTTGAGCTCACCTAAGACTTTTGCTGCTGAGGGGGAAGATCCTGCCCTGATTTCTGCCTCCAGTCCTACTGGCTCCTGTCAGCTCAGCTGCTCACAGGACCATGGCCAGGTCTGTGAGCTGATCCAGCTGAAAGCCAACCCTCTTTAGGCTGGGAGGTGGGAAGCTGGAACAGAGAAAGCAACTGATCCATTTGGGGTCCTCCAGATCTTAACAATAGTATCTATAAGCCATCCAAAATATTATCTTGCTGGAGACACCAACAAGCCTCCCTGCTCCAAGTGTATAACTACAGCCTTTTACATTGGAATCAGCACATACATGAACCTGAACCTTCCCAAAACTCCAAACAGACAAGATCACATACATTTTACTCCCAGCCCTTCCTTTCCACAAGCCTCATTTATTTATATCACAAACCAGAACTCAGTGTCTTTGGCACCACAAGATATATGAGCTCTTAGCTGTTGCAGGCACAAAGGTGATGATCTGACAGCCAAGCTGATATGGGGTGAGCTGTGATTTAGTTTTGATTTATAGGGGCTGGAATGAACCTGTGCTTTTCCCACCTTGGGTATGATGCATCACTGAGGTGGTGCTACTGAGTCGAGGAACCTAGTATTTCTTAAAGGCATTTAAAATGTGATTTCCAACCATGACTTCCCATTTCACATGCAAGAATCCATAAAGACAGCAACCTCTCTGGAGTGTTCATCCAACAAAATGTTGTGGGACAGAACTTTCTCCTTGATTATATTGTTGAAACAGTAAAACTGGAGTAATTCAGAGGATCTCTGATCTTTATATAGTGCATGTTGAAAAGCTTGCTCCACTGTGAAAGTCCTTTAAAAATAGAAGCTGTATATCCGAAGTGAGCCCACCAGAAAAGAGAAATAATAAAGAAAGTAGCTTTGAAAGACTGGGCAAAGGTCTGGAGGAGCCACAGTTTTCCTTCCCTGCAGTAAAGCGTGGCTAAAACAACACAAACTCCTATGGCTTACTAATTTTTCAACCCAAAATAAAACAAAATAAATTTTCAAATTATATTTTCATATAATTTGTGTGCTTTATAAGCCCTGGAAAACCCACGAGAGGCCACACATTTCTGATGTAATCGTCTTTGAATTCAACAAAGACCATTACCATGTCAATGAGGGGGATGGTTTCAAAGAGCAGAGGGTGGTTTGCAGAGCACCCAGAGGGGATTTTCACTGCAGCTACTGAAATAATAAACTCCTCTTTCCCCCTCCCTTCCAAGCTTTGGCTCCAGCTGGAGACATTTCAATAGTTTAGTTCTAATCACAGATAATTCTTTTTTTATTGTGTCATTTGGATTCTGTTGTTATACACAACAATTGTTGCCATGTAACTAGACCATCGAGGTGAAGTTTTAGCTTAGGTCAGTTTGAGCACAAACTCTTTGCATCTTGGCCTTTGAAGATGATGTATGTTTGGGGTGGAGGTTGCCTTCGTTTCAAGGGGCTTCTTCACAGAAATGGCTTTTCTCTCTCTGAGCTTATCTCAGTTTTTAGGGTGTCTGTGAGGTTCATCACTTCTGCTTCAAACTGCCAACCACTTCTGCATGGGGGTGTTTTGATGCTTAAGAAGTCCCATTGGCTTACACTGAGCTATTCAAGATTCAAAATACTTCATAGACATTCAGTCTTTGTAAGTTTAGGACCTCATTTGTGCCCTTCTAGGAGGGTGAAGTGAAAAGAAAGGCAGGAGGTAGGAACACCATGAGCAGACAAACTGCATCACAAACTATTACCACTGTAAAATATAAATAGCATCCAAAGAAAAAGGTTTTGCTGCAGATCACCACCTAAAGTCCAGCCCCTTGCAAAATGCACGTTGGTGAAACAGCCTGAGTACTTCTTCCAGTGCAAAAGTTACCAGTTGAAAATAATAGCTCAGGGTGAAAGAGTTGAAGACTTGGATCTGTAGCTAATCACAAAGAAGCCTAAAACCAAGCATTGATAGCAACATGGCACTATGATATATCCCTTTATGGAGAAAATAATCTATTGAAGTGCTTTCCCTGTTGCTCCCAGAACACTGATCTCTCTCTTCTGGATCTACTGGCCCATGAAGTGATCATAGTGATGAAAGTCTGAGTTTTTCATGAGTGACCTCATCCTGTTTCCTCTGCAAGAGCTCCCTGAAGCTACGAACTCAGTGAAGTTCCAGATCACAAGGAGTTTCCAAACAGATGTCAAAACGCCTTGGAGAGAGGGAATAAATCATGATCAGCAATCCCATCTCTATTGACTCTGGAAGGAGCCTAGCTACCCAACTCAGCCTAGATGCTGAGGGCAGGATTCGGTTGCTAAACCATAGATGTCTATCACTCTTTGAGAGCCCTGAGGTAACCTAGACGTGTGTGGTGGCAAATGTAATTTAGGAGGTCACACAATCCCTATGATTCCACAGGAGATTCCTGACCTTTCCAAAGCAGCTGGACAGTGAAATCCCACCCATTTCATTGCTGGTTGAGCAGAAGTACTTGGGCCAGGACCGACAGTCACAGAGAGACAAATCTTTTGGGAGGCTTTAGGGGAGGGAAGAGCATTTTCCTCCCATTTTAGGAAGACGCCACTTGTAGGGTTGAAAAACTGCAGCTCGCCAGAGCATAACCATTAAGGGTTTATTACAATTGAGTTTTATAACACGCGTTCTAATAAGTCCTTAAAGAATGTGGCTGCATGCAGTAATCATTTCATAAATATTAATACAGCATTTAGAAATGGGGCCTTAATTTAAAGTGTTACCTTTTTATTAGCAAGTGCACGGTTTAATTACTGCAGTAAAACCAGAGATTAGTTAAGCTTTGCTGCTGTTCTATTACCTGGGAACCAGCACCAGCCCAGCTTTAATAAGCCGCTTCGGAGGAGGTGAAATTCCTCTGGCTAGAGACTGAGGGAGGAAGGTTTGCCGCTGGAAACTGCCTGTATTCTTTAACAAGGCTAGACTGTGGAATAACTTCTTCTTGCTGTCTGCATTCTTGTGTGCATGTGTGTTAATTCACACACGTCCCCAGTTATTTCCATTAGGGATCGACAGGCTGGTTCTGAGCAAGCAAACAGAAATAAAGCGCGAGGATGTGCGACCGGCACTGGTGCTAAACCTGAAAGGGTTTGATTTCTTTTGGGTTTTAAAAGCCAATTCTGAGAAAATATTTAATCATTCTTCCATATTTTCGTTTGCACTCTGGGGTTGGAAGCTCCTTTTTCTTCCTCTATCATTTCTGGTTCAGCAGATAGAGCTGGGGAGGAGGCAGGACACCAAGTTTCCATCCTGAACTCTGCAACCAATGTGCTCAGTTGGAGGGAACAAGTCAACCTTTGTACATCAGTTTCCCAATGCACGAGATAAAAATAACAATCCTGGAGCGATTTATCCTGGTATTGTTGTTTGGAATATGGGCCTTGGGAAGGGACAACGGAGACCTCAGCAGTAGCTGCATTCTGAGCTAGCACATTAGACGACCTGATTTAATTACTGCCTACTTCAGAGTAGTGGGAGATATCCCACTGCCTAAAATCCCAGGTAACTGCAAGCACCAGATTCCCCCTAAAACCAAATACTGCTCAGGGACACTGGATGTACAGACACTTGCAAACACCGCCTTTTCACGGAGAAAGGACAATCCAAGCAGATGTGGGATGGGAAAGGGGAAGGAGAGACCATATCTGTCCTTTGCAGGAGCAGATTTCAAGAGCAGCCCACTCAGTAACTGTCTGAGATCATTCAAGAGGTCTGTGGCCATGCCAAAAGCTGAACTCATGTCCGTTTGGTCCCTGTCTAGGAAGATAACACAAGCCGTTCTGTGAATCAGTGCAATGGGTGAAGACAGCTATGTAAAAGCAAGGCAGTTGTAGTTTCGCCTGCTCTTTGCAACCCTCTTAGTCTTGTGATTTATGATGTTTTTTGTTTTGCAGACCCAATGTCTTCTGGCCAATACAGATTCAAACATTTGGAGCCCTGTGCAAGTCACACCCTATCTCTGACAGACACATTTGTGATCACAAAGCCGAAGCTCTCCTCTTACATGAGTGTGTGCGTGTGTGCTTTTGGCAAGTACAGAGCTGGGAAGACAACCACCACCTACAGCTGGAGACCTGAGGGAATTCTCAGACTCAGGTTTTTGGAAACACAGGGAAAAACCCCTTTGAATCATATGAATGTGGCAAAAACCAGAGCAAAAAGAAAGCTAATGCAGAGAAATCAGGACTGAAGGTACCTGGAAAGTGGAATCCCAAGAGAAGATGTGACTAATGGAGCATGAAGAAAGAAGACAGATCTTCTGAGCTGTCTTGTGCATCCATCTCCTTTAGGAAGAGGGCATTGGTAGAGCCTTGTGCTATCAAGGAATGACACGGTTTGGTTTCTCCTGGCGAGGAATTACAAAGGGAAAAGGAAGACAAGGAACAATATGAAGGGACTGATGCTGGATCCATGGTAAATACCAAGCATTCACATTAGACTCCCCTGTTTGGATGCAAGCAGGGAATCCGAGTGCTGTCACCTATCCAGCTCTTTCGCACCTTACTCGGCCAAGCTGAGCAGCATTCCCAGCTGTGACACATGGATCAGCACTGGATGTTGCCATGGTTAATTTCACAATTAAAAACAAATACAGCTTACACTGCAGCCCATGTTATAAAAATAAATGGAACTACTTTGCATAACAGCATAATTAGGGCCTAATTGCCAGCTGGTCTGTTAAACCATACATGAAAACAAACAGGGCTATAAATTACATTCTTAGAACGCTATTGTGGCTTGGGGAGATACTACACCACGAGAGCTTATTCTGAGGATCACACTGTAAACAGGGCAGATCCAACTGGAGCACAGACTAAGCATCGCCCTCCTCCAGTTGTCTTCTTCATACCCTTGGGGATCATTCAAACAATTCGTCATCATCTTCTTTCCACTTGAGATCATCCGTGCATCCTCTCCTCAGAAGAACACCACAGAAGACAGACATTGCTTTTCAGGGTGAAGAGATGCAGCAAACAAAACCCCATGGAAAGACATGGATACAGGAAAGGAATATACTCTTTTATACCTTAATTCTTAAAGAGGCTTGGAGTGGCGCTGGACCCAGAGTTCTCCTGCAAACTTCACCTTAGGCTAAAACATCATCCACCATTAAAGCTGAATTACATTTTCAGCACTCATATTTCTGC
This sequence comes from Psittacula echo, assembly GCF_963264785.1. Taxonomy (NCBI): domain Eukaryota; kingdom Metazoa; phylum Chordata; class Aves; order Psittaciformes; family Psittacidae; genus Psittacula; species Psittacula echo. The sequence continues at coordinate 5,471,103 of NC_137750.1, read as the reverse complement.
CTCACTGTTTTCTGCTGGTGGTGTTTGCTTTGGGGTGAACAATTGGACTCACAGAGACAGAGTCTGTCTTGGAAACCAAGGAATGATGCTGAGTATCATCTCTAATAGAACCTTGTCTGTAAGTTATTTGCCTACATGCACACAGGACACACTGGAGTGCTATTAGGATGAGAACTTAGCCTCTGCTATTAGTGTAACTTCAGTTATCTGCAGATATATCATACACATGTGTTGAATTAGCTGTAATACTCGAACTTCCCATGATGACATTAGACACAAGGGCAGATTCAGGATCTGGCTTTGCCTTTTCCTGAAGTCTCTTCAACAATTAGGGTAGCAATTGGATGGGGAAACAGATTCCAGACAAAGGGATTCAGAGAAAAATGGATAAGAAATCACGACTATTTGAGGCTGCTTCAATGGCATCAATCAGCAGCGAGCTCTCTTTCATTTCACAGCCACTGCATTAGCTGAGCCCGTTCACTTCTATGATGTTTTGCATTTTTACAGCACCTTTCACTGGAATATTCCCAATCCCTTCCAAACAGTGGGTCAAATGTTGTGTTGGTCACATTATCAATAGCTGGGCCTCTGGCTGAGTGTGGACCACAGGGTTTGGCTCATTGTGTTACCCATAAGATGTACCTAGGGAGCTGTTTGTTAGTGCAGTGAAGGACCCCTGAGATGGAGCGTGATGGTGCATGGGAATGTTAAATAAGGTCTGTGAAGGAGACGTTGGCAATACCAGATTTAGCTCGTAACACTGAGGGGGAGTTTGGACTCTACCCAGGGACCCTGCTCTTTAGCAACCTGTCAGCAGAGACGTGTGTCTCTGCAAACGTGTGTTCACGTCTCCGATTAGCAGAGATGTGTACCTCCATCAACACAGTGCCCAAATCCCAGCCTGGGTGTTCACTCCAAGAACTACCTGGCACATCACCCTCATCTCATGCCCACACACAACCTGCTGAGAGTGTTTCTCCTTTCCACTGCTGCCTTCTCCTTCCCCTCCCCTGGCTGGGCTGAAGATAAACTACAAACCTTCTCTACACACAGCATTACCCCTCTGACACCCTAAGCTCTTTTTTTTCCCTTCCAGAAATTTCCACGGGTCTCAGTGATTCCTGATTTTGGCTCCACAGAGGAGCAGGAATGCGAGGCTGCAATCACTGCCATTGTGGGAATGATAGCAGAGGCAAAGCCCCGCTGGCTTTGGGAGCAGATTGTTATTGCAGTTAAGTTACGCTGTGCTAACAGAACCCACTTTGTCAGGCAGCCACAGCATTGGCAGCCTCTTCCCCCTGGTTGTCCTGTGCCAAGCCAAGGGGCAGCCCGTGGAGATAGGCCATTTGATTTACTTCACAGTTATTTCTTGCAGGATGAAGGAAAACTAGAGAAAGGAAATTAAAAGCAGACTTGGATCACTGAGTCAGCACAGACACACATGCTCGCTGCCTGCTGGGTCATTGGTTGGCACTGGCAGAGCTCCACTGGGTGGAAGTTTATAGACTGCATTATAAAGCCTTTTGCCTGGAGTGGTTATCATGAGAAACGCAGGAGCAAATGAATCCAGGCAGGATGGGAAGAGTGCTGTGAGGATTAAGGAGCCCTTTGTGTCACCTTTTAACTACTGCTTGTTATTTATAACAAAGGAAAATATCAGGGGGCAGAACCTGGTGTAAATCACTGTAACTCCCCCAGCCCTCCCCTGCTATCTGCAAGTGCTAAACACGCAGCCCCGCTCCCCCGGCTGTTCCTTTATGCACCAGCATCCCTCAGCCTTGTGTTTCACATCCCTGTGCTGGGTGGGGACTGGCTCCCCAAAGCAGGGCCCATGGGAGGGTGTCTCTCCCTGCTGAAAGAATGACAACGCTGTGGCCAATGGATTCCACATGCAAACTGCTGTCCAGTGTCCAGCACCCAGCATCTTCCAGGGCAGCAAGGTTTAAGGACAGGGGTTTAAAGAACATTTTGTATGAGCAGAGTAGGTGGTACCTTATTTCATATAGACGAAATGTATGACTGACATCACACTATCAGCACTCCATGTCCTTTCCCCACAGCTCCCCCCCCCCTTCTTTTTCCTTCATCCCTCAAGCGACAGATCTTCCTGGAGTCACTTAAACAGATTATTGAACAACTGGTACTCACTGTTTGCCCCTTGCTTAGAGCTACATCCATCTGCCTGGAGATGATCTAATCTCCTTGCTTTCAGGACTTCCAGGCAGCAAGGTTTTCCTCTGGATCGATGCTATTTGTACATGAGTCTTTTTAAGACCCATTTTCCTTCAAGCAGGAAGCATTCCCACATTTGTACAAGGCACTTTCTGAAGAGACATATTGCCATTCACGTTTGTTTTCTGTTCTCTTTGGCTGCCTCTCGATGCTTTCGTCCAGAGCTGCGCGTCAGCGGTTCTGGCAGAAGTGGGTAACTAATGACTTTGGAAGGTCCTATTTCATGTGAAGTTTATCTGCTTCTGACTGACAGCTAAGTGGACCCCTTCCAAAAGCTTCAGGTTAATTTCCCTGGTTCCCGATGTCCTCTTATGTCAGACACAAGATTTATTCTCCTGCCAATACCCAGAAGATTTGAATCACAGAATATGCCTGTCATGCTTTACCTCTCCATCAGCTTTGATGGGCAAATGGGATATTAAATGGGCATTTTCTTCCTTGGGGAAAAAAAGGAGACTTTGTTTTAATCTGTTTGCTCCTCACTTTAAGCTGCATCTGTGAGAGGGGAGTGAGAGAAATGAGGGTGGAAGGAAGTGAAAGAAAGACGTGGAAAAACTGAGCAGAACTGAACACAAAGAAGATGAACCAAGGATCAATAATAAAAGTGAATGAAAACAGGGAAAATCATTGGAGATCTTGAAATATCCCATGGAAGAACAGCAGAGATCAAGCCCTGCTGATGAGAAGTGATCTGAAATTGGGGCCATCCCATGAAGCAAAGGGAATGCAGAAGAATATAGAAAGTGGATGTGACCTCAAAAGGACTGATGTGTGTCCCTGTGGTGATCCCACTGCTGCCAGGCTCAGGTCTAGTCTCATCCTGCTCAGGTAGGAAATGGCACTCATAGAAGTCCCAGAAGGGCAAAGTCTGCATCATGTCAGTGTACAGGGCTTAATGTCCGTGTACTGGAGTGCGAGAGCAAGCCGAAGAGTAAGAGCTGTGAGAGCTGTTGCCATCATCCAGCCACTGTGAGCTCCACAGAGGAACAGCCACAAACCCAGAGGATAATCTGGAGCCACCGAGCGCTCCCTTCACTGCCCGCTTCCAAACCTCTGCTGGTCCTAAAGCAGCCCTTGTGAGGGGAGCACAATACAACAAGATAAAGGAGAGAGCCAATACCAACAGAACATGCCTACTGCCGACATTTCTTCATCGCTATTTTTCTAGAGAAAGAAAACACAGACTAAGCACATAAATGGACAGGACTTACTGAGCTCAGTCATTTTTCTCCCTCCCATGCACCACTTTGGAAAATAAATAGTTTTAAAAAATATAGAGGTTTTTTTTTGCTTTTTCAAATCCAAGGCCCGTATGTAGAGGAACAGCAAAGCTTCAAGAGCTACATTTTTGCCTTTTTTCCCTGCTGTAATTATGGTCTCATTAAGATTCCAATAAAAAATAGTCCAGAAATCCATTTTTTTTTCAGGGAAAACAGCAGTGCCCACAGTGTCTCGCTCCATGTTACGCTTTTCAAATATTTGCATTTGAAATTCCTCATTGCAAATAATTCCAAGCCAAATGTAAATACAACACTTAGATTGCTCCCAGAAGAACATTCTTTTGACCATTAATCCCTCCAATTCGGAATCAAATTTTTCCCTCTCTCCCTTCTTTTTTATCCCCTTTCTCCCCAGGTCTGTAATTTCACTGTATTGACCGGACCCTGCAACTTGACAGGCAATATGTATATATATAGATAGATACACACAAACATATATACATATAATCCTATTATATGTATCTAGGCTATATATATATATACACCTTAGTACCCACTGGAGCTCGCTTCGTCTCCTTTGCTTGCTTTGTGCCAGCCTCTCTGTCAACTCTGTCTGCTCTTACACAGCCCATGGGGGAAGAGGTCTGTTTGTTATGACAGAATGACTGGGATGAGGTTCTTGGCAGGATGTGGAGTGGATGAGGAGCTTCCAGGCACAAAATACAAGGTGCGTTAACACGCTGAGCCCTAGCAGGGAAGCAGAGCGCAACACTGAGCTATAAGCAGGTAGGGACATTATCACTCTTGCTTCACCTATGTCTTCCTTAGAACAGAGATAGAAGAGGCAGGAGGAACTATCCAAACCCTCTAGGAAAAGCTCCTGCAGAATACAGGCCAAGGGATTTCACCCAAGCATTTTTCTGTGAGTAAATCATAGAATCATAGAATAGTTAGGGTTGGAAAGGACCTGAAGATCATCCAGTTCCAACCCCCCTGCCATAGGCAGGGACACCCAACACTAAACCAGGTCACCCAAGGCCTCATCCAACCTGGCCTTGAACACTGCCAGGGATGGAGCATTCACAACCTCCCTGGGCAACCCATTCCAGTGCCTCACCACCCTCACAGTAAAGAATTTCTTCCTTATATCCAATCTAAACTTCCCCTGTTTAAGTTTGAACCCGTTACCCCTTGTCCTGTCACTACAGTCCCTGATGAAGAGTCCCTCCCCAGCATCCTTGTAGGCCCCCTTCAGATACTGGAAGGCTTCTCTGAGGTCTCCACGCAGCCTTCTCCTCTCCAGGCTGAACAGCCCCAACTTTCTCAGCCTGTCTTCATAGGGGAGGTGCCCCAGCCCCTGATCATCCTCGTGGCCTCCTCTGGACTTGTTCCAACAGTTCCATGTCCTTTTTATGTTGAGGACACCAGAACTGCACACAATGCTCCAAGTGAGGTCTCACGAGAGCAGAGCAGAGGGGCAGGATCACCTCCTTCGACCTGCTGGTCACACTCCTTTTGATGCAGCCCAGGATACGGTTGCTTTCTGGGCTGCGAGCGCACACTGCAGCCGGCTCATGTTCATTTTTTCATCGACCAACACCTCCAAGTCCTTCTCTGCAGGGCTGCTCTGAATCTCTTCTCTGCCCAAACCAGACCAAATCCTGCAGTGAGGACCCCATGTGTTAGAGCTTCCACCACGTTCCTAGTTAACTTGTGCCAACATCACTCCTCTTCACCTTCCAAAATGAATGTGTCATGACAGACTGTGCCCTGGCGCTGATGGTAACTGGGTTCCTAATTCAGGTGGGATGAATCCGCGCCTGTGTGTTTCTATGAGCAGGGATCAGTACAAAAAGGGTTTGTCTCACCCTTCTGCAGCCAGCTTCCAGCTTTGCGTCCACCTGACCAACACTCTTCCAGGCCAGGAAGAGCTGGAGCTAACTCCTAGCACTGTTGTGGCTCTCTCTTGGGCATGATGCGCTTTCACATTAAAATCCTGAATACGATCTTCTCGTCTACTCTTCTCCAGTGAATCACAGAACCATAGAATGGTGAGGGTTGGAATAAAACAAACAAAAGAAGAAAAGAAGAAAACAGGATGATGACAGCCCTTAGCGCACTGCAGAGATTCCTTGAGGCAAGGGCGAGACATCATTCAGTGTATTACATCAACCATCTCAGCTATCATGTCACTGCGCTTTCAAAGGTGCAAGAACAGTTTTCTCTGACATTGAGATGAGAATTAATTCAAAATTCATTGACTGGGTCTTTTATTTGGGTTATTTTTCTCTTTTCCTTTTTTCCCCTCGGTTGCATTTCATCTCACATGACCATTTCATAAGCCACCAATACAATGAACTGGAGCCTTCTCTTCTCCAGGCTGAACAAGCCCAGCTCTCAGCCTGGTTCCAGAGCACAGGTGCTCCAGCCCTCTCCTCACGATGGCGATGCTGAGGGGGGATTTGCTGCTGAACTGGAATCTGGATCTGTTACTAATGGAGAGAAATGAAAGCCCCGATGCAGAGACTTCAACGCAACGTGTTTATTAGTATTTGTGTAGTGTTTTGGTCATGGCCCTGTCCATGGAGGGATTTGAGTATTTGAACAGAGCACTTCCCCAAACAGCAGCTGGCTCCCACAGCCAGCACCGTCCAAGGCACATGGACAATGCACTTCTATGCTGCACTGCCATGCATTTCCAGGCTTTCCTCTTCCAGCCCCCCTCACCTCCCACCCCTCAGGAAGATGGTTTATGAACTGTGTACAAATGTTTTCATTCAATGGGAGGAATGTTGTTTTCCTAAAATCAGGAATTAAGACTGGGGCTCATTTCAGGAATTAAGGTGTTAAGCCTCAGGAATCCAGCTGCAAAGACACGCAGCATCCCAGGCACAGAAATGCCAACCGGCAGGAATCTGGGTGCGGAGGCTGTGCAATGTTAATTGGGTTTTTTTCTTAAAGCTAGGTTTGTCCTGGTTAGTGGAAGGCATTTTGTGCACTCTCCTTGAAGCAGCACTTGGAAAAAGGCCCTGGGGGACTTCTTTCCAGACCTTGTATTCATTGGAAGCAATTGGGTTGTATCATCCCACTTTCCCTATGGTTTTTTTCCCTTGTGGGAATTGAGTGTGGTGGTGTTGGCACACAGCTGCCTCCCACCTCTGCCTGGGGTGGAATGCAGGGAGCACAGACAGATCATCCCAGGAATGCAGTGGGTGTTTCCTTGGGTCTCGTTTCTATGTTTTAATTGCTTTAAAAATAATAGCAAGTGTGATAGAAAAGATAAAAAGTTGTGAAGTGAAGGGGAAATTAATTTGTAAGACAATGGAGCAGATTGCATTGCCCTGAGCCAGGCAAAGCCAGCCCTGGAGCAGCTTTCTCCACCTCCCCTGCTTTGCATTTGGCTCGATGAGTATCTCCGAACTGAGCCTGCACATCTCTGCTGACAAACCTCAGCCCTAACCTGCGTCTCTCACCCTTGCTCTGATTATGGACCACTTGATGACAGGCTGATGCATCCTCAGTCTGGAGACCGACATGGCATCGCTACCATGGTTCAGCCCTGAATCAGGCACAGCTTCCCCTGACACTGGTTTCCATGAACAGAAGCTGTCAGTCAGGATTTGAATCTCCCCATCTATGATGCATTTTGCATAAGATACATAAAAATAGAAGAAACATCTTTAAGAGAATTCTCCCTGTTTGTCTGTTTTCTGTACCACAAACTATTCATCAAAACGAATTCCAGTACACAACTAATCAGCTAAGCTCAGAGGCACAATTTAAATACAATTATAAAGGCACCAAACCTGCACTGCTGAATCACACCAGCTTTTCTCTGCAATACTTGGTCAGGATTTTAGGCTGCTTGTTTCCTCTGTGCAAAGGAAACATAATCAGCCTCTGTCCTTGACATGAGGGGAGATGATGGGATCTCGGGAGACTCCCTGAACCAGAGAGAAATCAAAGCCATTTCACTGGCCTCTGATTTAGAGACACAAATGTGTGTTTCAGATACAATTGCAACATTTGCCATGGAAAGCTGCTTGGAAAAGATAAACTTTACAGTTTCCCCATCACTACAAAATGTATTCATTTATTGTCAGCAGCAAAGATTACCCCTGTATGCAGAGTCCAAAAACTTGTGCCCAGCTCAAACCTCCCATCCCCAGCTGGGGCTCTCCCTTTATCCCACTGTCCGTGCAGCTGGCTTTCTGCTCCATCAACCCTTTTCCTTCGCTTCGTGTGTTTTCATCTGGATCCCTAACAGTTGCACTGAGAGGTAATCTAAGGGTGTCACAGTCAAGTTTGCTCTATGGATTTCTTCAAGAGAAGCAATCTGCAAAGGGTGAGAGGATTGGTAAGAATGAAATGAAGAAAAACGGAACTTAAGGCAACCACCAAGAAAGAAATGTTGTGAGCAACAGGATTTCTGTAATGTAAAGTATAAGATGAAAGCAGAGAGAGTAGAAATCACTCAGAATTTACTGCAAGGCCAACTATGGGATAACTTTATCCAGCATCATGCTCTGAGGACCACACGTCCCGGTCCAGCCTGGCATTGAGCGCAGCACACGTGCTACACTTGAAGCCCATTCAGAATCTCAGCAAAGCTGGCAGGTTGTGGCAATGCTTAAAATAAAGTAGGTGTATGAAAGCTCTCCTGGAGCGAGGGCATCAGATTGGTCTCTGAAGGCTGAAGGTGTCTGTCAGCAGAACAGGAGAAGCAACTACATAACTGGCTGTGGTCAGACAATCTCCCTGTCCAGTGCAGTACAGCGAGATCTGTAGTGAGAAAACCTCCTCTGCTGACACCCTGTAGCCTTAGAGCTCATTGCTAACATCTTCCTTTTCAAATAACTCCAAAGCAGGGGCTGTAAGCAGTGGCAGGAGAGCAGCAGGTTGGATACCCCAATGCTCGTCCCAGCCTAAGCCTTGGCCAGGCAGCAGAGCTGCTTCACAGAAGTGGCGCATCTTGTGATGGACACGGAGAGCTGGAACCCTGAGCTGTCAACCAGACCTTCCAAAGCCTTCAAACACCTCTCTACCAGCACATCTTTAGCAATAAGAAGGCCACGAAACTTTAAGGCTCAGGATTCCCCTGGGAGAAAGGTGGAAGGGAGCTCTCCAGTTTTACCATCACCCCAAGCAAAGGCTGGTGGACAGGAGGAGGCTCCTCGCTGGGGCAGCAGACTGTAAATCCAGTCCGTTTCCAGAGTTTACTCAACAGTGCAAACAAAAATAAACGGGTGTCAGCTCGCCTGCTTAAAGAGGCCATGAAAGGTGACACTGTGTCACTAATCCCTTGTTGCCATTCATTAAATACATCCTCTAGGCTGTTAATCTTCACACCTTCCTTTGGGGGCCACCAGGCAACAAGCTGGGAGGTCTTGACCATGGCAGAGGATGGCAGGAGATGCCTAAGGTCAGCCTGAATAAGCAAAACCAAGAGCACTGGAATTGTAATAAGATCATGTGTGAAGAATGCACGCTAAATATGATCAAATTAGCTGTGTTATGAGAAGCAACCAGGAGCCCAGTGAAGCTGACAGAGGATATCCCAGAATGCCCAGAGAAACTGGATAAGCCCAAATCCCAGATGTGGTATTTCCGTCAGACCCTGAGAGCACACATCCTTGGCTACGCTGGGGACAGCAGCAAAGGTGGGGACACTTCTAGGGCTAGCAAGAGGCATGTTCACAATGAGAATGGACCTCTCTGGCCTGCCTGCAACATAAAGCATCCAAGGAAAGGAAGCAAACATGGATTGGTTCCCCACAGGAAGCAGCTGGAGGAAGGACTGACATTTCAGGCTGCATCCCAAGCAGCCCTGCACCTACAAGACCAGCCAGGCTGCCACAGTATGACAGAAGAGTAGACACAGGGACTTTTGTATGCCCTTCAAGGGCAGGATAGAGGCACTCCTCACCTTGCTGAGGTTACAGCTGGATCAGAATTAGCCTCATGTATTTTGTCTTTTCCATAGCAGACCTGTGGCATATCCTTATTTGTATCAAATCAGAAATGCAGTAGAGCAGTCCCATCCCATGGCATCAACCAAGCAAGGGCTGCCTGCAAGGCTGGGATGCATGGGTCAAACCCAGCAGCCTGGGCACAGGGCTGACCTTTAGGGGTGAGACTGGGTTAGAAAAGGTGCTGGTGTGTGTTGTACACTGAGATACTGCACAAAACTGGCCTGGTCTTAGCAGCTTTCCAGGCTGGGACCTCTACAGGCTCTGCCTTTTTGTACGTCCTTGGTGCCAGATGTGGATGTGCGCTGGTGCTTTCCTCACTGGGCTGTTCATCCGAACAAACACGTAGATACTCACCATAAATGTGAGTTGTTCTGGGCTCAGCTGATTGGGTTTAGATAAAGATAACAAACAGAAAGCAGGATTTGGGAGCCGGGCTGTGGCCTGCCCAAGTGATTGCTGCTCTCAGCACTGTCTGGCACCTCGGGCAGGACAAAACATAGAATCACAGAATCCCAGACAGGTTTGGATTAGAAGGGACCTTAAAGCTCCTCCAGCTCCAGCCCCTGCCACAGGCAGGGACACCTTCCACTAGAGCAGCTTGCTCCAAGCCCCTGTGTCCAACCTGGCCTTGAGCACTGCCAGGGATGGGGCAGCCACAGCTTCTCTGGGCACCCTGTGCCAGCGCCTCAGCACCCTCAGCACCCTCAGCACACCTCACCAGGGAAGAGCTTCTGCCTAAGAGCTCATCTCAGTCTCCCCTCTGGCAGGTTAAAGCCATTCCCCTCGGCCAAAGCCACTCTCCAGGTTTCCTGTAGCCCCTACTGTTACAAGGTCTCCCTTGAGCCTTATCAACCCCGTTCTCCCTCCTGACCTGCTCTAAATACAGGTCTCTGGGCTTTTCTTGGGCTTGTGCATGGAAAGGAGGTGAACATTTGGGACTACAAAGTTTCTTCCTTTAGTAGATAAATTCAGTAACATGTCTGCAGCGAGGCTCAGAAGGACGATGGCACGTCTGCAAGGCACGCTATTCCCCTCAAATTCTTTCCAGTGTTGCCTCACCATGTAATTCCCTACAGGTGTTGTTGTTATTGGAGTTTCATGATAAATAATCCAAGCAAGTGGACACTTTGTTATAAAAATATCTCACTGGCACATACATCCTCTTATTATTCACTGGCTGTTTGTGCTACTGTTGAAATGCAACAATATGCACTAACACTGTGCTTGTCTGGAAATCAGAGCTGCCAAATACACAGCAAGTAAGAATGACACCTGGCAAGAAGGAAATAGCTCAGGCTATGTCCTCAGCCAGCCGAGAGGACAGCTGAGATTTCCCCATTAGGTACACGGAGGTGTCAGGGTGACTTTGTTGGAGGAGACAGACGAAGAAACTCCTGACTCCCTGCCCCTTCGTGTCCTGCGGAATTACTCTTCTGAAAGAGCTGCCACAGCATCCTTGAACTGAAAGGAAATCTCTCATTTTGGCTCAAAATGATGACAGCCAGAAAGGAATTGGCACAGAGGAAAAACACACCTTTTTGTCACATTAAATTGACAGGAAATAAGAGATTTAGAAGAATTAGCTTGTAGAGATCAAGCTGCACAAGGGAGAGATGGACAGAGAGAGGCCACTGCAGCTGGTGGTGGCTCAGAGTGACCCTGCGATGAAAGATGGGGAACTTTGCCTGTATCATCTCAACATGGCAATGAACCAGCATCTCCCCTTCCCTTCCTCAGAGCACGGACTCAGACCCCATCCTTTGCACAGGAGCTGCTCTGCCCCAGGGCGTTCCTGCACGTTCTGCTCACCGGCCCACGTTTGTCCATGGGTTTTGCCACCAAAGTGCATTTGCCTTCATCTGAACCAAAACCCTTGCCACACAAGCCCCGTCCTCACAAACCAGGGATCCCGGTGCATGCAGCCCTATTTACTATTTATCTTTGCTAAGAACATATGGTTCCACTTTGTGGGGCTGCTGCTCTCCAGGGTTAATGACATATGACCATATGGCCCAGAGCAAAGAGTGATGGGACCAACGTGCAGGACAATTAAGGGGGGGGGGAAGAAAAATAAAAGAAGAAGTACTGAAACGTTCCCCTACACACATAAAATGTCAGGTCCCTGGGCTGACATGCAGACAGATGTTGTTAACATCTGGGAAGATGTTAAGGGTAGGCTTTCTGTTCCCTTTTTACATTTAAATGTTCCAAATGTAAATATTATACATAAAACCATTTCTAAATGGCACTGTCTTTTTTACCCTGCTGAGGCCATGGCTGTCTCCACACCACTTACATCTCAGCTTTTAAAGGTTTTCCAGTGACATACTCTCAATGTGTCCAGTGACAAATGATGTAACGTGTTATTAGACCATTGGTGCCGTTTCAGTGGAGCCCTGGGTTTCATTAAAGTTAGCACGCAACATTTCTTTCCAAGCAGTCTCACAGAACAACACCACCTCCATCCACACAAAGTGATGTGAAGTCACTCGCAGGTATTAACCAACTGACAAAAGCAAATAGCCACAAGGGTCCTTCAGACTGGCCCTGTCTCATACACCCTCCCCAGGGACTTCAGCCCTTCTGTTAGCAGGGGAATAGGCACCCCTGGGAGGCATTTCACAAACCAGCACCAGCCACAGGCCAAGGTGGAAGCCCCGAAGGGCTTAGAGGAATCTCTCCAGGTCAGACCTAGAGCCCTGGACTTGCCCCATTGCTCTGCGCTTCCAGAAACCAGGCTCATTAAACACCGGTGGATTTATACAAGCCATGAGCAAAACAGGCTCAATACCACTTCTGCGCAAGCTGCCTCGCTCTGAACTCAAGCTTTCATCCTGCACATGCTTTGTTTGCTGCTCATTTTTAAGTATATAGGAGTGACTCTGACAGAGGCAATTGTTTCACTGGTGTCACTTAGGGGAAAGAGTTCCTCTAACAGTACATGGCCATATTTTTACACTCGTGACACTAAGGGCAGATAGAGTTTTACTGAAAGAAGAGTGCTTTTTGGAGGATTGCTTATTTTGTTTGGGGCACTAATATAAACCATGCTGGCAAATCCTTTCTCCTGTAGGCAAAGGTTAAGTAGTCCATTGATTTAATTGGCTTAAAGTTAAGTAGGTGCCTACAAGATTAGAGCCTGAGAGCAGACCTCCATTTCAAGCTGGCTTCCTTCTTCCTCTGACATCACACAAATGCTGTGTGATTGCTTTTTTCCCCCAGCTTTGAAACGTCAACGTTATCTTCTGTCAACATCTCAAACGCTGGCAGAACGATGCAAAGCAATGGGTCACCGCTGTTTCCAGCTCACTCATGCTTCTTGCTCATACAGCTTCAGGGACGCTCTACACACAGCAGAAGTCACATTTGTCCTGCACCAGGGTCACATCTGAGCGAACAGAAGAAGCTCAGCTCACTGGTCTAGTGTTCTAAAGGCTGACATTCTAACTCCATTTTCAAATACATCATTTCTATGCTGTTTATGGAGATCATATAGCATGAATATAGTGAGAACTCTGGGGAATAGGAGATGCAAGATGGGCCCTTTTGACAGATTTCTTCCTGGAAGAATGTCCACCATCCCATGATTTTCATGAGCAAACACTGCTGGTTTGAGTAAGCCCTTAGAATAAATAGCTTCACAGCCCATTGGGTTCCTTATCACCCACTGACACGATCCAATCATATTAAAAGTGTGAGCACCACCAGGAATCTCTGTAGCATGTGAGAAAAGACAGCACTTTAACACTGGAAAGCATAAAAGGTCGAAATCTGAGTCCAAAAGATGAGAATAAAAGACTTCAAAGGGTATTCTGTGTCATTTCTACCAATTTGAATCCATGCATTGCCATAGCCAGAATGAGAAACTGCTAACAGCACAGAGACGCTCGTATCAAAATGCAGGGAACCAGTACTTGAAGGCATCTGCTTCAAGTTGGAAGTAAATTCTTTTACAACCCCCCCTCCTTCTTACTACGTTTTGGTTATTTCTTAATTCTCTAGAAGCTTGTTGGATTATAAATGTTTATGACATGTTTGTAATGCACACCTGGCTCTGTGGGGCACGTATAATATTAATATATTAGATTATATGATTAAATGTTTATTGAAGACATCTTAGTAATGCGCAATTTTCCACTGCAGCATGTTTGAAAGAGCAGGTTGGCGTTACTTCAGTGCTTCAAAGATTCACCCACGTTCTTCATCATCCTGTTTAGGATAGAATGCTCTATGAAGTGTGAACAGGTAATGTCCTCCCTCCCTCCACAGTCAGCATCCCACTCTCCAGAGGGAGTGTTAAAGACTCCTATGTGAGTGAAGAACACCACTGCTTCCCACTGAAAAGAGAGCACTTGAACACATCCACTGATGTTATAAACCCTTCAGAATGGGAACAGTTTTCCTCCCTGTTTTCACAGCACCTGGCAGAATGCAGTTCTGTTTTCAGCTCTCCCTTAAGCACTTTCAGTAACTATAATAAATCAAAAGATGCAACAGAGAGCTCTGGAAGAGAACACACATTATGTTTTGGTAGATGTTTAGATGTTAAGGATGCAGATAAACACACAGTTGCATTTAGCACAAAGTGAACCAGGTGCTTAACTCTGATGAGCTCATCTTCATGGAAAGTTCTGCAGGTGCCACTAGGAATAACTCTTCACTTCTGGATGCCCATGGATCCCCAGGGAATTTGTCCCTTGATTTCTGCTGCTCTAATATAAAGCTTTGCATCAAGTGGAAACTGCTCTGTACACACTTGGGAGTTTTTAACACCACTGCTCCTCACCCAGCTTGCTGGGTTATAATGGCAACTCCGCACTCCTGCTACTTCCAATGGTTGCCATGCCCTCAGCTGCAGCACCATGTAGTGCAGAATGTACTACGGAGACACTCCTATTCCCCAGAAACAGGCTTGGAACTGCCAGTGCTTCATGGCTGTAAAGTCACATATGTTGGATTATAAAGCCCAAAAGAATGACAGCTTTAATTTAAAACTGCAGATCCCTTAATGCAGAAATTACCCATTAAACAAGATAACACGACACAAAGCCCTGCTGCAATGAGTGTTGGGTGTTGGTGTAAACAGCCTGGATGAGAGCAAAGGAACAGCTGTAGGTTAGGGCTGATGTTTGGGCAGGTGATGGAGACAGCTTCTTTCCTTTCAGCTGGTACTTTGAAGGCTTCTGCTAATTGCTTATCTCATTTTCTAATCTGATTACCTCCGGCTGCAAACCCATCCACGCTCTGCCTCTTGTGTATGTTTATTAGAAGTGTTTTGAACTGTGAAAGGCGTGCAAAGTGCATACCCCTTGCAGAAGACAGGTTAAAAACCCCAGCACAAATAGCTCCAGGGTTTGTCTTTTACCTATTTCCTCTCCTGATTATCTCAGAACAATCAGACTTCACTGTGCTTTCTTTGGAGCTGGCGCTGCACTTACAGAGTTACAGGAGAATGTGAAGTGAAGGTGGTAGCGTGTTGAAGCAGGCAGAGGCTGCTCTGGACGGCTAAGGAGATGTGTGCATGCATGATGTCCTCACCTCCCAGCGAATTATAAATGCATCATTTGATAATAGTATGAATAAATACATAGCCAACCATTAGAGCATTGATCTCCCTGCAGAAAGCATAGGTGTTTTCCCAAGACAGAACAGGACAGTGGTATCTGGGCTGCCTGATCAGGGAAATGCCCTTTGCTAGTCACCTTTGTCTCCCTAATTAACACTGATGCACAGGTATGTTCTGGGTCAGTTGTGCTAAATATGTTGGGTCCAAAGACACACTCTGGATCCTGAGTCAAATGTCAGGAGTAGAAATACAACAATCCTTTAATATTTTATCAAAATAGAGTTATTTTGAACAGAAATTGAGGTTTACTGTGAATATTCCATATATACTAGTCAGCGTGCACGGCACTGTAAAAGGCTCTTGAAAAGCTTAATATCTAAATAGAGATGAAATGGGATTTGTTTTACCCAAATAATAAATATTTAACTAAGACAGAAATAAACCGGTATCACAGTTCAGCGACTGCAGCCCTCTCCTGTGTGCAGACTCTAAAGCAAGGCTGTGCAGTCGCAGGTTGCTGTCCTGACCATTACCATGCTGTTAGGTATATCACAGTCTATTCCTTCAGTTACTTTGTGATAACCCACTTCACAGGCCATAGAATCACAGAATGGTTTGGGTTGGAAAGGACCTGAAGGTCATCCAATTCCAACCCCCTGCCATGGGCAGGGATGCCTCACACTAGACCACGTCACCCAAGGCTCTGTCCAACCTGGCCTTGAGCACCGCCAGGGAGATCTCATTTTATTTCCTGATGTGATAGGAGAGCATTCTTGGATCTCAAAACAGTTCATGGGATGGGAGAAATCCAACCTCAATTACAAGGGTCCAGTTATTCCAGGCTTAAGGCAAATGCCAGGACAGATCCAGAATGGATCGTTTTCCTCGTCCTTTACCCACCGCATCTTGCTTCTCATCTCTAACATAACCATCTGACCAGAAGAGAGCAGCCCTTCTCTCACACTAGAGATTTACACATTGGAGTAAGTTTGGGTGCCCTTAGAGCAGCCATACAAAGCTAAAGCACTGAGGGAGAAGTGAACCTAAATGCTCTTCGTGTTTATGTGACTTAGAGAGGTCCACTTTGCCTGCCTCAACTTAATGGTGCTTCGGAGGGGAAGAGAACCGGCAAGTCTAGAGCAATGAAAGGTCCTCCTTCCCCAGCGCTGTGTGTGACAGGCAGTGTCACAATCAGACCACATAAATTAACAAGAATTTAATTAGCTTGTATCATTTCTGTCAAATCTGACAACACAAACATGAAGAACAGAGCATGGGTTTCCTTGGGGAGCAGTTGGGGGGGGGGTTTGCTCTCTATCTGAAGGGAACCTGAAGTTGGATAGCTATTTATAGGTTTTACATGGCCTACTGCTTCCTGTGCTGTGGGAGGGTTCAAGAGTGAAGCCGTAAATGAATTGCATTTCCTTCTCTTCCTTTAGGACTGTGGCTATGGACCCTCTGCTTATTTACCTTCTGCCTGACAAGGTTTCCAACTGACTAAGCCGTTTTTCTGTAATCCCCACTGGATCCTTGGTGTGGGTTTCCATCACAGAACATCCTTTCAAAGCATTATGTCTTGCTTCTGCCCGAGCTATATATATATGTTTGTATATATACGGTAGTGTTTTCTCAGGAGAAGCATGAAATGACTCAGATGAATTTACTACAGCCGTGAAGAATTCACCTCAGATAAAGAAGCCAAGATATCACCCAAAGCTAGAATTTACCAGCAAACACTGCAAAACCTTCTACATATAAGTCTTGCAATGGAAATTCATTTCCCACTACACTCAAATTGGACAGTAACTGTAGTGGCAATAGTTATATGAATGCCAAAAATAGTACAGCATCAGCTTTATGTCCCACAGCCCAGCCCTACGCTTGTATGGGTTATCTTGCACTGAAGATGTACCTCACAGCATAGCTACTATAACCTGGGCTGGCACCGTCAAAGAGCAAAGGAAGGTATTATGGTTGGACTAACTGCTTGCTGGATGTTAGCTCAGTAATGATGTGGGGTTTTGAAAGCAGCTACTAATTGCTTTCATTAAGCAATTATCCATAAGATCAAATAAATAGCAAATAATAAATCTTGCCGCTTTGGAGCACATTTCACTTAGATAAGCATCAACTGCGAAATATAATAGAGCTTCATTGTTATTATTAGTTTGAACTGATGACTTGGTGCTTCCAAATCACGGTACCTGAACTGCGCACGGCACAGGAGATGCAGGTAAAAGAAGCAATAAGACTAAAGCCTCTTTTTAGAGGCTCAGAGGATAGTGAAAAGTGTTGTTTCTGTACCTCAACAACAGAGGGAAGCTCTGCAGCCCAGAGATGAGGAGGGAGCTGCTGTCTCAATGTCTGTGCATACCCTGAACGTCATTTTTCGGGGCCCTCTGCCTGGCAGCACCAACCTTCTCCCCAGCCCTCCCCAGAGATGGAGCTCGCAAGGTCACAGAACAGGACTATCATATTAAAGCTTAATTAATTCCATGCATCTTATTAAATAAACAAAAATCCATGAGCCCCGAGTGTTTCTTATACCCCAGTGTTGGATTCGTTTCTGGATCTGAGCCACCAGCTTCCCAATCTGTTCAGGAGAGGCACAAAGGAGACCATTTCCAAGTCAGTAACCAAGCAGTGATTTGTGACATGTCAGGAATATTTAGGGAAAAATGATGGTGCCAGTGACCCTGGAGAAGGGAAATCCATCTTTTGGTTGGGAAGCGGAAAATAACTCTTGGAAACCTAACACATTTCCCCCTCCCCTCTTGGTTCCAGTCTATTCCAAGATGGAAGATTAGTAGCTTGCAAAAGAAAGAATGTCACATAAAAAAAATAAAAGGAACAGATTACCAGGAGCAAAACTGATACTAAAACCAAGCACTGAGCCACTTTCTCTCTGTCCTCCGCTGAGAAATACTGAGCGAACATTTACTTAGCAATTAGGTTTTAATGGCAGAACTTTCAAGGCAGCGCTGGGCAGAAAGTCAAAATCTACATTTTAAGGAGATATTTTAAGTACCCTACAATGCACAGGAGCCCGTATGGTTTTTCTTTCACTGTAACACAGCACTTTGTCTTCCTGCAAATGCATGTGGCTGAAAAGAGATAAATGCAGAAGTCATTAGGAATCCCATAAAGCTCATTCACTTAAGCTTCTCTGAGCGGACAGCTAGTATTGCCCTGATGGATTTCAGAGAAGGATGTGCAACGTAACTGCAAGTGTTCAGCTCCAGAATGAATAAAGGCCTTAAAAAGACTTTGAGATTAACTATTTCCCTTAAATTAAAGACCTGAGGGTACACAAACAAGTAGACATTTGAAGTTCAGGAGGAGGTTAAATGCTGCTTATTCTATGGCGTATTTCCTGGTAGAGCATCCAGACACCTGCATCTGCTGCTGCTGGGTTGTATCCAGTTCATATTCTTTCCAGGACTCTCCCGTGTGCCAAGAGCATCTGTTTGCTCAAGAAGGCACTAACTCTCATCACACATTTGCAGCAAACCTTGCTTTGTGCAAGCTTAATGCAGATACAACAGTGGCCAGTCCAGACTGGCTGGTCTGGTATTTTATCTGCACTGAGATCAAGACACAACCTTGATGAGGGAAAGAGGAGTTTTTCCTAGAGAGATGAGTTGTGCAAAGAAAAACAAGCAGTGAGAAGAACTGAGCATGAGAGAGAAAAGCCACCTGGTAACCCTGTGCCTCAGTTTCCCTTTAACACAAGACTGTACAGTGCAGAAACCAGCCATTAGAAGTGCTTGTAAGGAACCACCTCTCGCTATAAATAAATTGTTGATAAAGAAAGAAAATAAGCTTCGAGGAGAGTGAAATAAACCCAGGATATAGAAACTACATCCCTAAGAGCTCCCTAAACTCACAACCGGAGTGAGATGGCTGGATGTTACCATCCTCCCTGCTAATACAGCTTGTTTATTTCTGCTTTGCAGTAAATGCAGTATTAGAGAGGAAAGGCGGGGGGGGTACATTTCCATGAAAGCTTCCCCCATCCTTTCTTCTCCTTTCTCTAATGCTGCCCCTGATATATTAAGCTACATTCCTGCCAGCTTCAAGGACATGTTTCTGAATCCCATTCAAAATGCTGACAGCCACTGAACGTGTGAGAGGAAACATGCCCTCAGATGGACTGCATTTATTCGTCTGGTTATACCTTTAATCTGACATGTTTAGTAAAACCACTGCAGTGAGTGCTGAGAACGTTCCAAGAGAAGAAAGAAGGAGAAGCAAGATTCAGGTGTTGTCTCTGAAGGTTGCTGTAGAGTTGGTTAAGGCAGATACCAAATTCAGTAAGAAGAAACTGGTTCAGAGCAAGGAATGGGGCTCTCCACTGATGCTACCATGGTTTGGGGGTTTCTGACCTCAGGGGTTGCTGCTGGATTTGATGGTCTTTACTGAAACCTTTTGCTACATGGAAATACAAGGATGCCCGTGTGCTCCTTCATATTCTTCAATGCAAAAAATCATAGGTCTAAGCTTGAATTCATTCCACTGTTGATTTCCCTTCTTTGAACTGACCCAAGTAGGGCTTCAGCAGAACCACTTTGTGTGAATCATGAGCTAGAGTCAAGGCAGATGAGACTCAAGAGCTGCTCCCCTCAATCAGGACAGAAACTGCTGAAATCCTGCCCACTTTTAATAGGGATCTGCTGATTTACCCCATCACAAGAAGGGAAACTTTCCAGTCCCAGTTTTAATGCATCAGAGCTCTCCTGCAAACAGCTGTATTGTATTTGTTTGATTTTGTTGTGGTTCTTTCTCTTCTTTCTCTAGTTAGGGACTAATTCAGTGTCTTTCCTTATTTTTAATGGTGAGAATATGTATTTGTTTTGTCCTGGTGAAGTTCTAGTTACTCCTATTTCATTTACATCAACATCAGTCAGGACCTATTCACCAGACTTAACTAGGGATTAAACAGATTAACAAATGACTCACCATGATCTGAGGGATTTCTGAGACTGTCATAATGCTGAGCAAAGGGGAGAAAGTGGAACAGCTTAATCAGTCCTTAACTTCCTTAAATCCTCCCTTTTCTCTCTACTAAAATGGGAGGAGACAATTCCCTGCGGTGCTAAAACTGGGGTGATGGGAAAAAAGGTCACTTTGCAAAATACAAAGCAACTTTAATCACTATGATAAGGTTCCTCTTAAAAATATTCAGTTCTGCCCTGATAGCCCTGCAATAGGCACGTTCATCAGCACAGAGACCTTGAGCCATGTTAAATTGTATTCGCTATCTTGAGCATGTGTGGTTACAAAGTGCCCATGGGACAGTCAGTGTGGACAGCCCAAGGATGAGCTGGTGCTTCAAGGCACAAGCAGCAGGACCCAGAGCCCCCGGGTGGTTCAGAGGATGGTCAGTCCTTCCTCTGTGCTTTCCAGTCACTCAGGTCTGCTCTATACCCTTGTCTGTACCCATTTTGGGTCAAATTTTAAACAGAAAGAAACTCAAACTCCTAAAAAATCATGTGCTTAAATCTTTCCAAAGGCTGGCCCTTATGTGCAAGCAGCCCTGCTGAGACCTGCCCTATGTGCAGCTTTAAGCATCATCTCTCACATCATGGTACCCTGTCTCCAGTGGCACAGTGACTGGACACAGCTTCTCCGGGGACAGAGAGGTCTGTGGAAGGGGCATCCTCTTGCTCATCATGTAACAGAGCCCTTGCAGGGTCTGACCATGGAGAAAGAGAGGAACTGAAACCACCTTGGCTTCCCTGCACACTCTGAATCAGTCACGATGAGAGCATTCATGTCAGAGAGCCACCCTTTGCAGATGGAGCTATACACAGATCCCAGTGGCCAAACCTTCACAGGGACTAGAACTTGGCAAAGCCAGATCTACATTATCCAAGCGCAGTCACTTCAGTTCACAATGACGCACAGGCCTTAGATCTCCACTTTGCTCCTTTATACCAAGTAGAAAGAGCAAATCATAGGACACCCCACAGTCCTTTGAGGCGCATCCAGCACTGGTTTTAGAGCCCTATGACTCAACTGCTAGCATTGCTTGCCACTCTCTACGTCTGGATTAAAAAGACAGACAGAAGAAAGCACCTCTGGAGCCTTTAAGACTAATTAAGAAGTGTATCAAAAGAAAAAACAAAACAGGGAGAGGGAGATAGGTTTGGCTGCCTCTGAATGAATCTTATAAACTGGAAATGGGAAACATGTGCAAACACTTGAAATAGTTTTGCCCCTGCAAGATACTTGAAGACTTCCCTTGTAAAACAAATAGGGACCAAAATAAAACCAGGTTTCCTTCAGTCAGCACATAATCATTTTCATGTTAATTTTTATCTTGTTAACCCAAAAATCTATTAGAAGAGAATTATCTGCCTGAAATCTAGCTTGTGACTCATGCTAAGTGGTTCTGATATTTTGAGAAAATAAATCTTTCCACTGTTTACACAAGTCTATCTGAAATTACAGTGTGTAAAAGAAATAATGGTTTCAAGTGACCATAGGTGACAAATGATCAGGCTTCTGATGTTATTAACTTTGGCCTTGTCTACGTTGGATCTTTTTTTGCTTTACTTTTAAGCCCTACTACTTGTAGCAATCGCAAAGCACCACCAGGGCTAAATGCAAACCCGACTGCACTCATTCAACAGGAAAAGAATCTTTAACTTCACGGTGCTATGGACTAGGCCCAGGTGCTGAACAAAATTACATGGTCAAATCCAGTTGTAATTACAATGGGCAGAAGAGCAATGTAATAGCAGACAGAAGGGAGACAAGTCTCTCTGCTTATGAAGCCAATTTCTACTACCACAGAAGTTAGCTTGCATAAAGAACATTTGCACGTACAGGGCAAGATGTCTTCTAATAGGGTAGAGACTCTCGATGCTCAGTTTGGATTAGGTGTCCAACCAATACTTCCTAAGGGGATTGGCTTTACAGAGGAAATATGGAGGGAACCAGTGGACACTGGTCCCTCTAAATACACACACTGTGGTCACACCTATGAGTAGTCATTCTAGGACGGGGCATGTTTATGTGGATTCATTATGGGGGCTTAACGGAATGCTTCTGCCTTTGGAAAACCTGGCGAGTGACCAGTGCGTGCAGCAGCTTTTAAACAGTTGCGTGGCAAAGACTAGAATCAATTCTAACTCCTTTCTTTAGCTTGAATTTCAGCAGCATAAAGAAACAGGTAGAAGATGATGCTCAGTATTGATAAATCTGGATAAACACAGGGAAGTCCTCACTCACTGATGAGAACAAGTGCTGTGTTTTGGCTACAGGACATCTTTCTGGGCAAAGAGAAGGAAGCAAACGAGATGAAAACTGGGCAGTTTCATTCCAGGTACTTTTCCTGCCTATTGATTAATTAAAACAGGACCTCACAGTTGAGACTTTCTTATAAAGGATTTTAGCCAACTGGCAGCTTCATCTGGGACAATCCAACACCAGCTGTAGCTACGACCCGATGAAACCACAATCTGCTCTGGAGGGTTGTATTTGCCATCAGGCTGTTCTCCTGCAGAGGAAGAACTGAGCGGACGTTTCTCATTACTCGATGAAATGCTTAAGGAGCCTCTCCTCACTTTGTGCACAGAAATCCCTGTCCAATGAAAGAATTCCATAGACAGTCCCACCGGAGAGCACCTTCTGCCAGCCGATGTAACAGAGCTATTGCTGTCAGCATCTGGTTTGAACCTTCCATATTCTACACTGCGTTGCTTTATTGCCTTAGCTAAGGCTATGGGAGGACAATTATTTAGTGGTTTATATTGAAGTTATTTCAATTCACCATGGGCAGCTTGAAAACACTGCTTTAGATGCTACGATTGCTGAAGAGTACACAGCATCAAATGAAAGCCTGAAGGGAAAAGCTGCTTTTGAGCAGTTCTTTGTCACAAATTTATTTCATTTCAGTTATAGCAGTTATCAAAACGTTTGCAACTCACTTTGCTTTCTAAAGGGAATAGAATCCTGCCCATCCCGTTTTACACAACTCATCCCCACGCCAGATTTTCCACCCTCTGGTTTAGAGGCTGGTTAACTTCCTCAATAAACCCCAATAAACAGATAAATTGCCCTGCTCTTCAGACAACCCCCTGAAATCCTACGAATCACAGTCAGTCAGTCAGTCCTAGCATTCACCTGACAGGACTGACACGTGAATCCTCTTTATCCAGACTGGGAAGGCAATCCAGTGACACAGTGTGAAGAGATGGCATGAAGAGGCTTTGTGAGTAAACGTCAATGAGGTGAACAGCACCTTGAAATGTGCTGCAGAAGCAGAGCGAGCGGCTTTGTCTGTGGATGCAGGAGAGCTGGGGTTGGGGAGAGGAGGTGGCAGACACGCTGCTGCATGAAGCAAGCCCAGGCTTGGAGCCCAAATACCTTTGTGATTTTTCTCCCCTGTTTCAACTTTGCTCCTGTGGCTTGGCTGGGCACCCTTGAGTTGTTTAGCAAGCAATAACACAGATGCTTCCCCCCCTTTCCCTAGGCAAGATATGGCAGAAACCAAAAAGAGCGATTTGTTTTAGCCAGAAATAAAGCCCACAATCTGACTTTGCTGGGTGTGCTATTTTCCACTGCACAGCTCTGGGTTCAAGCAGCACCATAAAGCCAACGTTTCCTTTTCACATGCACTTCTCATCCCCTGTTTCAAGCCTTGGCTAGCATGTGCAGTGGTATGGTGTTGATCTAACCAGAGCTGTGGAATGCCATGGTCTGTTCCATCAGCACTTGGAGCCTGCCACATCAGAGAGGACAACTCATCATCCTTTGAGGAGTTAGCAATCAGTTGGATTCCAGTGGGGAAAGTGAAGGATAAGCCATTTATTATAAATCAGCACATACATGCAAATTTATGAGGTGACAGTGTCTCTGAGTATTTGCCTTATGTCAGGAGGTACCACACTGTCCTCAGTGAAAACAATATCCCAGCCTTCCCGGGGGCAGGGCAACAGGGAAGTCTGATGCCCGTCGCCATTCTGGGATGAAATCCATGGCATTCTTTTGCTGTTTGCAATCTGAGAACTTCACAAGAATGCTGGGGGTGAGCTTCCCACTGAGACCACAGAATTAATACTGTTTAGTTTAAAGTGTGGATCACCCACCACAACAACCAGCACTAACGGCATCGGGGCAGCTGGCTCAGCAAAGACATCAAGCACAAAGTAAACTGAATCCCATACGGCAAGGTGAAGGATGTCTGGTGGGAAAGCATGGAGAAGTCTTTCCTGCTGCTGTCTAGGATGCTAAAGAACTGCCTTTACTGTATCTACACATGTACCTAATGGGTTGGTTTCTTTCAGGTGCTTAAGAATTCACATTTAAAATACACTATACGATTTCATAGAGCTTAGCCAGAAAGGAAGAACCAGTCTGAACACCACCACAACGTCAGCCACAGAATTATACCCTGTGTTTCCTGAAGCAAGGAAAATTTTCTTCTCCATTACCTAAAAACGACACAACTGAGCTCAGTGGCTTGAAGTTAATACAATTTAGAAACATAAGCAGGAATGATTTAAAGATTTTAGCAGTGAAGTGCAGTGCTTCTGTCAATAAACTGGGTAGGTGGCTGCATTGCTTGCATCTAGTAATCCAGATTCTTCTGTGTGCATGTGAATCTTGAGGTTATTAAACACTGTGAACCAAGTATTAACAAACATGAACAGGTCATCAACTGGGGCTAATTAGAAAAGCAATGAAAAACGACCAGAATGCACATTATTCACCCAGTACAATCAAAAAGAGACCAGAACACGGCTGGTAATGGGAGAGGCTAGAAGGTAGCTCAGGGATAGAAGAATAGGGTTGAAGAGCTGATGGATGCTGGTGACCCCACTGCTAAGCCTCTTCAGACACTTCACCTGCTCTTGAAAGGCATTTTTCAAGTTGCCTATTGCCCTAATGAGAATGGCAGGGCCGGGCACTATCTCAAAACCAGTGCCATCAGCCAAATAAAGCAGAGAGCTGCCTGCCAGCTACTCAACAGGGATTAATAAAGTGGCAAGATTTACAGGGAAGTCAACTCAAAATGCTTTCCAGAAAACATGAATCAAAAACATTATATTGTCTCGAATATACGTCATTAGTAAATGGATTTGATGGGTTTCTGGCAGAAGGACACTTTCTAACCCTGATAGGCTAAACTATGTTTTACTGGAGCTTTGAGGGTAAGGAAAAGGTGGATGTGAAGCATGTGAAGTGAATATTAAAGCCCCTATTAAAATGGCTCCACTGAAGTTAATAGCGTTTTACTGCTTCTCATCAAAGCCACAGAGGTGTGCAAATAGAAATCAAAGGTGGTGGGACAAGTTGGTGGAAGAGCCCCTTCTCTAGCAGCATGTGTGTTGCCTTCTATTTTCTGTGCCCCTGAATATCCTTTTAGAGAAGCAATTCTAGCACTGAATCTTTCCAAATTCTTATAACTAACATCAAAAGTAACAGTTTGATTTGCTGCAATAAAATAGAGGATCGAAAAGTGATTTTTACATTACTTGGACCAGACTCATCAAAAGTACTTCTCATATCCATTGCTGCAAAACCCAACAACTGTCCAGATTTTAGCTGAGCAATGGTGAAATCATTCCACTGATGGCTTTGAAGAGCTCTACAGCTAACATCTGCTGCCGACAGGGCTGGCACTGGATTTCTGTCACACACAGCTCAAATGCTTAATGAAATTGTATCTTTCTAAGGTTTGGTTGGTTGGGCTGGGTTGGGGTTTTTTTGCCTTTGTCACACCTTAGTCTAACCTTTGCACAGGTAAATATGCTGCTACCACCTCTTAAGGAAATAGAGCAGAAAGCTGCTCTCTGGAGGTTGTTGGCCTCATTACTGTGGATAAACCATGCAACAGGTCCAAACACATCCAGGGTGTCTCTGTGTGGTAAAACCAACCCAGCAATACACTGGTTATCTACATGTTTGCCTCACAAAAGACCATCACGTTCACCAAAGGGATCACAGCTGATATGCCTGTATTATTGAAGGCCTGACAAGCTAAAAGAATACATTCATATACTGAAAGTTGATTTAAGGTTAGGAAGCACAGACTAGGTACAGGGAGGAGACTAAGTCTGGATAAGTTCTGTACACAGATTTGAAGATGTACATAGAAAGAAGATGAAGACTAAAAGACAGAAGGACTATGGTCCAAGAAAAAGAAAAGCAAATGCTCAAATGGTAGAGATAGCAATTCTTGTTCAGCAAGGGTGAGCAAAGCCTTCTCATCTGTGTTCTGGGTGCTATCAATCTTTTGCAGAACCTTTCTGAGTGTACAGTTAAACCCTATGAGCCAAGACTTCTCCTATGGCACAACGTTTTCTGAATCCCTGAAGAGCTGTACTTCCTGAATCCTACTTCATCAGAGGTCCAATGCTTAGCAGTGTAACATCCATTGATATGTAAGAGTAAAGCTTCAAAGTGGTGACGGCCAAAAGCCACAAGGTCATTTAAGCACCTTTATATGGGATTGAGATGCTTAAAGTGTTTCTGGATTTATCTAGGATTTTGAAATAGGACACTGGAGTCTGAATCACTTAGATCCTACTGAAGATCTAATTGCATTTTGATACATAGGGATAATTAAATATGGAGATGCTGAATACAGAAGAATAGAAAGTAGCACTGCCCTTAGAATTCAAAAATACCATAGAAACTATGTGAGCACACTGGAACCAATACACACACTGAGCAGCCCCTAGGAAGACATCTCTGGGTGCTTGTATTTGGTAGAAGCTAATCTGGATGAAAATAAGACCTATAGAGCAGGGAAAACATCCCTGACAGGATAATGTTCAATTTAAATAAACAGTCCTAATGAGATCTGTTATTACCTGCTATTTGGTCATGCTCTGGCATGCAGTCCCAAGTCTAATGTTTCTAAATGCTGTCATAATTTTTTTCAGCCTCATCTGCTCCTGAAGATTTCAGCTGATGTCTCTCCTGCTTCACAGTAAATTACAGACAACGCTGCAGCCTGCGAGTGGATCTACGTCTCTGTTAGAAAACCCCAGCACACCAAACCCAGTCTTTTCCTCATCCAAGAGAAGTTTGCTCTGATAGTTAAGCTTAATAAAGCACAAGGAAGGTGGAGATATTAAGCATACAAATTTGCATAAAATACATACAGCCAATTATATAGCTCATCCAAAGTTACTCATATAGCGCCCAAAGAGGGACAAAAAGCTGGAATAACCTGATACCTGACAGCACTTGGACCTGGTGTGATCAAGTCTGTTCCCTCCTCTGCTGTTCAGATACATCTGAGAAAGCTCCTATTAACATCTCCTGTCCTGGCAATGCTGATCCAAGTTGCTAAGTACAAAATATTACTTCTGATAGTTAATGTCAGCCTCAGAAGAGGAGGTCTGGCCATGCTTGTGGGCATCTGCACCTACTTCAGAGGGTTAAGTGAAAGCAGGAGGTTTCAGAGCTGCAGAACTGAGCCTTGTATCACTGCCACTTCCTTGTTATTTACCGTGTCCTCAACCTTTATAGCCTTTGGTCATAGGGGATGTGCCCTAAATTCCACATAGGCAGAAGAATCCCAAAGTGATGCATGTTATACAAAGCTCATCAGTGTGGGAGATGGTAAGAAACAGACAGGAAGTTTTGTTCAGACTTGTACTGCGGTAATTACAGGATAGTTCCACTTATTCCAGAAGTCTTGTTCTTACATTTTTAATGAGAAGACAAATCTATAGGACTCTGATAGAACAAGAATGGCCAAGAGTATCGCACTGAATCAGGAAATAGTGGAAATAGTCACATTGCAGCATTCTGTTGGGTGTAGCATTACATCAACAGTGCCCTTCTGCTGCACATGTGTGTTGGGAGAAAAGCACTGAAAGGCAGCCAAACTCCAAGGGAAACAGGAAAATGGAAGAGTTCTAACAGAATCTTCTGAGTGATCCAACTTACAGTGTTTCCCCTAGATAGGGTACTGTAGTACCTGAATCACTTTATCACATGTCAGAAGTGCAGCCCTTGCAGTCCTTCCACTGGAATAAGAGGAAGGAACAGCAAGAAGTTTGTATTGTTAAGCTCCTGAAACAACGCTACTGGCAAATGGTGATGTTCTTAAATACCAGAGACCTCAAACTACCCCAATTCTGCATTCTGCTGACTTTAGTCAGTGGCTTTTCTCCAACAGAGAATGTCACCCCAAATAGGGAACTAACTCCCAGTGAGAGCTGAACCCTGCACCCAGAGCAGCCCTGCACACAAAGGGAAAGGGGGCAAAGGAGGGCTACTGTTCGGTAGAACACGAGTGATGTCATCTGCTGGCAAAGGAGACATAACTCAAGTGTGCTTACAGATTGTGTAATGTTAAAAACCTTATCACTCCCATGCAAGGAAATAAAGGCAACGGGAATACATTTTTTGTGGTAAGAATGCTTTTCAGCTTGCTTTCCTGTAATATATAAGTCTGCAGAAGTGTTGTCATTTCCACAGTCCAAACAGTTTACTCAAAGACTAAGAGGAGTTTCAGTTTTCCACAACTTTGCTTTGTCCTGACAATCTCCGAGCAGGTAATACTTCTAGTGCTTTATTAACACAGACTGGGGTCAATAAACACTTTGTACTCCCTGCCTCCCGTATCTACAAATGTCATTCCCCAACCCTAATGCTTAAAGACCAGAGGGATTCCCAGACCCAAGCCAGTGTAAGCTCAGCAGTTCAGTTACATTTCAGCTCTTTCCAAGGCCACCACGTCTGCCACCTTGATGAATGCAGTTGTTGCTAGGATAGAACAAAATCCTTTAATCATTTTCAAACATTAAATTCCATCATGTCTGGCCCATAAATGTAAAGTTCACTTTCCAGGAAGGATTTACCAAAGTTGATACCTTGTGCTGGCAGAATGTTAACTGTACATTCAGCAGAATGATTTCTTTCGGGGGGGGGGGGGGGCTTTTGATGCATTCAGCTCCAAAAATACAGTGATACCCTAATTTGCCCCAAGTGGCTAAAGCTGGATGTGGTCATCTGTACCTAATAAGGCGCAGGGATTTGTTTGTCACGGGCTTATCCTGGGCTAGTTAATGCTGCAAAAGGAGCGACTAAACTCCAAGTATGTTATCCCTCCCCATCCAGCCTCGAAAGCGTTACGTCTGTGCTGGTTTCTCAGAGGCAAAACGCACAACATCTGGTGCCGAACCAGTGGGGTCAAATAATGTTCTCACCATTTAGCGTAATTAACTCCAACCGCCCGTCTGCTGCAGGCCCCCGCCGCAGCCAACACAAGCAAAGCTGGGCCAAGGCGAAATTTCTCCTCATTATTAAACCCAAATCTAAGCACTTGTCTGTCTGTAAAAACAGAGCAAAGGGAGGAAAACTGAAACCAGCGAACAGGGTCTGAGGTTTCAATAAATGTCAGAGAGCGTCAAGTCTGTTTGGATTGCAAATTATTGCTGGCTGATGGTCTATTATTTTACAACTGGCGATCGCTGTCAAGGAGTTGGGGAGGGGGTGGCAGGGAGAGGCTTCTCGAAGCCTAGCCAGTGGGGAACAGAAGTCACAAAATCCTCCAACAATCGTTTAAAAACCCAATTCTAAGGTAACTTTAATGTTCACTAAATTCAGAGCTTTTATAGAGCATCTCTTCAAAGGAGTCACTGAGTGCTCTGCTTGTGATAGAAACCATCACCAGGTCTGCTCTGACAGGGAGCATCTGCCATCCCTGCCTCGTGCTCCCAAATACCATCCCTGGTAGAATTAAGACAACTGGAGGACTGTGAACATGCAAGAGTGAAACAGCTCATCCCCACCCCTCATGGTGCTTAAGACGAGCTCATAGCTTGTCAAATGTGCTTGAACAATATAGACAGAGCATTTAAACTGTTCTTACATCCTTTTTGTAAATGAACTAATATATGAATGGATAAAAAGTCACTCCTTGAATACAGTAGGGACACATCTTGACTCCCACTGACTGTAAACCACAGAATCACAGAAGCTGAGGCTTCTGACATAGGGAAAAAGTAAAGAAATCTGTGCCGTATGCAAAACAATCAGTGAAAACATCCTGGAGTTAATGGGGGGAAATATTTCCCCCAACGACCCTGATTCCAGCTCCCAGTATCTCAGCCTGCTTTTTGGAAGCAAACCAAGTCACTGAATAGAACTTTACAACTCAACACAGACCCCAGCTCCTTGAAATCTGTAAAGTAATGAAATGCAGAGATGTTTTATAGGGACAACATGGTTGCTCGAGATTCATATGTGAGGTGGGCTAAAATACAAGTGTGTCAGGGGCTATATGGGAAAGCTCCTCAGTCCTTCTCTGGTCTGACACTGCCTGAAGATGTGTTCTTACTACATTTCTGAGTATCTTCGTCATCTACAACTGTCCACGCAGGACACCAATACTATCGTGACTGAATACTGCACCATTAAACTACACTCAAGATGATGTCCAGCGCGTATGAAGGATGTTATAAATCCTGACATTCTCCTCTCCAAAGATCTTACCATTGAAGTCAGGTATTCATGGACTGCTTGTGAGACGCTCATCCCTCTTTATGCTTCAGAAAACCCCCTCTAATTCTGTCTCCTGCCCCCGCTGGGCAGAACTTCTGCTTATGGCCTTCTTTAATTCCCTGGACAGAAGTTTCATGCAGCTTTGGCTCCATGAGAAGTGCTATTAAGTCAGATTTCATCAGCGTAACCAAGACCTTCATGTTCAGGTGATGCATTGACAGCAAGGTTTTACACAGCGCTTGAAAACTCGGCATGTAAAAACCGCAACATACAATTGAAACTGTCTGCAGGATGTGATGTGGGCATTGCAAGAAGGAAGAAGAAAGAACCTACTTCTTATTTGGATTTTCCAGCAATGCAAACTGAAGAGTTCACCAGGTTTGAAGAAAAGCAGACTTTAAAAACCCCGTAAAGTGTCACAATGTCTGTTTGATGCTATTGGTAAAAGCAGATCCTATTTTTTCCTCTCCCTAAAATTAAACCTGTGTTTTGCAAAGCAAAA
Organism: Psittacula echo; assembly: GCF_963264785.1. Taxonomy (NCBI): domain Eukaryota; kingdom Metazoa; phylum Chordata; class Aves; order Psittaciformes; family Psittacidae; genus Psittacula; species Psittacula echo. The sequence continues at coordinate 5,440,134 of NC_137750.1, read as the reverse complement.
AAAAGAATGGATTCATAGTTACAAAGAGCGGTTCTATTCCCCTGGACCCGCCACCTCCTCCTCTCCCTCCCTCACACACGCACACAGCAACTGGTAATAAAACTGTAACTTATGATTTCGCACCAATAATATCCCAAGAAGGGTGCCTCTATTTTACCCTAGAGCAAAGGAAAGAGGCCAAAACAATCAACCTCTCTTGTGCAGAGCTGAACATGGGCTCTGCTCCGCCTCAGCTGCGTGTACCCCTGATGCCTGTGGAATATGCTTTACCTGCCAAACTACTCAGCCCAAAATGTGATTGTGACCTTGAAGCTTATTTTGGCCCATCACAAAGTGAGGGGAGAAGCAGGAGGAACGTGAATCACCCAAAGGCTTCTCCCTGACTTCTCCTCCACAAACGCAACCTGATCTTTCATGCCGAGCTGACCGATATTGTTCCAGAGCAACAGCTTTGGATGGTGAAATCCAAACGCTTTGAAGAGAGGGATCAATTTTTATGACTTCCATCAAATTTATCACAATTCCTGGTTTCTGGAAGCAAAAACAATTTGCTTTTTCCTCAGTGTCCTGTATTGTACAATGGCACATCCCAGGAGGAAAAATCAAGTTAGATTTTATCAAGGGGAATCGAAATTCCTGATTTTGGTCAGGTCTACACAGAACTGAACAAAGGATCCTGATTCGGTTAGAAAGTTCCCGTTGTATCACTATGTGAAGAAGCAATCTTACATCCCCTCAACCAGACGAATGTAGAACTGAATAGTCAATAACTGCAGCACTTGTTCCAAAAGCTGTTCTATCCATGACAGAGAATGGAGATGTACACATGATAACTCAAGATATCATCTCCCTGCTTGATAGTATAAAAGATGACATTCTATAAACTGTTCTGCTGTTGCCCATTCTGCAGGCTGTTAAAACACAATCACATTTGTTCTCTAGCCTTACAATATGCTGTTGAGCTACTCTAAGGGATACTACCAGGCATGGTTCATGCTTTGTACCAACTGATGGTTATCAGCATTGCACAACGTGAGGCATTGCAGAACGAAGTAGAGATGTACTGTTTGTCACAGAGCCTCCTCAAATACAATGCACAGTAATTAAGTCAACTCTAATGAACTAGAACACCTCTCTTAGAAGTATCCACGAGCGAATGGCTCCCTCTTTTATTAGTATGAGGCTTCCTTATTAAACCAAGAATTGCATTTAACTTCCTTGGCTGAACTAAACTAAGATGCACAGAGAGGGCTGAGCATAAAGTGTAACTGTTACACACTGAAATGCCCCTGGAAGGCTCAGTATAAACATAATCCCAGTAAGACCCCCAGCTCAAAACATGCACCTTCATGGTCAGAGTAAAGAGAAAAGCCTCCTCGAGCTGGTTTGGCTTCAGCTCTGCTCCTTCACTTTGGCACTTGTTCACTTAAGAATGATGGATTAACAACTTCAAATTTCAGCAGCTTTCCCCCTCTCTGTATTGGGATTAAGTGTTTTAGTGTAATTAGTTTCTAATTGCTGTGTCTAAAGCATAGGAGTTTATGGGTGTATATACATCTACATCTCAGCTCTCCTTCGGCAGGAGGGAGTGAAGTTACTTTGAAAGAGAGACTGACCATTGTTTAATGAGCAGTTACGGTCTGACAAATGATTGTGTAAAACACTTCCTCACTTCACACGTGCTCCCTGCATGCTGGGTCCCCACAGTGCCTTGCTCTTAACTTTCGTATTAGGTATCACACCCTCTCCAATTATTTTGTCTACTTGTCAGCTCCTCACTTGTGTAAAGAAGCAACCGTCTTTGTTATCTACCTGCATGGTAATATGGTGTTAATGGGCTACTCAGTTGCCTGAGTTTATTACTTATTATAATAATAATGAATATTTCCGCTTTAGGGAGAAAAACATTTTTCCCCTGTCAATACCACCACTGACAGTTTTAGTGCCATTTCAGATGCAGCATCTTCTACAGAGATAGAGAGATGCTCTGCCAAACCTAAGTTATATCTAGTATCCACTTTCAGAATGAGATTATTGGATGTGAAGCACAGGTACGATAAAACAGCACAAGCACATTGATTGTTGGGAATCCAAGTAGATTTGCTGTAGAGTTACAGAAGGATACAACTGATCCTGTTCATGAGGAACAGCGAATAACGATTCAGGTTCAGGAGGTCCAAAAGCATATCAAGAATCACTGCACCACTCTTCAAGCTGGAAGAGTGATTTTAAGAACCTCACATACACAAAGACACTATCAGAAAGGAAAAGTGGAAGACAACTAAGACAAACCAACAGTTTGTTCTGTGTTTGGACTTCAAGCCATTTTTCTTTCTGATGCATCTGAATTTACCCCTGCCCCTGTGAAGATGCATCGCCAGTGAACTCCACACTCAGCTGGCAGGTATGTCGCTTACCTGCTTGGGGCTAAGGAAGTGTGATGATCCTCAGCGACCCTCAGTGACCCTCATGGGTCCCTTCCAACACATATTCTACGACTGTGAGCTCAAGACTGGGTAAAAATCTTCTGAGAACAGATTCTCACCCTAAATTTTACAGCTGGAAAATTCTGAAAATAAGAATTCCATGAATTTCCATTAAAATGTGACCTAAAATTGTATCAGCTTCAACAAGTCTCCTTCCACTCGGCTAAAATATCCTTAGACTTTTCCAGCGGTAACTAGGCACATCTATTAATCGGCCTTACCCAGAACATGGATGAGAAAAACACTAAGAACATCACATTATTTTTGGATCTTCAGAAGAGTTTCCAGTCAAAATCCCATCCAAAATGAGGGTTAACATTTAGAAGCTGGACTTGGCATTTTAAGATCTGGTGGCTAATATCTAGCTCGGGGCAAACCAAACTGAAAAAGACTGTTGAACAAAACCTAGAACGAGCACATGATGGATGTAGCCTTTCTTTGGTTGCATTCAGCATGTGAAACCACCCATTGGGCTGACCACCCTGAGCTCAAATATTATTTAATGCTAGTGTAAAAAGCAAATAATAATACTGTAGTGTGAGTGTTCCATAGCGCGGCTTCCAATTCACCTCTGCCCTTCCAGACTCTGGGTAATGATTCATTTTCTCCTGACAGGAGGGGTACAGCATTCTCAGACCTTCTTGGGTGGAAGAAAGTTGGTAGGAAGCAAATCCACAGTGAGCCATTAAACTTGATGAGGATTAATACCCTCCCTTACTAGCTTAATGTACAAAATGCATCGATCGCTTTGAGAATTGTGCTTAAGTCTACAGCTGGGAGCAAACCTGTGATCTGGGGGTTTTTTTCACTGTGTATGTACTACCTAACTAATGGTGAAACAAACCCCAGTGCAGTAGAGTTGGGTAGTCCCATTACAGCAATAACATATTGTAAAGGATCAAGTTTCAGGACAATTAGCTCCTGGCTGCAGTTTATTACCCCATCGGAGATTTAAAACATGATGTTTTTCCCCCTACTGCATTCCAACAATACTTAAGTGTCTGGAACTGACACTGTAAAACAATAATAGAGTGACAAATATCTGTCTATCTGAAGGCAGACCCACAAGCTGGGGTGTTTTGAGACAATAAATTGTAAAACATGGTTTAGAAAAGCCTTTTCTCTTCCTTCTCGGCAGAACTGAGTCGGAACATTTTGTGTGTGTTGGTCTGGTTTTAGTGTTTGTTGGGATCTCCGGATGGCTGAACACCAGCATGTCTTCAGGTAGACAACTCTGCGGAGATGTGGTTTCTGAAGGGACAAGGGCCCAAGGGCTGAAGGAAGAAACCACTTTTGTTTCTCCATGGGAACTAAAGGGAAAAACCCAACTCCTCAATGGTGAGGAGGAATGAGGTGGACTAAATTCCTTTCTGCAGATACAGTGGCACGTCAGGAGTCCATGGGGACTCACCCGCATGTCCACTTGGATGACAGAAGTTATTTGTGATGAGACTCATCTATTTGATTCATCCAGGTATTACAGAAACCTTTAGCAGCAGGATGGAGATTCTGATACACCATAGCATTTAAAGGGTCAAAGGCTTCTTGAAACCTAATCTGGGGTCAGCCACCTTCTAAAACAGCCTCTGATAAAAACTAAACTAAATCAACATTAAACAGAATTTGTTTTGGCAAATTTGCTTCCAAACCCCAAAAGTGCTCCCACAAGAAGGGAATGGGAAGGACGTTTGGGCAAATGTGGCTGTATTTTGCAGTGCTTGCACATGGAGCACAGACATGATCTGATCTTTATGTCAGACACACATCTCTGTGCATAACCTCTGTTGCATGGACATTGTGGGGTTTTTTCAGACGGGCTTTTAGGGAGCTTCAGTTCCTGCTGCCTTAGGCAATTTGGTTGTGCTCAGGTGAGTACAGCTGCAGGCACTGGATAAAGGAAAATGAGGTGCAGGCAAATCATATTTGATCATTGTAATTATCTGTCACCTGAACGAACCACTGCCCACAAATGTCCTCTGCCAACCAGAACTCTACTAGGCAGCTGGCTCTGCTTCCAAGCCAAATTCGTGTTAAGTGTCTCCAGCCATAACTGTACCATTTCTCTTCTCGCAGCTGTACCACTAATGTTGGTAGGCTTGCAGGTTTCCTTATTGCTGAGCACCTTCATCTTCTATTGACTTCCAAAATGAGGAGAAAGTATTTCCCGAAGCACTGAACTTCCCAGCAAGCCAACAGACCAAACCGTGCCAACCAAGTAACTCACTGCAGTTCTTTAAGCCTCCCCGCTGCCAGAACATACATTACATTGAACAACAAAGACCAAACTGGAAGAGAGAGTGTAACATATAACATTGCACTTCAAGTCCACTGCGCTGTAGAGCATCTGTATCCTTTAAACCAAGCCGTATCATTACCAGAATTTGGAACATAAAGAGCATTAGGGCATGAAGACAGTTTGATTTCATTGGACTGGATGGCTTTGACACTGGAGTATCATTTGCAGAACATCATGAGTAGAAACATATTTGGGGACACCCTGCTACACTGGCTTTTCATATGTGCACCCTGTGGCTTGCAAACAGTCCTGCAGCTTCCAGAGTAGAAAGCCAAGAATCATCAAGAGAAATGAAAGCACACAGGGGACAAAGGAGAAGTTGGGAGCTGTCAGGGCTGATCTGTAGGTTACTTTTCTGGATTGGAAGTGAAAAGCATCATGCATGTTGCAAAACATGAAGTTGCAATTACAGGAGCAAATTGTAGTGATTATACCATACATAATACTTGTCAGTGACACCATAAACAGCAGTGCAAAGTTATTGAAATTTAATTCAAATACTATTTACTTAGGAACTGATGTTTCAATCATAACCAGAGGCTCCCAACAGGACCACATTTCCCCCATTGTTGTGGGTGTTGTGCAAGCCTGTCTATGTCAGGGTATCAAAAGAGCTTCACTTGTGCGAAGCTGACTGCAGACAGCACCCTGGAGGGTCTGCAATATGAAGCTCTGCTCTGTGAATGGGGTCAGACACAGAAGAAGCTGGAGCCTCCAGGAATCCAGTTGTAGGACTGGGGCCTAAGAAAATACCCAGCGATTGACACAGCAGAAGAACGAGGCTATTCAAGAGGCTGGTTTTCCTCCGATCACTTTGGGTGGGATTCAACTCACTAAACTCTACCCGGCTCTAAGTCACCTGTCTGGTTTAAGCTGTTTCTCTAGCCCGCTTCAAAGCCTACAGAAGAGAGAAAAGCCATAGAAAGGAGCTGTGCCACCTCCCTTACATAAGAGTTCTTAGCATTGATCCTCTCAGGTAATTACAGAGGGTGTCCAGAGACAGCCGCCTGGATTAGATGCCTCATCTGCAGACAGTTGTACATGGACATGCGAAACCCTAGTTTTCCCATATAAGAAGGATGCTACTGCTGCCACTAAAACTGCAAGTCCAGCCTGAGTTCCAAAGCAACCAGGACAAGAGGGTTTGGTAATCTTCCTGGCTGCCTACGCAGGGTGGTTTTGGAGCACAGAGACTAAGTCTAGCCTAGTTTCCACAGGTCAGGGTTAAGGCACATTGGTGGAGTGGTGCAAAAGTCAGCCTGCACTGCCAATATGCTGAGGATAAACACAGCCTGCTCTCTGTGGATAAACAGCAGCCCTGGAACGTCATTTTCCAGTGATGTCGATCTGGCACCTTTCTGCTGCACTAAATTCACTTTAAAGGAGTAAAGTGAAAAAAAAAAAGTGGGAAAACTAACAATGCTAAAAAAAGGCCCTGCTATATTTAGAATAAAGCTGAGGACGCATTGGTCAGTCTCCAAGGGAAATGGCCCAATGACCTGATTACTGTTCAGCAAAGTAGACGGGAAAAGCTGAAACTGGAAAACTGAATTGGTTTTATGACCTTTAAGAGCCGCAGTTAGAGAAGTGAGTTTAATGCCACTATCTTACCACGTGTTTGGGATATTAGCCATCCTCAGGAGAGGGCCTGGCTCACGCTGCCAGAGCTTTTCCTCCTGCAGGAAGTGCTGTGACATTAAGTAAGTTCTTTAATTATTTTAGGCCCCTCCCAAATGGACGCTCTCCTTGAAGCACCTTCTCCTCCCAGTGACACCAAGTCTGCACAGAATAATACCTGGCACTCGTTCATTCCACTCGGCTTCAGGCGCCTACTGGAGGTGGCCTAAATTAGAAGCACGTTCACCCTCAGCTCTGTATTCAGGGCTGAGAGGATGAACATCCAAAGTCTAAGCTTCCAGGTTTATTTAGGGCTAGATCTTTTTATGTTGGTGCATGTTGGTATCTCTGCGCTTAGAAGCACCCTGGCATGTTTCTCTTCATGTGTTCATGCTTTCATGAGTAGCGACTGTATCCCCAAGTATTGCTGCTTTTAAAAGGAACCAAGATCATTGAAAGCATCACTCCCACCCCAGTCAAACTGTAGATTTCACATATGATTTCTTCTAGGTGGAGCCTCTATTTTACATTTATATTAAGAGAGAAAGTCAATTTATAAATCCCAGTCTGGCAACATCTGCAAATCGCCATCAGATCTAAACTCAGTGCCCACTTACGACCGTAATCCCCAGATGTGCCCTTTGATCCCTCCAGAACGAGTGTTCTAGATGGAGACCTTTAAAACTTGGCTCCCAACCACCACGCAGGTGTTAAGTTTGAGGATTGTCACAAAGGTGTGAGAAAAAGAAACCCATTCCAGTGCAGGCTGCCTAACACTTATTTGCTTTCCTGCTAATTGTACCTGCAGAAAGCACATTCCCTCATTAGCCTTAGGAACACCCCTGAACACCCAGCCTGCCTTCTCCTTCCCGCACGTCAGAAATGTTATTCCTGAAGTTGGCAAGATGGAAAACTGGCCTGGCTCCAATGCCCACAGTGCACCGGCCGAGCTGCCTGGAACACGACCATTGCACAACTCTCCCAAGGCACCACTTCCCGCGTTGCCATCGGTGCTGGCAGAAAGGCATCGCCATCCCAGGCCGTTGCCTCTTGCCCAACCATCCTGTGGTCCCCTGGGAAAGATGATGGCGAAGTTCTTAAATAGAAAACCGTGTTTAAAAACAAAGCCACGTGTCAGTGGTAAAAGGGGCACCTCAACACGGTCATGGAGTAAAGAAAGATGATTAAGTGTAAGGAAATCTTCGGTTTGACCATGGTGGGGTGGTAAAACCAGCCCATGCACTGTACTTCACTCCCACTCAGCTTTCATGGAGTTCAGTTCAGTTTTCAGAGTGTCAGGGTCAGTGTGTGACTGTTTCCTATGGAGTGACAGCAGCATCATCAAGTGAGTGCCACTTTGAGCCAGGTCTGTCCCTAGGCAGCTGTCAGAAGCAGCCTGGAGGGCAGATTTGTCTCTAGTTATCCTATTTGCTTGCTGGGCACAACCTCTACTTAAATTGAGCAGTGAGTGGGAGAGCAGCTCACCTTATACTCTGGAAACAGAGAAGAAATGACTGCTGCAGTGAATGGTCCCCAGTGCACTGCATCAGCTACCTGCCTCCTGAAGTAACCATCAGGCAAACAAGAAGTCCCATTTTCCAATGGGGATGCTTTAACTCCATCTAAGAAACACATGGATACTACTCACATTAACGACTGCCTTTAACTTCCAATAAACAGACCAGGAATATTAAAAATACCTGCTAACATAAAAATGTTCCAGATACTGAATTTAAATACACGTTTAAGACCTTTCACTAAACGATTGACCAGAGGTTTATGATACAAGTCAGTATTAAACATGATTTGTTTAAAGCACAGTTACATTTTAAAACGCAAATACTGTCAAACTATTCACGAGGAAAAAAAGTGCCTTTGGCATTGTATTAGCAATATAGTTTGAATCTCCCAGTTACTGCAGTCTTGCTGTTTGCATTTCAGTCTGTCAAAAAGAATTGTTTAATAAGTGCTGCTGAACAAAGAGAATGGAAATCACCACCCTAGGAAAGCTAGAGAAGCTTTCAGCAAGAATCTGAGGGCAGAAAAGGCTGCCTAATACTGCCAGAAATAACTGTTTAATTAAAGGAATTTTAAGACACTAAAATGTCCATGTTGCTGAATAATGTCTCCTAAGCGGAGTGGGGTTAGAAAGCAGTGACCTATTGGTGTGCTTCACTGTCAGTCACGCAGGTGTCTCTTGGGAGATGTGCTGTTTTCAGGATCTGCATCCCTCGGAGGCATGGTCATCAAAGTGGGGCCCAACTCAGCTCCAACAACAAGCAGTAGAAGGAAGAGGGATGGCTTTAGGAACGTGCTACATCAGGCCTATTGCAGGGAGATACATATCTCCTCTTGCTTCTTTTCAACTTGATAATTAACTCCATGAAAAGGAAAGATGGAGGCTGGGATACTGGTAAAAAACCTCTGGGTTTGATGGGTACGTCCAAAGAATTTAAATTACATGGGGGTAGTCTTGTAGCATGGAGCCCTACGCCATTATCAAAACCAGATTATAGAACGTGTCATTTGATATCAGCTCCTGGCCTACTCAACTGCACACCATCAATTTGTGAGCTCTCTTTCCAAACTCCAGTGCTCACTCCTGATGAAGTATCTCTCAGCAGCAGGCTCTTGGAGAGCTTTTAACAGTGAGCAGTACATTTCCAGCCCTGTTTTATGTAACCTTTGTTTGGCTTTGTCCTCCTTGCACAACCCTGACACTGCAGCCTTTGATTGAGTAAGACTAGAGACTTGGGAGGAGTTAAGTGGCCTTGAACAAATAATACCCAGAACCGAACCCAGTTCTCCAGGGAGCCAGCTTCATGTACAGGAACATGGTGAACTTTGCCTGGAGACCTGCTCTACTGGAAACAGCGCAGTGGCAGTTGGAAGACTTTCTGAGGCAGCTTTCAGTATGTGCTGCACTCACGTGTTACCTTCAGGCAATAGCTAACCTTCACTTTGGACAGCTTTCACCCTGTAATTATCTCCTCTTAGCTTCATGCATTGTTATTTCCTGGTCTCATCTTGGGAGGGAAGTGATGGCGCTGGGTGTGCATGGGAAGCTCTCCACACCCTTCATGAGTCTGCTGAACTTTGTGGGGTATCAGGGCAGCGCTGGTAATCGGCATCCTTCACACAAACCTGGAGATCTGCTTAACCAGTCGGGGGGGTCCTGTGCACAAGGACAGGTATTTTATCTGGAGCAAGCCACATTACTTAATCAGTCCTGTCTCTCAGCTCCTTGTGCTTAGAAAGGGGCTAATTATGACACTTCCTTTCCAGTTTAGTGCTTTCTCTAGCTTCTTGTAGTATCTCTGTACAGGTGGCATGGTGAAGAGCATGTGCATGTGTGAACGGCAACACCACTTATTGGTGCACAATATTCATGTGCTTTGTCCAACTCACCATTCAAGAAGAGGAGAAAGAAAATAGTTGGAGGCACTGTGAGGGTTGAACCAACCTGATTATATTGCCTTCTATGAGGGTAACGTGGTCAGTAATGATGGCAGTGATCTAAGCGCCACATACTTGAAGCTCCTCCATACTTGGTGACATCTTACAAAATGATAAAGATTTTGGGTGTGTGAAGAAAAGAAATGAGAAAGTGTTACCAGAATTTCTCTAATCATTGTGAAACTGGTTCTAACCGATGGTTTCAGGCTTTCTTTTTAAAGCCAAAAGAGAAAAACAAGGGTTCGGGGTGTAGGAAGGTTGAGATCCACTTGTGAAGATGTGAAAGATCTCTTTAAAGTGTTCCATGGTGCCAGCGGGGTTCCAGGCAGTTTGGGTTTCCTGCTGTGGCTGTGGATTGGGCAGTGGTCCGGGTAGCTGGGAATCAACAGGAGCTTGGATGGTGCATGCAGCCTGAAAAGTGAGGATGATGCGTACTGGGAGGGACTGGCAAACACCCTCAGCTGGGCTCTAGCAAACACGCTTCAGGGCTGTGTTTCAGGACCTGACTCTCATTAGCAGTAGTTCCATGGTTCCAGGCCCTTTACAGGATGGAGGGTTTTAAGAACACATTTTACCATCCATTTAATGTAACAATATTAAGCTAGATTTGGCAAGGCCACTTCAGACATAAAACTTTAAAATGAGCTTTTTCAGAGCATAAAATCACAATTGGTCCTGCTAGTAAAAGGATAAAATAAATGTCTATTCACCCTAATTGCTGTCAAAGTTGTGATTTTTTTGTTTTGTTTTCTTTTATATGTAGTAAAGCCAACTTGGGTTTATTGTATAGGGTGCAAACGCTTACCGTATAATATTATAAATCCTGCAGAGAATTAAGCATCTGCACATTTTTCCTGGCTGTTTCTTGCTTTAACTCGAACCGTCTGTTAGCACTGGCACAAAAGAAAATGATGTGGGCGAGCCTGATCCCACCTCTTTTCCAATTCAACTCTTTCCGAAAGCCTTGCTCGTGTATTGGCAGCAGGGGCTTCATTCTCTGAGTGCAACTGATGACATACTCAGGAGCATGTGAGAGTGGCAAGACAGGATTCTGATGCAGAGCATTCATGGGGGTTTTATCCACCTCATTATCCCAAAAGGAAAAAAAAAACTAAAAGTTGGAAGGAATCAGCCTCCTACAAGTTCAAAATGGGAAATAATAATTATTAGATCAACTACTCCTACCTCGGAGCCAATGTAAGAATTGGTGGATCCACAAGCTGAGATCTCTGACCTTTGCTAAACTCGGCTCTGGTTAACCAGTCCTCACATCTCCCTGCGGTTACAGAATCACTGCTGCAACTTCCTCAGCCCTTCCTCTCTAGCTTCATTTTGTCCCTGAAAGCACCTACAAGTAGCTAGGAGGGCTTTTGTAATCTGTTTGCCCAAGTTAACTGCACTTGTAATGTCCCATTGAGGAATGTGCACAGGCATTGCTGCCATTTCACCTGTTTTGCAGCTGTAAATAGATAGATTTATTAAAGGAAACAACTCCAGGTAACCCTAGATATGAAGCCAGTGACTGAGGAGGTGCTGGATAACCTGCACATACACCAGCAAATGATCACATCAAAGCAGAGGAGCACAAAAAGAACAAAAGCTTCTTGGCTGTTATTGGGTTTCTTTTCCTTGAAGGCTTCTGTAACCTCAAGAGAGATGGTCAAGATGCCCATGAGACTTATGCAAGAATGGCCATCCCAAGGTGGTAACAGGGAAAGGGAACATCTGAAGTTTGAATATTTCTATTGAAAAACAAGGGAAGAATTTCCCTCTATGGCCTTGTCTGTGTGGGACCGACTGGGCTGGCAATGCTAAATCAGGCAGAGCGTGATGGACCCCATGTTTCTGCTGTTCCTTTGCTGTCCACCACCAGTTCACTTGCTTTCTAAGTACTTCTAGTCAGATCCAAATATTCCTCCTTACTTTGTTTTTATGGCAAAGAGCAAGACATGTATTTGCTCATTTGGAAATCAAACAGATTTGCTGCTCAAGAACAGCATGAACTTCAGGTTTCTCAGGTTTCTCTGGACTTGCAGCCACTGTGAGCCCTTGGGCACAGCAAAACAAGACACAACTTAAAAAATGACACTTTCCCATCATTACTGGTGGTTCCAAGGAGATGTAGTCATGCCAGGCATCCCCTGTTAGTAATACTGCAGGAGGGCGAGCCAAAGAGGAGGCTCTTGTTTCCAAAACAATGTCATCATTTCCCTTATTTACTTTATTATCACCTCAATCTGCAGATCAGCTCTCACTGAAAAAAGAAGTAAGAACATTCTCCACCTTATAATTCTAAATCAGTGCTTTCCAATATTGTAAAAAGGATCATTTTCCCCCAAACAATGAGTTTCTCACAGCTTTTACTTTGGTTTCTTTTCCCATCTTTACCACTCTCAAACCAGCAAAAAACAGAGACTTTGTATAATTACTCTTAAAATTGAATTAAGGAGATTTACACTGCATTTATTTCTGTTCCTCCTCATGGGATTACTTTGGAAAAGGCGATTTTCCCATCACAAGCTCTATGTACTCGCAGCGTCCAGTCTCCCAGCCCAGATAAGGGCTGGGCAGCATAATGCACTTTAGTATTCTTCCACTAGATGTCCCCAGGTAAAATAGCATTTACATTGATTGGGGTTGAAGGACTTCCCTGGAATGTGGTTTTTTCCCCCTGATGAGAGGAATGCTGTGGATAAGACAATATTGGGTGATCTACCCAATTCCTGGCTTGCTACTGGTATCCCATTGAGGAGCCAGAGGCTCTCCCGCTGTCAATGCTGACCTTCCAGATCAGGCAGTGCCCAGACTTGCCAGCTTTTGTTCAAGCAGCTCTTCCAGGTTGTCCCAGAGGCACCCAAGTGCCTCCAGGACACAATGGTCCACCAACACACAGATAATATAGCATACAGTGTATAGCACACACACAGCTGGGAAACAGTGGGCAGCACAAAGTGCATTTCCACACCATTACCCTTCCAGGAAGGAAACAGAAGGGGAGCTGAGCAACTGCCCCTTATTTATCACTAGGCATGGAGCAAAAACATGGAAAAGCAAGGGACTTCTTAGACTCCAGCAGCTTTCCATGCAGACTTCAGCTGAAGCAGGTCTGACTCCACACATACCATGACACAAGATCAGACACATGTTCTCTTTGACCACTTTATGTGCCCATCAGACTGGGGGCTTAGTGGTGGGTCTTTTAAGCCACAAGCTTTGAAAAGAAGAGGAAGAATGGATCTAGCTTATAGGAAACACATAGGACATGCTGTTAGAGAAGTAGAGGCAGTGTAAAGGTGCTGCGTACATTCCTATTGATCAGTGAAACAGAAAACCAACCAAATAATCACAATCAATTATAGTTCCTCCTTTTACAGGCAATCTTACTATAATGGACCATTGCAGCAGGAACAACAGCAGCTCACGCTGGTTTCGTTCTACCAGATGAGAAGCACAAGAAACATTAATGATAGGGTTGAAAATGATTCTGCCCTTGCTAAGCTGTGTATAGGGGAAGGATTTTGCTTTAATGTGAAACAAGAGACACATAGAATAGTGTTATTATTATCCACTGCTGCTCATTGTCTAAACAAGGAGGGTTCTGGTGTAGCCCCTGGCCTGAATTGTGCTAAATTTAACCCATTGCTTCAGTTCTCAAGAGTTAAAACAAGAAATATTTGTCCATCTACTGTACAAACAGGGATGTGCTGGGTCCTACCCCCGGCTGTGTACGGTGTAATTAAAGCTGCTGGTTCTGCTTTGCTCTCTTTTGTTCTAGTGCGGTGGTCTGCTCTCAACCTGCCACGACCAGAAAAAGCACCTCACTTGTTCCTTCTTGCACAGCTTTTTGCTGTCCTTCAGGAGGGGGAAGGCTTTAATCAGACATGGTAAATGCCTGAAGGCAAACTGCAAGACAGACAAAGCAACCCCCCCCCAAACACCCCCAAACTGCTCCAGGTGCAGAACACAACACATGAGGAGAAACATGTTAAACTGTGTTCCTTTTTGAGCTGAAATTAAAGGAATTGGATTAATGATGATATAAGTAGACATACACGAAAACAGATTGACTACAGATAGGGAGACAGCAAAGAGGAGAGGCAATAAGGGGGCAGGTGGGTTAATTAAATTGCTTTCTAAAATAGAGAAGATGTGTGTGAGGTAAGAAGGAATGGTAACGCAGTGATTGGTTTTAACTCCACACAATCACAAACCCACTGTGCACACTGTCACTTGTATGACCTTCCAAAGCAAGATGCTCAAAGAGAAGGGCAGAGAGTACCTAGAACTGAGTTGCACAGACCAGAAACCAGAGCTGGAATTCATCTCTCCCAGCACCAGCTCTCTGAACCTTCATCACCCAATTTAAATCTTGCATCCAACTCCCTCTCAATTCAATGTGGAGAAAGAAGCATTTGGAAGGAGTTCGCCTAAAACTGACAACTAGGGAAGCCAAGAGGAATCATCCACTCTTGGAGGCTGTGCGCCTCTCATCCCTTGGACTAGGAGCTCAGGAGACTACCTCGGGTCAGACACCTACAGGGTTAAATCAGCAAGTCCTGTCCTTCGTTCCTCTAGGGAAAACACACATAAATCAGAAACAATTCTGAGGATGACTTTAGCCACTTTACACATTTCCCTTCTTTAGAGAAGATCTCTCCCTGGAACACTGAGACTCAGCATCCTGTTTTTCCTGGTAGCAGGATCCTGCTTGGGGATGACTTTAAGAGGACTGGGATGGTTTTTTTCCTGGGAGAAAAATTAACTCAGCAGATGAATGTGGAAGCTCCGACTGGAAAAGCATGTCCAGACTGGTCTGGAGAGAAAAAAATACGGTGCTAACAAGGCAAATCCTGCAATTTTAGGTTTATATTACCTTCATGGGGCAATGGGGAAAAAGTAGTGCTCAGCTTTTAAAAGTGTCCTCTCTGTCTGCAGCCAGCGATCTCAGACTCTCCATTAGTTGTGCAGTAAAAGTCAGGAAAAGATGGAAAGAGACAAAATATGGGATGAGAGTGCAGTGCCTGGAGGATGAGTGCTGTGGTGTTGCTTTTGTATAACATGATATAGTAACCTGCAGAAATGCTGGTGCATTTAGACAGTCTAAGGTAGCTCTGGGTAACTTGCCAGGATCTTCCTAAGTGGAAGACAAAATGGACAAGGTGTTTTAAGTAGTTCCCTGGGCTCAATTTTCCCTAGCTTCGAATGAAAGAAATCCTGGGTATCCTCTTCCATCCATCAACACAGATCTTTAGCCAAAGAATACTCAGGCATAAACAGTTATAAGCTCATCAAGAATGAGTTAGGCTAAAGTCCAGCCAAACCCTCTGTCTCTGTGTAAGTGCCTTAGCTTGTCTCAGGACGTGATTGATCAGCAGTGTCAAGGCACAGTCAATCAGCTCTGGGGATTCCCAATCCTGATAAATCACTGCAGTGACAGTTAGTGCCATCCTCGGACTGGGGGCAGAGGATTGCTTTAGACATGTAAGGAACAAAATGACAGGGAGACAGAGTAGGGGGAGAGAACAGGAAAGCCAATGCTTATTTCATAAAGCAAAGTGTTATAAACCGATCATAATTCTAATACAGAGTACTTGGTGAGAGCATATGGTTTTATCTGTGGTGGGAGCACAACTTCAGTACTTGGAAATCTTCTTTCCTTTCCTAGATTCACCACTGGCTTACTCCGGTAGCCTTTCAAAAATGAGGATTATGATATATACCTTTCCCATGGGAAACTGTAAGGCTCACTCACTCCAAGTCTGCAATGCTGTGCTTTGAGATTATCATATGGAAGATAGCTTAAATGGCAGTACATTTCTGTGGGGAAACAGGTATCTAATAGATTTGCAGAGATTCAGTCTAAACGCAAGATCCCAGAGACAACCAGAACCGTCCCCCAAAACTACCCTGATACTGCAAAGCATATTAAAGATTGCAACTCCGCTTCCAACTCTGCGAGAAACCTTTGGTTGACTTAACCTACAAAAGATAATAACGTGCAATTAACATGTAACAAATGACAGGTCTTATTATTGCTGGAACCAAAAGCACCTCTAGGACAATTTGCCATTCTTGGCTCACTCCGACCCAAGTGAATAGTTTTGTTTTGGAGGGGTTTTTTTGGTGTTATTTTTTGATTCCCAGAATCAGGTTTTAAGAGCCCAGGGTGCGAGCAGGCACTATGGGATACAGCAAGGAATTATTTAACTAGCCCTCTTCCTGAAAGGCAGTTATTATGAAACTGAGAGAGATGTGTCTCTGATAAACAACACCCACCTTCCCCAGCCTGCAGCCTGTTTGAAGTGGCATGTGGCCAGAAATGAGCTTTGTCAACAGGTTTAATTTGGGTTCTTTCAATTCAGGGCTTGGTTTGCTGCAGAGAGAGGCTGCAGTTCCCCCCAACATGGAATCCAACAGACTTTCTCCATTTTTCGGTGCAGGTAAGATGTCCACAAGGTTCAGAGCATCACAGGAGAGTGTATAGGTGTGAAGAGAAAACCAAAGGTGGGCTGACATCCAACTGGATCCTTAAACACATCAAAGTATGCTCTTATTCCTTATCTGTAAATCACATCCTTACAAAACCGGATCCATCTTCTGGAAGTCCAGGGGTTGGTGCTTTCAGGGCAGATCAAGCAATCCACACCTAATACACAACCCTTCCTAGCCCTTCATGTGAATAAAGTGTTAATGGATGTCATCAAGGTGTGTCTCTGATGCAAGGACCAGTTCAACAGCCATGCCAAGCACCAAGCACTCCATCAGGCTCAATGCATGAGCAATTAAGGTCTATCCTGTAGTAAAAATAGCCGCAGTTAGCTGCGGGGCTGTGAGAACCCATGGGTCAGAATATAGTCAATGAGGAACTCCTCAGCCCTCCCTGAATTCAAGAAATAGACCAAATAATAAGAAACGGCTCCACAATTTTAGCAGGTTTTTTTCCAAGCCTTTAAACTTAATGCACGAACAGCAAACAAGCCTGACAGCCCTGTGAGAACTGCATCACCCGCGTCCCTCCACAGATGAGCCAATTAAATGGCACAGAAGCATTGCAAAGCACCCATCAGTTTTAACTGCTGATGTCCTCCCTTTTTCCCTCCTAATTTCCATCGGAACAGGAGAACCAGTGGGTTCTCATGGTGGCATCCAAAGTATCAACCATTCCCAATTAGTGGAACTAGAGGAAAAGCTCAGCCTCTGTGGCTTGACACAACCTTAAGAGGGAACCCAATTATAAACCCGATTCATGAGCTAAGATTTCTGGCTCTCCTATTTTGTCATGACCCAGCTCCAGCCCTCAGACCCCTGCTGCCTGCACAGAGGAGCTCAGTGTCCATCCTGCTTCTCTATTCTCTTGATTATAGTTTCTTCCTTTTCCCTTTCTGTTTAAATAGGGTTCAGGACATGAAAGTCTCTTCAATAACTAAAGCAAGCTGCTGTTAGGCTGCATGTGCTGCAAAGCGCTAAATTTCATCCACAACTACTGTAATAATTCTTACAGCAACCATTATGATACTTCCAGATGTTGGTACATGCATTATGCTTTCCAAGTACAACTCAGATCCCACATGTATCCCGAAACCACATGGAAGGGAAAAGTTAGATCTGGGGGTGGACAGCGTCTGCGTAATTTCCTTAGCTCTCTGCAGTTGCCTTCTCCCTCTATTCCCTTCTCTCTCCTGCCACTGATTAGCTTAACGACTGCAAATAGGTATGAAGGATTTGCTGCAATAGAGGCAGCATGTTGTAACAAGCCAGTCTTTGAGGCAGCCACCATGTTTCACATGCTAGCACCCACATTGGTCCCACAGATTACCGATACTGCATATTGCCATCCTACAAATCAAAACTTGACCCGACATTAGGACTGCTGAGATGCATTTAAACTAATTTCTGAGGTTTCCACCACGACTGTCATCATTTCCCTTTTTTCCCCTCTGCTTTTTCAGCAGAAGCAAAACCAGGATTCTAAACAAACAACCCAGCAACAGATGCTGCACGTTTTCCTTTCTGCTCATCCTTGGCTTTATTGGGATAGTGGATTTGCCCTTGCTGCTCCTTGGAATTTTGACTGTGAAAAATCTATAGTACAGAAAACTGGGAGTCTGCAAAATGAAAGCAATGTTGCTGACTCCTTTCAAGGATAAACAAAGCAAGCTTGCTCTGGGATTTCCATATCAAAACCAGACTGTGCTGTCAGTTACGGGTCCACATTAGGTAAAGGGCAAGGGAAGCTTTATTTATTTATCCATCGCTTATTGTTCACAAGCCTCCAGTGTCCTCACAAAACTGGATAACTTTCCGGTTGACTAACTTTAGAGTCCATAGGCTGGAGAACAGCATCTCATGCAGGCCCTGGTAAGAAGCAGCACCACTGCTAGAGAAATAGGACTTCTTAATCATGACTGACTTTAGATATTACACTGTCATGAGCTACTAGATTCCTCCTAGTCTTATTTTACTACTTTTGCTGGCTGAGGGATGACATTTCCACACTGCCCTTTGAAGTGCCAGGCATCAGACTGAGACAAACCTGATTTTAGTGATTTGTCCTAATAACAGACCTGATATTTCATCACATCACCCTGCACTATAACCCCATCGTGTTCCGTCTGATGTGATCCCAGCCACTCAACAGGGACCTGGGCAACTGCCAAATGCTCCAGCCAGTTGAAATTGCTGAGGGGAAACGACAGGGACTCTTCTGGAGACTGGTTCTCATCTGGGATTGCATTGAAAGGTGAAAACATTATATGAGATAAAACCTTGTATGTAACAGGAAGGCCCCCTGGGGTGACAAGTGCCTTTGGTGCATGCCATCTGCCTAGTCCTCTAGTCTTTGCATGACTTGTCTTTACTGTGCCATGTACATCATGGGAAAATGACATGTCAGGGCTTAAAAAGAAGGCAGCGCATTTGGCTCTCCTTATCAAGAGCTCAGGTCCTCTGCCTGACAGCAAACTGCACTTTTACTTGGCCACCTACTGAGAGGCAACATGTTTGAAGGCAATCCCTTTCTGAGCCATTCACAGCATCAACATCAATTGTTGGGGTTAAGCACTCTCTTCCCTGAAAAATATTCTCTTGACATTCATTATATGTCACAGAGTAAAAAGCAGCAGGTCTGAACAGGAGAGGCAGAGAAAGAGCCCCATTTGCTACCTTGCAGCATTATAGACTGATCAGACAGGTAGATAAGGCCTCTCCTCCAAGTTATACAATCAGATTGGAAGTGGAAGTGAAGACCACAAGTTCAGAGATGACTTATCACTAGAGATGCTCATTTTATCTCTTGTTAGCTGGAGTGTAAATACAGAATAAATAGAAATAAAGAGAGTAAGAGGGAGTGAGAAAAGAGGATGTCCTGAATTCAGAAAACCGGTGAAGATAAATCTCCAAACACTGGCACAGTAAGTGCTGTTGCCTAGCAGTGTGCTCATATTCACAATCACATCCTGAGAAGGAAAGACAGAAAGTACATAGAAAAATGGGAAAATCCCAATAGCTGCTTTATAGCAGAGTGGTTAACTGGGTGAAATTTGGGTCTGAAAACCCTGCATCCTTGTTGCAGTTGTGACACAGTTTTTCTCTGATGGCCTTGGGCCAAAGAGCATCACATGCTGAGTGAGAGCTGGCTAATTTTATTAGGCCCAAATAAGATGCTGGACAGATGGGAGAAAGCGCTGGGATGAAGACCATAGGCCTACCCCAAGCACACAGTGCCACTGGCTATGCTGCCACCCTTCCTCTATTTCCCAGCCTCTTCACCAAGCTGCTTTCTTGCTCTAAGCCCCTATTATTGGCCTGGGGAACGATCCACCCCAGCGCAGTCCCCAGCCAGCTCCCTCCCAACAGGAAAATTGGCACATAAGGATACAGCGCTGGTCTGGTGGAGCATTACCAACCCCCTGAGTACGAGAAGCTGTCCTGGCCAGGAGATGCTTTGGCCAAACCATCTGCAGTGATGCAGCTGCAGTGTCACTGGTACAGGAAATCTGATCAGCTGTGGGAGGCTGGGGAAAACTGAGACCTGTGCCAGTGGTATTTTTAAGTGCACGTCAGGGCTTCACCGTGGTGTGGTGAGGCCCTGTGCTTATAAAAAGCTTAGGTTATAAAAAGTGCTAATTGGCATTTTCTGCCCTTGGCAAGAGCATACTTTGGCTCCTACGCGAAAGAGCAGGGAGATGACTTTTCATCTTGGACTTCAGCTGGTGGTAACTGCCTGGGAAGAAAGGCAGAAACAGCTTAATCTTTGCAAGTAGGAGGAAAAGGGTTAAAACTCACATTCACCTCAGTGCTGTACTGAGGCCTTCCAGCATCAGAGTGGAAGTTGGCAATGAAGTGAGCAATGGCACTAGATGATAATACTGCTGCAGTATTGGTTTAAAGACCTCCTTACTAGGCAACCCTACCAGCAGTCACTACTTTGCAGATACAGCATCATTAGCAGCTTTCAAAGCACTTTACTATGGTGATCAGTAAAGACATTCACACTTTGATGTAAAGGCAAAGAGCAGCATTTCACTCAAGGCTACCCCAGAAGACCCTACTACCTTGGTCTCTAGCCAAGGTGGAAATAGAGCAAACAATATCCAGTCTTATAAAATGTACCATAACTCAGAGTAAAAACTTTAGGATATATTAGATGAGAAAGAGTTAGAAAGAAAGATCTGATAATGACTGTAAGGGCTCAGCTGTGACAGCGACATTCCCACCAGATGAGGATGCTGTTCTGAGCAGTTTCATCTTTATCAGACATGTAGGGCTAGAAAATGATTAAGCATTCAAGAAACTGAAACATGAACTCTTCCATATTGATTTGAAGTATTACAGGGAGCAATTGAAGAGCACAACCTGGCTACTCTAGCATTTCCCACATGGAGTCTGTTCACATCAATGACAGTAACTTGATGGACCCACAGCAGGCTCTGAACTGAATTCTTGCTTGTTACGTCTACTTTTTGACTGTCCTCTCATACAATGTATGTGAATTACAGGTAGTATTTATACAGTTTTCTTGGATCATTTGACCTTCTTGCTGCTGAAAGGTAAACGTGAAGATCCTTCAGGAAACACAGCTGTTCACAAGAGGAAACACTGTTCCGTTGGCACATGACACAGATTAAGATATAAAGAAGATGCTCAATAAACTGGAATCTGTGATGTCAGTTCTGAATCTGAAGCCTAGGAAAACCCAACCACCACGGATTAGGCACCACTTGTTGTATTGTTCCACATCATTCTGACATTCTAGACAAAACCCCTGAATTAGAATAACTGTAGCCCATTCTCAAGGATTGTGTTTGCTTTTTATGAATGAACCTCACTCAACAAACCTTTGTTTCAAAGCCGGTTTTTATCCTCTCTCAGCTGACTTTTCACATCCTGATTCAACAAAGCATTAAAGCTTCAACAATCATCTACGTTGTAACTCCTGCTTTAAGCTGTTCTTTGCTGAACCTCGTTCCCTGTCAAATGAGATGCAGGCCTAGGACTCATTTTTATACCTCATGATCCTTTTTTCACTGTCTTCTCATCCTAAGCCTCTCTTTTCCCTATCAATTTCTTCTTGCTACTCCCACAATCCATCAAGCTCACTTGCTACCAAGCAGGCGCTCACCATGCTGTGCATGTGGCATGGGCAACACCAAGCACACCGGCGACGGAATCTCCCTTGGGTCTGTCAGATTCCTCTGACAAAGCAAGGGAAGTGGCAGGACAAAAGGATCTGATGTTTTTTCTCGACGATGTCTGCCTGAAGTCTCACACAGGAGGGAAAATCCTCTATGAGAGACACAGTCAAACCCATCTCCTGGTGCGATTGTCGATTTTCCGGATGACTGGAAGTCTGTAACCTGTACCTGAACCTTTCTGGTTGCTCAGGCTGTGGGAATTATTTTGGCGGAAGACAAGACAAAACAAGTCCCTGCTGACTGCAGCAGAAAAGCTGACAGCCAAACGTAATTCAGGAAAACCCACAGGCTTACTCAGGCTCCGGAGCCTGCGGATATGAGGGTCGGATCCTGTGAAGTGCTGAGGACTTCCTACGGCTTCTCTCCACCCAGGTAGCAAAGCTGTGGAGAAGAACAGAACTCCCCCCAACACTGAGTCCCCGGCTCCTGCCTCCTTCTTTCTGCCTCATCCTGCAACAGATTTGCATGTTCTGATTTTCAATTCAGGAAGGTCTCAGCATTTCAAGGTCACAGAAGAAAGACATTGATGCTTTGGAGGAGCATCCGCAGTTGTAACAAGAAGGAAGACGAACAACACATTTCCCCTTCAGTCCTTCACTATTTGCATATCACAAACTCTCAAATCCCTCTATGAAGGACCAAGTTATGTTTGGGACATGGTATTTTTCCTCTTCATTTTGTTATGCAGAAAACCTTAAGATGATTCCTCCTGGAAATTATGCATTTACACTTGTCAAAAATGTCATCTGTTAATTACTCATGGTGAGGATCTGCATAATTTTGCTTTGATGCTGTGTTTCATTCTGGCCCTGGGTAAGTTGCCTACTTGTGCCCCAGGGTCACAGGGGAGCATGTAGGGAAAGGCAGGCACACATATGTAGATACCAGTGATGTCTGTGCCAGAAAACTCAAAGAAACATTTGGAAACAGTAAAAGTGAGAAATCAGTCTATAAAGATGCTTCCTCACTCATGGTGGCCAGAACCAAGTAAATCATGAAACAAAACCTTGTTGAGTATCCTCATTAGCTCATCAGTGTTGCTGCTCCCCCTGTCCTCTCTTACAGGTAGAAGACAGCTCTCCTGCCAGCCCTGCGTGGCTCTTACTAGGAGAGTGATCGTTCAGTTTATAGATGCTATACGCTTCATGACTATAGATGTGCATATATACACACTGCAAGAGTTCTGTGCATTCTTGTCTGCTGTGGGGACAGGGCTCCTGCATTCATCCTGGCGGGTGAGCAGAGCACATCTGACTTCTGTTCTAAGCTTCAAGTTTGCATCAGAATTCATTCTCCATTCAGAGCCTTTATAAGCATCAGGCACCTCTTTGCTCACCTTATCCTTGCTTTCCATTTCCAACATACCCAAATTTGCAGCATTACAGCAGTTTCCCTGCTTTTCCTACCCCTGCTGTTCCCAGGAAAGATGGTGCATCATCTCTTTCAGCTACGCTCTTTCTACTCCCCAGTACAAACCCCTCTGCAGCATTTCAAGGGGCTTCCCATCCTTTCCCCCCATAACCTCATGGTGCTTCTGTCAACCACCTTTTCATAATGGAAACAGGAATAACTAAAACAATTCGGGTTTGTCTGAAGCTATGCAACACACAAGATATTATATCATGAATCAGAAATACGAATGTCTCCTATCACCATAGTGTTCACAGAACAACCAACTTCCACTTTAAACCACTGTCACCCTCTGAAAACTATTTAAAACCCCTAAATCTTCTAGAAGCCAGAATTAGAGCTGTTCAGCCATTGAGCAGAAGAGAATAAGCCTCTCTTCAGGCCGAAACAGTAAATCCTTTAAGAAGTTAGAATACATTTATCAGAGAAAAAAGAAGTTATGGATGTTTCAGAGGTCAGGCGAAAATACCTGAGAGACCCATTTCATGTGATCCATGGAGGTCAGTGTTTATAGTTTTTGCTCTTTATGTGTGAAATGTTATATGAATGAAGGGTATTATCTGACAATTTACTGCTGCATTTTGCCTGATATTCTCTAAAAGGTGGGAAAATGTATATTCCAAAGGGCTGGATCTACAGACAAGAAAATAGCATTGAAATCAATTGCAAGAGCTTTTGCCTTGTGACCAAGATTCCTCCTGGGAGTTGCTGATCATCTTCATGGGTGAAAACAAAGCACAAGAAGAAGGGAGCCAGCAGGAAAGGAAGCATGCCAGAGACATGTTTTTCTGCCCGAGGAGCTATGTGGGGATGACGCTTTCCCTGTTTCAAAACACCTTCTGTGATGGCCAAAACTTGTCACTAGTTAGTCTAGGTAATGTAGCTGATACCAGCTCTGTGTGTGAGAAGCTCTAATCTGTTCACTGCTCTCCTTGTTTATCCCAGTGATGGGACTGTTTGGGAAGCAGGAACGGCAAAGATCACAACAATGCTGATGGCATTTGTGGAAGGAAGAAAAAATATAGACATGAAATAGAAATGAAGCTTGGTTTTTATTTTTTTAAAAGGCAACCCCCCCCTTTGTACTAATGTGCATTGCAGAACAAGGTAAAATAACCTCTAAAAAGTAGGGCCCTGGCTCCAAATGCCAGTCACTGGTCACTCTACGCTATCAGCTTTCAGCTGCAATGTCAGTCAATTTAATCATCTTGTCTCGATGGGAAGACTGAGACTGTGTGATCTGGGAAGTATCTCCTAGGGACATGGCATTCTGTGCTGCAGAATGCCCAAGGAAATGATGTCTCTTTGCAGTACTTAAGAACATGTTTTCTGCTTCTAGCATATCCTCAAGGAGAGGGGGCAGATTTAGAAAATCACTGCCTCTTCACTATTACTGTCTAAGTATACCCTGCCAGTTGTCTTCTGGGGATAGTTCTGCCCAAGCATGAAGGAGATGCAGAGACAGTAGTCAGGGCACATTATACACTGGGGACATGGAAGATCTCTGGTGACAGATTTTTTTCCCTCTGGCATAGCTGTTCTGGGAAGATGATGTCGATTTGTAGATGTGGCCTTATATTTCAATCACAACACAGCTTATGAGGTCCAGAATGCTCCAGAACTTGGATCAAACTGAAAGAGAGCAAGTGGCAGGAAAGGAGCTCTTTCCGAAGTGAACAACAGAGTTTTCTGTTACTATTTGGTCTGATCCTTTTTTATATGAGGATGTTCTTGGTCAGTTTTTGCAGGAGTATCTTTCCTTTTGTAATTACTAAAGCGAAAGCAAAAAAGAAATGAATTCGGAAGTTGGATTTCTTCTTTAAAGCACTTCAAATCTCTACTTTTATGCTGCTAAACCAGGATAAGAATAATGATCACACACAACACTTTTCAAACCTTTTCATTAACAAAACTACCCCTCAAAAAAAGAGAGGGAGAGAAAAAAAAAGCAAAATCTGAAGAAAACTTGCAACAGGTTTTCTCTGAGCATGGGTGGAGTGGAAAAAGTGAGCCAAGATAATTACCCACACTTAGTCATAAGGAGCAGGAAACACAGTAAAAGAAAAAAGTCTAATTGGAGCTGTTTTCATATATATATTAAGGTGTTAATTTCCATCACATCATACAATGCAAGAACAGATGATCCGAGGTCCAGGATCCTTTGCCTGCATATGAAATGAGTAAAGTATATACGCAGATGTTGTATACCCATGCATGCACGTACACATCCATACATCAACTCGTGCAACACTCTGTGGTCAGGGCAAGTTGTGTTGCTGTGCCTTCAGGCTGCGAGCACTTCTGCAGTACAGAGGAGTACAGGGAGGACAGAAAGCAGAACCCCAAACTCACAGGGCAAATGGAGCTGACAGAAAAGAGGTCTCTATCATATTGCAGCCCAGGTCCAACAAGGTGTCAGGTAACCACAAATCCTCAAGGTAATAAGAACGACCACACCAAATCCTAATTCTTTCAGAAAGGGATGGAAAATTCATCTCTGCCACAGGTTTCCTTTCTTCCAAAGGGGATAGGTACAAAAGCAGGATATCCTACTCTGTTTGAGAGCTGGTGGTAATCTCAGCCTGCTTTGAAACAATTTCATTTTAAGGGAAATGTGACTGATGAATCTAGCTGCGGTTTTTCAGTTTGAAATGGCCTGTATGACAAAGGAGTGTGAGGATTTGAGCTTCCCAAGGGCTAAACCTTTCTGCTGGTATAAAGTGATGTAGCTTATCCAGCTAAGAGACCGGACCTATGGATCATCAGGAGCCTCAGCGTCACAGCCTGCCTTTGCTAACATTGGGTGTTGCCCTTGTTCATCTCTATGTCATGTTAGAATTACACGTACTGATGGGTTTGTTGTTCTAAAGGGTGGTGGTGTTACAAGTTCTGCTGCAGCAGTCTCCTTCCAGAGCTGCACAAGATGTCAAATGGAAAGTCACCTAAGAATTAGCATGGAAAAAACCCAGAAGTAAGCAAACAAAAAACCTCATATATTTGCATTTGCAGTGAGTGCCTCTCTCCTCCCGTTTCTGCTGTTATTGTTGTAGAATGGCATTCAATAAAACTAACTCATTAACCTCCAAAGAGGGAGAATGTTAAATTGGGTGGCAACATGGAAAGATGCTGGCAAAACTTGTGTGGGTTAAGAAATAGATTTGACTAGGCAACGTACTGTCAGAGACAATTCATAAACTGTTCCATGAGTTCATGTCTCTTACCTTCTCCTCTTCCTCTACGTTCCACCTAAAAATAGCCAGTGCCTATCCACATCAGGGGAAGTGGCAACCCAGATACCTGTCAGTAATACCAGAAGCCAAGCTGTCTCCAGAAAGCCTAAGAAACACCCGTTGACTCACAGGGCTCCCAGATGCCAATCAACGCAGGCAATTAGGTATCCTAATTTTCTTCCCATCTACTCCAGTGAGGTAATGCATAAAGGGAAGTGATTTCCATTGGAACTGTCTCATTCTGTATCTTTGACTCCAACAAAAATGGAAGATCCGTAGTGATGAAAAGTGTGGGATTCCTGAACCAATAAGCTACTCAGCCACCTTTTGAACTTATGCCAATCACTTACATATAACAGCTACAAGAAGTTAAATTGTGCCATCTATCCAAAAAAATCAAACCATGCTAGGCCTGAGAAGGTAAGAATCTCACCCAAGTTAGTTTTTAACCTGGTTTTCCTTTATCCTCCAAGACTTAGCTGTGGTACTTAGCTGATACATTCACTAGCAGGTCAATAGATGAAGAATCTTACTAGATGCCATATGAAGTCTGTAGTATGAACAAAAAGAGATAAATCCTCCCTGGATCACCTATCTAATCCAAGGAGAAGGGCTGTTAAAAAGCAGTTTGGAGGGGAGAGCTTGAGATTTAGTCAGCCATGTGGCCAAGCTTTGAGAAGCTTATGTGATGCATTTTGAGGGATTACAGTTTACATCTGAGTCATCTCCTTTCCTCATAAGAGTACAGTTATTTACAACTCCTCTGCCTTCTGCAACCAGGAGTGATCATTTGGCAGCTGATGTTTTATAGCTTAATGTTTTCCTTAGAAATACCCAGTGCACTCAGGGATGTCTGCATTCCCTGACTCAAGGTAACTATGCATTTAGCTAACATTGTTTGTCTCATGACACTCTTTATAGCACCAGAGCCCAATCATCACTGTAATGATTTATGCACTTCTGCCTGTTGCTCACAGGTCAAAAACAGCAATCAGACATGGCAGGGTACTGCAGCATGTCCCCATCTCCTGCCATCCCAGCACATGGCCCATTTGAGCCTTGCAATGCCATTTCCTCTCACTGCCCTCTTCTTCCTCCCAGCACTTCTGACAGTCTGGCTGGGGCAGGTCCCTCATCCATCCTCCTCCACGCCACTGTGGAATTTTTATTGGCCATAAATACTTTATTGGCTAGATTAATATGATTTAAAGTGTTGCACCTAGTAAATACTGCGTGCTATTTGTTTTAGCAATGCTTGTGGGAAAGGGCAACCTGGGGACCCAGGCAATGTCGGGACTGGTGGAAGTAGGGGATCTGAATGGCTAGAGGGGGG
This sequence comes from Psittacula echo, assembly GCF_963264785.1. NCBI lineage: Eukaryota > Metazoa > Chordata > Aves > Psittaciformes > Psittacidae > Psittacula > Psittacula echo. The sequence goes on along the minus strand of NC_137750.1, from coordinate 5,412,613 downwards.
CCTGGATGAAGAACGATCTGAGGTTGGTCTTGGAGGGAGGTCCATGTAGTGAAGGGACTCTCCATTGGTGCGTGCTTCTACCATGTGTTGTAATGTTCCACTTCACTGACTGTCAAAGCTTTCGACAACCTTGCCTGCTGACTTGTGACCAGGGGATCCCTTTCAACACAGGCAAAGTCTGCTGAGGGAGAGAAAGAAAGAAACACTTTGAAAGAGAAATAAATGGTAGCCGGTTTTCTGGTGGTCTCATTTTGACCGCCTGTGGATTTGCTGTTGGAGTCCCGCCTTTATTGTAAAGGTCAAAGCTGATGTGTATTGTTGTAGGATGCAAGACACAGCTTATACCTGCTTCAACTATTGTCTCAGTAATTGGAAGGGATTAGGAGTATTCATGAAGAGAGTTTTATAGCTTTGTAAAGACCCATGGACTCCTGGCTCAAAGGGAAAGAAGAAAAGACCAATTTACTTCAGAAAGTGAACTGAGAACAAGTAAACAGGACAATATGCTGGGGACCATCTGTTGTCCTTTCCCTGCCAAACGTCTGCTCACAACAACTAGGAAAAAGTGACCATTTGAGGTTCATTTCAGACACAACTGGCACGTTCAGCTGAAAGCCTATCTCAAATAGCCATGCTCCTGTACCGGTTGCATGGAACTGATTGCTGTCACTAAGGGCTCAAGGGGCACTGGTGGTTCTACACTACTTCATATTGCACAAAGACATCGTGCTTCTTACACCCGGGACAACATCCAGGCAAAAAAAAGGAAAGAAACAGGAAACTCAAATAGAAAACTGCCTGAAACATTACAAAAGATGGCACCAAAAGACCCAAATGGAAGAGGGTGCAGAAATGATATTGCTATGTCCATTAGCTCATCTCTAATGGAGAAAGGCTGCCAAGAACAAAGTCAAAGATGCTATGATGTACCTGAGTGGGACAACTGTCTTATTACGAAAGTTTTCTTGTGATTCCTTCAGTGGGTTTTCTGGCCATTTCCATACACACTCGATGTTGCTTTTGCTTGTGTGCGGTGGGAGGAGAGATGGAACACCAGAATACCAAAAAAAGAGAATAATTTCAAAAGACAACTCTCTTCTTTTTTCAACTTTCTTTTTTTGGCCCTGAGGATTCAGGGTTTTCCTCTCCCTCCTCTCCTTCCAAACCGTGGTATGTAGCCACACAGGTACGGCCAAGTCCAGAATCTGCATCTCCAGGTTTCAGGGTCTGCACTTTGGATGTTGTCTATCCAGAAAACAGCCCTTCAGAGAGAAGTGCTTTAATATCACCATTAGATACAAAATCAGGTTGCTGTAACCAGCTGAAACACTGAGTTTGGAGAAGGCAGAATATTATAACCTCAAGTGAAACAGAAGGCAGCACAAAGGACCTTCTTCCCCTGCTGTTGTATAGGCCCTTTGAAGGCAGAGCAGAAGGTAACTGGTTTTATTGAAAGTGGGAGTGTCCTGCAATAATAAGAAACAGAGAAAGAGGAATAAACCCCAAGACAGACAAGGGATGCACAGTACAACTGCTCACCACACAGTGAATGATGTCCCACTCATCCCCGAGCCGCAATTGATGGCTCCCAGTTTCTATACTGAGCATGATGCTCTGTGGTATGGAAAATCTCCTTGGCCAGTTCAGGTCAGGTGCCCTGCCTCTGCTCCCTCCTGGCTTCTTGTGCCTCTCCTCACTGGTAGAGCGCAAGAGACTGAAAAGTCCTTGATTAGGTTAAGTACTACTGAGAAACAACTAAACCATCAGTGTGTTATCAACATCATTCTCACCCCAAATCCAAAGCACCGCACTGCACCAGCTACTATAGAATATTAACTCTATCCCAGCTGAAACCGGGGCAAGGAGAAATCTGGAATGCCAGCTCACTGCTCCACACAATGAGGCAGGATTCAGGAAAACCAATCAAACTGCCTGCTGTTTCTTCCAGTTTGAGATAGAGAAACCCCTTTAGTCAGACATTCCACATGACCTCAGTGCCTGCTGTGCCAGAAGGAGCATTTCATGCGACCATGGGGATTTCCAGTGTTGCGAAGGAGCCCCTTGCTAAGGAGCTTGCAGAATGATACCATGCGACACATGGTGTCCTTGGGCCTCGACACCTGCATTACAATCCTCAAAATATCAACAGCGCAAGCCCTGTATCAGATCCACAAACTTCAGAGCCTGGTTATTACCAACACAAGTGACTTTTTCTCCTGTTAAAATACTGAACCTACTCTTGAAGATATGCAGCTTGAAAGCTAAAGATAGGAAAACCAACCTGCAGAACACAACATACAGCTTTGCACATTGCCCTGTGCGAAAAGCACCTGAACGCCTTCGTGCTATGGCAGAAACCTTGAGCTGAACGGGTAACGCTGGTTCTAAAGCCTGCTCCCATGCTTATCCCAAGCACGCGGCTGTTCTCAGCTTCTCCTATTTGACATCTTTAGCCAAGGGCTCCAGAATGTTGTTAATCATCACTCGCATTCACTTCCCCAGTATCACTATTAACACTGCCTGGCTGCTACAGCATCACCTTGAAGGAGAAAATCAACTTCCAACTAAAAGGTTCTTGCTTGAATAGGAAAGACGAAGAGCGGGCAAGCAAAATCTCATTCTCTTCCTGCTAAACAAAGTGAAATTACATTTGAACTGGAAAGAAAGCCAAATATTTCAGCCTCAGAGACTGGCACTGCTAGAAACAAACATCTTAGTTTGAGCAACGTCACAGAAGACACTGATGGTGAAACAGTGGAAATGTCTAAGACTCATAGGAATTATTTTGGAAAACATTAAAGATTTTAAAGTAAGTGTTCCAAAATCTTAACTGATTTTGTTTTTCTTCTATTTCTTTTACCCCAGCTACTTTGAGCTGGACGATTTGCTGCAGATCATCAGGTTTTGCACTGAGAGAATAGTAAAAGAAAAATGGCTTGCAATTGTTTTTCACTGAAAAAAGGTTTTTTTCAAGAGAAAGTTAAGATGCCCGAGTGAAATATTGGTGCAGACACTGATTTTGTCCTAGGAAACTGCAAACATGCAAAGTCCTATTGCAGCTTTGCAAAGAAATGTTTATTCTTATCAGGTCCTGCAGCCATTTCCATGAATTTCATTCTAAGCAAAATCTGATGATTTCACTATTTCCCTCCGAAAAATACAAACCCTAATCTGCCCCATCTGCTTTTAGTTTGAGTTAAAAATATGTCTAAAACGAGAAGAGTGATGCTTCAGAAAAATATTCCTGCAGAAAGAATAAAAATGAAGAGCTCTGGATATAATCCCAAGCTTCCTGACAGTTTTCCCATCCCACAGAAGCTTGAGATTTCAAAAACATCTTTGCTGTGCATTAGGAATAAATGGTTTAGAGAAAGAGAAAAGACCCGCCCAAGAACATATAATAACCCAGTGGTGAAAGCTCTCATTTGGGACCTCAGCTATTCCAATTCAAATATTCTCACTGTCTGTTGGAGATGTCTCTTGCTGTCAAAAGCCAGGAGCTATCTTGGATCTGGGAAGTGTCGGTCAAAATGGATGCATTCCTGCAAAAAGCTGTGGTTTGATGACTCAGGATGAAAAATGTTCCTCCAGAAATTCTCAGCTCATAGTTGAGAATTCTCCATTACTCTCAAAGTCAAACAAACTACTTCGACTAAAAAGCCTCGTGCATTACAAGGACCACGAGCTGCCCTCTAAAATGATTAGGCTCTTCCTTGTCTACCATCAACAGAGATTTATGGAGTGGGATGTTAAGAGCTCTGGTCCATCTGTGGAGGTGTTGTAGCCCGGGCAGAGGTAGCAGCAGCTGGCTGCAGTCCTCTCTTAGGGTGTATTCCATTTAAGAAAAGCCATTGTCTCCTAGCAAGGTCTTAGCAGGTGAGATGGCCGATATGGATAGGAACACATACCACTCTATAGGAGACGACAATTCACTTAAGCACAGGTTCTTCCCTATTTTTCAGCTAGGGGCAGATCCTGCCACTGGGCACTCAGGCTGGCCAGAATGATTCAGATGTCACAAAAGCAATAACCTGTCCCTAAAGTCATCTCTACCGGTAGAATTCAAACCTCAAAGAATGCAGTATGCCTCTCTGAATCCAACTCCTTCCAAGGGAAACGATCCACTCCTATCACTGCTCCATTGTCAGCGGCTGAAACATTAATGGTGGTGAGCAAGAACTGGAGGTGAAATTACCATTCTTGACTGACACTTTGGCTTTTGGAAACCTGGAGTTTGGCTCCGTCACAAAAAGATCTCATCAGGCAAAGAATGCACCAGGGTGCGGCTGAACTTGCAGGTAACAGGCACTTTCTCCACCGCTTTCCTTTTATTTTTAGACACATTAGCTGAAATGTCACATTTACTGCAAGGCGCAGGAGTCTGGGCTCTCCTGGGAGCACTGACACTGTCAGCAGGTGTGTTTGTATTCTTTTGTCTACTTTCTTTGAAGTAAAACTGATAATTAAGAAGGAGGGAAGGCTGCATAAGCTGAGGAATCCATATCTGGACTATCAGTGTGTTACTACTGTGTTACCACTAATAATAGTATATCTGAATTGTCTGCAGAGATTTTTGTTGGAATTAAATCAGTGATCTAAAGAAGAACCAGATTCTTCTCCTATCCATTAGAGATTAAGTCATCACTCTTCTTTTTGTTGAAAAACAACATCACTGCAGAAGCTAGCAGCAGAGCTGGAAATGTGACTTGGGAGTTTGAGGTTACATTCAGAAGGACTTCCCATGCTACAACACTGACAGCGACGATACTCAACTGCTTCTCAAATGTCTGGCTGCTGGCATGGGCTCTAGAAACTTGCATTATACTCCTTAACTAATGCCCAGGGGCAGAAAAGCCCCTTAGGACAGGATCCAGCCTAACCCCAGTTCTTGGGTCCTGAGGGAAAGCTGTGGCTCCTGCAGTATCTGATGCGGAGCATCACCTTGTGCCTTAAGCAGCCTCCCGGAACAAGCTGGCAGGGGCCAGGAGCACCTGCATCCTGAATAGCAACAAGGCATCTGTATGAACCCTCTGCCTTGCTGCTAAGCACAGACAAGACAGTGTCTGGGAAGCAGCAAAAATTTGGTGCTTGGGGAGCTCTAAGACCTTCAGAGTTCAGGCATCCTGAGCATCCATGGGCAGAGAAGATGCAGGTGGAATTTAAACAGCTGAGCCCTGTGGTGTATCTGATTCTTTCTATCTTCTTCTTAATCTGATATTTAGTTTCCACTACAACTTCCTCCAACTTGACATATTTTTAAGCTTTAAAGTGAGAAAAGTCTGATCTCACAGACGCTGGAGTGTCCCTTGTGCATGAAGGGATAGCTCATAGGTAGCTGAGCACACCTTGCACAGATACATGAATAAAGCATAGGTCAGTACTTCCACCCTGCATGATGAGGCACACAGCACTGCAGCGCTCTGCACACAGAAGGAGTGGGAATACCGGTGCTGACAGAGCAGAGCGGTGTTCCAGGGATGGGAATGCTGAGCTATCCCAAGCCACAGCAGTGGGCAGGTGTCAGCAGCTCAAGGGATGGACAAACTGTACTTTGCTTATTCTGACATTTGCTTTATGACCCTCCCCAACTCCTTAACCCCTGTTTGGTCTCAACAAACCCAAGGCTGAGCTCAGAGTTTGCATGCTCATAAAGCTTCAGTGGAGGTGACACTGATAGGAATTAAGGATAGAAATGGGGTAATTTCACTCTGCAAACCTCTCTCTCCAAGCAGACTGGCTACTTGATGTTCTTAACAAGAAGGGGGGGGGGGGCTGGAGTTCACTTGGTGAATTTTATGGTCAATTCAGCTTCCCTAAATCATTCCTTTGTACAAAAAGCTGGGAAAACACAGCAGAAAATCAACTTCAGAGGATGTGGTTATCATGAGATAATCAGGCCCTGGGGAAAGCAGACACACCTGCTCTGCTGTGCCTTGCTGTGCCCTTGAAGAATGATTAACTCCAGAAGCCACCCATCCCTTGCACCCCCAGTGCAAGCCCAAACCACTGTCCTCTGATTCCCTATCAGTCATACTGCCCTTCATTGCACCAGTGACAGCAATCCATAAAACACAGCATCTGGGGAGCTGCGTGGGAAGTCACAGGCTCATTCACATTTGCTTGACCAGCAAAATACCTCTTCACAAACAGCTTACTGAAAGCAGAGCTCAGTGTAATGAGAAACAGACACGGCTCTTCTGGTTTCCAATATGATTCAAACTTCCAGCATCCTGGGTGGACCCACCTGCCCGTCAGACATCTCCAGTTCACAACTGACGCTGGAAACGCAAGTGATGCCCTGAACCAGGAGATGGGAGTGACAGCCTCTCCCTGGCTGAAATTCTGCACTGTGATCCAGCCTTCCACGTGTAAATGGGAGGGTTCTGTGATGTGAATGTGAATGCAAATGTGAATGTGAATGCATCACCAGCTATTATTGGCCAAAAACGAAAACCAGACCCATGTAATTACAGTTCCCAGCTGAGCCATGGCTTTGGCTGAAACAAAACTGGACTGACTTCCTGATACGGACAGTGGAGAAAGGAATAAGGGTTTCTAGCAAACAAGCTCTTCAGACTATAAGGCTGTTGAAGAAACAATAGGTACACCAGGGTGGGTGTGTAATGACATACAGTGTGTATAGCAAAGGAAAGAGGGGGGAGCAGGGATAGGGGACTGGAGTATTTTGGCTGTTTTGACACAATCCATGTCTCCTTCTCCCAAGGAAAAATCCTGGCTACCGGTAGTACTGGTGCTGCTGGCACAGCGCACACCTCTCTTGCCTCTGGAAATCTGGAAAGTGGTCTAAAGGGAAAATATTTTCATTGGAAGTCATCAGTTGATACCTAAGCAAGGTGGAAGTAGATCTGACACCTCCTGCTCTGAGCCTCTTGGCAATTGCATCTCCTTCCTGTTTTTGTGCTCAGCCCAACATGCCCTAACCAGCAACGGTGACGATGGCTCACCACAACCCCCTCGGCTCCCCTGACCCGGGATCATGAGTTTTATTCCCCCTCCCTTTCAGTCAGGCAGCACAAAGGGATTAATATGACTCTTCAACTTAGCATCTAACAGAATTCACTTCAAATGCTGCTACAATGGGACGAGAACAACCCACCCTACACTGCACAAGCAGAAGGTGAAGCAGCCCAGCAGCACAGACCAGACACCTGACATTGTCTGCTGAAGCGTGACTGGCATTCGCTTGCAAGACTCATCATGAGAGCTGCTTTTCACATGCCAGCCACCCCGAGCTCCCCACCTCACATACTCCAACTGACACAGTGTGCTTTGGAAGGGTGCCAGGCTCTAGTAATTAAACTATTATCTTCCCTCACTCCTTTTTTTAAACTCGGGTTTATTGCAGAGCTCGTAGCTCAGAGGGATCCATTGTTGCTTTTAATTAGGAACAAGGATTTGTCTGGAAATCTGCGCCTGGGTATTTGTAATATTCCCAGGTGAAAATGAAAATGTTGCGTGTTTGAAATGAAGGCCCTGAAAGCATCTTTCATTTCAGCACAAGCCTGAAAAACACCCCTGCAAATCTCCAGTTGAGATAAAACCAAAGATCAGCCTCACTGCACATACATGTATTAACTCACATCCATTCATGGCTAGTTACCTCCGGGATACAAGTGTACAACTGTTGCTATAAACTTCACGGGATTTCTTTGCTAATTTGACAGGTACAGTGAAAATAACCAATGAAGGTAGCACTCTGCACTGATTTACAGTGCAGGGTTTGCACATGCTCCTGCTTCTGATGTTTAGGATCTTGCTAAATGCATTACTAGTATAAAACAAAAGCAACTGCTACTCTCTGCTCTTGGTTACTGCAGTTATTCTGTAGACAGGTTATATTTAGTTACTCTTAAGTCTTAGACTGCAAAAGCCCCCTCTGCCCCAGATGCCTGGGTTAGGTGTGCTGCTTCTCGTACATGGCTTCTCTCCCATCCCTTTTGCACTTCAGGATTTCTTTACCCCACTTGCCCGGCACAGAAGAGATGCACACATCCCAGAATGGACAATCCTAAAGGCATAGCTTGGGAGCTGAGGAAATATTTGAGACGGATGCACAGACCTCAGGATGTAAGCTCCATGGCACAGGCAGCCCTTAACAGCACGGGCAGAGATGAACCTGCTTGTCAGAGGGGAGCCTCGCACCATGCAGATGCTTGTGTTTGCCTCTGAGATGTCTTGGTTTTAAAAGTGGCTTTAAACAGACAATTCCTTCACACTGGTTACCAATCACTTCATATGGATTTAATTCCTCCTTTTAAGGAAGTTCATTTGGGGGTTAAATTATCACTACCTCCAAGGGAACATCTTCCTACAAACTTGTTTTTCCTTCTCCCTTAAAAACATTGAACGTTGATGTAGGGAATTCTCTGAAAACCATAAGTACACATTTGAAGAGTTTCATCTAGTCTTGGCTCAGCCTTAGCATCCCAGTTAACACAGGGAAGAAAGGAAGGAGCGTGAGTGAAAGATTGCCACTTAGGACCTTGCTGCTCAGTAGAATGATGGATCTGTACTGAGAAGGGTTAGATCAGCTTCTCTGGGAAGAGCCAAAGCTGTAATTACCAGCAATAACATCAGCTAAGAAAGGCAAGTTTGGTTTGGTTTGCATTTATTCCATAACATCCACCAGCACAACAAGCTCCACCTATTGTAAATTCCCACACCGTCTCTCCCTCTTCTTTTCTTAGTGCTCTGCCTGGGAAAGCAACTGCGATGCTGTCTCTGTGCCTTTCCTACAGCTCCACAAGGGAATAACCTGGTTATCAATGGAACAGAAAGATGGAGAGGGATGAATGCCCTGACTGCAGAAAGAACTATCTGCAGGGGTTCGGTACCACGGGCTTGGCTTATCCTCAGCCTATAGAACAGACTCTGAAACCCACCAAAGAGGTATTAAACCCAGCCCCAAAGAACTGCTGCCAGCAGCAGCACTTTCATTTGGCATGATGAGAAGAAAAAGAAATTGTAACCTGCATTTCCATTGCAGCTCAGAGCATCATCTAAAATGATCAGCAAAGACGTGCCTTGACCTCAGGGTCTTTGCTCCCAGAGGTAAGTTTTGCATGGGAGGTGAAGCATGAACGATTACACAGAACTTCCCACTCACGCTGTTACAACCACAAATGCAACTGATATTGGAAATGTTATATATATATATATATATATATATATATATAAATACTCCAATAAAAACCCAGGAAAAAGCACTGAAGTGCACTTACTACCACAGTGCTGCAGCAGAGGCAGCTTTAAGCCTCAGTGACGTGAATCCTGGCTTCCTGTCCTCCCCAGCTCCCAGTCCCTATTAGACATGACTTTCAAGGACTCTTTCTAAATGTGCTGGACTCTTCTGCTGACTCATCTCCAAACCAGACCAGGTGGGTCCCATTAACTTCAATTCAGGAAGTTAAAATATGGAGAATGTCCCCACAGTCAGCCAAATATTTTGGCAAGGAAAAAGCCTGGAAAGGAGCCAGTTCAGGAAGCAGCTCAGGATAATAAGGTTTATATTTGTTGGTGGAGTAAAGGAAAACCCCAAGGTGCCGAGTGATTTGGGTGACTCAACCTGCTCACAATCTCCCATAACTTCAGTGGGTCCAAGTGTGTTTCAGCTCATATCTAGTCCTGATTATCTGGTTGAAAACAGCTATTCTGGGTATAGCAACCATTAGAGTGCTGTAGCTTTAAAAAGAAGATGGGAGAAAGTTGCTCCTTTCCGACCACATTGCTGCAAATGTGATTCCAGCTAACTTTTGGGGTTTCCTATCATTTTTGACAATGATCCAATCACTTTCAGCTGAAAAACTGACTACTAAAAATGAGCTGAATGTTTTTTCTTAAGTCACTTGTCCAGATGGGAAAGAAGTACAGTCAGCTGCCCAGAGAAAAAAGCATTTGGAATGGTCTAGAAATTGATTTTCTCTTATTGAGGGGTTACGGGATGAAGTATTTTACTGTTTCTTTGGAGAAAAATGAGAGGATAGAATAGTTGGAGATGAAAGAATTAAGCGCGGGAGCCCAGATCTCTGATTTACTAACTATTCCGTAGCCTTATTCTTACACCACAAGAATTTTGCAGAGCATTCCTCAAGAGCAAGCTCTACTCGATTAGAGGCTGATGGAGCAGAATTGAGGACAAAGTTCCACTACATCCTGGCTGGCCACAGGTCTGACATCCTCAAGTACCATCAGTTTCCATGGCTAATGATACAAATGCAAAGGAAACAAGAAGAGCTTATAAATGCCTTTGACTTGACAACCTAAAAGGCAAAGCTTTTGGCTTAAATGCACAGTGATCCTGGAAACCCCATTTTTTAATTCAGAGTGAGACATTTCAACTGGCTTGTAACTATGTTCCATTAATAAACCTGGATCTGCTAATGTACCATCCATTCCAGAGAAGAAATGGGGAAAATGGTAATGGTTATTTAGGCCTCTAGAACACTATGGTGCCTTTTTAATAACAGGCTTACTTCTAAACGCTCTTCAGTGATTAGTGTAGGCATACAGGTAATTTTGGAGCTTTAGCTTTCAGTTTATGGAGCCTTTTTGGCTTCCCTGACTTTCGAAACTGACTATTTGGGGAATTATTAGCTAAAAAGGACAAGAAATGCCACTGGTATTGCTTGTCCTGCTGCTTCAGCTCCTCTGTAATTGGAAAGCTGGTGAATCCTGATCTACAAAGGCCAAGCGGCCCTGTCTGATTTACCAGAAATACTTGTAGCTAAAGCTGCTGCATCCCATCCAAACCATCACTCACCCAGGTCCCAGGCACAATGGAGTTTCACCTGCAGAGTGAGGATACGTGAAAAACCCTTCTGGTCACGCACTGAGTGCTGCCCAGCTCCAAATTGAGCTGATAAACAGCATTTCCACCTCTGCCTTCAGTTTCAAGCAAAACTTTCTCTCCATCTTTTCTCATCATCTCCTTCCCACATACACATATACCAGAACACCAAAACTGGACAAAACCCTTTTTCAGGTGAGACCCTGGGGGCAATTCCCCCCTTTTTGTCACTTAATCTAGATGCTTCCAACACACAGAGCCAGCTTCTAGCACTGGAAAGCTTGAAACCGTTCTCTTTCCCATTTCATCCCTTGAATGTAAAGCAGGTGAGGAATCCATCCTAACAATTGGGACCAGCTTATATCCACAGCAAAGAGAAACACAATCCCGGTAGCCATGTACTTGCTGTTTGACAAGATATGACATATCTGACACAGTATCTGCTGGTTTGTTCAGTCTGGCAGACTATCACTTCCTTGCAGAGTTTCGGTAATAAATTTACAGCCCCATTTAGAGCTATCCCCCAGGGGCTCCTGAACAAGGAAAGCGCTGCCTTACTCATAAAGCTGAGGATACTTGAAACAGAACTGAGCTCCCGTGGAGCCCATGGGGTTGATTGCATCACTGTAAAGACAGAAACAAACAACATTCCCCCCCTTCTCTACAGAATATTATGTACACATTGCACAGGAATAGCTGCTGGATAAAGATGAGCCTTTTCTTCACTCTAAACATGATACTTTCACCTACTTAGAGAACTAAAAGAGAAAAAAACAATTTTCAAGAGAGATTACAATAAAACCACAAATTCTGTCACTTCCTTCAGTCCATGATTTACTTCTTTTGATGGCAAAATCATCAGTGATTCACTGCTTACCCTGTTCCCAGAACAGAGATATCTAATGCTCCAGCATGACAAATTCCAAAGAGAAAACTATTTTAACTTGCTTTCTTTTTATATAAGTCCTGTTCTCATCTATTGCAAGCACAAGCTTTGGTAAGAGTCCAGATTAAAAGGAGTTTTACTGTGGCAGAACTGGGTCCAATAAGCCAGATTTTCCATTTAGAGGGAGTTTACACATGCTCTTCTCCAATCATGACAATAGGCAATGTCTTTAAAAGGAGAGGTGCAATAATGTCACGTAACAATAGTAATAATAGCAGAGGTCTCCCCATTATTTTCTATACATGGGAGGAAATTCGCAAAGACCAAGGGGATTATATGAGACCTTCACCCTACCCACTATTTTAGTAACTTATAAAATCACTGCTCTCTAAAGTGAGACTTAACAGATTTGAAGAGCTCTTTGCATTTTTTCTGCCCAGATAAAGCCTTCCAAAAGCAGTTTACCAGGATAAATGCACTTCTTCCCACCCCGGGAGGATGGGCAGCTTTCACACCAAGCGGGAGGGAGGGTCAGCCTGAAGTCTCCCATTCCCAGGCAGTCAGGCTGGACACAGATTCCTCTCTGCACCTCAGAGAGCTTTGATTCCTTCTTCACCTATCACGGACAACACAGCTTCAATCCTGCTGTGATGTGCACTCCCCTCACTATGCACATTTCTCTCCCATTTTACAGAACTTACTTTTACTGTTGGTTTAGCTTGTAGCCTAACTCCTGTTTTTTCCAAGGCTGCTAGGAACCACTGCCTAGTTCCTCCACTGGTTTTCCCAGATCAAAATGTCATCTACACAAACCTTTGTACCTTCCATACCATCAAACAGTTGTTGTATTTTCCTTTGAACACCTCAGGTGTTGAACATAACCCAAAGGGCACTATGAGGAAACAGTGTCTCCCAAAGGGGGTGTTGAATGCACAAAAATGTGCGCTGTATTTTTCTAAGGGCACCTGCCAGAACCCTGCTGACACATCAAGCATAGAAAAATATTTGCCATCAGCCATCTCTTCCAGAATTTCCTTGCCTTTTTACATGGTTATTTAGTTCATTGGGGTCTATATGTAAACAGAATGGTACCCAATATAGGCCTGCCCTGACAGCACGATGATGGAGGAACAGCAAGCAACTAGGAAAACTGCCTGGCGCAGCTCTGGGTTCAATCCCTTCAGCAGGAGGAAACTGTCCCAGAAGCATCACTAAGGGGAGGGTGAGCTGGTTCAGGTCTCTACTCTTTTCTCCAAAGGCTGCCTTCAACCTCTTCTATAACTGCTTCAGCTTCTTGCCCTTCCAGTCATTCACTCCTTGAAAATCATTACCACTGTTTTCTGTGCGGCTACTGCAAGTTATCGACTTTAATCTGTTTGTTAGCTACGCAATCCCTTCCGGGAAATAAATGCGTAATAACAATGCTCAGTTTTGCACATTGAACTTTTCTATGGTCTGGGGCTATTTTATTTTATTTTATTTTGTTTTGTTTTATTTTATTTTATTCTTCCCCATTGTGAATATCATTATTCCCACCTCCAGCTAGGATTTGTAGCCAAACTAATACAAAGAAATGTCCTGTTGACTTTCAGGTCAATAATCAATTCATCTTCTGCCACAACACTTTCTATACCTTGTGAAGAATCTCTTCAATCAGACATTCCCCAAGTCATAATGCAGAAGTACAGAATTAAACAGGACTAAAACCACATAAGCAAAGGTTATTATTTGCACATAGAACTCAACCATCAGCAAAGCACATCCAAATAGAGAACAGACTCATTGGTGGCTGGATGACTCGAGATCAAGCATTGAAAGGCAATGAGAAAAAAGACAGAAAGAACTTGGTACCAGTCAAAGAATGGATACATGGGAGGTCATGGCCTGAAAGCAACAAATCTTAACTGGAAAATACAACACATACCGTAAGGGAGCTCTTTTTAAGGCAGAAGCTGTGGAGACCAGGTGATAACAGCAAAACTTTCCACTTATATCCCATTGAATAAAGGCTGGGATGCATTTATTTGCTCCCTAGGTTGCATGCAGCACATACAAGCTTCCAGCAGGATGGAACTGGAAGTTGCTCAGCTTCTCATCTACAACTAACCTCAGCTGGAACTGCAACACTCCTCTCTATTTTGGACACAAACTCCAAGGATGAACCAAGACTACAATGTTTGCAACTGTCCTATTTTTGAAACATCTATATTTCCTTGGATATTAAAAGACATGTATTTTCTTTTGCAGGCAAATGCATGACATATGGCCTAGTTTTTCCCTTCAGAAAAGGCATAATGCCATCACTGAGCCATGATTGCAGAGTTGTTAAACAGCAGGGATTATCGGGCAGGACAATATTAAGTGGTATTTAACAGCAAGACCAAAGTTCCTTGTCAAATGCTTGACTTAGTGTTCCTTGATTGTTAGCATCCCAGCAATGAGACCTTTTGCACTGAACCATTTTTCATTTTGACAACAAACTACCGCAGCTATCCAACGCTGCCTTGCTGGAGCTGACAGCAAAGTATTTCTGTGGCAGAAATATTACTATGCAGTGGGGTTCAGGGCTGGAGGATAGACGGTTTTATCCCTTTCCTTTCAGAGCGCAATGGCATTCCAAGCAGTAGGTGTCCTGAGTCACTGCCTGGCTAATGTACTCAGTATGATCCTCTGTCTAGTCATAACAATGGTGGAGAAAAAGAGCAAGAGAGAAGAAGAAAATCAAACCCTTGATGTAATTGTTTAAACTGCAGGCTACCTTCTAGATGCGTCATAATGAAGATGTATGTACAGTGGGAGACAAGGGGATAAGGAAGGAAGGTTGAATTACTGATTTAGGGGTGAATTTCCAAATGGCTTTTAGAGAATCTGAAGTGCCCTTAAACCTCCACCAAAGCTGTTTTTATTAAAGCAATAAACCCAGGAGTGCTTATGAAAGTTAGAGTGTGATGTGAGCAAGAGGCAGGAAATAAAGGGGAAAAAGGGGGGAACTTAATGAAGGTTTAATCTTCAAGGGAATATGGACTTCAAGACTGTAAATCTAATGGAATGGTCCTATATTCTCATGTCAAAAGCTGACATCTTATGCCAGCAAATTTAACATATTCAGTTGAGAAATCTAGTTTTAAACCCACCTATTTATACTGTTAAAAGATGAGATGTGGTAGCTGGAGAAAGTGAAGAACCATATTATTTTCAAGGGTCTTTCCTACTGACAGATTTATTAGGGAGTTCATCACCCCTTTTCCATCCTTCTCTGTACTTCCAGGCTGGAAAACTTCCATGAAAACGCCTGAAAATTTGATTGTGATGTACTCTGGAAGCAGACATAAAAGCATATTGGTTTGCACTGGAAGAGAAAGAAACTTGCTATCTCCACTCCTGATGCTTAAATTCCTACATTTCTTTAGTTTCACCTCTTCTTGTTTCTCTTTGAACAGGAAACCAAGAGCCCACCTTAAATTCACACCTTGGGGTTCATTCCTCTAATGTAATTCCAGTAAGATTCCTGGAGAAACAGTTGCACTAATACTGGAGTTTAATACACAGTTCTGTTTTCCCTGCTTCACCTTATTTAAAAGGGAATTGTCTGGACCTGGCTATCTACAATGCTCGCGGCTTTGAGATAGCAGCTGGTGCCCGTTCAAACCTGTCAGAAACACAGAGAAGATCTTAAGAAAATCCTGTTCAACTGAAATGCCCATGGAAGCTTTTCCCTTCCGTTCTCCACAACTGTTGTACGTCCAGATAAACACTGGAAATGTTGGCTACCTCCACCAGTACTACTGGCCTGAGCACTTTCACAGCCGTTCGTCTCTGTATACAATAAGCTGTCAGTTAGCACTCAAAACCTGCTTGCTGTTGGGTGGAAACTCCATCTGCGCCCTGAGCAAGCCATGTTCCTTGTGCTTCTTACCACAAAAGCCTCAAATGCTGTGCTCCAAGCTTTACAGAAAACATTATGAAAAATGAAGAAGGTAAAACGGAATCCAAATATTGTCCATCCTTCTACATACTTCAATCGATGCATCTCGTCATTCTGACAACATTAATATCATAGGCTCATCTTAACAGAAATGACTGAGGTTTCCTGAAGAGCTAATCACATTCAATATAAAACTGAAAAGAACCCTATTATTTTGAAGGCAGAAAACGAGGATAAACATTTTCAACTGCCCCGAGAATATTGCCAATCTCAGCAATATGAAAAGCATATTAATTATGAATGGTTAGCTTAGATGGTACAGCAATTTTCTCCTTTCTCATCTGTCCATTCACTTACATCATATGGTACAGAGCTCTTTGTCTAACTTCACACTAAGAGGCAAACACTGAAGGAGTAACATAAACTGTGAAACCAGCTCACATGATGCATTCATCCCCACTGCTGCTCTCAGTAAAATAAAGGAAAAGCATCCTCAATAAACAAGGGACTCAATCCTACACGAAGGAACTACAGAAGAGAGTTTCTGTATTTTCAGGTCTGTAACATGACACTAGACTTGGCTGGGTACAATGCGCCTTGGAATTGAAGTGAAATAATCTGCATGCGCTTTAAAGCAGTAATAACCCCTCCACATTTGTACCTAAAATACAGATCTTCCAATGGAATTCCACATGAATTCCTAGTGACTGACAGAATGGACACTGCACCATGATTTTAGCATTTCATGAAGTGCTTCGTACATTTACCTTTTCCTGCTTTCACCGAAAAAGTAACCTTATCTCTGGCCAGAATATTTGGCTTCCGACATGTAGCTCAGCTGCTATGGGAACTGTATAAAACTGTTTGTTCTCTGGTAATTAAACCATTTCAAATAGAACAGCCATGCCAGCAATAATCATGCCTTTCTAAAAATGGATTAAAATTAACGCCTTTGGTCCAGATCTCTCTGAATGCTGTGGTCTTTACTGGTGTTCCAACCAGCATCTGAACGCTGGAGTTAGTCTTTAATTTCTATAATGAGCAAACCTAAAAACCTGTATCTGGATAACTCTTAAATTAGGGATGTTTGAGGTCTGGAGCCTGATCAAGTTGTACACGCTGTGGTTTGGGCACCATCTGTATTCCCTTCACATCTATCTTCTCTGTGGGTGCACTTGTTTCTAAATGCTGGTTGCTTTCCATGTTGTGCATATTCCCAGGAAAGCAGCACAGGGAGGCTCACCTGGGGGACTGCTGAGTCAAAGAGCGGGATAACCCTTCCAAAAGCTCTTGGAAGTGCAGCTTCTCCATTTGTTTTATCTCCCCAACAAGGGACTTTGAATCTTGTAGCAGATCTCCCTAGGCTACGGGACCTTATGGGAATGTGCCTCATTAATCACCAAAGAGACACAGAGCTTCCTGCCCTGCTCCACCCTTGGCAACGCTCAAATCCAAAGGCTGAATGAGCTATCAAGACTTTAAGATCTCTCTACCAGCAGTGGCTAAGTTAAATGTTAAACCAATTCAGATGTGTCCTAAAATGAAAACCCATCTACTGGCATTGCCCTCAGAGGATGACGCTTCCAGGCATCAGGCAAAAAGGAGACACTTGAGTTTGTAATTTAGATGCTTTTGGCAAAGCTTCAGCTCAGACACCTCAGGGCTTTGCCCAGCCTAAGAACGCAGAAATACAATATTGCACACGGAATTCTGTAGGAACAAAGTAAATCCTTCATTTTATAAGCTCTATTTACAAAAAAGGATGCAATTAATGGCAGCACTCTGAACTTAGCTATTTTCTCCATCAGACACAAATCACTTCCACCATTAGACCCAGGAGAGAAACTGCTGCCTGAATGGTGCAAGGAGGGGAACACATCTGAGCCCACCAAGGTAGTTTCAGTGGGGCCAAAGATGAGGTGCCCATCCATGCCCACTTGCAGCATTCACTGTCACTAAGATGGTAACTTCAGACTGGAAAAACCAGTTTAACAGGAAGGAATAGCCAAGAGCTGGTTGTTACATCGTGATGTCCACGAGATCAAAATCTTGCTGTGCTTTATTTGCGTATAAGCCCAAATCTTCTACACCTGCATTTCAGGCAATACCGATGACAACAAACGGCTTCATTCTATGTGGTCATATTCAGCATACGAATTCATCAGCTGGTTATTTTAAAGCACAGATTGTTCATTACCTAAAATATGTATTTTATATGTAGATAAAATATAAAAAACCTAATAATATGTATCAGAAACTTGTTAATACATGGAAAATGAATTACTTCATGAGTACCCTGACAACTGTTCCATCAATGCAACTATTTTGGAAAACCTCAATATATCACAGGGATATTTATAACTTTAACAGTCTTTGATCAGCTATAAGAACACAATCAAGAAGGGTTATGTTCAGCAAGAGATCCATAAGCATTAACAAAATAGGAGATCCATAAATCTGTGACGAGTGCCGTATGATAGCTGGGCCTCTTCCGATGTGAATTAAAGCCCAGCATCCACCACCAAAGGGTCCTCTAAACTATTTCTAACTCCTGTCCCCACCCCAGGCTATATTTTTCCCTTCTCTGCTCCGAAGCCGCAGGGCTGGAGCGTTCTCAGTGTGAGCTCTGCCTCCGTCAAATCACTTCACACCCACAGGCAAATTTCTGAATATGAATTGGGCTTTAAAAAGCTTTACCTTGATTTAGTGAGAATATAAAGTGGGGCTGGAGTCAATGTGTTGTTTGTACACGTCGCAATGAATAGTGTAACCTGAAGGGTATCTGCAACCAAGGCAGGACCAAGTCACACCGAAGAAGCTTCCAATGAAGCTCTGTATCCAAGACAGAGTTTTTAAAATGAGCAAAGCAACGTTATCTAGAAGCAGATATTCAAAATAGATGTAAATATACAAGTGTTCTGAACACACTCCCAAGGAGCTTTTTGCTGCGAGTGATAAGTTACCTGACTACAGCAGGCTCTGCTGCGTTTTACTGCTTTTCAGGAGACATTAAGGAGGAGGAAAGAAGGAAAAAAAGGAAAGGAAAAAAAAAGGAGAAGAAAGGTAACCACAGATTTTATGGGCTGACAAGTGATGGCTAAGCTACTGCTCTATTGGCTTTGAGTGCAGGATCCATTACAGATACCTAAACTACATTTTATCCATAAACTACATTTCAACAGCATTGTAGCTAGCAGGCTGGGCAGGAAACAATAGGAGCTGGTTCGCTTCCAGGGAAGCTGGGGAAAGGTCTCCTGGCAAGGCGAGTGTGCCATAACCGCTGGTGTGTATTATCTTCCACACAATCAGACTTTAACCTCAGGGAGACTTCGCCTCCTGATGCAATTGGGAAATCACATCAGAAAACAGATTAAAGTGTAGGTTCTCAGCCTCTTTTCTCCCCTGCCATTTTGGCTGAAGCAATCTCTTTGGATGACTTGATGTCATATAATACACTCACCAACTGGCTTAAAAAAATAAGCGGCTTTTGTGTACAATGGGACGTGTGTGCACAGACCTGCAAAGCCACGGAGGTGGAAAAGCAGCCAGCTATTCTTCAAACCTAAGTGAGTCCTTTCCTCACAAAATCTTCTTAAAGCCCTCTCCAAGCATTATTCAATTTACAACAGAACCCTTTGCAATATCTCTATTTAACAGCTGGAAAGACTGAGGGATGGGGAAATGAAATGTGCCACCTAAAGGGGATAAGCATGGAAGAGGTCTCGGCTGCTGTCCTGCCCCATGTACTCCAGTTGAGACCCACAGGTAATCCTCCTCCCCTGCATTTGCAAAGTATGACAACTGGGTAAATAGGAACTACAAAGCGCTTCCAGTTTTCAAGGAAACGGTTATAACTGTGATTCTCTCCCTCTGCCCAGTGGGAGATACAGGAATATTTTTACCCATCTCAGCAGTTGACGAATTCTCCCACAGATCTTCTAGGGAATTCAGATGTCTTTCCAAAGCAATAAAACCTGAGATTTTTAATACTGACATGTTTCTGTTTCTCTTAGAAAAATCTCCTCGTCTCTTTAACTCCCCTTTAAGCAATGGGCATTCATTCTACTGGCAAAAAGGCAGCCTCCCTTTAAAAGCAGCATTTTTCGGAAAGAGCACATGCCCACTGCATTAACTCCCTTTGCTTTCGTCTGAGCTTTGATCTCTCAGCTTTCATCCTGGTGCTGGGACAGACAGCTCTGTGGTGAGCCCTGCGCAGGGTGTCTGCCTGGAGCACATTGTTCCCTACCCAGGGGCTGCAGGGCTGTCTCTCAGCAAGCATCCTTGATCCACGCAAGGCAGGGCCTCACAGCCTGCCAGCCTGCTAACAGGACCTGTTAACGATGGACTCCCGGCATACGACAGGACAGGGATGTTTCACATTCCAGCCTTTGATGCCGACTGGACCTCAGCTGAAAGACACGGTGTCTTCAGACACGGTGCAGAAGGGACATTACAGGCAAGCAAACAGACTCAAAAAGCAACACGGTTATTTAACAAATTAGAGGAAGGGAAGCCTTAGCCCAGGTCACTTGGAAAGAGCTGGAAATGAGAGTAATTCTTTCAAGATCTGTTCCCTTCTGCTTTATCACCTCTTTGCAAAAGCATGGTTAGAAGAGAGATGGTTGTGGTTGAAGGCATGAGCCAGGCATCCACCATAAATGTACTACATCTCCTGTATATCACAAAGGATGTTAAAGCCTTTACCTACAGTCAAGTACATCCTTCATTAATAAATCTCGGCAGCACAGGATCTTGAGATGTGATGGAATCTACATCATCGAAGACGCAAAACAATTACTAACCCTACTAGGTTAATTAGCTCTTTCAGCACTAATTTCTATTATTTGCCATTTGCAAAGACAATCCCTGATTTAAACCCTTCAATTTAGGAGACATCAAAGCATTTAGGACTTTACCTACATATTTATTCACCCGCGTGAATGAGAAAACAAGACTTATTTATCCCAACAGAAGAAATGCCTTGAGAGATGCTCTGTCACTTGTTACAACAAAAGAGCAAAAGGAACATCTAATTAGCCTCATAACGACTTATTTTGTACCCCCCCTCCCTACCTTATTTTAAATAAAACCTGATGATGCAAAGTATTCCTTGGCTTCTCGCGCTGTAACCAACCAGCTCTCTGTGGAAAGAGCTTCTTTTTTTATGGCTACGTATTAAAAGTAAACCAGCCCTTGCCAGGTTTGGATAAAAGGCTATTTATTTTCAACCAATTTGATAGCTGCAGTTTTCAGTAATTGAATTTTCTGTGGTCAGAGAAGCAGTAATCTTAGAAACCAAATAAATATTTTTTAATAAAATGGAACACTGAGAAACCCTATAATAATGTCAAATATGTAGCCACTTATGGATGGATAAATATTTTAAGAAATTTACATCTCACCCAATGCTTTAGGCCTTAAGCTTCCCTGGAAATTTCAAACAACGCTATTTTATTTTGGGGAGGGGAGATGGGGGAATGGAGTGTATTTAGATAAAGAGCTAAATACTAATCCTTCTGTTTGCTGCAAGTTTTAGTTCCAGTATTTATGCAGCAGTTGCTGGTTTAATCAAGAAGAGAAAAATCAAACCCTTCCAACAGGCTGTTTCCAGTCCATGCGATGCAGGTTGGACTGCAGACACCCATCCTTGCACAAAAAGTACCAACTGATCAGAACCACCCTTACGTATCTCTGCAGAGTTACTGATGTGTATCACTGCCCTGTCCCCACAGCAGAAAATCATGAAGAACCTCTGGGAGGTTTTGCTGAAGCCTCCCATCTCGTGTCAATCAGAACACAGCATCTGAACAGACACTTGTTCACACTGGTTCGTGCTGGCAGAAGTTTGGCTTTGAAATCCCTCAGCAAGCTAAGGATGAACAAGAGAGGAAGAGACAGAAAACAGTGAGAAAGTCACTTATGTCATGGGTATCTATGCAATAAAATTAGAGTTAGGCATCAGAACACAAATGCAAGAGTTTCCCTTAGATGCTGCGCAAATGCTTGTATCTGAAGACGTTTCTGCCTACTAAACATAGATCAAGGTACTTATAAACAGTGCTTCAGAGCCAGAAACAGGTTGTGGAGGAAAGCTGCCATGTGCTGGACCCTCAAGAAGTGTGCATTTATGGGACACCTAGACATGGAGGCCTATGCCATTCAAAAGCCTGCCCTGCCACCAGCCAGCAACCACTGCAAAACCCCTGAGAACTTTGCCAAGCTCCATTTCCAAACCTGATGGGCTTTCCTTTGGTTGCGGATCTCCTGCTTTCAGGACATATCTGTTGTCTAAGGTAGTGCCAAGTCATTCTGGAATAAATGAGTTTCAATGGGATGCAAAATTAGAGCTAACTGCAGAGACAGAATCCGCATCTCCTGCAGGACAACTGCGTTCCAGAGCTTGATGTTATTGTTCTCGTATGGTGACACCTGCTGGCAAATGCAGACTCCTGTAAGCACTTGTGGAAGAGGATCAATGACAAAATCCATTGGGATTAGTGAGCACAGGTCAGGGGTTTTGTGGAATGACACATGGGAAAGTGGAAGGAACTGGAATGATTCAGCCGAACTAAGGAAAAACAGAAGGAACACACATGAGGTCTTCAAATACATGACAAGCTGCTACAAAAGGGAGTAAATTGCTCTCCATATCCATGGGATAAGATATAATAAAGGATCAATAAATATACTATTGAAGCAACAGAGTGTGCAAGATCCCTGTTTAGTAAAAGATTTCCATCTGTGAAGCTAAAGCATGGAATCTCCTTCACAATAACCAGGCGCATGGAGCCTCCCAGGTCCCTGTTACACCTTTCCTCCTTTCAGTGTGTCTGCTTGCTCCAACCTGATGGATCCATTACTCAATCAGAGCAGTCCCGGTTCAAACAGAACCAGCACTTCTCAGTCTACATCTTCCTTTCTTTATGTTTCACTGTAAATGCCGATGAAAACCAAAACCCAGGTGGTTTTCAGCACGACACTCTCTGGAAATCAGGTATGAAATTACCTGTTTATTAATGATGTGTCAGGAGAATGACACGCTAACAGCCAGCTCCAGCACTGGCCGTGCTAATGGAGAAATAACAACCACCCTTTATACACAATATGTGTTCTACAGCACTCTAACTTTGCATCCCTGGGGACACAGCTGAAACCCATATGTTTTATCTCAAACGTTCAATCCCAGAGAGCAGCAATTCCCAAATGGAAGTTAAACATACGCTTTGTCACTATTTTGCTGGATCACCTCCTTGGGATTCATGATTCAGACTGTCACTGGTCAGTGCTCCAGGCATGGAAGAACACTGATGGTGGGCTGGGTTTTGCAAGGTCATATCCCATTGCTCGGCATTTCAACAAGAATCCCCATTAGCATCTAAGCCAGCACAAACATGCAGCATTCTTGATGCCACATATAAAGATTAAAACCTCTTGGGTTGTTCCCACAATAGTGTCCACCACATTGAACAGAGTGGAAATAAACCATAATTCACAGCAGATGGCAAAGTAAACCTTGTTCGACTGCAAGATCCTTGAAAGATCTTCAGCACATTTTCCAGTGGGGTTATCTCCCTTACAATAAGGCTCACATTTCCTTTTCCTTCTTTGTTCTGGAAAATCCTTGGGATAACACGTGGGTCTGCCAGCATGGAACCAGAAGGACTAAGTTTGATGAAAACTTTTCCTAATGATGTATCATGTAAACAGCCAATGTGGATTGTTCCATTACTGCCAAAGAGGAGCTTCTTTTTCATGTTTGGAGAGCTCCTCCTCCGAGTTTCAGTCTTCACAAGTACCTCATAACATACAATATCAAGCACAGTCACCAAGAGGTTTTCCAGGAGATGGGGGCTTTGTTACAGAGACTTCACTTTACAATATTTGCCTTGTTCAATAGGGAAAGATGAGTCTTTGAGCAGATTTGCTGGTGCAGCTCTGGGGCATCATGCAATATTTATATTGTGTTAATCTATAGCTTTAAATGAAAGATGAAGGAGGCCAAATCCAACCTTCATATAAATGCCATTGATTTTGGGTTCTAACAGCACTGGATTTAGGCCAGTATTTTCCCTTGCCTCACTCTTCGCCTTTCAGAATATTTGTGGAAATGAATAACAGGGTCCTTTGGTATTCAGCCCTGGATGTGAATTATAATCTTGGTATAAGCTACACAGAAATTTAAAAGGCAAATTTTTTCACCTCACAAACACACTTTCCTTCAAGCAGCCAGAAAAGCCAGTGCCAGATTCAGTCCATGGCTTGCAGGAAAGCAAGGGAGCACACACATCTGCATACACAGACACACACTGGAGGTGTAGGAGGCTCCCCTTCAAACCCAGAACAAAACGACAAAGTATTCCCCACTGAGTAAAGGGGATGGCTTGGAAACCGTTCAGAAACCTGAGGGGTTCACAAGATTGGCATCATCAGGTACATAAATTTCCATAATATCTGCATGAAAAATAGAAGCAGGCCACCTTTGTGTTCTCCTGTGCCTTTATTTAATAAGGCTCTAATGCAATTAAACAACTACACACATTCAACATTCTCTCTCCGAGCTATTTCCTGCAGTGACTGATTTCCACCCCTCTTCAGAGCTCTGAGTACAATAAAGCAACAGAGGGGTTAGGCAGGACCTATTCCACGTGTCCTCAGCAGGCAGTGCGGCAGGGAGGTGGCCCTATCCTGAAGGATATGTACTTACTGGAGAGATTGTGCAAGACCTCAAATGTTAAGGAATATGTTTCTGTCCCCAGGAATCAGACAAGACCTATAGAAACATCATAATCCTGCTATATTTAGTTGCCTTAAGATTCCCTGACATATTAAATCTCAGTTTGAATTGGTGCTTGACTCTCACCTCACCAGCTCCTCTTCAGATGATAAAAGCCTGAACCAAAGTGACTTAGCCTGGCTTTTAGGGTGCTGAGATCAATGCTCGGAAGGGCAGAGTTGGTCACAGCTGGAGCAAGAGACTGGGGTTCAGTGCTGAAAGTGCCCCAACCATCAGAAATGGACCTCTATGCCTCTGCCACGTTGCAGCTTTTCCTGTTTGAAATGGATTCCCCCCTCCAGCTATGTACAGCGCATCTTAACACATCCAGTCTCTTCCGTTAGGCTCTCTCTCCTCTCCCCATCTCACAGCTCTACTTTCCTTTTACTTAACTTCAGCTTATTTCATCACTGACAACCTGAAGTCTCAAGAAATGTCATAGATTTCCTCTGCAGCTTTTCAATAATGAAAATCCAATGTCTCTTCCTGAGTTGGAAAGAGAAGAGAGAACATCAGACCCCCCTCTGCTCTGTTCTGAGATCCTTCTCCGTTCTTCACCTCCCTGTACCCATCAGCATAGGCACTTTCTCCAATGGTCTTTCCTCCAAAGCATTCCTTCACCCTCTCATCTTGTGTAACAAACGCTTGAGTGCAGGGCAGCCTGACCACAGACTGGAGTTACTGCAGCGCTGTGTGCTCAGGCACCAGTGTATTCTACCACCCTGTATTAACTTTGCAATTGATCCTGCAAGCACAAGCCTCTTTCAGCTTGCACATGAGCTCAATGTCCAGACACGCATGATATAGGATTAATAAGTTTTTCATTATGTTCTCTGAACAGAAATGGTCACGGTTTGTGAAGGTCCCCTTGAGGAAAACTTTTCTACCCAACCTCCCCAAGTGTGCTCTGAATCCAAGTCTATAAAAACCAAACCATAATGCTCCTCAGAAGCACACAAAGGAAGGATTTCATACTAGTAACCAGGTATAGATTTTCCCCCTCATGAGGATGCTCTACAAGATCAAACTATGAGGCACAGTGATGCTGTGTACCAGTTTAATTTGCTTAATGTTGTCCTGCATCTAACTTCCCCTGTAGATTACAGCAGAAGCATCTTCTGGCTGTATGCAGAGCTCTGCACAAAAGATGATGTTTGTTCATAACAATTATTGCCAACATGGAAAAGATGGTGAGTTGACAGCTTGACAGCTTCTTCAAGGATGACTTCAATTATTGTGTGCACTATTTTGAAGTAGCTTATGGATCTGACTACAGAAACTGCTGGGCCATGATTAAGCAGACCTCCAGTGAACTTTTACTGCTTTCAATTGCTTTCTGGCCTCCTCTAAAATAACAATAGCATCTACTCCTCAGAGGGAGGAGGATGGATAAAAAGGGCAAAGCCAGCACCCAACTGATTTCAGTAAGTACAGAAGGAGACTCCGTGCCAGAGGAGTTTTTAGTTCACCTTAAACCTTCCCCTTGGCATTTCAAGCCCTATTAATAAACAAAACAAGTTTGTTTCAGCAAACAGAGGAGTAAACAGCTTTGATGGCTGCACTCTGTTACTGATTCACCTTCCTTCCTCTCCCCCACCACCCCAGGCCTCCTCTCCTGGACTCTGAGTATTTTTATCATTAAGGCAACTGCGCTGGGACATGTTGTGGCCAACACTCAAAACAAAACCAGTGGGGAGGTCAAACAGCGTTCCCTCAGCAGCACGGGACCTCACCAGGCACTCTCCTTGGAACAAATCCCTCTGTATCATAACGCAAGGAAAAGAGAGCAGGGGAGAGAGACGGAGAGTCAGGCTGGCACCAGCGATATAATTTAGTGTGCAGGTATTTGATTTGATAAAAACCCTACCTTAATTGAAAAAAAATATATAGATGTATGTATATATGTATATATATAATAGGTTCCTGACAAGGTTGTAATTCATCGCGAGGGGCCAGGCCTGCAGTTTGGGTTTGCCGTGTCACTCCAACCTAAACCATGGCTGGTTTGACGTGATCCCCTAAGAGGGTAGCATGTTGCAGCTGGCAAAAAAATAAACAAACCTGAGCTCTGTGCTAACAGAGGGGTTTTTCCCTTTTGATTTATGCCACGAGCAAAGGGAAAACAGTGATAGACTTGTGAATCCAGTTTCCATTTGACTCCTCCATGCTTGCAGCGACTGCTAAGGAGATGGAAAGTGTTAAATACATGGCCTGGAAGAGGCAGGATGGGTGAAAGAGATAAATGGTAGCTCCAAGGGGGTTTGTGACAGTATCTCACATGCATAGGCATGACCCTGATTTCTTCTTTTTAATTCCCAGGGAAATCTGTGCTGCTGAGGAAGCCATGGCATAGTCCCCGTGCAGCAGCCAGACAGTGCTTTTCGGTACCACTCATTAAACTCAGGGATTTAACACTTGTTCTGAAGAGTCACAAACCCACAGCCATTCCCCTGTGAAACAGTATTTTCTGCTCTCGGGTACTCCTGGCTTTTTTCTAACTACTGTCTTCAGGAACAAATGTATTTAGATCTTTCCCCATCTTCACTCTCCACTAGGACTGCATTAAGAGTTCTACTTCAGGCATGAGCAGGGAGCCTGGAAACTACTAAGTGAACTCAATTAAAGAGTCTCAATACCTGTATTTGCCTGTCAGACGTCTTTTGTGCATGACTGAACACATGCAGAGAGGTCAAGTCGTGATAAGAAGACACTAAACCAAGTCCACCTCTTTTCCCCAAAGCAACACAAGCAGATAGCCCCTAGCTCTCATGTAACCCCAGTCCCAGTACTGGGGCTGGCCCTTTTATAACTGGTGCATAAGAAACTGCTTAATTCCCCACAGCAGACCCAGCCCTGTCTCTACAGAAACCCTTCAACTCCAGGCAAGGCTCTGCGGTTTCTCCTATTGTTTTCAGTTTGTTTTTCTTTCCAGCAGAAACATAAAGCTACAGTGTTGGATTTGCAAATACAGATGACAAATACAGAGCATCAGACCAGCGTGTTGCTTTTCACCTTGGACATGTTAAATGTTTTAGCTGGATGCCTAAAGGAGCAAGGTTTATGTACTAGAGTTGTATGGATTTCTTCTCCATTCCGTTCTATCCCAAATAGCTTTTAATCACTGACTAATGTCAAGCAAATCTATCAAAGACCTTAAAGATAAGTTTCTAACAGATTTCATGAAACAGGGAATTAGATAGGGGAGACAGCTCCCAAATGCTAAGACAAGCCTCCCCAACCCCCATGGCAGCAGAAAACACATTAAAGGGAGGAAAAGAGAGGGAGAGATGTTGAAAAGTAGCTTTCATTAAACCCTCTGCACACAAAATTACTTGTTTATTACTATGAGAAGTTTTACATCCATCTCTCTGCTTCCAAGACCCAGGAGCTGAGTCCTAGAAACACATGGGGATTTAGCTTTATATGCTCTGGGCTATAAAGTTAAACACACACGTAGCAGATCTGGGTCTGAAATGTGGTATCACGCTGTATCCCCTCAGAAACAGAACCCAAAGTAACATTTCAGCCCAGTTAGTTTGCACAGCATCCAAATATCACTGGTTGTGGCCCAGTGTTACTGTTCTCATGATGAAAGGCAGAAATTAGTCAGTCTCCTGCAGAACCTCAAATAGGAGGATTCTCTGCTTGCAGTCTGTTGCCACACTGATGTGGTACAATCCTCCTCCTGTTTGACAGCAGCACATCCACACACAGAGAAACTTCTTATTGCAGACGTAAGCACTGATTTGCAGAACAGCAGCAGCCACATGGGTTCATGTGCCTAAGCTTTATATTATATAAATCTAATATAACAGTGTGTCAAATGTTTGCTTTGGCGATCCTGATTCCTCAAATCCCCCTTTTATACTAATATTTAAAATGGGAAAAGGCTTTAAAAGAATGGGCGCAAATTACCGGTTCAAAGGGTTTATTGGGCTTCCAGCTGAGCATTGCTTACGCTAAGAATGGGGATTTGAAAAAACCCACTGTTTAGGCTGGTTTATTAGGGTTTATTTCCTCTAGGACACTGCTACTACAAACCTGGAGGAGCAGCAGGAGGGACAGGGGGCAAGAAATTATCTTTCCTTCCTGTAAATCCCAGCAACTGTGATCACTTACAGATCATAAAGACTGACCTCTAAACTATCCCAGTTATGAAAGCTAAGGAAAACTCAGCTCAGCAGAAATGGGATGGACTTCCCAACAGTAACAGCCACCACTAAAAATACTCCTTTTTATTATTATTTTTATAAAATACTTAGGAAATTCTGGGCAAACCTTTGTTGAAACCTCACAGTTTTATTACATTCCACCCAGCTCAGTTGTTACACACAGGAGATGGGGGGTCCATCTGTGCACATGGATGGCTGAAGAGGCAGAATTAGCTTTCTGGATCTGAAGGCATTAATACAAGGGCAGCTTATGGAGTTACTGTGAAGATTTCCCTAAATTATCCTAATCACTTTAAAGGGTTTATCAGCTCAGCCTCTGCAGGTTAACAGAAAGGACCCTCAGGCAGCAAGTTAGTGGGAATGGCCAGGGCAAATCATCTCACTGTGGGTCTGAGTGCCCTTAACACAGGTTTTATCTTGCTTCTACTCCACTCATCTTTCCAGTCCAGCTTTCTCTTGACTGCCATGTTTAAAGGGCAAAACATAGAGCAAAGCACTCCTGCAGAAATACACAGAGAAGAGCTACTGATTTGTGGGGTGAGGGAATAAAAATCCCCATTATCTCACCTATTATGAGCTTTGCTGTGCTTTGGACACAGGCACAATTAAGTGTATCGAATAGCTTTTCATCTGGATGCTAAGTCTGGAAGCACCAAAAGAAATTGCACCGCTGTAATCATCCACATCCTTATGTGCCAAGAAACTTTCTCTCCCCAACCCATGCCAGGGAAGCCCTTTTTGATGGATGATAACAACCTGGAGATCATGGATTTTTAACACTTTCAGAAAGTGAGTTAATGAAGAGGAAAAAAAAGAAGAGGTTAACACAGTCACGTTTCACTACAGGATTACAGTGTCAGACCACAGGAAGTAGTCTCTGGAGGTTTGCTGATCTCTGTGGTCTGACTGAACTGAAATTATTAGAACAGTAACTTCATTGCTGGCAGTATTATCATGTCTTTCTCCTCACTTGTAACTTTAAGGACCTGATCATGAAGAGTCTGAAACAGATCTGACCCTACTACCAACGAAGTCAATAGTGAAATTTCCATTTACTCAGCAATGGAGAATCAGGTCTGCACACAAAGGGAGTGTGGAGTTACCAACTCAACTGCAATGACAGTGCCGCGTGCTTGCAGTGACAGGATCTAAGTTTTAGGTCTCAGGATGTAGGATCTAGGATGCAGGTTGGCATGGATGTGAAAGAGGTTATCTGGTGCTACTGAGCCAACCAGGATATCAGATTTTAGAAGTCCAACATCTACCACACTGTTCAAATACTAAAAAGCAAACTACACTGATAATCCCTTGCCTTACAATGGCACCTTGTGATGGTGACTCAATGTATTTTACAAAGGAGTTCATCTCCATTAATCCATTCTGCAGATAGTCAACCCAAGCCACATGAAAGAGGTACAAAGATCAGAGTCAGCAGAGACAGGGCACACTGACATAGTCAATGAAGGAAGAAGACAACTTGAAGAGTAAATTACACGTTTTTAAAATTCAACCAGCAGCTCCCAATTATTTAAGGCAGTGTTTTCTTAGCAAGGATTAGAAATGATATTTCAAATCCATCACTTTAGCATGATGATACCTTTCTAAATGACGGGTTTCTGTTGCTGCTCCTGTTTCTCTGCCTGTACTAAAAGATGACTTCCAAGTATTTTGTCTATCATTTGTAAAGAGAAAAAAAAATAATAAGCCTGAAAGAACAAAGACAACACTTCAAAGCCTTCAGCAGAGAAGGAAGTGCTTTCTAGCAAAAATCATACACTCTTGTCAATGAAACCTTTGTCAGACAGTTCCTCTCCTGCCTTGGCTGCTGTATGGTTAAAGATATAAAAGCAAGTGAAGACAGAAGAGAAAGAGAATCCCTGAGAGAATGAAAAAAGTCATGTCCCAGCAAAGTCCTCTCTTTGCCCTCAGAGTTTATCTGACATACTGTTATTGATAGCTCCAACTCCCCTGGCTGAGGGAGCACATATACCTTTGACTGCACTGAAGTTGATTTAAACCACACTGGCAATTTGTGAGGCAGTTTTTCACTTACCTAAGGAAGTTCTTGAGAGGATTTTGAAGCAATACAGCATGGTAGTTAAAACTGAGGCCATTTTTAAAAGAACTGCATTTCCTCAGGCTCTCCATAATTCTTCATTTTCCTAAAAATACCAGGGAACTCTGCAGCTGTGCTAGGAAGAAGCCAGCTAAATGCAACAGCCTTTGGATCACTCCAAAGCATCAATTCAAGTTCATTCCCTTCTGATCCTCACGTTCTTAACTCAGCCAACTCTTCCCAGCCATCTGGAGTGCCATGTGGAGTTTTCTGGAAAACCACTTGCAATTTGTTCCAGCACTAAATGATTTTAGGAACTCCATCCTACTTTATAACATGCTTTGGGTGAAGTCCTTCTGTGCAGTTGTCTTGTACCACTTGCTATACAACAAGTGTTCACAGTTCTCTTTAGTGCCCCTTTTCAGCCCCCCTCTAAGTACCACGTGAAGAAGCAATTACTCACGTTGGCAATGGTCCCTCTCTCTTGCAGTACTGCAGCAACATGTTACTTAAGATTTGGTTGGCTTTAACATTATTCAGTTGGGTTTCTTCTGATAGCTATCACACTTAACAAATTTCCCCCCAATAACAAGTCACTTTTGACCTCAACACACCTGGAGACTTCACCCTTCCATTCCACCTCTGACCCCTCCCAACAGAGTTGACATTTTGCAATTATCAGCAATTTGTTGGCTTTATTTTTGTTAGCACCCAATTATGCAAATAATAGACCTGTAACAGAACTGCTCCTATTGGGCTGCAAGTTTGTAGAGAGGTGTTTCATGCATGACTGACTGTGATAGCTTGGGTCCAATATGTAAGAGCAGGAAATGAGAAGTCAGAGAACACTTATCCCATGCAATTGCTGGCTATATACCCTTAGCATTTCTCTAGTAACAAGGGAGACCCAAGATCTGGGATATTGTTGAATGCCAACAAAGAAAACACATTTCCCCAAACCAAAGAGAATGAACTTGATCTGGAGCAGGCTCACCATGTGGAAGGAGAAATCCCAAATTACTTGTAATGCAGACAACGAGCAGTCACCAGGAATAGAGCAGAACTGTACTCCAGTCATGTCTACATTTGGCTTTTGTGCTCGAGTATACCATTTTGTCTTTTCTTTATAGGCTTTCTGCAGCTTACTATACCAAAAACAGAACAGCTGATCCATCACATCCGGCCCTCTATGTATCAACAACAGGGTTTTTAACACACAGCTTTTCACATGCACCAAAGATGTATAAAAAAAAAAACTGAAAAGAAGGGCATGCTGGGCCCCATTTCCCTACCTTTCTCTCCCCACAGCAGCACCCAGCTCTATTTGACGTGTCAAGTTCACCATCCTCCTGACGGCAAACAAGTCCTTTCCCAGTCCTGTGACCTCATCCACTTCCCTGTCAAAAGATTAAGGCACATTTTCAAATGCTTAAGGCTATTTTTAGACTGTACTGAAGACATGTGGGGAGGAAAGTAGCTCATGTACTTTCTTCACAGTGTAATAATCTCTGTGTCTAGGAAAACCTCTCAGATTTGAATGTCACTTCACATAATTACCTTGGGTAAAGCTGGATCAGCCGCATCAGTCAGATGGCATTGTCCAAATCGCCTCCCTCCGGAAAGGGGCTGCAGTGACTCTTGTGGCTGAGAATGCACAGCCACAGGATGCAGGACGTGGGCTCTTATCTTTGCCATTGGGAGATGTTCTTTCAAGTGTCCTGAAAACAGAAACAAAAGCAGTGGAATCAGAAAACAGATGCAAATGCTGTACTCAAATCTGATGAGGCTGAGAGCATTGTGCTGCGGCTGAGACCTTGGATCTAGCTCTGAGCAGGGAGGTCCTGTGTGTGCTTGAATCCACTTCTACATGGTGAGGTGCTTGCTAAAGGGCAAGCTGAGGCACAACTCCAGTGGAAATAAAGCTCTATACACCTTCCACTAACACGGTTATACTCCTCGCTGCTATACATTGAACTGAGCCCATTTCCACCAGCATGGACAATTCTTCACCATGTCTCACTGCAACAGTTGCTGGAATAAGTTAGTCCCTGAAGCCACTTTGGGGTATACTCACAGAGGACAAAGTTCAATACCGACATAAAAGCAACACAGCACCAGTGATGATAAACAGTTCTCTCACAGCATTTTAACACCACTCTTTTCATATTTGGATAGTGGAGAGAAAAGATAAAGCCATACAAAGATTCAGGGCCCGATTTCTGGAAGCTGTGGGTGTAAAAGGCACGCACAAACGCACATGCACACAACTGCTCCATGCCTTGTCTGCCTCCTGTGCATGAACAGCTCTCACAGATGCTCACTCAGAGCAGGTATTTTTGCCCACAGGATGGCCAGGCTCCTCAATGTCACTTTGTGAACAACTCTTTGAGAAACAGGGTCCTAAGCAGGCAAGTCTTTAAATATGGTGTCCTATGACGTGATGGACACAGGCTTAGGAACAGCATGAATGAGTTTTACATCCCCATCTAGCTGCTGCTCCTCATCTGCACAATGGTGAATTTGGTTCCTCCTCTCCAGGAACACACCAAGAACTAGGATGTTCATCAGGTTCCATCTCAACAGTAGTCACCAAGCAATGAGGAGAAGATAATTAAAACTAAGCAAAACCCCAGACAAAACACATCCCATACATCAAACTAACACAATAAAAAGACATCGCTTTTTTCCGCTCCCCTCCTACAGAAGGAAGCATTACAATATTCAAACCCCAAGTCAGAGAAGGCAATTCAAGACAGCTCCTCCCAGGATCCCCCTGATGATCTGCCCACTTTGCCAAACACTGAATTTGCTTCCAGCCAGGCCTGGCAGCTCTCCACCCATGAATATGTACATTTGGATGCATAGTGGTTCTAGCATGTCACGCTCATGGGCATTTGGCCCATGTAACACTCTGTTTCCCAATCTATAAGTACATGAAATATAAGACTAAGTAAAATCTGAGACACTGTGGAAACTGATGAGGGCTTGAATGAGCTCCTGGAATAAAACTTGAGCCCCTCCCCATCCAGAGCTGTATTTTTAGGAAGTCGATTGAGAAATGTTTTCCTTGCTCCATTTCCATGTTTACTGGGATACAACATTGTTACACTCGATTGCATCAGAAAACATGGAAACAGCTCTACAAATTGATCCGACCACAAGATCCCAGAGGAATTTGCTCCTTGTCTCCAAGGAGTTTCCCCAGCATAAACAATGTCAAATATAAGGCAGCCCTGAGAGAGTCAGTGTTCCTCCAATAAGCTTCAGAAATACTAGAATATAGATCAATCTGTTCAGTAACTTTGGATGGATTTCATGATGGCATTATTCATAAGACACTGGATACAGCCATCCATAAAACCACAGAACACATTGGACATCAAAGTGAAATCTGCTGTATTTTAGCAGGAGACCATGTAACTGAGATCATGATGGGGCAAAAGCAGGATAACACACACGGTCCCCTCCCAGGGACTGAAATGTCCAAGTCACTTCAGGAGATGTAACCATGCTCCAGGTTAGTGTTTCCTAATGGTTATTGGGCGCTCACATTCTTCTGTTGTTCAGAACTCAGATATTCATGCCAGAATAGAATTCAAGGTAACTGATTAGCATGAGAATGGGAAACACAGGAGATTAAAAATATTTAGTTTGAAATTGGGATCTCTTCAATAGTTGAAAGTATAAAAACGCACAAGCATCGATTTCCAGACATCTGAGTGGCCTTTCCATGTAATCAGTTAGAAACCAACAGAGTTCCATGGGAAAACGGTCCCATCTTAGCCAAAAGATCATTTTTGCCATATAGGTAAACTAATTTTTCCCTGGCCAAGCATATCCTCTAACTCCCACCCTACCTCTCTGCTTCCTATCCTGTCCTCCCGGTTAGTTACAATTCCTCAGTACAAAAGGTGGCTGAAAACGAAATTCCCTTTCCAGAAGAAAGCCACCTTCATTACAAAATAATGATGGGAATCATCCTGACAGGGGCACAAAACAAACAGTCAAATGGCAACAACAACCCTCATGTAAATGAATTTGTGTGGAGGGATTTTCAAGCCCTCTGAAGTCCTTTTTGGTTGAAATGTTCAAGATTGATTTGATCTCATTTTTTTCCTCAATAAAAACGGTATCATGAGGCTTCAAAGTGGGCAGCCAGGAGCTGTCGTGTCCATTTCCCCACTGCTGAATGGAAGCTTTCTGGCAAAACTGCAGTATTCTGCAGGACAAGTTCTGATTTTGCAAAGGCCATTTTCTATCAGAAAATGATTGTGATGGAAAATTGCCCAGCAGACCTACTCAGTGTGTGTGGTAACATTAAATAAGCAGTTACAGCCTTTCAGGCAGACTTGCCGTAAGGCTGCTATTGCCATTACGGGGAACAAGCAGCCTTCCCCATCATGCCCAAGTGAACCTGAGAATCAAGAGGCTTAGCAACAGCAATTCACTGCCTAGTGTAAAGGAAATCTGGTGCTCCTTGTGAAGTCCACTAGGTTTAAAACACTGTGGAAAAAAAAAGTGGTTCCTTCAAAACTAAGATGGACCCCACAGTAAAATACAGGTTGACAGCATCCGTTTGTTCGTGCTTGGTGACCCAGGACCTGAAACCACTCGATTCATAAGCTCTTTGTAACTCAGCATTCTTATCAGCATCCTCCCCACTTTAAGCCTCAGGAAACTGAGGCAGTGATTGAGAGCTGGGGTAAAGCTGCAGTGCTTCAGTCCCAACACCCCCAACAGAATCCTGCCCCCAGCCCTCTGCCCTCCCTTGAGACCCAGACCACACTCTGTGGGTAGAAAGAGCTGCTCCAAGGAGCCTGAGCTGGAAGCGGCTGGCTCATCACGTGGCAGCCACCCCCATTCCCAGAGCTTCCCATGAGAATGATGTCTGAGCAGGCACAGCCCCTGGCAGCAGTGTTCAATTGTTCCTAGAGGCTGGCACACAGGGAGAATTAGAGCATATAACACATATATATAAAGAATGTGTTCCCTCCTCCACCCTGTACGTGGCAGACAGTCTGTATAGACACTGAGATTAACTTCTGCACCTGAATTAGAACAAAGTGTTTTGCTATTCTCTTCCTCCTCTTTCCTCCTCCCCCAGCTCCTCTCCACCCCTTTTGCTGTCCTCATTTTAATCTACAAACCAGTAATGGGTCTGCAGGCAGCCTGCCAGGGTACAACTCGCATTCACCTGGCAAATGCCGGGATCCTTCTCCTGGCTCCAATTAAAAACCAAGACGAAAAGGAGGAGCCAGGAGGTCATTTTGAGCCAAGGCATCCGCCCAGCGTGTCCAGACTTTATAGGAACTGAATTTATGGGAACTAAAGACTTCCATCACTCACTTGCTCTTTCTCTTGCTCCAGAAGATGTTTTAATTACCCTTGGTATCAGTTTTAAAAGGCTGAAATGATGAATATTGATGGTATTAGGGTTTTTGCTTAATAGAATGGATATTGCACGGGAAAATACACTGAGGCCAAGTGCATTTTAATGCATTAACAATTTTTACTTCTGGTCTCACAGCTGAGTGGGAAGTGTTAAGAGGGACTTCAGAACACAGAGTCCCTTGGGTGTCAAACAGAGCAGTGAAACATCCATCAGTCCATTCCTGCTCATCGTCCTTCCTTCCCCCCAATAAACCCATTGTATTTTAACTGTCCACTTTGCAGGTTTCATTGAGGAACCTGGTAGTTGTTACTCGCATCCTAAGTGCTTCTTCAAATCCAACATAAATCCACCAGCAAGCACTCACAGCAGCTGATGTGTGAGGAATACATATGCACAGCTACAACTTCACTCCTACCCTACAGCCAGCCACGCTATCAACACTGCCCACCAGCCACAGCCTCTTTTCTACCCCATACCAACCCCCAAACTATGCTTTCAGTGTTCTTCCAGGGTGAAGGATGGAAGAACAGAGCCTTGAACACATCTCAGTGACCTGGAGTGCTCTATTTACTCATGCAGGTTAGGTGAAGTCCTGACAAACTTCATTTACTTTCAATACAGGTAAGATGGGAATTCATCCCCCTGACTGACATGGGAACAGCTATAAAAGCAGTACGAATAAAGCAGCACTTCTTCAAATTGCAAACTCCTTGGGGCAGGGAAATGTGCCAAATCCTGCCACTGCTGAATGACTTGGATCACTTGGCAGGGATGTGAATGGAGGCAACCTAGATCTTCTACCTACCACATGCTATTCCAGACCAGGCTGAGGTACCTTTACTACCATCTCGATTCAAGCCGTGGGTACTCATATCTAGCAGCAGAATACCAGTGCATGAATTAATGATTAATGATGATAGGGTTCTTGGAAACAAGTTTTTAGCCAAGCATCACACTTGCAAATGACTCACTGGAAGTCAGTAAACACTGGTCATTAGCCAGCAGTTACAATGCAAAGGAAGCAGCAACTGACTTCAGTGGATTGCTCCTTCTACTCAGGGGGAATTAGAGATACCCATTGGAATGCAATTACAAAACCAAGGCTGTGGATGGGATCAGCTCACATTGTATCAAAGCTACTGTTGAGCAATACAAGGCATTACTCTGGCACCCAGTTGCTCAGTGCAGATCTCTCAGCTTCTTCATGATACCGGAGACCAGAAAGTGAAGAGGAAGTTGCATACGGCACCATGTCCAGGGCCTGAGTGCTGAGAAAACACTCATCAGGTACCACATTTGAGGAGATAAATAAGGACAAGTTCACAGGATTTCTGTCCTCCCTCTTGTCACACCTTTTTGTTGGAGCTGTTTGTTCTGGAGACAATGACATGCATTTGAGAGAGCATCTTATTGCGACAAACCCGCCCTTCCAACACAAAACCACTCTTCAGCAATACAGAAACATTTGCACATTTCCTATGCCCAAAGCTACATCCTCAGACTTCATTCCCTCCTGAAGAATTACTGACAGAAAAATCATACATGCATTATAACTTCATTTGTTGGTTGGACTGAACACTACAGATTCCAGTTGCAAGTGAAAGCTGTCCTCTTGTGCATCACTATGGTTCTGAGTGCTTATGAACTGATTTTAGAATCCACTTCAAAATCTAGGGACATTTTCATTCGACTGCCCTCTCAGTGGGTTTGCTGCCTGTAGCATTAACAGTGAAGAAGCAATGTCACCCACCTCCTAAGATTCTCTGTGTTGCTTTTTGCACATCTCACACTGCACACATCATGTCACACCCTCAATGGGGGGATGAGGGGAGGCAGGAAGATGTGGGGGGAGAGTAAGTGACTCACTGTGTGTCCAGACTGCCCGATTTGAGCAAAGAAGGTGTCAGACATCACCTAATAGTGGAAATGAGGAAACCTCGATAAGATAAGTGCAAAGGGACTTGGTAACTATGAAGGTTGGAAAAGCCTGGAAGTCAAAACTTAAGATGATAAAAGGACCCAAAATTAAGCAAAACAAAGCAAAACTTGACAATGTTAAGCAAACTACCAAAACAAGACAGAGCTACCACGTGATGCCCTGGAAATGCATTGCTCAGTTAATTCATGGAACCTTTCCCACTTCCTTTCCATACTGGCTTGAAGCGATTGTTCCTTATCTGGTTGGAAAAGTAAGAGATTACTTCATCCATTTTGAAAGAGAATTACAGAACAGGTGAAAAAACTGTTGGTTATTTAGAGCCTCCCCCAGTCACAGCCGTCACTGTGAGCCTCTGAGAGTGGAAGACAGGACCACAGGGGAGATGACTGTTGATGTCATGAAGAAAACCTGCCAATATAGGACGCCAAAACCAAGCTTCTGACCACTTGTGGTCATTCAAGATCCCAGGGCACATTTTGCAAGAGTATGGGTGTTAGCCCTGGTACACTGTCCAAGTGCAAGCCTGGCTATTTATATTCAGCCTCCCTAAAATACTGCTTGGAGTTTCAACTGGAAAAGTTAATTCTGCTTTTCTGTCTGGAACTGCGTGATGATGCAGGTCCAACAGTGGCCCATGGAAAGCCATCGGAACAGTGTCCCCTGCGGCTGGCGAGTCCTGGGAAGAGTTCCCTTTATCGCCTTGCATCAGCATTTTAACACCCACAGACTGAAAAAGATGCTTTAAAAAATTAAGAAGTGTTTCAATACTGTTTCCAGGAAGCCCACAGGTATGAACCATCCGTAACAGCCCTAACTCCAGTTCTGCTTTTTAACTTGTAAAGCTCAAAGTTAGATATCACCCAGAGAGACCAGAGGTTCTAGATTTAAACTGTGCATTCCTGTATTCCTCTACTGCAGGTAATGATCATCCAGTCCCTATGGTCAGGAATCAGCACAAGCAATACACCCGATATCTCTTAATCAATTTGCTCTCTCCTCATCACCCATCATTGATTTTGACCAGAAACAACCATCTGGTCGATGGCAGCAACCTTGACAGGGTTACAATCATTGTGCAAAATGAAAGGTTAACTCCAGTGTCCACCAATTTGTTCCAAGGAGCCCTACTGACCATAAGGTATGGGGGCTCAGGGTTCAGGTAGATCCTGGGAAGCAGACTGCCAGCTTCTAGGATTTTGCACTAGTTTTAGCACAGCAAAGCAAGCCCTCAGCATTGTGTCTTTTCCCATCATTGAAGCTAAGTTTTTCAATGGTGCAGGATTTAATCCTGCGTCACCAAAAGCACATTCATGGGGAAAGTTCTATTTTCGTTACCTTTCAGAAACAATAAATAGATAAAGGAGTTAAAAATTGAAGCTATTCAAACAACCAAAGGCTACGACTGAATACAGCCAAGCCAACTTACTCTAAGACATGGTATAATTCCACTCAGATCTGGAAAAGAGATACAAGGAGAAATGTGTATCAGCCAAAGTTAATATTTGCACAAAAATGGTGAGTCATATAAACTGGGATTTCCTCTTCTAGCCACTTGCAGCGTATCGACCGAGTCAAATCGAATCCGATGCAATAACTTTCATCTGATACTGAAAAATGTTCAGCTCAGGTAAGACAGGCTTTATTTGGGGCCTGAACTCTTCCTTTGTATCTAGCTTCTAAAATGGGTAAGAAATAATTTTGGCATTCAGGATTCCATCACATGCTATCATCCAACATGATGTACCCACTTCCTCCCTGATCCTCACTTATCCTCCAGAAAAGCAGTACAGAACCAATACACTGGTTGCTGGCCAATATGTTAAAAAAAGAAGCTTCAAAATCATCCTAACTAAATCTAGTTATTCTTCCCCCTCCCATCCCCAAGAATATGAAACAAAACAGCTCTATTTCTCCTTTTCTCCTTTTTGTGAGTCCACTGCAACAAAGCAAGACGGTAAGACAAGGAGGAAAACCTATTATCTTACAGAGTTCTCCTTCTTCACGTTCCACCATTAAAGTTCTCAGTTTAAAGTTCCCAAGTAAAACTAGAAAACATCTCAGAGAAACCAACAGCCCAAACTTCTTCCTATTCCTTACAACACACTTCAAGTTCTAAGCTATTTAAAATAATGGAAGGCACTTCGGAGCTATTTAACTTTCCTCCATGCTTAATTCTGCCAAGTCAATCAACAGCTTTTCTCTGCCATAGAAGTGAAACATTACAAGGATCCATCCAACAGCGTGGTGGAAGCTACCTGGAGACGTCAAAAACGTTTAAGCACCGGTCAGGCAACCATCCAAGTCCAGGTGCAGTTCATCCTGACTCAGTGTGGGGAGTCCAACTACACCATCTATTTAGTTTCCTTCTGGCTCCAAACTTCTATGATTTTATTATCGTTGAATGTGTTTTATTCAGACTCCAGCAGTCCACCAGACATCTTTGAGCTTCCCCTGTTCCTCATGCAGTTAACAGTAGGCTTCAAAATAAAAGCACTTCTTATTCAGCCACATACATAGAAGGGAATTATAAATAATTAAAATAAACCAAGAAATCACTGCTGTAAGTGAAGAACATGTTTCAAATGAAACCAAAGCAGCCCCATTTCACTGGGGATGTTACTTGTAAGACAGCTGGATGAAACCAAAATAAGCTGAATCACTTTGTATTTTCTTCCTGATAGACTGGAAGACATGCTTCACCAGGCTCAGCTGCCTGTCTCTATGAGGAAGCCAGGCCCCCATGGGGAAGTGCTGGGCACAGCTCACTTTGCCTGCCACCACCTCCGAGTCACTCACCAGAAGCCACGCCAAGCAGTAGTACTGCACGCTCCAGAAACAACACACACCAGTAACCCAGGAGGAAGCACCGCACGACAACACCCTGGTCTGGAAAATGTGATGGGTAACACAGTGACTGATGAGTGCCAGCAGCGAGCAAGAAAAGCAACAGGTAATGGCAGAGGGGAAACCATCCTCTGTATCTTTCTCCTCTGGGAAAAGATGGAATGTAAGAACTGGGGTTTCCAGATGATCCCTTGGTCACCTTCTCTTGTGTAATGAGGGTGAGAGTAATAAAGCCATGCCTGTTAGGACACTTGGCAAGAAAGAGTCAACAGTGAACATAAGGAATGCAAATCTGGCCTTGGCTTTCAGAGATGACTTCTGA
Source organism: Psittacula echo (assembly GCF_963264785.1). NCBI lineage: Eukaryota > Metazoa > Chordata > Aves > Psittaciformes > Psittacidae > Psittacula > Psittacula echo. The sequence continues at coordinate 5,371,497 of NC_137750.1, read as the reverse complement.
AATCAAGGGTACAAACATGAGCATCAACATAACACAAAAGACTACAAGCCCGCTGTGAGACACTGAGGAAGAAGACTCACTTCTGTCTCACTCTGCACACTGCCTTGCTCAGTAGCAGTTTAGATTCTCCTAAGTAGGCACTATCCTCCAGAAGCATGGAGTATTTTAATGCTCAGATTGCTGCTTTTGGCACTGTGCAAGCATATTTTGTATTTAATCACATCGATATGGAAAGAGCAGGATTTATGGAAAGCACCCAGGTAAGTTCCAGGCCTTGCTCCCATTAGCTTCCAGTGGTGACTCAGAGCATGGTTCTATGAACTGTCTGGAAAAATCCCATTGGGATCTTATCTGCATCTTTAAGCACATTTTATAAATTTGACCTGCTGTTCCTGTACAGCCCTTGGAACAATGGGGTGATTCCTTTGGGGATTTCAGGAATGACAGTAATGTACCCAATAATGACAGGATACCCTTGCCTATGGCACATTCAGTACTCAGACATCAACCTCCAATCCTTACTCCAACACATAACTATTTCTGATACTCTTTCTGTTTACATTCTTGCAGAACTCCACTGGGCTCTTACTATTGCATTAGCTGTCTAGACTGTCCTGCAGGTAAATACAGGGCACTTTAAAATGGGAATGAACACACAGCAGGAAAAAAACAAAAACAAATAGGCAGAGGAAAACACCCAAGATGCTGCTGACCTGACCTTCTAAAGCACTTGGTTAGGTATTTAAAGGCACGACACGGTTTTGTTCCCTGTAAGAAAAAGCAGGTTGCTTCGAAGGACTAGTTAAGGACAGTTACTCAAACAGCTTCATAAAACCAACCACAGCTCTCGGGAGCACGCAGCTACGAACAGAGGCGGCAGCCACTGCAATACCCACACAACGCACTGGTTCTGCTCCCGGCTTCTCCATCAGGAACCGCATCCACCCTCCGTCCTCGTGCTCCTGGCGGCCGCCATTACCGACGCCAGGCCGGGAGGGGGGCGAGAGGGAAAACAAAACCGCGGAAGTTGATTGGCTGACGCCGTGCGTCAGGAGCACGGACCAATGGGAGACAGGAACGCTGTTGCTGCGGTAACAGGAGGACTGCGGCGGCCTAGCCGTGCGGGTGCCGGCATGCCGGCGCTGCGGGGGAGAGCGCTGGGGCCGTGCCTGGGTTACAGCCCATCCCCTCCACAGGCATTTAAATGTCTCTCTTTAATGAATTCAGTAGTTCACATCCCAAAGAATCTAAAGGGGGGGACACCTTCTGGCTTAATTCTGTAGAAACACAGCCGTAAATAACTAAATGTGTCTGTGTGCATACATATATATGCATATAACTATAGCATCGTTTTATTCCAGTTGGTCAACTTTGGCTTTAATAAATAAAATGCTATGAAGGGAGGGTGGTCAGCTTGTTTGGAAGAACAACACTGAACGGGTGCGACTCAGCTTTCCCTGGCTTTTTAACAGCTATGAACCGCTTGGTATTTTTGGCTCAGCTCTATTATTATAATTTTTTAAGGTTTTTCGGGTTTTTTTTTTCCTGTTAAAAAATACGAGGCAGTAGGCTTCCTCCCAAGACACACTCAGGTGGGGCCGCTTCTAACTGCTGACTTTCCCCTGGGGCACCTCATTTGGGTTAAAAAAAGAAGAAAAAGGGGGGAAAAGAGGGAAAAAAATAGGGGAAAAAGGGGGGAGAAGTGTTCCCTGATACACTCAGGGAGGCTCAGGTCACTCCCCTGTCTCCCTTCTTGTGCCTCCAGTCACTGTGGGCTGTGTAACCTCATTACATGCGCTGGCCTAGTCCCTCAGATTGGCTTAAAAAGGCTGCAAATGGAAGCACACTGACATTTATCACTTGCAAATGAGGGCCCAACCGTCATCTCCGAAGGAAGAGCTCCATTCCCTAAGCCTTATTCCAGGGCACTTTCCTGCTTGCTTTATATGGGGAGCCTCGGTTGAAAATGGACCGAGTGTGCTGGGGTTTATTGCTGCAGGAGTTGTGTGACTCCCTCTTGAGCCCCAGAGATCTCAATGGGGTTGTTGTATTTGCACGTCGCCTGGAGCGAGCAGGATTTGACCATTGCTCTTCCATGTCACCGCTGGGAATTATTTTCCCAACATTAGGCCCTTATACATAAGTTTTGTTGTGTGATTTGTTCCACATAAAAGCTGTGCTGGGGCAGGCTGTCAGCTTTCAGCTTGCTTTGACTCAGACTAAACTTGGACTCCACAGCAAGTTTGGCCCAAATCAAAGTGATAAACCCAGTTGAGATCAGTCCATCATCAGGGAATGGGTTTGGTTTCTGCTGCAGCTGGTACTGTTTCATTGAGAACTAGTGCCAGCTGCATAATAGAACATAAGAGATCAAGATCGTTTAATCTGTGTTATGGAAAATATATCATTATCCTTTTTCAGAGCATTATTTTCTAATTTATTTTCTCCTTTTTCATTCCATGAAGTATCTGCGGAGATGGAAGTGAAAAACAAGGGAACAAGCAGCACTGCAAGGGAATATATATTGGAGTGAATGTCTGAATACAATCAGAATTGGGCAATTCCGGAAGAGTCACCAGATGTAGAAGAATCCATTATTCCTGATCAGAAACTCAAGTGGAAGTTGAAAATGCCAATTAAAAAAGAAAGAAGGAGAAAGAAAGATTTTTTTTTTTGGTCAGTTCTCAATACTGTTCCAGAAGGTATTCCCGAGGGATTTCTGATCCAACAGAAATCAAGGATTAAGACTTTGAACCCTGACGTGCTTGGATTATTCTGCCATGCGGTTTGACCTAAGTTAACTCAGTGGTATTCAGAGGGGCTTAAAGAAGCAGCAAATGTGGAGATGCCCGAAGTCAGAACGGCTGACTGCAATAAAATGAAACAGAATGTGTGGGACAGCAATGACGGTCATAGCTTCTGTTGTGTGGGTTTATTTCTTAGTCTGGAAGCCAAGAGACTGCACTGCAGGCATTTCTACCTATTAAATGAAATAAAAACATAACTAAAATCATACCCAGGCTTCTGTCTCTACAGGCACTATGGGGTACAGTGTTACGTATCAATGGTTAGATCCAGCCAAGTTTAGCTTCTTCTGAAGCATTAATAGCTAAATTAGAAAGCCAAACTGGCCTGCATTTTACCCAGTTTGACTATTGGTTGCTTTAACATGAAATCAGAAACATTATGATCATATGAACAGGATGTGTTTTGGCAGTTCTGTTTGTCCAGGGCACATCCCTAAAATTCTGCAGCCAAACGCAACGTTCCCAGTTGCTAATCTCATGAGCACCTTTCCCATTGAGTCGTCTCTGTGGTTACGTGAAGCACTTTTCCTCTAGCAAAGGACTGCGTAAGAGAATAGACTTTCCCTGCAAGATCTGAGCAAGAAGTCTAAGGGATCACCTGAGCTTACAGCTATTCCAGCTGCGCTCATGGTGCACCTTCCTTACATGCTCAATAGCAGACAGGTATGAGGCCAGGAATCAGTTTTTTCACCAGGCTAGTTTGAGAAGCTGCCTTCAGGGCTGGATATTGTTTAGCTGAGGACTTTTTGGTCTTCTTCTGTGGTGTGGGAAGTGATTCATTTCTAAAGATGATGTAAACCTTTTCCTGTTACAAACTTCCTATTTTTGCAGAAGCTGAAAACATTAGTGATTGCTTTCATCCTCTCTGAACCTCTTCATTCAACACATTAATATCTTGAAGGCCTTTGGTCTTTTATACCAAAAGTCTTATGTTTGTTACCAGGTACTGGGATGTATATGACATGTGAGTGATAGAATAAAAGAGAAAATGTCTGTGATTTGTGGTATCTTTCTAGACTGAGCATTAATAACTGGTTTGTTTAGGGAGAGAGAGAATAGGAGAGAGGAGGAGAGAAAGCACCAGCAGCTTCGTTCATGGGGGGATGCAGGCACTGCCAAGTATCATTATGAAAATTCTTCCTTTTCATATGATATTAAACTCTGCTCTTGGCAGGTCCCCTGATGCAGTCAGTGTTTTTAGTGAAAATATATGAGGTCCTGAATTCTCAGTTCATTTCTCATTATATTACTCTGTTAATAGTCCTGGGAAATACACAAAAACCCCAAAGCTGTGTCTGTGCTCCTGCAAGGATCCCTGACTTGATGTTTAGGGTGGCTCTTGGCAATGAGTCTACTGGAGAAAAGAGAAAAACATGTTCTAAAAGGAATGAAGGATCAGGTCTTGATTTTTCTGCATTTAATTAGGCATTGAAATCAAGGCCAGGAGTTGGACTTCATCTTCCTAAACATGTCTGCCATGCAACCGCCTCTTTTTCAAGGGTTTGAGGTTTGAGTCTTTACTGAAGGAGCTTAATTTTCAGCTCTGGATTTGATTCAATTCCTCCCCAAATTCAAGATTTTACTCACTTCTTGTAGTCAGCAAAGAGAAGGTTGACATGGCTTAAGTGTGGAGTTACTGCTCATTAGGTTGGACCACAATAAGTGAGAAAGTAGGTGTTTCTGGTCTGCCACAAATGTAAATTAAAGTGATGTGAAAGAAGGCATGGAAGCGTAACAGACCTCCAGTACCCTCCAAAGAGGGGCGAACAAAACGAATGTGAAGGTGTTTCACATATACATGCTTTACCTTGTGGTGCACTGGGCTAGGAGCAGGCTCATAGTCAGCTATTGTGTCTGAAGTCACCAATGAAACCCCTGCAACTGCAATAAATTTATTGCTTGTGATCATGAGCAGAGCTGCAAGAGACTGGATGGTGATTTATGGTGCTGTGGCTGTAAATTTTCTTCCTATCTCCTGGCCTGGGTGTATTTCATCTAGAAAGCAATATTTGATTCATAATTATTTTTTGCAAAAAGCCAGTTGGTCATAACTTTACTGCAGCAGCCAAAGAAGTAGAAGAATCATGTAAATCTCATGTTGAATATCATATTGATTGCAGTGAACAGTCTGTAAAACAGACCTTTTGACCAGAAAATCTTAGCCCATCATGTCAATTGACAAATAACAATTGAAATATAATCGTGGCCAATTCCCAGAAAGACAGAGAATGAAATTTCATTTGATCAATAATGTGCCAGACATTATGTGCCCCATTTTCAAACAGCCATGTCCTTGGAGTCCGGATGCCCCTGGTCATGTAGAACATGATGTATTATGATCAGAGGACCTGATTTATAGTCCAATGGCACACACATATCCAAATGAGAATGAAGCCTCTGTTGAGTGGAACACTGCTGGTGGACTGTAAAGATCATATTGTAAATGCATCAGACGGGTAAAGGTTGAGAGGCTTGCCTGTTGCATGGAAGTGTGAAAAATGAAGAAAGGAAGTAAAATAGTTTGCTCGGTGTTGGGCAAGAAGTACACGGCACAGACGGAAAATGATCCATGACATTATGTGCCTGGTCCCCACCTCTTCATCACTACTCTGTCTTCTCAAACCACTACTGAATGTGCAGGTTGTTTTCAGATTCTGTTGTCCAGCTGTGTCCTAATACTCCTAGGCTTTGGCCATCCCAATGAATACAGATAAGAGAGCTGTACTTGCGCAGAACTGCACCGAGGCGCATGTTAGCTTGGTCCTGTCTCCAACAGAGCAGTGATAGTCGAGCATCTGTCCCAGTTTCTGCTCCCATTGACTCTTGCAAACAGTAGATTTGAGCCAGTGCAAACTAAACAGATCCTTAAATTTGCCTCCCCTCATTTTCTTTTTAGTTTAGAGCATGATGGCTGTAGGTTGGAGTTTAAGACCATTCATGGCTGCACTCACAGAACCTCAAGGCAACCTCTATTTGTGCCTATCTACAGAACGACGAAGAAAAAAGTTCCATTTTCCAAAAATTCCTCCCACTTCCTCCTCCCTGCCTGTGCCTCTAACCGCTGCTGTATGTGCAGCTAATTGAAATGGTGTTTGTTTTATCTTGAATAACCTTGTAATTGATTGAGGTGGTGGACAGCAAGGCTCCAGAGTCATTTACATACCTGTGCATGGAGCAGTAATTTCAAGGAGGCTTTCCACTGCCCTTTTTTTTCCTGCTTTTCCCCCTAAAGAACTATACTCCCCTGTATGTGCATGTTTGCATACATCTATAGCCCTCTCTATAGGTATTCACATTCATATAGATCTCCCCACAGTCCATTCACTCTGGCTGCAAGTGTCCATTTGCTGCTGGTTGAGCTCTTATGTTACCTGGGGTGGTAAGGCTCCTGGCACTCTTCCCTCCACAAGAAAAACAGCCTGACTGGGGAGTGCTTGCTTCTTACAAGGCCTCGATTGTGTGCGAGGGCCGAAAAAGTAACAAATGCAGTTTAATTACGTTGGATGCTTGGTGGCTGGTTTGCAAATCTTTTATTTGTTTTGAGAAGTGCCCCAGCAGCAGCACTAAATTTTGTGTGCATTCGGGGAGCCTCATGCACCACTTAATGCCGGGGGAGGGAAGACGGTCTCATTAACTGGGCTGCTGTCAAGCTAATAAACTAATGGAGAGCTTAAACAAATACAAAAATAAAGGAAGTAGACATGATGGGGGAAAAATAAAGCGACTAGACATGAAGTCTTGTGACGTGCGTTTCCACCTTCCTTGAAAAGGTGTCCTTGGGCACCCAGAATTTCGCGGATGGAGTTTTATGTCTCATAATTCAAGTCCCCCTTTTAGGAGGCAAAGGTTTAGCAGATCTATCCAGGAATGAGTAACGAGAGAGGAGCTTTTCCCATCCTGCCCAGAAACCAATTCCAGCTCATCAGAGTTGTTCGTTTTGGACAAGAGTCAGATTCACATTCATAGGACAGAGGGGAGTGGAAAGCAATCAATGTTTAAATCTGCTCTTTGCCAGGCCGAGATGTTACATAAGGTTGAGGAAAATGTTTTATTATCCCAACGAAGCCCGAAGTGTCAGATACTGACAGCTTTTCAGAGACAGGATACTGGGCTTGATGGTCCAATAGTCTGACTCAGGCTGACAGATTTTCTATTCCACCCTCTCAGATTATTAGTTGTTCTTTTTTGGTCTGTTAGGTATGAAGCGATTTTAAACTGAAAAGGTTAAAGAAGCATACATGTTACTTTGGGACTGCGCTGAAAGAAACCTTCCAGTTCTGCTTATTAGGGAGCCCAGGACACATATAAATCCTTTCTCATCCGATTTCTCAGAGTGTCTGGCTGCCACCATTGCACCGACTGAGATGGTACTTTGATAATTGGCTGTGGAGTACATCTGGTCAAGCACATTGCATCCTCCAAGTCCTTTTCGCACATGTTTCAGATGCCACCATGTCCTTGGTATGACACTTCAGGGTAGCATAAGCCCATGTTTTACTGAAGTTTTCAACTCATAGTCACAGAAGGAAAGGATTAGTGGCTGTTCTGCCTGCCTTCATTCAACTCCAGACTTTTCAGAAGAACTCAGGGGGTTTTCAAGTATTTCTGAATACTCAGTTATCTGACCCAGTGGTTAACAAAAGGCAGGGTGCTCCATGTTCTTCTGCAGGAAAATATTTACAAATCAATGTGTCATTTGGTGACCTTTGCTTCTCAGACACAGAGAAGTTCGTGCTAAATAAGTCAAGGGAGCCATTGCCAGCTCATAACTTGAAAAACATCCTTTCAAACCCTAAAGAAAAGACGTTTTGCATTTGGAGACCTGCAGATAATGATTGGGGATCCCAGCCAGCATGGGATTTGTGTGACTGGGATCACAGGCAGATGTGTGATGCATCAGCTCTGAGCCAGGCTCAGCTTGGAGCAGGCAGGCGATATGCTAGATCTTCTTGCAGAAGCATTTGAGCTTTCCACTGCTTTCCCTCTCTTTTTCAGGATGAAGTATCTGCCCTGAGGGCAGTGAGATTTCTTCACTGGATTTGATGGCGCCTCATGAGCGTGACAGCAAGTGAAAGAAACAGAAAGATTTCACGTTCACCTCAGATCAAAAAAAAGCAAACCACATTTTAAGCACTTATTTTCCTTCTGGAGATCTCTGCATTGGGTAGTAGTTTCTTTGGAAAGTTTTGAAAGAGAGTGAGGTTGTTGGTTACATTCTTACAGCCCTCCTCATACATTCTCCACGGTGTCAGGACAGATCCTGTAGCACATTACAGTCATGGCTGCAGTCTCCCCTAAATTACATCCTCTGCAACCTTCCCGAATCCAAGGATTTCCTTCAGCGGAGTGCGGTTCCCTGTGTTCTTGTGAAGTCTCAAGTGGGAGGCAGCAGGCACGCAGAGCTACTCAAAAGATTGTGAAGGAAATCTGTTCTGAAGAGAAATCAAAATCAACATTTTCCAGGAAGAAGGTCGATTTTGTGTGTTTATTGTCATTCCTAAGGTACTTCAGGCTACCTTTTGATTAATATATCTGAATGAATTATCTTGGCTCTGGAAGCGGATTCTGGTTGCCTTTGGTTAATGCTGTGCTATAAGATGCTGAAATACTGCACAGATGACTGAGGCAAAGACATCAGTGGTACAGAGGAGAGGCAAAACTTTCCATTTCACTCAAGACAAAAGCTTTCATCTGCCTCAAACTAACCTCTGAATACTTTCTTCCCTCAAAAGCTGAGCTGTTTCAACCCCACATCCCACCATAAGAGACTTGGAAGAGCTGGATCTGCATCCATTACTCACTCATTGCGTAGTGTCGTTTACCATAATTACTGTGCCCATTTTTCGCTCGTAGTCTTGGGTCACTGCTCTCATCCTCTGCTGGTCTATGCATGCTGCATTCCCCAGCAGATGGGGTGTCTGACATCTCTCCATGTGCTCAGCTGAAATACAGTAGCCTGCAGCAGTAGGAATGGGCTTTGGTCAGTGTTTCTGTACTCATTAAGGGTTTGGGACCAAGCATTTCGTCACCCTGCAGCAAAGTACAGACTGCATGATGTCCTCAAAGGGATGATGAAGATTCAAACTGAAGGGAGTTGGAAGCTCTCTGTTGTAATCCACAAGCAATAACAAGAACCAAACCAAAATGAAAAAATCAAAACCATCTTCAGTGCAGATAATTTACATTTTTTCTGATTTAAAAATTGTAAAGGGAATTTAAAAACTCATTTGAATCAGGATATTTGAGATTTGTTACTTGGAATTATTGCTGGACCGTGCTGATGGAAAGACTTGGGTTGTTAAGAATGCCTACAGGAAGAATTGTTTGTTATGAATATTGCATTTCATTAACAAATCGTTGTGAAGCCAGTCTCAGTCTCCAAATTGCTTAAGAACGCTCAATTCCAGATATCCATCCCAATGTAATGTGGTTAACCAGATGGATCTGGACCCAGGATTAGATGAGAAGATACGGTTAAGCAGTAAAATAGTGGACAATGAATAACAAACACACTTCCATAATCTATCGATCTGACACACAACCACCTAATTGCTTTCTTCTGTCCCTAGTCAGTAACTTAGTGCTTTTATCTGCATTTTAGAACATGGAGACATTTGACTAACTCTGCTTTTAGTACAACATATCCCTGTGACATAAATGGACTTCAGTTATAGCAACAAGATGTTCACAAGGTGGTTTAAGTTAGATGTGCCATACTGTGCTTCTCACCTTTGCCTTTGATGCAGTATACGTCAGATTTTTTTTACTGTGGGCCTATTATACATCATCTTTCTATTTTCCTAAGCTTTTCTCTGTGTAAGGGGTAAGTGAAGGAAAATAAAGAGACTGAGAAAGGCCTGGCTTGAAGGGCAGAATTTAACCTGAAGTGAATTTGAAGAGGGATCTGTGTGTGTGTATGTGAAGAAATAGAGCAGCCAACTTCAAGAGATTTTAGCATGTTAGAATAAAATACGTAGACCCCAATACAACTAGCAAACAGATGTGCTTTCCTTTGACTGTTCTTTTTTTCAGTAGAGAAATAACACTTGGAAGCATGCATCTCAGCTCTCCTGAAATCAGTGCGTATACTCTGCTTTGCGGCACTCACCAATACAACGTGATCTACATGATAGATTCAGGACAGTTGGTAAAAAGTTGTTGAAAAATACACCCAGAGTTTTTCTTCTTCCTTTTTGATTTTTCTTTAATTTTTAACATGTATTTCAACCCGGATAAAGTGAATCGCACGCAGATCCAGGATGGAGTCTCCAGCCTGAAAAACAAAGATCAGCATTTGGTATTGCAGTTAACCACAGATAAAATTCAAATTTGTAACACTTCATTTAGCAGAGTATTAACCCCTGGGGAAGTGAATGGGAGACCTTCAGTGAACAAAACTCCTCAGTGTAGAGCAGGTAAAAATATATCTCCACCAGTTTTGCCCCTGCATCTTACAATGGCGTGAAGGTGACCAGCCCAGCTCCAATCCGTTTGTTTAACTTGCTCGGAATTAATCAGAGCACTCTGGGATTAATAATTACTTAATCAAATAATCGCTTCGTGACTCCAACACTATCTTTTTTCCTTCAAGCAGCCTGGAAATAAGAGCCGTGAATATGTAAATTGGAACTGATTAGAGGATTAGGTTTCACTCTTTTTTTTATTATTTGGAATAAAAACAGCCTGCAGATCCCTCTAAGCCAAGCCATGGCTCTGAATTACAACACTAGCGCCTGTCGGCTGTGATAATTTCACTTCATTAAGTTCCAGATATAAATAGAGAAAGTTTCTTATTTTTTTTCCATGCACCACCTTTAATAAGCATGGACTGAAAACACAGGGGTTATTGATCCACACAGCTATTGGGTCTTTGCGAGGCCGGGGTAACAGTGAAAGAAGACCAAACACCTTCTACCTGTTGGCTGCTGCAGCCAGGGACAATTCATCTCTGTTGAATCCATTTTAAAGCTTTTGCTGAGACTGCCAGAAAAGCATTGCAAGAATGAAAGTGTCAGCCTCGCCATTCATAGCAATGCAAAACAAACACGCCTGATAGGCCACGACAGCGAGAAACGTCAGCAGGACCATGCCAGGATTCCAAGGGTGGGTGCCTGATCCTAAGCACCTCTGTAAGGTCACCTCAAAGGACTCAGCTGAACATGCTAAGCAACCCTTGTGCATCCCTGGAAGTCTTCCCAGTAAAAGGACATTCTTTATACACTTTTTCCTGTAATACACAAGACTGTGATTTTTGAAAGCCACATCCACAGGCCAGGATGTGGCCCACATCCAGTAAGGTTTTTAAGCATGGCATCCTCTTGTATCCACCAGGTATAAGAAGGTTTGCATTTTAGATTGTTATATATGCTTGTCTGCAAATCCATCTGTGGGATCCCTACCACAGAGTAGGGAGCTCACAGCCTCATCAGCGACATGGACCTTTCCTTTACTTTGTGACTTACAGATTGAGTCTCGGATATGTAAAGCTGGAAGTACTGCACTGCAGCTCAGAAAAGAATTCCGTAGCAGAGCAGAACCATTATTTTCTCAGAATTCAAGGATTCTGTTCTTTCTTTCAATGAATTTGTGAATGGCGTTTAGGTAAGGATGCAGAATAAAAGGAAATTCTTGATTTTGCACTAGAAATAAAACTCCCTTTGCCATAAATAAAAAAGAAGCTGGAAGGTGGGGGATTGCTGGTGGTACAGCTCTTAAGAACAAAGATTCTCCACCATAGATACTCTGATTTGATTAGATTGATTTCCATGGCCTGCTGAAAGGAATAATTCTACCAGATGAAACACCAAAGTTCACCCTGATCGCAGCTAGCAGTATAATGTGGGAATGCCATGGAGCCTCATGATGTCTACAGCCATGCCGGTGTGTGCAGTGGGATGGGATGAGATGGGATGGAGGACATGCCACCTCCCTGTTTTGTGGGACCATTACATGGTCTGAAAACAGTCACAAACCTACACCAGGGCAGGTGCTGGGTTTGTTTGAGCTGGATATGCAAACATCCAAGAGCATGGTGCCTGCCTGCGCCGCGGCTGCGAGGAGACAGTAAAGTCTTGTGAAGGAGAAATGGAGTGAAATACTTGGCTGGGTGCTCATATTATGTAAATTCAGGCTTGAAAGCTTTAAGTATTTTCTTTTAAATCTCACACACGTGGGGCTTGCTGGGTATTCCTGACTGCTGCAGGGATTCTTGTGGAATTAGGAGGGCTTGCAGCTCTGGAGTAGAAATCTAGTCACTCCGGCTGATTCTTATAAGCACCCTGTGGGTTGTGCGTGCTTTGCAGACATTTTGTAATGGTGATTTTCTGTAGATAAAATAAAAAAAGAGAATTTAAAATTAAAAAAAAAAAGGGGAAAAAAGTAAAAAAAAAAAGTAAAAAGAAGGAAAAAAAAATATAAAAGCAAAATCATTGCTGTGAAACTGCAGTGCTGCTCAGAGAAACCTTGATGCTTTTACCAGTATGGCCAGGTACTTCAAGGCTAGGTGTGCTCGAAATTGAAGCCTAGGAATTAGAGAACACAAACTTCATTTATTCAGGAGCAACTGGAAAACGGGACTGCGTTTCCATGGTGATGGGGGTTATTTCCTTTCCCACAATTCGAATCTTTTCCACAGGTCCTGCTTCTTTCTGGTCACCCGAAGGTTTTGTTGAGGAGGATTTTTCGGGTTTGATCTCAGGAGCTGGCCAAGCTCCAGGCAGAACAATGAAAAAGTCTTAAATCACTTTAATAGATATAACAAGAGGGGAAAAAACAGAAGGGAGAGAAATGGAGGGACTGAAATATGGCAGTCCCAGCACATCCATCAAACACAGAATACTCTTCTTGAGGTACAGGAGAAGACAGCAATTAAAAGCAGTTTAGACCTGCTGTGGTGCTTTAAGAGCTCTTATGCCTGAGATGCCGTTCAGATTTGTGTATAAAATACATATCTTGAAGTTTTCTCCCAGTTCTGGTGCTAGGGAGTGTTCTGTGCCTTAACTACTGTCACACAATGTTAAGCTTAAAAGGCCTAGAGCTGCTTCACTAACTCAGGGCTGTTTGGAGGTGGGACTCGTCCCAGCTACCTTCAACCATCAGAACTATGGCCAGCTTGACCATTTCAGTAGTGCCTAGGGAAAGATATATTTCTATATTCAGCCCCATCTAAGATATTATCTTCAGAAGGTGGTGGCAAAGATCATAGGATGGCTGGGATTGAAAGAGACCTTTAAAGATGATCTAGTCCAACCATGCTCTCCAAGGTGGAGAACTCATGTAGGTATCAAATGAAACTTAGGGGTAAAATACCCTCCTGAACTGTGTACAAGTAGACAATGCATGTGTATTGGTCTCAGAAAGTCAAATAGATAGCAAAGCACTAGTGATACTCCTTATACAGTGCCCATCACCTCAGTGAGCAGTTACATTGCTCTTTGGCAGTGCAGTGTGGGTTGTTCAGGCATGTCATATTAAGTGTTGTGTCTTACTTACACATAGTCTACGAAACCTGGGTGCCTCTGCCTGCTTCAGCCACTTTGCAGCTTCTAGTGATACTAGTAGAGCTCCGTAGCAGGTGCCTAGAAAGACAATTTGGTTATTATAGTATGTTTATACCATGCCCCTTTCAGCAAAGATAAAATGGATTTGTAATCATTTTTAGCAACATATAGAGGACCAGAAATCACAGAGTTTATGTGGGGAATAGTTTTTGTTGGAGACTTTTTTTCTCATCTCTCCTCTAAAAGCACAGTACACACAGCTTTCCTCCTGCAAAGCTGATAAATGGTTTAGCCATTATTTAAAGTTTGGGAAAAGGCAGCTACAGAAATAACATTTTAATGTATTCCAGATTAGACTTCATGCTATATTTGTAATAAAGACTTGTTTCCAACACTGGTTGGCAGATCACTCATACGGACAATTATCCAAATAGCTATTAGGATACGATTGCGCTCATTTCCAGGCAATGCAAGGTTGCCAGAACTCAGCTTGGCTGGCGGGTGGATTTTGGTTTGACTTTTGGAGAAAACCACAAGAATTTGTCAGTCGTCTTGGCCGTAAGGGAGTCTTCTTGTCTTGAGGCTATTCTTTTTCCTCTTCAAATACAGAAGGCAAGACATGCTCTCGTTTGGATTTGGGTTCCTCTGTATTTATTCTGTTATCTCTCACCTTAGCGGCCTCAGGAGGAGAAGACTCAGATGCGCCTAGGTTAGGAGGTGAGGGACCTCTCCCATCATTCATAGAGAAGAGGAGGGTCAGTATGGGAAGAGCACATGTATTCTGGAGGGTGAAAGCTGAAAAGAAAATCAAAGGTAATGAATTTCTTTACTGGGGGAAGGGAGCTTAAGGGAGGGAATACTTAATGCCAAGCTAAATCAGTGTTAGCTGGGAATGGAGACTCCTCTCTTCATGCATTATGCTAATGTGTCGTTTGGCAGATCTGAATCATGCTGGCTAGTTTAGTCAAGAGCTTGAGTCGAAGAACACCAACTCCCTCAGAAGGAAAAAGATCTCTTTGTGCCAGGGAACATGTTCTGTGGTGAGATGATGTAATTGTTTAAGTCATAGATGCAGTGGTCAGGAAGCTTTTTCTTATTGAAAGATAGGTAGGTCCACAATGGTCCATGAAACTTCCAGTGGCTCCAACCATTCCTGTGTCTAGAGCTTAGAACAGAAACGGGTTCATTGTGTATTGCCAGTCTAGCGTGGGTGCTGCTTAGGCCAGCAGACAGAGGTTGCGGTGTGTGTCTCTATCCGAGACTTACAATAGTGCATTTCATGACCTTAAAGAGGGTGCTTCAGTGATGATGCTCAGTGTTCTTCCCTTTGTAAAACAGACATAGTAAATCTGAAATCAAATCATAAGCATTGCATTGTTAGATGAAATTTATGGAAGATAATGTGCTCCTTGTGACAACAGGAGACTTGATAAAGGATCCAAAGCTTTGCTTTTCTCTGTTTCTATAATCAGATAAACCCATCACATTAACTGCAAAGAGGTACCGGCATTTCTGATAAATGTCTTTCCAATCTCTGTTTATCGGGGAGATGGTTCAGGACTAAAGCATCTTCTTTGTCATTTGCTTGTCATGAATAACACCGTATACTATAGATTATAGTTGAACGATGGAAACGTTGCTTCAAACACAGTCAGGCTGCTAAAATGAAAACATTTTAAAGGACAAGAATGTCACAGGCCCTTTGTTAAAAAGTAATCTCAGGATCTTCCCTGAGCTCCAGTTGGGTCTCCTTGTAAAGCCTTTTCTGTGGGGTGAATACTACAGCATTTCATGTCTAGAAACCCTTTCTTGCTGGCTGTGCTCCAACACAATGACTGCACCAAAAGGGCTGAGGCATATCCTACCAATGGAGCAGAAAATTGCTTCAAGGCTAATAGCAGTAACACCTTGGCGAGGCAAACTCTGTAATTAGCAATAAAGCAGCACCCATGCCCAATAGGGCTATTGTGCCCCATACACGATTCTGCTCTTTGGTGCAAAGGGGAAACGTGTGTGTGAGTGAGAATGAGTCTACAGAGGTAATCCCCATCCAGTACATTAATGATGAATGTGCTGCAGTTGGCATAAAGTGGAACCTATGCCAAGATGAGGCCCTCTTGTTCCTTCCAGTCCCCCCACCTACCTTCTCCCAAACACCACATTATATTTTTAGCATTTTTATTTTCTTGGAAAAATATATAAACTGCAGTTATAAAATGTGTTTAAACAAATGAAATGGAGCTAGCAGGTGTACAGAATGGCCTAAAATGCTTCCCATGGCTGCAGTTAAAAAACAAAAACTAAACTGAAACAGTTCCATAGTGGAAAAAAACCCCTGTAGGTAGAGTATATAAATGTCATTTTGTCACACGGCACAGTCACTTTCAGTTTCGACTCCTCAAATCCACCTCGTTCTGAGTTTGGATCTTCATTTCTCACCCAGATTAAAGGGGTTAATTCCCCCATTGCCATCTATGGGGAAATCAAAACCCAGAAGTGCCACTAATTTGCATTCCAGGATCCCTAGCACATCACGTGGAAAGCTAATCTGCAAAGCTGTGAATGCATTCTCTTATTTACTATTTTTGTCATCTCCGTGTTGGATCTGGAGAAGACTTGGGCTCAGTTTGGAGATTATTTATCTTCAAGATTTAATTTTTAGTAGAATAGAGCTGCATTTACAAGTTTAATCAAACGCGAAGGACTTCTGGCAGCGCACATGAAAATATAAGCACATATATAGAGAGATCTGTATATATGTATGTATACATACAGAGAGGATGTCTGTCCAGAATAATTTATAATCAAAATACACCATTAGCCAAGAGACGGGAGGCTATGTGGAGAAAGAAAATAATTCATTCTAAGTAGAGCTGGAAATAGAGTTTTGTATTGTACTTGTGCTGCCTGAAAACCTATAGGAAAGGGAATATCTGAGAGGTTAAAACTGAACAGATTTTACCTTCTTTTTGCCATCCGAATGCTCAGAGAAGTAAATAAATTGAATTTTGGGTAAGGCCCATCACTAGCTCCTTGTAGCAATTGCTGAGCAATTTTGGCATAGGGAAGAAGTAGCCTTTAATTCAACAGTGAAAAGTGACGTTTTTATGTCTGGCTCTGAACATTTCTCTCTGCCTACCTAAATGTTGATAAAATGTTTGTTCCCTAAAATAGTCCCCATCTCAGAATCTTTTTTATCCTAATTTTGCCTCAGTTTTTGTTTCTCTCTTGTTCATAATATGGGGAATTGTCTTTCTCTGCGTATATGCCATTTGAATTCTGTCCACTTGAAACTGAGATCAGGGTCATAGCAAGATATTTTGCTGTCCTGCAGACAGCAGTTCCATGCTGTCCTTTAAAAACTTAGCTCAGAGAAGGACTGTACTACAGAAAAAAATGCATAGGGAACTCATAGCCCTGTAAGGTAACAGTTACTCAAAGCAGGTTTCTTGGTTCAAGAAGCGTATTTGATCCTATTTGGCATCTCTCTTGCTTTGGTTTTGCTACAGCCTCCTAAAACTCGCATTGTTCCAGGAAGCCACATTCTAGACACAAAGCCCCCATCCATTTTTAAGACTCCTCTTTGTGGTGGTCCACTGGGCAGTACCACTCCAGAGCTCCCTTTCCTTCCAGCAATTAAGGATCACAAAATACATTACTGTTAAATTAAACAAAGCCTCACTTTTTTTCCACAGGGAGTTACTCAGCGGGCAGTGAAACGTGTCACATCCCTGTTTCCAATCTTTCTGAGGCTGTTTGGTTCTGTAAATACATTGTTTTGATGCACAGATTTAATCCAAGATTAAAATTCATTAAAACACATTCCCATCTCCATTCATTTGTTTAACATCCCATTTAACACTGACAAAAATGTTGGATCATTTATTTTTACAGGGATGAAGCTCACAACCTTTCCAGGAGTTATTAAATCAATAGAGATGTAGTTGTTATTGTTTTGGCTAATTAAAACTTTTCAAATGAAAACCAAAGTCTGAATATACTTTGAGTATGTTCCTGATTACTGTAGTTGTCTGAAATGTTTGGTTCAAATCCTTGGTCCTATTTACTGAACACCCACTGTTCCTCTGGCATGTTCATTTCAGAGTGATTCTCCAGCCCCGTGCAGCATGCTGATGCCAGTGTTAACATGCCATGCTGACAAATGTGGATGGATGGGTGATTCCCAGTTCTGGGTCCAATTTTCTTTTACTGGGTCATTTTGCTCTTGAATTCATTCCACCACCCCTCTACAACACTGGAGATATGGTTTAAATCTCGTATCTACTGGAAGGCTGCATGTGTGGTGTGAGTGCTGCACATTGGTGGGGACTCACTTAGAAACTGAAGAGGAAAAGAGATGTGAAAAAGGAGAGATGGTTCACTTGGGTGAAGTACAAGGTTTCTGGCTGTATAAAAGCAACTGCAGAATGAGGCAAAGACAAATAGCAGCAAATCAAAACACTTGAATGCAGTGGACTGTTGAAGAAGCTTTGGAGATGTCTTCCCATGTAGTGTAGCTTTATCATTGCTCCAGCTTCTACAAGCTTTTTGGTATCCTCATCTCTGCACAGAATTACAAACCTCATGACCCGAAAGGATTTCTTCAAGCCTGAAGGCAATCCAGCTCGCTGTACTAACAGGGATGGACTTGGAGAAAGACTATTTTAAACTCCCGATCATATGCAGTATGAAGTTTAACATGATTTGCAGTGAGGCTGTGAAGAGTTCTGGAGCTCTACATTCAAGCCCGTCCGTGTGCACAGACAAGTGAAATCTTTTCAAACAAACAGGGTGGAAATTCTTGGCTTTTCCAGGAACCGGCCTTATTTCCAGCGGATCGTGGTTTGGATTCCCAGCCTGCCCTTGGCATTCCAGTTTTCCCCCTGCTTGCCACAGCTAGATTGTGTTTGCTGTTTCTGGACCGAAATGCTGAACAAGATCCTAGTGCCTCAGGTAGGCGATGTTTTACCATGGAGGAAGAAATCCCTGTCTGAAGTCAGGGAATGGAACCTCCTAGTTAACAACTGGCAAACCTACAGGAAAGGAATTGAGCTGCCGTCAGTAGGTAACATATTAATGGCTGGTGTTTAATTTCTTATAGGTAAAACATAAGAATATGGTGGTCCTCACATTAGTGGTCTAACTACAGAAAAGTCTGTGTAAAAAGGTAGCACCATTTCCTTCCATCTGCCATTAAGGACCTTGCAGATCTGCCAGAAAAGGGAAAATTAACCTTCTGTGGAAATCCAGCAGAAGGCCTTTTCCCCTTTAAATCATTAAAGGAGAACTTAATGGTGCGTCAGTCTGCAGAGCGCATTTCAGCCAGATGCATACAGGCATGTAGGGTATTTGCCTGGCTGCTTTGAAGACATTGCAGCTCCAGATTTCCTCCTTAGGCTTTACCAGACTACTGCAGATAGCAATAACTACATTTCCCTCTCCTGTTTCTGAACTGGCAAAGGTTAGAGGCTGCTGTGATCAATATCTGCTGCTGAACATAGCTCTGCTGTACCAAACATGCTGGTTTCTCTGCATGGTTGGCAAAAATAGCAGCATCAAGGGGAGACAGACTCAGCCCGATGCAGAGACAGATGAAAGATGACTGAAGTTTGGCTGGCAAGAAGCTCAGTGAGGCATAAATGAGTGCGTTATGATTAAGCTCAAAATGATAGTGACAAAAAAGAGAAATCCTGTTATTTCTAAGACCCTTTTGAATGCAAAGACTCATCTGTAGCCAACAGATGCCTGGTACAGGATTTTCATTGGCTGGAGACCAAATTAGGGACAATGCTATACGTGAAACTTGCTCGTTTGACCAATGTTATGCTTCATTTTCATCAGTGCTGTCCATGGAATATTAGATATTCTGGCAGTTATTTAATAAGGCAAATGCACACAAGGAGCCCTTTAAGGTAAAAAGTAAAACAATCCCTATTTTCTCTTCAGGAGGTTTTGGCAAATGGGAAAAGATGGAGGAGAGGGAATAAAAAGTGTATGTGAAACAAAAGTTTGAACAGTCTGTCGAACCAATTGGTATAATTAAGTTTTACTTCAGCCCTCAGGAAACCCCAGGGAAGTTTGTGGCATCCCAGTTCATGTGCATATTAAGTAGGGGGATCATGTAACCTTCATGCAATGCTGGAAAGGGTTGGTTTTTAAGGAGTTACAGCACTCGTTTCTAGCAGTGTCAGCCTGAGGTAGCTCTGCACTGCGGCAGTGTTCATCCAGAACTATATTTGGTTGCACAAAGTTGAGTTTGGATTCACCAAAGGTCTCCAAATTAGAAGTGGAGGCAACGGAAATTAAGGGAGAAACATGAGCTAAACCAAATGCCAAATAAAGGCCTGACCAGACACCCCTCAGAATCAGTCATTAAAAACCCATCAGGACAGTGTACAATGTACTGTAAGGAGATGAGCAATGTCCCCCTACCAAAAGCAGTTCCCATCTTCTCCCTTCTGACAGGTACTAAAATGTAGGGGATCTTTCAGCACTGTTGGTGAAAATCCTCAAGGTGATATCAGAAGTGATGGAATCCGATCTCACTTTATCCCCCTGAGCCATTCTTCCTGTTTACATCCAGGAGCTGCTCACTGAGTAGGTCTGCCACAGCCTTGTCCCAAGCACACACTGCCTTGTGACTGTGTGACAGTGGTGCTATAAGAAATCAATATAACAAGGTGGTGCTGTAAAAAACAATATAATAAGGACTAATTCCTGAAGATCATCATTATGGTGTCTCCTGGTGAAAAAGTAGTAATGGGAGGAACCTCTTCAACAAGGGCAGCATTGTCCAGTGAGCAGATGGCTTGGCAAACCAGCAATCTTAGTTTTTCCAAATGTACTTATCTGCCCAATATACCCAATTCTGCTCCCCCTCAATGGGCTCATTGCTTAAGTTTCTTACAACATTGGAGCAAGTCTCATATCTTCACCAAGTCCTTCTTTAATACTTAAACCTATCACTTTACACTGACATTATTTCTTCCATTCAATACTAGGGTAAATCCTCAGCTGCTGAAATCAGTCCTGTTCCCCTGCATAAAATCTGGGACGTCTTTCCAAATACAAAATTGGTTTTTCATTCTAAGTGAAAAGGAAAGCATGAGAAGATTTTGGTACAAGCTGGCTCATTACAATTTTTAGTAGGCTTCCCAAGGAGATCTCAATAATGCCATCTCATTGGGTACGCAGGGGAATAAAGAGTGAGGAGGAAGGAGATTGCAGCTCATTTTAAGACATAAAGAACTAATGAGATTCAAAGTTACAGATTCTAACCCTTACCTCTCTTTCCCTGCTTTAGCCCTCAGTCCTCTAAGCAGTCCCAAATATGATACAGCACTTTAGGAGAAAAACATTCCTATGGTATTCCAAGAGTGCTGAGGTGGGAGATATAGACTTACGAAGGCCTTACAGCGAGGGTTTTTTTTTAGCCCCCCAAACAATGCTGTTATAGAGCATGTCCTCACAAAATATTCAACCCTTGCACATTTCCATTTTGGGCTTGCAACCAGGTGTGCCTGAACTCTCTGCAGCAGGGTTTTACCCAGCATGATTCCTGGAACAGAAATGCAGCTTGTCCCTATGTGCTTTCCCCAGCAGCTTCAGTTCCTGAACAAGCAGTTCTTTCCTTGCACGTAAGTCACCTACATGCTGGAAAAAAACCCAGAAGGAACCTGCAAATAGCTGCCTCATATAATGTCCTCCAGCATACACAGGCATCTTCTCTTAGATGCCTTGCTTGGATTTCTTGCCTGAGCTGACTCAAAGGCTGAGATTGTCCATAGGGGGTTATGTGGTACTCCGGCTTCTTTTGACAGAGCAATAGGAATAGAAGCAGTAAGGCTACGGCACCCTCTAAGCTCACTGTTGGGTGGTCTAAACCATGAAGTAGTGCATGGGAGCAAACAGGACATTTGCTTCAAACCCACATACTGTAGTGTTCTGGTCCAGAGCAGTAAACACAGGCCAAGTGCACAGAGGTGATTTCTTTAGTTCAGGTGGTAGCATCACTTTCCTCTGATGCAGAAGGTTCCAAGCACACTCTCAGAGGTGACTGTCTGCTACAACAGCACTATCACAGCTGCTTACCGAGAATGGCAGAACTCTAGCATGTTACAAATTAGCTCTTCTGTAAAGAAGCAGTTCAAAGATGCTCTGTGAGGGCTCCCATGGAATGAATGAGACGCCTGCCAGTGATGGCTTAGTTTTGTGTGATCTATCTCTTGGAAGGGTTTTGAACTGGCTGATTTCTTGAGATCCCTTTGAGCCTAACCTTGCAGGATTCTAAACATCTTTATTTTCACCCCTGTTGCATCAAGTGTTTGCCTTTCTTTCTTTCCTTCCCAGGTCACCAGTCTACTTGCTTCTTCTAAGCAGCAGCATGCTTCTCGAATGCAAAGCATTAAAGCCACCCCACTAATCACGGAAGGGTTAAAAACATGATTGGTGGGCAAAGACCCCCCCCTTTTTTCTGCAAGGTTGGTTGAAATTGTGACTAGAGACTGACAGCTTGCCTGAGTGTTTGTGGTTCAATTTGAAACCACAAGACCCAGAAGCACATGGTTTAGATTCAGTGTCTTTCTCTAGCTAACACGAACCATTTGTTCAAGCAGCTTGGCTATCTGTTGGAGAATAGTTTTGCACCAGGATCAGCCTTGATTCACCCCAGACGGCCACATACATTCAGATGGAAGCCCAAAGAAAAAAAGGGAAGGAATTCCCAAACAAAGGCTTGCATTTACTTTTTCTTGTTTATTTTTGCAGCTTGTAAAGGAGCTACTAATATCCTGGTTAAAGAAAATGTGAAATGCCAATCAAAAGCAGCACCAAATGAGATTGTGTTTACTGCAAAACTATGTTTTTCACTGCCATTTCTAAGGCAAATTCCTGTCAAATAGTAATGTCAGGCAGGGCATGGAAAGACTGAAGTCTTCACTTAAGAGGCTTCAGTAACTCAACAATATATTTGGACCAATCTTTTCAAGTTTGGCTGTATAAAATGAGGCACATTTTACACATGGAATCAGGCTAAAGTTTAGTCGATGAGCTTTCACATGGGAAGCACTTAAATATAAACTTAATACAAGTCATTAAGTCCACTGTGTTCAGAAGACCATAAGCTTAAGTGCTTTATTGCTTCTAATAAAGGCAAAAAGGTTGAACACCTCTGTGTCAGGTTGAATTTGCTAAGATGAGGGGGAATCAAGTGGGATTAGTATTTGGAACGTGTATGTTTCTTGTCTGCTCATTGATGATCTGCTCTGCCTTCTAATAGCTTGTCATTTATCACTATGTTATCATGTTGCTTCTGTACTCTCATCCCCTGGCTGAAAGGAGCTGATGCTGCTATAGAAAGGAGGACTTGCCACAACAAGGCGTTCTGTGTGCAAAAGAACAGCCAATACAGCTTGATAGGAAGCAGATTATACATTTAAGTCTCTACCTTTCATACATCACATAAAGACATACATATTTCAAATCTGAAATAGGCTTTCAACTGCCACCAAGAACTAAAAAGGGAAGGTGAGCTAAGATAATACCCACTTCCTTGAATTTAAGCTATCTACAATAATGTTAATTAAGCTACATTTCCATTATCCATCTCAGGGCAGAAGGGTTTTCCAAGCACAGTGTAATGGATAGGAAGCACCAAAGAGTGGGAGCACTCCCCTCTCCCACTCAGGAACATGCAGGCTGATTTACTCTAGTAAACCAGCTCATTGATCATACACTTGCACACACACTAAAATGAGGTAACATCATGGCATTCAGGCCCAATGAGAAGCGAAAGAGGTAATCTGATGAATTCTTGTGGTGAGGAAATGAACCCAGTGTTCAATTACCCGAAATCACAGGTAGTAGGGCTGAAATGAAATCTCCTAAAGCAATTCCCCATCATCTAGCCCCCAGGATTACTTGTTTTACCTTTCTCCTTCTTGATATAAAACTGGTTCTGAGATATTACATTACGACACAGGGAACCACCTCCTGTAGTCAGCGGTGAAGTAGCTTGGAAGAAAGAAAGAAGGAATACTTCTCTGCTATGTCTCTCTATCTCCTAGTTAGGAATAAGTGACTGTAAAATCTGTGTATGTGTGAAACCACAATATATTCCCCTGTTCTGTCATTAAAAGCCACTCACAATATAAATGTGAATCAGAGGAGGAGTGCATTCAGTGGCGGGGAGGAGCATGTGATTATGTACCATGAGTTTACTTCCAAGAAAAGATTGTATTTCTGGGAATTCAAAATAACATCTATATTATTTTAGTATTATGAGAATATTGAAAAGACTTCTAACGTTACTGCTTTTTAAGCTACTATATAATCACAGTATAATTCTTATTAACAAAAAGACTTTATAACTTCAGAGACATGCAGCAGTCATTGCAAAGCTAATGAAGTGAGCATGAGGCTTTAAAGGCTGAGATACACTGTAGGTATATCAGGAAAACTGCCTTGGCAACTTTAGAGCTGAATAAAAAGGCAGGTTTAAGGTTAATGAATGCCTGTCGTTTAAGCCATTTGGCTGGGCAACGGGAGTGGGGCTACACTGAACTATTCACCAGAGACACACGGTGAGCACCCTTCTCTTCTACTTCCCTCCTATGTCTTTAGACATCCAAAAGGTTTTCCACCCTTAACTTGTATGATCACCTGTTACGAAAGAGAGGCCTATGATAATGGTGCTTTGCTCCTGAGGTTTGTGTAGTAAAAGCAAGTGTGAAAGTGTGCCAGGTCGGATGGGGCTTGAAGCAGCCTGCTCTAGTAGAAGGTGTCCCTGCCCATGGCAGGGGATTGGAACTGAACGAGCTTTAAGGTCCCTTCCAACACAAACCATCCCATGATTCCATGAAAACAACCTTCCTGATAAGCTTCCTGGAATGGCACAACAAGTAGTTGGAAAGGAAAACTTGAACCCTTAAATTATGAAAGCGTACATCTGACTCCAAGCAAGCATTTGGACAGTAGCATCCAGAATACAATCTCGCCTGATTTGATTTCATATCTGTTTATTTTATTTGGACACCAGTGGGTGCTTGTTAGTGCTCACCATTGGGACTGCTAATGGCTTTTAATTTCTTTGGTTACAGCAGGGGTTTATTTAATGGATCAGTCCAAATCTGCTGGGAAGAGGAACTGTGTCCCTGACATCTGCCATGTGCTCAAGTGATAAATAATCCACTACACAATCACATGGAGAAAGAAGGAGGAACTTGGCAAGAAGATGGGCTTGCCCAGGAGGTCTGTTCCATCTCGAAGAGCAGTGAAACTCCTCCAGATGTGGCATTTCCCCTACATAGTGTCACATAGGTGAGGCTGGAATGACAGCCTTGTGCTTCCATAGTTCATTGTGGATATACAGGCAAAGGAGGCATCATGACATACCGAAAACTTTACAACATGACAGCCTCTTTTCTAACCATAGGAAGGACAAGCAATGCAAACTGCTTAATTCTTAGAGTGTTCTGTTTCCATTTAGTGTGTTTTGCTTGCAAACGTGGCTTCAAGTGGCTGGGATTATCAGACTCCTTTTGATGAATGATATTATGACAAGTTACTTCAGCTGTTTTTTCTATTGGGAGAAATCATGTTTATGGAAACACAGAAGGGAGGAAAAGATAGCTTCAGGTTTAGGTTTTACTTTCCTATAAATAAAGCAGCCTGAGCTGTGTCTCATTTGGCAACAGAATAATTTTCTGTAGCAAAAGTAATAAAAAAATCAGGATGATATTTGACTAAAATAAGATAAACCCCCAAAATATTAAATTAATAAAATCAAATAATATCGCTTTTACCAGCATGGGAAACTTTTACTCTTAAAACGCTGAAAGAGTTCAGTGTTACAGCTCTCAAGAGAACACAGAAAAGTTTCCTTAATTTTAGTGAAAGTGCAGCTACCTCCTGTGGATAAGAATAAAGAGCCTGGTCTGTGGCTTATGGCATTCATGTGAATACAATTAGTTCACTTGGTGCAGTGGAGTGGTACCGGCAGAAACAAGCCCAATCATTATTTACAAGCCATGTGATTCTAGCTGTGGCTTTGCTTATTGTAAACGTGGTGCAGTTACTTACATCAGCAAGTAATTAATTACTCATTAATAACTTTTAATCTAAGATGACTGCAGACCTGATTCTCATCCAGGTTAAGGCTCCTTCTTGCATGTTACTGAAGCAGTGTGCAGCATCACACTCTATATGTCCCTGCAGGCATCTGTCTGTTCTTCACAGCACACCATTTCTATTTGTGGCAAGACAGATGAAATACAATGGGAGAGTCAGCCCCACCTGATCATCAATGCACTATTTCAGTATTGCCCAACATGACATACTTGACTGAAGGGAAAGGCATCTCTATGAATGACAAAGGGGAAATAGCTGAAGCAGCAAAGCCAGGAAGAGATGAGCTGGAAGCTTTAAGGTTTCATGCTATGGACATCATCTACTTTATGGTGGTGCACAAAGAGGAGGGAGGGTGCAAGGGGTGCCGGTGACCTCAGCCACCCCAGACATACATCTGAGTCCAGGTTACAGCTGACTGGAATCCTGAGGTTTCCCTGGCCGGGAGCCAGTGTGAAACCCACTCGAGCCACCCTGGTATTTTATAGCATTGTAAAGACCATATTGTTTAAACCAGTTCAAAAATCCTCCACACAATCTGGCAGCCTCCCAAAACCGTCTTAAATGAGCCAAAACTATCAGCAGCCACCCACCTTCCTGTCCATTATCCTCTGATTAATGACATTCCACCGACAGGGTCCGACATTCAGAATCTCCCTGCTGCAGGACCTCTGCATAAATATGATCTCAGAGACCTGTAAATTGTCTGTATAGTTTGCAGCTGTGTTTTATATGGGGGTGTCTCTTTGTCATGTGGTGACCATGCAGGAGGGGGTTTCTTAGGGGGTGGAGAGGGACCAGGGCTTGCAGCATCTTGTAAAACCTCAATTAGACACAGCAAAGGAGGAGAAATCAAATCACACTGGAGGTGTGATCCTTTTGTTTCTGTGATTGGTTTTGTGCTCCTTATCCAGCCACCTTGTACCTTCTGAGTCAGAACAGCCAGAATAAGATCAAGCATAAGGAAGAGCCAACCTCTTCAGTTGGAATTAATTATTGAGCAGATTAACTCCATTAGGCAATTAGTTAGAGGATCAGTGTTATTTACCTATCTTGACTACTGGCCATGTGCTCCTTTATGCAGTGTGGATGCAGGATATTTTCCAAGTGAGATGCTTGCAGACAGATATCGTGGTACCTAGGCCAGCCCAGGAATAAAGAAATAGTCCTACCAGTCATAAAATCTTCAATTAGTATTTCTCATCCATAGGACATTTCCATTTCCTCCCCTGTGATATTGTATTACCTGACAGTCTAGAAAGGGGAAATCCAAAGTAAAACCATGAGTGAAAGGTATATTACTTTGAAGTCAGTAGTTCACACTTATGAAATCTCTCAGAGATTCTGCATTGCCCTGGGCATGTGACAGAAGATGAGCAGAACATCTGGCTTGTGATTTCAACAGGAGCCGGGCATTGAGATACTTAATCTGGAGTGAGATGGCTCTGATTTTACACAGAGAATCATTTCTTCATGATAATTTCTTTTCCTAAAGTATTATTCTTTTAGCAAAGTAGGCACAAGAGGCATGTAGTGATAGGTTGTACAGTTCCTTCAGTAGGTTTAAGGTTTATGTCCTAGGCATATATGCTCCCCTCCATTCAGAATGCGGTGTTGCACGTGCATAGACAAACATTTCTGGGTGAATGCATACCTGAATCTCCGTGTGTTTGTGTACATTCTCACGTCTCTATCAGTATATAGAGCAAGTATATATAGAAGCACATCATCTAACTTTTCAGAAAGCTTTATTTCCATGAGGAGCTACAGAGTACATTTGCACTCAGCGGTGACTCATCTAACTCCTTTTTTTTTTGCTTTGGTGCTGCTTAATCCAAGAAACTCTGAGTAAGTCAGCTCTGCCACGTCCCAAGTGTAGCAGGGATTCCTCACAGTCCTTGATGCAAACACAACTAGTAATTCTCCTCCGAAATAGCAAGAAATTGCTATTTGCGGGCTCATGCTTTACGCAATGATGACCTTGGCTGAGGCAACCCGAATGGAAAGGGCCGCGGCGCATGAAGTCAGTGCCACTGTGGTAAATAAAGGCAGCGCCAGGAGGGCCCAATTTCAACATCGCCTGGCAGATGCAGCACAGCTGGGCAGGGGCACCGTGCGTATGAGCTGTGTTTTCTTAGCAGCAGTCTGGGAACCTCATGGCACTATGTCATAGTGAGACGGGCCAGTTTTGTATCTCTGCCCCTTGTTTTTGTTTTACTTCTCCGTATGCAGACCCTTTTAGCCGTTAGAAAGAGCCACAAACCAAACCGATGGGCTGCAGAGATAGACTGGAAGCAGGCTGATGCCTGTTTGTCAGTGCCAGGCTAAGGTGGCTTCAGAGGATTGCAGGTATTGACTGGAAAAAAATACAAACCAAAACCATGGCGAGTCTGCTTCAGCACTTCAACCTGGCTTTGAGAAATCATGGAGCGGGACAGGTTCTAGGCTGTGATTTAGACTCACACGTACCATTTTAGATAGTGAGAGGCAAATAGGTGCATGCCTTCAGCCTATAAAACCGAATTGCATGTGTCAAGGCTTCTACCAGCAATCTCAACTCAATCAAAGTAAACCAAAACGTAGCTCAGGTTCATGAAGAAGGCTAACCAACCTCATGGCAGCTTGCTTTAACTGCTGATTTGTAAGGTGAGCTGTCTTTTTTTTCCCTGTAAATCCTTAGGTAGCATCATGAGTAGCCAGTACCCATCAGGTGCCTTATTTGATTGTTACAAATCAGTCATTGATCATTGCAAATCAGAACTGATCATTACAAAATCAGTCTGGGAGAATACCAGGACCCGGATCTGCATTTCTCCTATGGGCAGATGATTCTCTTCCCAAGAGGGGATCCTTTCCTGTCTCTTTGACTAGGGGCACTACACTCTTCAACATCCATCACATCTGTGTTTTACCACCTGTGAAATAGCTGTGATCATTTCCTTTTTGATATGCACTCATTGCATGACAGTTACATTTTCATCCCAGATCCATACACAGGGTAAGAGTGGATCTCTTGATGAATTTGCCATAGCTCACTTAGCTTAATTCTGTTGCTTTTTCTCTCTGACTTTTCCCACATCTGTTTACTGTGTGGCTTCTTCACTGAACAGGCTGTATACTCATTACCATATGAAATAATGGTTTATTGGAAGAAATATTGTCTCAGAAACACACTCCAGGTATATAATCTTGCTGTTTCTCCCTTGGTTCTCAGCTTGCTTTCATCAGGACAGTTTAGTTAAAATGATATTACCTCTCCTGGGCACACTTCACAGGAGCTTTACAGTGATGATGAATAAAACAACTGTGGCGAGACTGCAATAAATTAATTGCACCATTTTATATGAGTAAGGGAATGGGCAGGAGCCCTGAGACTGAAACAAGAATCTGATCATGACTTGGGGTTCGTGGTTGAAAGGCTGGTATGAAAAAGAGAAAAGATCTCATAGCAGGAGTGGGAAAAAAGGGTTTGGGGGAAAAACCAAAGCGAGCCCAGCACATTGTGGTTAATAATAAGCAATTTGGAGTCTCCGTTTCCATTCAGCCAAGTAGGTGGAAGATCTGAATTTCTAATTTAGCAATTGCATTTTATGAGATGCAGAAAGATTTTATGAATCTGTGTCTCTGACTTGCATTGGCTGGGAGCGGATTGTCTAACTGTATTACAGGAGCCATCCAACAATTACAGGCTTCTTTGAGAGTCAAGGGGAGATGCTAATCCTTCTAGCTTTTGTTTTTTCTCAAAGAGGATCTAAGTTCTGGCACTGCTGCTACAGGTCACTACTTACACCGACAAATTTACCCCTTCAGGTGTGCTACAGCTCCCTGTGTTGCTGTGTTGATTAAACACCAGCTCACTCTTAGCCTGTAGTGGGAAGGCTGAATTTTACCCAGGTTAATAGAATATGTATTAGAAATTGCCCAATCAGCATGTGCAGCGTGGAATCAGAAATGCTCACACAAATTAAGGCCGCAGAGATAAGAGACGACGAGTGGTGAAATGCAGTGTGAGATGGGTTATGCAGAATCATCTTCCTGCTGTGACATGTCAAATAAGAGAAGCAGCCAAACACAGATGGAAGCAATCATGAGAAGCAAAGGGGAGCATTGCTTGTGTCAACATCCAGTCCTAATCCCCCAGGTTTCATGGCGCAGTAAAGTATCCTGCTGTAGGTGCAGCTCCATGTGTTCATGAGGATGCCTGCTCACAGCGCAGGGAAATGGGGTTTGTCCCTTGTTTCTCCTGGTGCTGGCACTAATCTGCATGGCCTCGGCTTCTCCCCATCCCAGAAGAACCGGGAGGGAGTGCTGGGAGGAAATCCAGGCACAGCATTGGTTTGATAATCCCAGGTTTATTTACAGAGGGAGAGCGGCCGCCTTGTCAGACACCACTGCATTGCCGGGAGGA
The DNA here is from genome assembly GCF_963264785.1 of Psittacula echo. Lineage (NCBI taxonomy): Eukaryota > Metazoa > Chordata > Aves > Psittaciformes > Psittacidae > Psittacula > Psittacula echo. The sequence continues at coordinate 5,341,660 of NC_137750.1, read as the reverse complement.
AAATGCAGATTTAACAAGGAGTACTGCCAGTGAATATTGGGGCAAGGGAGCATTTTGCGCTGGGAAGTCCCTGGCATGGGAAGCCCTTCATGCCATGACACGAAGTCCTGACTCTATTTGGGCTGCAGTTGTTTTGCAATTGGGTTGCTGTTCTTTTCTTGTGGTGCAAGAAGGTTTTTGAAAGGTCCCAGTGAGACGCTTTACTCTGACATCCCCCTTTCGTGGGGTTGTTTTGTAGACTGACATGCCCGTCCTTTGCTGCTGCTGTCTCTCAGCTACTTCAGGTGAGGTAAGAAAGCAGCTTCTCTATTGCCATCAACAATACAGAAGGACATAGAGTAGAAGGGGAGGGGAAGGAGGTTTGGACTGTGTGTGGTGTGTAACAAGGTCTGTTTGGAGCTGCAGTGTGGAGAGGACTGCCCCTTCGGCACATGGTTTGGCTGATGGGGACAGAGAGGGGCTTATGGATGCTCCACGTCAGGGCAGTGATAGGGTGAGATTCCCTGGTGTATTTCTTAACAGCGACATACTCATCTGATGTATTTACACACATGTAGCATACCTAAGGCAAATATTATTGCTGATTATTCACTCATTTTCCAATCAAGGGGAAAAGCCAACCCTGCTATTTTTAACTTATGCCATGCTTGCCTGTTAATGCACTGTCACAATCCAGCTTTTTATACCTAAATATAGCTACTACTGCAGATATCTTGAATTTTGAGTATAAACCCCTGAACTTTCACAGTTGTCAACTGAACACGGGAAATTCTCCTGCAGGATTTGATCTGTAGTTCTCCGAATCAGATGCTGTTTGGTGCCTGAGCTGAACTGGCCTCACTGCCAGAGAGGTGAGAGTTGGTGTCCTCGGCTTCCAATGGATAAAATAGACCAAAACCCGAACCAGAAATGTAGGCACTGAGAGGGTAAAAAAAAAATCCTATTTCTTGAACCTGTCTTTTTTGATGTTTAAAGACTTCCTGAACTGACTGGCAAATGGTTTTTCCAGCATTTCATCCCAGGACAGGCTGGGAAGCGGGAGGTAGGATTTGGTACAGTGAGTTATGAAGTGTGCAGTGTAGTGACGATAGGCAGGTAACAACTTCTGGTGGTAATACCAGGGCATGTAGTGGAGCCTAAATCCAGAAAAGGCCTTCTCCCTTTAACCAAAGATCAGTGAGAGGGGCTGGTGCCAGCAGACCATCAAGTATCACCCGATGGATTACCTCTGATTGCTTCACAGGGCTCGGGCATCACCTTTTCTCTGAGGTAGCCAAGTGTTAGAAAAGCGTTTGGTTGTTGGCTCAGAAGCAGGATGGGGAGATGACAAAGTTTCTGCTGGTGGACCTGCAAAAGACATAGGGAAAGCAAGCTGTACAGACTGGTGGGAGAGGTGAGAGAAACCGGCACCGTGCCCAACTCAGAACTTTCCAAATCTGAGTTGTAGCTGGTATTTGGATGTAAAGTTTTCCTTTCTTTGGGTTATATCATTCCTTCACTTTCTGAACGTGTGGTCCAGTGAGTTATGACTTAATGCAGGGCATGAGGTGGTCGGGTCCCACTGTCTGGCAGCTGCGTCTGATCCATCCAAACCCTCCTGCTTTCCTGGTCTGCTCGAGAGTCCCTTTTCCCTGTAGTGCAGTGTTTCCATCTGAGAACAGACACATAGAAAACTGGTGTGTAAAGAAAGCTGATTCCTCCTCTGTTTGAAACAGACATCACAACTTTCTCTTTCACAGCGGGAGCCCCCTCCTGTAAACACAAGGCAGCCCTGTCGGAACATTGGTAAGAAGATTTGAACTATTTTCTTTGGATACTTCATCCCTCGCCCCCTTCTTTGTGGATAGTGGTTAAAGTGATAATTAGTAAACACTGGTACTCATCCAGAAATGCTCCAGCACTGACAACGTACACAGATACACAGAAAGACGTGTACAGCATTGTCAGCACCCCTCTTTCTGACACTGATAGGAACAAAAAGTAGTGGTATAGACCCCTTGCCAGAGGCTGTAAACATGCAGCTGTGGAAGAGTTAAATGGCAATGACCTCACGTTTATGCAGTGCTTTTCATCCAGGAGAACCCTAACTGCTTTGCAAAGTGCCAAACGTTTCTACAAGTCACTGCAGGGCTGCTAATGGGGAGCCACTTTGGGACAATTTAGGCCAGGAAGTGAAAAAAACACCACGAAATTGAGTAGAAATGAAGGAAAGTTCAAGGTTCCCCCAAAATAACCTGTTTACAAGAAGCGTGGCCTAAAAAAGTGTCGAAGCTGCAGAATGTGTGATGGAGCGTTTGCAGAATGTGCAGGGGATGATTTCTGTGGCATAGAAACGCCAGCGAGGATCAAAATAACATTGTGTGAGCAAAAGAGCGTATAACAAATGAGGATGGTTTTTCCAGCCCCAGTTGGATGTGCTGACTTTACTATACCGCATGTCAATGCAAAGGTTCATTTAAAGGAGCGTGCAAGGACAGTTTCCACTTGTAATGCTAATTCAGCCATAAATTCTCCGACACAAGACACGAGTCCAGCTCTGTGCCATTCGCTCATGTAAAATGTTCCCGAGGCTCTAAATAACCAAAGGTTTTGGTGGGGGTCACAGAAGGCGAAGTAAAAGGGACCTTATTTAATTGGCTGCCCTAAAAGTGGTGAAATTTGAACTTCTTGACGAAAAATAAATGCTATTTTTTAGTTTGTGGGAGCTGCAGTGTGGAGGAATTCAAGCACCATTTTCCTCTATGGGAAAACTACATCTGCCTAAAACTCACTCTATCTCACTACATCCCTCCTCTCATCTCACTGGAGGGAAATGGGACATCGCAGGAGACAGCCAACAGAACATCGAGAAGATGGTTCTTGAAAGGGCTCTTTTAGGCTTTTAATGAAATGTTTTAGCTTTCAGTGAAGAAAAAACCTTTAATGTTTCCAGGCTATTTTTTTTTTCATAAAACTATGATTTTCTCCAGAAAACAAGGCATTTTATTTGAATATTTTCATTTACCCATATTTCTGTCAAAGACCAGCCCTGGTTGTTTAGTGGGAGGAGAGCCAAGAACGAGTTAAAGCCATGGGATCAATAGTTAGCTCAGGCTTTGCTCTGAATTTTCCTTAAATTAGTGCTAAATAACACACTTCAGGGTAGACTAATGAAGTATTTATTTATTCATTGACTCTACTTTAAATAACTTTTATGGAATTGGATGGAATTTGATAGAAAGTCATTTTTCCTTTTATTATACTGTTACAAGTCTGCAGGAACATCTCGATCTTCTGAGAACAGCTTCTTCATTTCTATTTATCATTAGGATCCATCACTTTAGTGGAAAAAATACCATGTTCCCTCCCTGGTGCTCCCTACCCCCCTTTTATTTTTAAGGAAACTTAGACACATAAAAGCAAAACAGAGAAGCAAAGCAAAGCTCACTCAGCACTAATTTGGCAACAGGGAGGCTTACTAAAACAGATTTTATTGTTTAAAAGTGAGGCTGAAGTTTTCCTCCTATAAAAAAAACAAACCTCTGTGACATTTGTTGGAAATATTGCTAGCGAATGGCTCATGTATTCCATTGCACAGGAGATGCAATTAGATTTCTGCAGGTTTGTCAAACAAACTATGGTCTAGGAGTGCTGTCATGGAACCAGGGCTCTGATTTCCAGTTGGATAACTGAGCTTTTAATTAGGGCTCCAGTGGTGCAACTGCTTTGCAATTTCTACAGCTGCCTGAGGGATTTGAATGTCAAGTTCTGATTGGAATTAGTGGGAACTGAGCATGCTCTAAGAGGATTTGAAACTTTGGGGCTATGTATTCCCTTCGTATGCACAGGAAGGATTTGCTTAGTGGAGAAAAGCAGCTGGAGGTATGAACAGTTACTGAGCAGCATCCTCTGCCACTGTAAAGCAGTATATTTTAGCCAATTTCAGTGAAACCAAGGTGATTTTTAGCTACAAAGTGTAAAATCAAAGGAAGAGCCTTGTGGAAGCCACATAATCCACACCTCCACACTGAGGGGTTTTTTGCCTTCCCTCTGAAGCCTCTGGTGTAGCAGTATCATACTTCCACCCTGATTTCATCTCAGACCTGGTAGCAGATTATGTGTTTCTCCTAACTATGGAGAGTTCTTCGTCTATTATTTGGTGTTTCCAAAACTTGCAGAGAGTGACAGGAGTGATTCAGTAGTCCATTTACCTTTCAAACTAAGAAGTCATTGCAATGGACTGTTGCAACCATCTCAGTGCTTCCCCCTGCTCCTGCTCCAAATGGCTTTGTTAGAAGCTGCTCAGAGTCTGTCCTTCCTTTTGTAAAGCTGTGATTTCAGGTACCAAAAGAACTCCCAAAGCCAAACAAAGAGTCTGTGGCTGATCACAGCATCTCAGCCAGGGCCCCCTGCTCATTTCAAACAAGTTTTCACTGTCCTTCACCCCTTCCCTAAGTCCCTGCTTGTTTTATTCTATTGCTAACTCTGAAATGCCTTTGGGTTTTTAATTCCCCCAGGGGTCTTCAATAAGGAGGGGACTCTCACAATGAAGCTGGTGAATGTACCTGCCATTGACAACCTGTTCTCTGATATCGCCAACACTTTTAACAAGCAGCACGACGATCACTCTGCCATGAAGAAAGCTGCCCAGAAGCTGAAAGAGGTTTCTGGCTGTGCTCCCAGTGCCAGTCTTAAAGCCTGCATAGAGACTGTGCAGCAGGAGCATGGTAAGCAGCGAAAGCTAAGAACTAACTGAAGCCAACATGAAAATAATGAGGACCATGTGAATTAACAGCATTCTCACAGGTGCTGCTGTGTCAGTGCTCCTGTGTCTGGAGTGCCCATCACTGCTGGTTCCTGCGCTGTATGACACAGGATAGACAGTTCAGATTTCATGGAGATTCTGGCCATTTTTATAGCTCATTTCTACATTCTGGTACAATATAATGTTTCCTACTGGCTGACTGATCTTGAAAACACATGTCATGAGGTTTGGCTTTTCTAGTGCTGCTTCACGTGGCACTAACTCCAGCCCTGCCCTGTGATATCTGCCTCTGTGATACTGCAGAACCAGCCCTGAAAAGTGGGGGGACCTGATGGAGAGAACAATGAGGTGTGTAAGGGAAGATTAGGATGGATTTGCAATATGCTTTTCAGAAAAGACTCACCCAAACCCCTGTGCTTCTCACTAAGTGAGCAAACAGAAAAGACATTTCAAACTTAGCCAGGTGGAAAGACTATTGATTTCACCAGAGGGAAGCCAGAGCAGCTGTATCAGGAGTGATTTTGGCCTCGTGTCCTTAAGGAAGTCCTTAAGGAAGTTATATACGAGTCTATTGGGTTGCTACTGGCAAACACCTCTATTATATAGCACATGCACACACAGAGCAGTGACAGTGATAAGGAAACTGGAAACAAGCTTGTTTTATGGATGCTTTTCAGAGTCAGTCACCGGAGAGCTATTGCTTCATGTGTTTAGTTTTGCAGAGACAAAAGTGTTCAGGTATCCCTTTGTTGGACTCCAACCAGATGCAAGTCACGAGATAGATGCTGTTTTGTCTTTTCAGGTGCCTACAAGGTGCAGGTGCACGTGGAGGGCTATACCTTTTCTCTCATTGTAAAGGAGAAGGAAGTGCCTGACAAACTGAAGCAGGTCCAGCAGCAGGTGGGGGAGCTGAGCCGATCCACAAAGTGTGTCCTTGATAGAAAAGCTATCCTCCAGGAAATGATCTGCTCTGTGCTGCAGAGGCAGGCTGAGCTGGAAGAGAGGATCAAAACCACAAACCCAGAGTATCTGGACCAGGTACGCTTAGAAAGTAACCTGAGAGAGAACATCCTAAAACTCAGCCTGGCCAAGCAGCTCTCCGAGCAGTACGATGAAGCTGCCAGGAGTGTGTTGAGGGCAATGGCCCAGCTAGCTGGCTTGATGCTGGAAGAGGCTCCTGAAATAGGGACTGAATAGATAGGTGCTTATAACCTGCCCACACATACGGAGCAATAGCCTAAAGGATGCCTGGGTGGTAGTGTAGTGTCAGTAATTAGCACTCTGCAAATGGCCTATGGGTAGCTCTGAGTCTCAGATCTGTTTATTAAATTGTGGGAGGAAAGATGCATCTGGAAAAAGCTTTGATTTTCACCTGAGCCATTTACACAGATAGACAGAAAATGTCTTTTTCTATATAGTGTGTTAAATTATCCTTTATGCATTAAGACAGGGAAAATCATGGAGTACCTGACCAAAATAAAGGCAGTTTTCACTGGAATTTGGTAACTGCTTAGTAGGTGATGTGACTGTGGCAGAAGGGTGTTCAGAGTGACCCACAATGAACCCAAACCCATGGGGTCAAATCCCCCATCCCTGAGCGTGTGTTAGTGATACCTACCTGGGCTGATGGCTCCTGGGAGCAGGGGAGCCAAGGTAGGGTCTGCATTGGGTCAGTGCATCTTCCTCCTTTGGGAAGGATGAGCCATCCCTGCTAGGCCTGACTCCTGAAGGGAATTAAGCTCTTTCCTAAACCTGAAATCAAATGCGTCGACTGAAGGCTAGAAACTTTCCCTAAAGCTTTAGCAGTACATTCCTTGCTGCTTAATATAGCTACAGATAATCATTTGACATATGGCTTATAGCACATTCCCACCATTCCTTACCCTGCCTGGAAATTCATGGCACTGTGAGGTTGTCCTGGCATCCTGTCCAGTGCTGGCATGGCTGAGTGCACTACAGCAAGGGGCAGCAGGAGATTAAGACTCATTATGGGGACTGGAGGGGCTAAACTGTCAGGAGCCCTGTGCGTTGGGGCAAAGGCATTGATGCAGAAGGGGCACCTGGAGGAGATAACACCTGGACAAAGATTTCAGGGTCCTTTAGGTTTATATCCAGTGCCATCACACTCTCACTACTGACAGCCTGTATGAATGGCAGAAAGGAACCTTTCCTGCAAAACCTGGGAGGATTGCTGTGCAATAGTGACAAGCCTGATGTGGCATTTGCCTTTGGAGACTGGATGGAGAACCCTGGCCCTGGGCTCTGGATGCCCAGTGTGAAGCCCAGTTTGGATCAAGGGCTGTGCGGATGGGGAGGGTCGGCTGGTTTTGCAATGCTGGACCTCGTTGCCAGTCAGAAAGCTTATTGAATTCATCACATTTTTTAAGGATGAGGGAGAGAATAGAAACCACGAGTGAAATCCTACCCAGCACCACAAATAACTGCAAAGGGAGCTCAGCCTCTGGGTTTTCAGCCTGTCTCTGCCCACTCTGGGTGGTTTAAGTCCTTTTTCTGTTTGCCTCGGCTTATCCCAGAATGTGTCAGAAATTCCCAGGAGACTTTTTCTACCCTCACGTGCCCTTGTGCTTCCATCAAGCCTCCATCTGCTCACGCACACAGTGGGCAGCGTGTTTCTTTGCTCCCTGTAACTACCCATTAGCCTTTGTCTTGCCACAAACACAAGTTATTCACATGTTTCCTTTAGGAGCTTCAGTTGCAAGGCACTTTTTTTGCATGAAGTTATGAAAGAATTTTGTAATTCATTCAAATTATGCTACTCTAAATGAAAGCAAGTGCCACTATGTTCACGTCAGGTAGAGCACCGGGTCTCCTCTTCAATACCCAGCACAAGGGTTTCTCTCCAGGCATGTCTTTATTTCTATTCACTTAGTTTGCTAGGGAATTGGGGGGAAAGATTCATTAGCAATCACAGATATTTCCTGCCACTCACCCGATAACACATTGACAACTAAATAGGGCCTTGGTAAATCTTTCCTTAAACACATTGACAATTTTAGCAGCCAGGGTCTTCACTCTACCTCCAACTTCTCAGAGCACCAACTTTTCTACAGCCTCTTATTTCTGATCTACTTTTGAGGGAAGAAACAACCCAGCTTTCTTATCACAAGAACCACTGGTTTCTCCGTCTTCTGCATGAGCACTGTGGTCACTAGACCAGAACTGGGACCCATCCTCTTGGAACAGGGGTCAGTGGATGACCATGGGAAGGGTAAAGTTGCCTACATACTGATTCTGATGACAGTGAAACATATAACACCATGTAGTTGGAATCCTGGCAACTTAATTCCTACACATCCAAGGAGCTAACTGCTCTGCATCTCCAGTTCAGCTCCAGTGCCGGAGCTCTCACTGTATTTAATGGAACATATGTAATCTATATTAGCCTTCCACGTCTGGGAAATCTCATCTAGGCTCGAGCTGCTATTGTTACACTCAGACACACCGCAAACCTCATAATGTCTGTGGTTGATCCAGTCCAGTGCACTCAGACGTGCACGTTTCCAAGTAGCCCTTAGACATTTTGGAATGCACAGCATTCCTGTGCTGCCGTTCCCAAGGCAAGGAGCTCGCTCACCTGAGGAGCCTGCGACCCTGAGACATCCCCATCAGACCCTCAGCTGCCCTGAATCCAAGCGGACAATCAGATGGGGTTACTGTAGCTATTGGAGATGTTTGCATGGAATGTTTATGCATCCCTTTGGATTGTAAAAACAAAAATATTTTTTGTAAAAATTAAATATTTTATGAATAGAAGGATTTTTAAAAAAATGGTGGTTTCATTTACCAAAAACCTGATGTTTAAGTTTCATGCTTCAGACCAGATCAGGACTGGGACAGACTTTGCATCCCTGAAGTCACTGAGAAATAGCAGTGACTGCAGGTCTGGGTGTTTTTCATCTGAGCATCTCTACTGGAAGCACACTAGTGTGGCTGCCTTTGTGCATACGCATTTCTTAATCAGAGTAAAGGTTGCAGATACCTGACCCATGATAGAATTGGAGGCTGTTTTCTTCCTTAATGTCCATGAAGTACAGTAGCAAGAAGATTGATTTGGCAGCTAAATACTAGCCTGCAGTTGGGAAATTTGGGTTCTTTTCTCTGTTTCGTTTTTTGCATCCTGTGCAATATAAATAGACCTTCTCCCAAATACTCCATGTGCGAAATGCAAGTGTTTTCATGGGAGTCTTGTGAAGGGAAATAGGCTGAGAGCTCAAGAGGTCCTCAGGTTGCATTGTAACGTAGGGATGGATGTCCTGTAAACCTCAGGTGGCCAGACAGAAAATGTCCTTGTGACAACAGAGCCTTGGGAAGCTCCTTCAGTTCAAATAAACACTCCAAAGGCAGTTGCTTAGACACCCTATTGCAAACCTGCAAAACAAGGGTGGAAACCTTCCCTGTGTCTGTTCAGGTTAGAAATAGGAAATTCTGGTTCACAGTGTTACAGCTCTTCTCCTCATGACCATGACTCAGGAGTGCAGAGGTTGCAGCAGAAAAAAGTAATAAAATAGAGAAAGCGAAGCTGGGCAACCCAACCCAGAAAAGGGTTTTTAGTTTTGAGGTGTTCAGGGGTGGACTTTAGCATCAGTCTTGGAACATGACACAGAGCCTCCCTGCTGCAAACATACACTTTGCTTTTCCCTTATCACATTTGCCTTTTAGTTTTGAAGTGCTCTCGGATCCTGTGCCTGGAGCACAAGCTGGGACCTCCATTGCTGCTGAGTCTTTCTAGGAAAAAGTGCACTGGATGAAAGGATTTGGATCCTTAATCAGCCTCATTAGAGAAGCTGCCATCTGCACCTCCCTCGTTCTAATTAGTCATCAATAGGGCAGTGATTTGGTCATAAAAATAATAAAGAAACAAGCCACCTCCACTCTCTCAGCCCTTTACACACAGTTATTGCACAGAAAGCTGTCTCCTTCGCTCCCAAACTGGAGCTGGTGGATGTGTTCTCACTCAGCAGCCTGGTGTCTGCAGGCCAACAGCTTGTTTCTTGGCAGGACTGCTCAACCTAAACCCGTAAGCTGCAGCAGGCTGGAAAGGATGGAGCTAAATGTGGCAAAGAAACCAGGAGCATGTGATTACCCCACCCTTCACTTGTAAGGCAGTTCTGGTGTCCAAATGTCGTTACTGTGCAGAAATCCCTGGATAACACACAAAGAACGGGTCCAGTCATTGCTGAAGCACCTTTAAAACGTTGGGGCTATTAATTGCCACCCCCTTGTCTCCCTTTGGTCAGCAGGGCTTGCTCCGCATGGGCAGGAGAAGTTGGGTAGATGAGCTGAATGACTCCTGCTGCTTCATGTGGGGTTTCCAGATTCACATGTTCCATGTACTGCTTTTGACTCACCCAGTTTATATCCAGGTAGGATCACCAGGACCTTTCTCTGAGATGGAGCCTCCCTGTGTTTGCCCATCCCAAAGCCAGGACAAGCCAAAACAATTACGGAAACCACAAAAAGGTGGCTCAACAAGCATAAATAAGAGAGTTTTAAGCATAAAGTGGTTGGCAGTGGTGGATGGGCAGGAATGGAGAAAAACTGCAAGGATCAGTTACTTAAGCATCAGTGGATAAATCAGTTGTGGGTGGTCTTAAAAGCTGAGGAACTTCTAAGGTCATCTTCCGAAAACTATCACATCATTCACAAACCTATCACAGTTTCTGTGCCTCTCTAAAAATGCCACCTTCCTTCTCCTATCTCAAATCAAATTCCTTGATCCTGTTCTTGGGCAGACTGTATTCTGAAAACCGTGTATTTAGGGACATATTGGTAGAATATATGCACAGTCCCCCAGTATGTAGGGGAAGAGAAATGTATTGACTGGTTAATAGGAGAACTGAATGTACAGCTCATCATGGGACTTGATGGGCCCAAGCTGCAGTGTCCTGAAATTAGTGACACCTGGATCCCAACCTGTAGTTTGGTTCCATGAAACACTGGAGGAAGGCTGCTGGATCAAGGAAAGCTGGCTTTTACCCATGTATTTTACAGTTAATCTTGTATCTGTGTGGAGAAGAAATACCCCTCAAAACTAGTTTTTAGTGGGCCAACAAAGGCCCTGGGTTGCTAAACACCCTATTAATAATATTCTTCTGCAGGAGGGGGCTGCAGTTCTTCATAAAGATTTATTAATAGTCATTGCTATTTTCACAGAAGCTTTAATGTGCAGTAAAAGACCCATAAAGAGGAGCAACCAAAGGAACTCATCGATTTCACGCTGATCTGCACTAAAAAAATACCAGCTTTTTTCCCCTTTTTCCAAATAATAATAAAACAAAGAGCTTTCAGGAGCAGCACCAGCAGAAGGCTAATGTAAAGTGATCTATTCGAGACCCAGGAGGATGGTGTAAACTTACTCCTGCCTCTGCGGCTGTTTATTGTGTTTGTCTGGTTGCCCTGGGAACCAGCTCACGCCGTTTCACTTATTTTATAATGTTCCTGTAAATGTTAGGTAGGGCCGGGATTTATTATACACTGTCAACACCTAAAATGGAACGCGCCGCTTAGTGCCGTTTATTTGGCAAGGCGCCTTTCCATGCTCCCTTCAAGAAAAGTCTTTCTTACGCGGATCTATGTGTGACTGTGCATGTGTGCGTGTGTGGATGTGCATCTCCATCCAAATAAATAAACCCTGTATGGCCTTCCAGCAGCGAGGAGGATTGATGCTGGGTGGTATTAATGCTGGCTAAAGGAAGGTCTGAGCAGCCGATGACCTGCCGTTGGGTGGGATCCGTGACTCACGTTAGTTGCGGGAGGTCAGTATTTAGGGGATGGGGAAGGCGTGTTTACCAGGAGTGTTTATTATCCCTAAAGAAGCAGTGTGATCCCGCTGCTTCTGTCCCCAAAGACCTCTGTTAATGCAGAGCGATGAATCATCAGAATTATTAGAGCTGGAGCAAGCTTTCTCCTTTCCTCCATCAGTCCCGCAGCATGACAGAGCAGATTCGATTGCACACTAGTGGATGTGAGGATTACTTTTTAATCTGCCTTTTTTTGCCTGGGGTGATACCTCTCAGGCTAACACTTGGTGTTAAACCAAGGAGATGAGGAACTTTTTAAATGCTCAAGAGCATCTCAGCTCCTTGAAGTGTGTGTTTCTGAATCTCCCCATCCTTTCCTTACTCCTGCGCTGAACTGTGCCTTACTTCTCCTTCCCACTTCCCAGAGGGTGGGGGTCTTTCCCACCTCCTATTTTCCTTCACACAGGAACATGCATCTCCTCAAGTGCCAGAGAGAAGCTCCCATCTCCACTCTGGTCGCCCTTTGTAGTGCCAAGTACTGTATTTCCAACTCTGTTTTCCCTTGCCCCCAAATGAGATGGGTTTGTGCAATGATTCACTACAACTGCAGATGCCTCTCTTGCCCCCCCGCCTCCAAAAGCTCACTCTGGACATTGGTACTCAGTTCAGCTCCTGATGTAATTTGCCTCCACTCTTACAAGGGGATTTGGATGCAGAAGTGAGTGGGGACTGCTCCAGCTAAAAGTATGGGCTGGGGGAAGAGATGAGGTGAGTCAATTGATGGGTAAAATCCAAGAAAAGTGGCTTTGTTCCTCCCCATGCTTGGGGCTGGTCCTGCCTCCCACTGACCAGAAACGTTCCCTCCTTGGCATGGAACCTCTCACCACTGAACAGCTCCAAGCCGAAGGAAACCAGCCAGCACCCAAGGCATTAAACACGTTGGGATTAGCCAGTGTCCTGAGACTGAAGGTACAGAAGATGGAGAATCTCAAAGAGGTTTAGGAATGCGAATGGGAAAAGGCAGAGCCTGGGGCAGAATGGCTGGTGACAGCACATGGTATTCAGGGAGAGGAGTCAGATGAGGAGAGCTGGACTTGACAGTGCCAGGCTGCATGGTGTGAATTATTCTTCCAATAGGAATGAGTCAAGGATGGTGAATTTGCTTGGGAAATCCTATAGGCTACAACTCCTCTTTCCTGTGTGATGCTGAGGAACTTAAATCTTAATGCCCCACTTTACCTGTCTGTGAAGCACAATTAATTCCTATTTGCAATGTGACCTGAGATCCCTGACTGAAGTCTTCATAACAGTAGGCTCCTGAGTATGGTTAGTACATGATTTGTGTAAATGCAAGCCAATAAACCAGCACTTCCTCATTTTGTTCCAGGCAAGAAGATGGGTAGATAATGGATTTTCTCTCTTCTCATTTTCCTTCCCGATAGATAGTGTGCAAAAAGCATATGTTGTGCACAGAGGTCCGAGACTTCTAAGCAGCAGCAACAGCCCCTCCAGAGGCGTTTACCTGAACCGCACTCAATATAAATCCATGCACATACCCTCACCCCTCTCAATTTTAGGAAATATTTCCACATGTAGTAAGTGTGTGTTTCAGAAAGAAAAATGCCACTGTTAGAGAAAAACTGAAATGACAAAATGCCTTTTTAATGAGCCTCCAATGGAATGTGTGTGACAGTGACAAGAAGAACTTAGTGAAATCACAGCCGCTCCTTTTAATTGCCTCCTAATTTGCTCTGGGGTGCTGGTAATTGGAACAATTTGCCTACAGAAACCTGTGAGGTCTCAGACACTAATGGATTTTGTCTTGCTTAATCAAGCCCGCAGAAACCAGAGCCTCCTGCGCTGTTTTTAAGCTCAGCACTCTTACTGTGTGATACACTGGGCAGAAAATGTACCCACTGCCCACACAAATCATACACTGACCGAACGTGGATCATGGGGCTGAGTCAGTTCCTTGCAGGGAAAGCTGAAGCATCTCTGCTTGGTGTTATGGTCCTGGAAAAGGCCTCAAAAGAGGTGGCACACTATTAAATATAAAAAGATGATACTTAAAGTTTATTCCAACTCTACCAGCCCTAAGAAAATGTGTTTGCAAGCAGTTTTCTTTCTGGTGCTTGGAGACCAGCTACATTTTAACAGCAAAATAAGCTGTGTGTAGCAAAAGAGAATAAATCATCTAATGGGCTATTTAATTTTCTTCTGAAAACCAGTGTTATGATTTAAGGAGGCTCTGTTATTCTCTCTGTTACTCTACTTCAGGAGAATTTGTTATATTATTATCTCATACAGAAAAATAGTGGAAGAGTCATGTCACAAAATGCTGCTGCACCTTGTAATAAGGTCACTCTTTGGGAACAGAAGCCTTCAGTACCTTATAGTGTGTTACAAAACACTTCAGATGTTATTTCTGAACCATGTGAGGGGAGGTGAAGCTCAGAGGCCAGTTTTGCTACCTTATTAAACCTGAACTCTGTCACTGCTCTCATGCAAACAGAGGTAGCTTCTGGCTCAGCAGCGCCTGAGCATTCATTTCCTCCACCATGTCCGTCATGTTTACCCAGGCTTCAGTACGGGACTAGTGTTGTGGCTTAGAAACAGTTTTCCCTTCCTCCCCTCCCTGCCATCCCAAACACACAGGCAGGGTTAAGCTCTGAGTTGCCTCAGCCTTGTCTTCCCACTCCAGCACTTGGTAGCAATGGGAGGCACAAGGAAATGCAGGGAACTTGGTGAGCATCAGCAGGAGGGGGGGAACATCACAGTACCTGGGTGCATCTGCATTGACAGCAGAGTTGCTTTGTATTCACTCTGATCCCCACCAAGCCCACACCTTTAATGCTGCACCACTGAAAAGTCCATTTGATGCTTGAAACCCCCCCACTGTCTCTGTTCTAAAACATTCCCTCTTATTTAGTCAATTCCTTGTTTCACTTATGTCAGTTATAAGTATTCCTATACACTAAACAGTATATTAAGGTGCTTTGCCTTGACGAAGTCAGCTAGATAAGCAGTATATCCTGTCCACAAGCACTTTTCGTGGCTTTTTCTTGAGTGATGTCTTTGCTGGACTTCAGGCCATTGAGGAAAATCACCCCCTTAAAGAAAGCAGATGCGTGTTTGCTGCATCAAGACCAAACGTCACCGCTGCTTGATTCCTTAGGACTGTAAATTTCCATTTGCCATTACCCACATTCTCTAAAAGGAAGTAGATTGTAAGCCTGTGGAGATTTATAGTTTCATTCTAAAATATCTATCATTTTAAACGCAGCACTACTGCTGACATCCACTCAACTGCCATAGATAGACTGGTAAAGTACTTAAAAAAAGACATTACAATATATCCAGATACGTTTCAAGAGCTTTTGTTGGGCACGGACTAACTCGGAGACATATTTCATGTGAACTGCTATTTACCTTTCAGCTATATGCTTGAGCTCTTTATGTCCTTTTCCATTGCTCTGCATTGCCAAGGCTTTGGAATAAATAGACTTTTTCCCTGCCTGAGCCCGGCCACGGAGCCCATGGGCTGCGTGTGACATCACCTCATGTCCTCAGAAACACCGCGGAAGGTTTGACCTCAGGTGTCGGGTTTTTTGGTATAACCATTATTGCAAACACAGCGGTCGAGATTTACTGGCTGGTAAGAGTTTGTAATGATCAGAGATTAAGGGTGGGACTTTCAAAACAGTGTGAGCCTTGAGCGCAGCCGGGTTTGTACTCCATTACCCAGCAGCTTTTCAAAGCTCCACCCTAAATCTGTATGAAATTATTCTAGCGGCAAGGAAAGTATATTTACCTAATGTCAAATATTAAACATTACTGCCCATTAAAATATAGGGCTTCATTATATTTGGCCTGGTGCAGATGTGCAGGAGAGAAGGAGTAATTATCTTTTCCCAAGCCATGTACCTAGGCAGAGGAGTTGTCACTGATTTTTGGTGTCTGCCTGTGGGTAATGAGCATCTACTATTTGCAGCCCGTGGGGAAGCGACTGACATCTTCAGGCTGTAATTGCTTCTGAGAACCAGGTCCTTCAGAATGCAAGCAAGCCAAACTGACCATGCACAAACCCGACGCATCCAAGCTTGTGGGCACTTTGGAAAGTAGAGGCCAAAATAACTCACTCGCTGTCACGCAGCAAACTGCTGGGATGGGAACACAGACCTCTTTATTCCCTGCCCTAGCGCCTGCTACACCATCATCCCTCGGCTCGTGTAAGCTGGCTGGTGCCTGCGAGTGTGCACCTCTTTCTTTTTGCCCCATGTTGCAATGGGATCATGCAGTCCAAAGCAAAATCCCTGGAAGAGGAAGAGCTCTGGGGAAACCCAGCAGCACCCAGGTGACAAGAGCAAGCAAACCCTCCCGATATTTACTGTGCATGACCAGAGTGTGGGAACCTGGCATCGCTCCATTTGCTGGGGACATTAGAGGCTAGGTGACAGATCTGGCCTGCGGATGGCAAGCGAGCCACCTTAGCTCTGGATTCTGCTGACAGAGCAAGTCTTGTGAAAGCAAAGGAGAGAAAAACCTGCCAAGCGCAGCTCTGGCCCCGTGGCTCGCAGGGTCAAAGCGCATTGTGCGCAGGGAGTCCCCATGCAGCGAGACATGAAAACCCCATGCTGTCACGACTCCTTATTAAGCTTGCTCAGTGACACAGAAATGCTTTTCTCTTAAACTCCCTGAGAAGCTGTAGTGAATTTAGCTGAAAGTGCAAATTACTTCTGTAATGAAGAGGGATGTTCGTGTATTTCTCACTTTAGGTTTTCCTCCCATCCCTTTCCTCCCAATTCCTCTCTGCTTCCAACATGAGCCTTTATCCTAACAAAGACAACTTTAGAAAGGGTAGTAGATCTCTGCGGTGTCTAAGCTCTCAATCGTGCTGCCCAAGAGTTTGTGACATAGCAGAAAATCAATCAATTTAGGGATAAAACATGGACTGAAGCTCCCTAAGTAAGGGCTGGAGGAGGACAAGCTCACTATGGTGTTGGATGAAAGCACTGATAAAGCAAGAGACATGCAAACTGTGAGAACTTCAGTCCCATACCTTCCACCTGAATATTCTGTTTTATTCTTGCTAGACCAAGTTAAGCTCCATGTGATTGTGTAACAGTGCTCTTAAAAAGGGACAAATGACACTGTTGAAGAAGCTGTTGGCTGCTTTGCCCCCATGGCGCTGCTGGAAGCGAGAAAATACCAGCATAAAGCAAAAGTGCAGTGGTGTGTAGGAAGTGCTGGGGATCACCAGGCCTTCACCTTGCGAAGCCTCACAAAACCCCTCCTGCCCATAAATACAGTTTTCAGTGCATTGTATAGAGCAGTGCCTCCCTCTATGCTTGTCAAGACAAAACTGCCAGTGACCAACAGTGAGGCCAACTGCATTTTGCCTGAATGAGGTTAATATTGGAGTCAGGCATTTGCTGAAAGAAGGAATGAGAGAACGTAGTGATACAGAGATCATTATTCCAGTGCAAATTAAGTATATTTCTATATTGCTATTGAGATTAATGGCCTTTAAGCTTTGCTGCCTGTAGTGATTGTCCCCAGCCCTCTACTCTGCCCTGGTGAGACTGCATCTGGAATATTGTGTCCAGTTCTGGGCCCCTCAGTTCAAGAAGGACAGGGACCTGCTGGAGAGAGTCCAGCGCAGGGCGACAAAGATGATTAAGGGAGTGGAGCATCTCCCTTATGAGGAAAGGCTGAGGGAGCTGGGTCTCTATAGTTTGGAGGAGAGGAGACTGCGGGGGGACCTTATTAGTGTATATAAATATATAAAGGGGGAGTGTCATGAGGATGGGGCCAGGCTCTTCTCAGTGGCAAACAATGATAGGACAAGGGGTAATGGGTACAAACTGGAACACAAGAGGTTCCACTTAAACTTGAGAAGAAACTTCTTCTCAGTGAGGGTGACAGAACACTGGAACAGGCTGCCCAGGGAGGTTGTGGAGTCTCCTTCTCTGGAGACATTCAAAACCCGCCTGGACACATTCCTGTGTAACCTCATCTAGGTGTTCCTGCTCTGGCAGGGGGATTGGACTAGATGATCTTTTGAGGTCCCTTCCAATCTCTAACATACTGTGATACTGTGATACTGTGATACCAGTACAGTACATTACATTGGGTACTCTCAGGGATTGCATCCTAAAGATGAGGAGCAGTGTAAAACTGCTTCTGAGATATTGCTGCTGTTCGGTTGTCAGGAAGCTCCTAACCATGGCAGAGTCTAAAGCCTCCCAGCCCACATTCCCCTTGCAGGAACCAAGACCAGGCTGGGTAAATTCTGTCTCATAGAATGGCTGAACATGGTGAAAAAATACAAGCAGGGAAAAGCATTGGCCATTCCACTTTACCCAAGACCAATATAGTTTGGTTTAAAAGTTATCTAAGTATTCCCAAGACATCTTCATTAAAGAAATCCCTGCAGCTGGTATCAGAAGTGGCATTCTGGTGTGTTTTCAGTGATGTCTATTTTACTATAGTGATAGTAACCCATGTCCTAGAACATCTTTTTTTTCCAGGAAAACTGAAAAGGTTGTAATTGCGTAGTCTTCATAGACTTGAAAAATGGTTTAAGCTCTGACTTTATTTGGCCCCATGTGCTAAAGAGCAAGAAAGGAAAATCACTCTTTTCTACATAACTTAGGACAGTTAGTAGACAAGATCTAGGTGAAAGCTGAGATAAAGGCATCAGTTCTGAATCCCTCAGCCTTTTGAGATTTAAACTGAGATTACTCCCATTGCTTTAATGACTATTTATCCTTCCTCACTCCTTTTCCTTTTATTTTTAAGGGAGAAGGGGTAAAGGGGGAGGGAGATTTGGGGATTGAGTATTACAGAAAAAGGGTGGCAATTAGATGATAACAGCACGGACGGCGTCTGGTTACTGCTCATTTCGGAGGTGCCAAAGCTACATGGGACATCGTCATTATTATGGCTTAAAGTTGGCTAAGGTCACCCCGGTTCATCTGGTTTATACATTGGTAGCCTTCTACTTATTACTTGCCAAACAAACCTTTTTATTTTTGCACACGTTTATGTTGATTTTGTGGTTTCTGAAATTGGATTCTGTCTCCTACGGGCCTGAGTTTCCACGGCAACTCCGGACCTTATCTGCTGCTGCTGTTTGGCAGACAGACAACAAGGCCTTTCAGTTTACTGCTCTGATTTTTTTTTAATTTTATTTTCTCTAAAAACCTTTTTCTTCTTCGTCGTGTTCCTCCCCACTTTTTTTTTCTTCCCTTTTTATTATTTTTACTTTTCCCAACCCCTGTCAGTTAAAAATCACATAATTAATTGAGCACATCCTGTGCCACACGGGGCTGCCATGACTTTGAAGTCCCAATAGATCATTTTATAGAGCCGTTGGTACCATTTTTTCCAAGGCAGCACCAGGCGCCAGTGCGAGGGCTTGTGGAATTTAGCATATCCTACTCCAGGTATGATAAAGAAACCTTGGCACCTTCTGTTTGTTTTTACTAATTTCCTTTCCAAACTGCCTTTTCAATATAGAGGAAAGACCTCAGGACTTGAAGTTTGTTATTTTCTCTCCAAAGTTAGTCCCCGTTCCCCCTGGCTCCCTCCCTCCCCTTCCTTTAAACCAGACTGAACTGCTTCTTTGCTTGGTGGTAAGTTTTCTTTTCTTCTTTTCTTTTCTTCAGGAAAGTGTGGTCTGATTTAGCATCGTGTAGCTTGGAGCTGTTACTGATCCTAGAGCAGCAGCGAAACCAGCCGAGGGAAAAAGACCCTGACAGGCTCTATTAACCCTTAAAAACAATAAATGATCTCATCACCTTCTCAAGTGAGAATGCAATAATTTACTTCAGTGAAGGAACAAGTCTTTTGGGGATTGATACTGAAATCTATCCCAGAAGACACTGTTGCTGCCATTAATGAAGAAGGGCTGCTTCTCTGCTAAGCTGGTCATAAAATGCGATGTCTCTCAGCATTAAAAAAGGACACCATGCATTCATAGGCATATATATATACACACATAGGCATGTGAGAAACAGATTGAGGAAGGCAGAAGATGAGTGGAAACATGCTAAATCAGGTGCAAAATAGGTGAGGAAGGTTTGCAGTGGCACTATGCATCCTGCATTTGAAACAAAGGCCTGTAGAATCCCCTAAACTCTCTCTAAGAGAGTCAGGAGCTTCTGGAGATGCATTTAGAACTGCTAGCTGGCATATGTTCTTCTTGATAAGACAAACTGGATCACTTGGGGTGGGTTTGAAGCAAGGAGCTAATTCAGAATTAATCCCTGCAGAATGGCTGTCTTTTCCCTAGAATGATGGCACAGAGGGAATTGATAGAGTGATAGAATAGAGGGCATCCTGTCTCACAGACAGTAATAGAAAACGAGATCTTTTGCACAGACATTTCAAGCCAGTTTCAGATTTCTGATGGGAAACCACGTTTCTGCCTATGAACTCCAAAGATAAGTTAAAAATCCTTTAGAAAGAAAAAATTACCCTTATCCTCCATGAATTTTTGAACCATTCTAAAACAATTTCTGGGCATATTTCTGCTTCATTTTTATAGAGCTTCATTTATTTCATGGCTACTTGGGGTCTTATTAAAAATCCTGTGTTGGAAATGAACAGGTTTCCATTGTTTCCGATGGGCTTTGGATTAAGGAGTCAAGAAACTTTCTGTGAGAGTAAAACTGGGAAACAATTCATTACGAAATCCCAGCGGTTCATTTTACAGGCCTAGGGAGCAGATGCTGTTCTCTGGTAAGTTTGTGGGACAAACCCCAGTATATTCAGTTGTCTTCTGCCTGCAGATTCCTACATGTCTATGTATTTTGATCCATACAAACAGGCAACAAACACTAATTACTATCTCTGTCTATATTCAGATGCTTTTCATATTATGTCCATAGGAAAATGAGCTAACTGAACAGGACTGTAATTCATAGTCAGTATCTCCAGCCATTCCTTGTCCTCTCCAGAACAACTACTAGTTACAGTGAATATTTTAGGATGCCATTAAAATATTTTCATGAATTACTGTGCCATAGTGGGTGTTTTAGAATGATATTTACTGTTGTTATTACCAGTTTTCTGCCTTCCTTTCTCTCTTCTCCCTTTCATTTGCTTTGCCCATCTGGAAAACTCAAACATTCACTGTAACTGAAGACCATCACAAGCTTTGTAATCCTCAAATTTGAATCATTTTGTATGTACACGCAATTATTGCCCTAATCCTCTGAACCATTGCTATTTTTCTAATTGCTGAAATCCTCGTGCAGGATTTGTGGTTACAGAAATAGGAGCTTTATTCATTAAACAGAGCTGTGCCACTGAGATGCCACCATCCCTGGGACAGAGGTCACACACAAATAATGTGCTTTGTGCTGCTCACAGGTTCAGCAAGTATATAAAGGATGCAGGTGCAGAGACCTCTCCCTTGCAGAGACCAAAGAAACTCCTTTCAAGCTGTTCTCTGTGTGTGTGTGAGTGTGTGCAAGCTACAGGTGCTAGAGCAGAACAAACTAAATCTCAGTGCAGAGCAAACCAGCGTTAGGTATTAGAGGTTTCCTCCAAAGAAGCCACACAAAGCGGTGTGCGAAGCTGGCATTGCAGGCTATGATTTTGGGACACGTTTTGAAGGAAGACTCAGGTTTTACCCCAGAATGTGGTCAGCATTCCCACCTCCCTTCAGCCAACAGCTGATACACAGAATCTGGGTTCCCGACCCAGCCAAGGAATAGTTACATTCTATTAGATATTATAGATGTAAAATGCTTTCATTTGGGACTAAAGGCACCATGCAATTGTGAAACAATAACATCATCATCATCAGGTTATCCTAGGCTATATACAAAGCTGTGTAAGAATTAGGATTTTTACGTACATTATGTACATAATATACATTTATGTACATTGATGCAAGCAGCCATAAAGTTATCAGTTACTTGAGCTGTGCAAGCAAGAGGTTTTCTGGTTAGCTGGCTGGCCCAAAGAACACATTGAACAAAATGTGCCTCCAGTTAACTTTAAAATGACAGCAATAATTCCAGTTTCATTTTGAAAATGCTTTTTAATCTTTTTCCCCTCCCAGCTGAATATAGGACTCTTTGGAAAGAAAGAATCATGAATATTGAAGCATTTCTGTGTCAAAACCATTGCGGTGACCCATGCTGATAGCCTTGATTTCTTTCTCTCATTTGTAATGGTTAGAGCTATGGAGGAATGCAAGGTTTGCAACTAGCTCGTGTCTGACTGAAAACTACAATAGCTGGCAAATAAAACATGCAGAAATTTCACCCTTTCCCTTCTTGTGAACAAGGCTCTGCAGGCCAGATCCTAAACCCCTGGGGCTCCGTAGATGTTTTGCCACTGATTTAGCAGAGTCGCTGCTCCAAGAATTAGCACTGAAGCAGTGTATTGAAGGGAGGTTCAGCACCAATATCCAGCTTATACATTTATAGACAGTAGACTGATTGGTCAGTCAATTATTCTCTGGAATTTTGTGGACTCCAGGCAAGTCAGCTCAAGATACATGAACGTATCAATTTCAGTAATAAAACTCCATAAATCTGTCCTAGATTTCGACTTGTAGCAAAACCTGAAAGTTGGCAAATTTCAAATCATTTGGGGTGACATTGCAAGCAATTACCCACCAGCTACCAACCATGCTCTTAACAAGGCCAGGTATGAAAGCTAAATCTGTATATGCACGCGTAAGTCGTGAGCTAGTTAAAATAGCCATTGGGCTTTTATGATAATTGAACTATAGAACTTGTACAGTGCAAACCTACACTCAAAGCAGACAATGAAGTTGCGGAAAGCGTACGAGACTGGTTTTGTTTAACTTTGGTCTTCTCAATTTACTCTCACTGCCACTGCCCTCTGGATATTTTAATGGAAGTAAGAGAAAATGCTCCATCTATGTGTTAGAGCTATGCATGTGGGTGATTCGTTTGGTAATTTTAATTAGAAGTAGATTCAGTTTTATTTTGAAATAAAATGGAATGAAAAATAGTTGAATTGCAGAACGAGGCCATTTACTACATGGGGGGGGGGGGTACATTTCATACAGCATTTCTAATTTTGCAGAATAACAAGGTTAAAAGAATAAAGAAAATAAACAGTATGAGTTGCAAACAGAACTTGTCAAGGGATGGCCAGGCTGGGGATATTCCTGTTACAGAGGTGTAGGTGCAGTTCTTGTTTGGAAGGACTGCAAACTCTTCAGTCTAAGACATGTTTTGTTTCAGGGGGTAATACCATAGAAACATAGAATAGTTTGGGTTGGAAAGGACCCTAAAGCTCATCCAGTTCCAACCCCCTGCCACGGGCAGGGACACCCTCCACTAGAGCAGGTTGCTCCAAGCCCCATCCAACCTGGCCGTATCATGCTCTAAGGCATGACTGTTCCTCTTGAGCCACATAGCTCCTTTCTCCATTGACTGCAAATGGATCCTGTGGTTACAGAGGAGTTGCTTAACTTTTACAGAGTAAAAATGAAGGAGAAACAGCCATTTCTCATGTGTTTCTGCTTTCAGTCTATATCAGCACAGCGACAGATATGATGGTTCTGTCTTGATGAGTTAGAGCAGGGGCTCTGGCTTGCTACAGGATTTTTACAAAGCCTTTATGTTATAAGATGATCCATAAAACAACACCATTCTAAAAACAATACAGCAACACGCCGTCTCATTTTACTCCAATGTAGCATTTTTCAAGGCTGGAAGCATCCATCCTTCATTTTCCCCATTGTCTGTGGCTTTGTAAAACAGCAATAAGAGTAATTGCTGCTATTTGTTAGCTCTTGCCTCAAACCAGTCTATGTATATATTCACAAATAAGCCCCTAATAATTAAATTCTTCAGGTTTTGATCTTGCTCACAGGAGCAGAGTAATTTCTGTTCCCTTATGGATTAGATTATCCCGAAAGGTTATGATTCAAGCCTTCCCTTTTTCTCCGATATGAGTCTTCCAGACCTTGGGACTGATAGGGCCCTGCACAGCACCAGGTCTATGTTTTCTCTGTAAATACAGCCTACAAAATTTCAACAAGTCAGCCCTTGTGTGCCACACCGAGAGATTGATGACAAACCACATTATTTTTCCCCTCCATATAACTGCCCACAATTACAACGGTACTCTCTCAAAACACGGGTTTGTTTTTGTCCGAGGAGGAAAGCGCGCAAGCACGGTCTGATATCTCGCTGTAGAGCTGGCGGCAACACTGAGCAGCATTATTTGTGGAAAATGCCCTTTTCTTCCCTCTTTTTTTCCTATTCCATGATAAAACATTGGATCTGATTCTGCCACATGGGCTTATGAAAAGCCAATAACTCATCAGCAAAGGTTATCTCAATACCATGCTAGAGGAAGAAGGGGATCAAGACTTTGCAAGTCTTGTTCAGTTCTCTGGCCTGCTCCTATGGCGGTGAGGTTGTACCTAAACCAAGGCAGCTGCTGAAATTGGGATTATTAGTGTTTCCTGTAGATTAGGTTTGTAACATGGTGTTTGAGGGGGGGTGTACCCAAAGATCTATATTTTCTGTTGGTCTTGTGTTTGAAGACAAATGACCTGGAATGATGCTACCACCCTGATTGCTTGCGTATTGCTACTAATGCACAAATCCACAAAGCTGTAAAATGGCAAGTTTTGCCCCTCCAAATAAATAAATAAGTAAATAAAAGGCTCTGTCTCCTGAAAGAGAGACATTTACTTGAAGGAGTGAGACTGTATTGTTACAGTCATCCCCTCACCCATTCTGAACCTAATATCTAATTCCCTTATTTAATGCTGACATTCCGTCTGCATTCAGGTTGCATCTCTTTACACATAATAAGACAATAGCCCTGGGAAAACACTGATTGCTGGGTGCTCTGATGATATTTCCAGAAATCCTGCTGTCCTCCAGATAACTGAATTCCCAGACTCAATTGCAAGCTTCTGAGCAGAGGCAGCACCTGAAGAGCAAGGCGTCTTACTTTCAAGTGAAAACTGCTTAGAGCATCAAACATATGTCAGAATCACTAATTTGTCATGAAGCTGCTACAGGCTCATATCATCAATCACCTTGACACACTGTACTTGAAACGGTGCTGAAAAGATACAAGTCATTTACTCAAAACTGTTTTCTTTATCTGTGTGTACCCTCAAAAACTTCCATGAGAGCACTGAAATCTCTGCGCTCCCTACTCCTTGTTTACAAGATGTGTTTAACTTTTGTAGGTTGTGTATGAAAGAATGACTGAGTCTTTCTTCATTCAGTGGCTCTTCTATTCAAAACATGGATGTGCAGTATGTTTCTGGGCGATAAAGAACCTACTTGTGTTAACTTTACCCCTTTAAGCTTTAAATATTTCTGCCTTTGTTGGTTTATTTATCTCTTGGTTTAGATTTTTAGCTAAATTGTGGCATTCCAAGAGGCACAGATTGTTCAGAGTACTGTAGATAAGAAATAAATGACTGAATTCTTCAACTATACCACATATATTACCAATGTTTAAACATCTTCGGGAAAAAATGGAGATTCCAATGAGGCAAATTTAATCAATCCAATTTTTTAGGAACCACATATGTGATTTCTACAGTTTCTCATCCCTGTAGCTTATGTAGCTCTAACAAAGACACACAAGTTCCTAAAAGAACAGTCCAGAATTCCTCTGAAATGGTGAACTGTCTTGACATTGGTTGTTTGAATCTTAATAGTTCTGAAATCTTAATCCTTCCCTGACATTTCAGGCCCAAGATAATATCCATCTAGAAAATAAAATATTGTCTTAAGATTTGGCTCACAAAGGTAAAGAGAGACTTGTAAATCCCATGTGTGATTTTCTTGAATCTCAAAGCAAATTGGAGAGCAAACCCTTATCACTGAAATGCTACAATTCATTCACCAAATATAAGAAAATTTTCATTCTAGAGAAACACTAAAATCCAACATTTGGTACTAGAAGCACAATGAATGTCATCAGCAACTCCCATGCAAAGTACGTTCTGCAGTTTCTGTGCAGGGAAATGGGAAGCATCTTAAAGAAGCTTTGGCAATGGAGCGGAATAAAGACTATTGGGCTGATGACTGAAGGAGCTCTGAAAATCCCACCAGTTTTCCATGCAATTTCTGACACCTCTGTGGAAAGTCTGCAGAGCTTAATCCTGGGAGCTACATCCCTGCTCTTGAGCAGCGTTGGAAATGAATTCAAAATGAAGTTAACAGAAGTGGAAACCCTTTGCAGTGAACTCAGAAAGCCTTTTGCATTTGTAGCAAATACATATACGTTTAATCTGGGGGGCTTTGGTTCCTTTTTCACCAATTCAGACTGTCCTGATCAATAAGACCGTCTGTAGGAAGTTGGGGAGTCTTTTGCAAGACACGTTTCAAGCTGTGGCCTTACAGGAGTGCTGAGTTGGGATACAGAGGTGAAAATGAGGGGAAGAGCCTACATTGTATTTCTTTCCCTTAAGAAAATAAAGAGGAAGAAATAAAGAGAAAAAAGAAAACGGCAGAAAGAGCAATAAAGCAAAAGGCATTTCCTAAAGGTAGCCATTAAATCATTCAACATGCTGGTCCCTCGAGAGCACAGAGGTTCCTCTTTCCTTTCCAGCATGGGTTTTTACTAACCATTTCTCATCTAATGCTCAGTGTCTTCACCTGGCTCTCTCTGGGCATTCCCCCAGACTTTATCCACCAGGACAGCACCACAGCTCTTTCTAAGATGAGCTTTGGCCCATATATCACTTTCAAAAAATGCTTCAATGGGTCCCCGATGATGTCGACCAAGGGCTCTGTTTTGCTCGTGATAATGTGCTAATGCTCCGAGACCTGGCATTAATCTTCCTATGCATCATCATTTGTCAAAGTCACAACATGGGGCTGGAAACTGAAAAACCCCCCACAAAAACCCAACCAAAAAGAAGTAGGAAGAGATAGAAAACGTGGTTTTCTTTTTTTCTTGCCTCCCATGTGACTTTCCCCTCCTCCTCTCCCCCTTCTCCTTTTCTCTTAATCTCTAAAACATCTGATTGTACAGAAATGGTAAATACAGGCTTTAGTTTTTCCCTCCTAAGTGTGCCTGTTTGTGTGCACGTGTGTGCTGGAAATGGAAACTCGGAATTCATTAAGGGAACCTTTGCCACCTTTGGTTAGGAAAATGCATTGGGAGAGAGTTGGTCAAATGGTGCTTGGTTCCCGTTAAGTCACCATTTGGACTGATAAAATTAGATGACCATATCAAAAGGGCCTAATGGCTGATGGGATTTGTTTTTAATCATCTCTGAAGGAACAATCCCATGGACCACATCAAATGTTCTCTAGGGCTTGTTTAAAGCAACAAGAAAAATCATGAGAGAGAAACCCAAACCTGTTTCATCGTTTTAATTCTCCTCTTTTCCTTTTCTTCTATGTTTCAATTTCTTTTTCTCAGTTCTCTTTTGCCCATCTCCTTGCCCCACTGCATCCTGTTCAGCTGCTGATAAAATGGTTCTATTTGAAACACCTCATGAAAACAAATTGACTTGGATGTTTAGCTGGTGCTTGTGCTCTGAAATGCCAAGACATACAGAAAGCATGTTGCTAATACTGCTGTTAATGCCTGTTTAGTGGAGTCCTTGAGGTCCAGAAAGTGCGTTGTGATGGTGTTTGACTCCTTTTCACTCCCTTGTGTCTTTATGTTATTAGTTAAAAAAACATAGCATGTACCTTGGTAGACAAGAAAGAAAATAAGGTGGTTTCTCCAGCAGCATTTAAAGCTAATTGAATCTACTGGGAAGATACCTCTGGACCTGAATTTTATTCATTATCAACACAGCCAGGTCTTAGCTAGAAACAGATGAAAGCAGGTAAAAACTGAAGGGAAAATAAATGGAAATGGATGGAGTGAAACCAACAGAGTGTCACCAGAGATGCTCAGAACTTTTCCCTCAGTTATTACTACATACACTGACATAAAATGACGAGCCAGATTTTCCAGCCCTTCCAAGCAATTCTCACTGTTGCATTCCCTGCACAGCACTCACTTCTGTGAGCAATGCCACTAAAGTCAATGAAAGCAGTAATGCAAAAGTGAGGTTAGTACCCAGTCCCTGAGACGTGCTTTGTGCAATTTCAGGTGGCAGAATCCAGCCTGCAAAGCTTTGTTGCAGAATGAGGCAGAATATGCAAGATCATCGTATTTAAACCAGTACTGGATAAGCTTTGCAGTATCTGTTAGCCACTGCAGGATTCCCAAAACCAGTGGGAGAGCTTGGAAACTCTTACAGGGTTAGAGTCAGGAGCCATTAAACCTCTCCTTTGTTGCATTCTGTCATTTGATATATAGCTCTTTTGCCATTAAATATTATACTAAATGCTGATCGGTTCCGTTCCTGCTTCCAGCTCCCTAACAGGCACTGTAGGTTTATCATCAGTGTACCCTTACAGACTGTATCTTAAATCATGGCATGAAATTGAGCCCGTTGCTGTGATTGCTGTCTGTGCATGAGCCACATCAGCGGCTGGCAGCGCTCCCAAGCCCTGGCATCCTTCCTCAGCAGCCTCGAGTCCAATTAGACTTCACCTCAGGTAACTCTTCAAAAGCAAACTCTAATAATCATAACGTGATGGGCGACATGTCAGGAAAAAGAAAATAACAGCCTTAAATCCGGTATTAACCCGTAATGGAAAACAAGCCATGGGGTTATTTCCATGAGAAATCTTGGAAGCCGTACAATGGGTGGAAGGGAAGGGATGGGGGAGAGGGGAAGGGCACACCAGGGTGGGATATGAAAGGAAAAGGGTCCTTAGCCAAGGTCTGCTCCTAACTGAATGCTCATGGACCACGTTTTGGGTTTCATACCTCTGCTGACAATTTGCTGCACTTGATATCAGGAAGATTCGAAGGGAATGTTCATGGGGGTCTTAGTGAAGAGAAGGAGCTACACTACACTGCAATAACTTCCTTGGCTTTCTTTCCCTTTTAGTTTTGAATACAGCTCCCACTTGTCACTGGGCCTGATCCTGACACGCTTTTGGAGTCTTCTGTAGTCTATTAAGCCTCAGGAAAAGCAAGATGAGGCTCAGGTCCCACATCAGTGTTTGGGTACCGCTACTCTCCTTACAAACAGGATCCAAAGAGAAGGAAAACCAAACGATGCAAACAGAGAGAGAAAGGGGGACTGGATATCTCATCCACCCATCACCATCCTTGTACTTACAGCAGCATTCATCAGGAGCCACTCCACTGTAATGGATGGGGTTAATTCCATCACCAGTGGAAATTGGACTGGAATTAGTCCTACTCTGATGGCTATTTAACTAGTTGCTCATTAGGTGTATTTTCTATGCAGAGAGATGAAAAGGAAAAGAAATACTGGAATTCCTCTGAGGAAATTTGGACTCTTTGGAGTCCAGATGAAACTCCGTAAAATACCTCTTCTTTTCAATGAGAAGAGAATAATGTCTTCAAACCAATTATATCAAGGCATATAATTACACACAGAGTAAATTAAATACAGTTTTGTAGCACACAAGAGATTGAATGCCAATTCCAGCTTCCAAACCCACATTTAGCTGCAAAAAAATGCTTCAAGCACATTTTATTAATATGTATAACTATTACACATATTATGTACTTGTGTTCATAGTTTGTACGTTATAGTGTAATGAATAAAATCTTTTGGATAAAGCTTTAGATGTAGTGCAAACCTATAAGTTGAAAAGTCCTGAGGAATGCCAGACTCCAGGGAGAACTGCAGTAAAGTAATAGATCTAGGCAAAGAAAAATCTGTATTTTCTAAGATTGTTATCAAAATAGACGCTGAATAATGGTGCGTTTAACCAAGAACAATGTGCTTTGTTCTTATTGGGATCCCTTATTTCACTGTGTGTATTTGGCCTCCCTGTGTCATTTCCCTCACAAACTCATCACATTGAGGTGGCAATACAATATACGATATAGCAATGGCTCTAGGGTCATAAAGTTGAAAGCACAGATAAACTGTTCAAAGATACTGAGCACAATTTTCACACCAGAACTGAAAGCGAGGAATGGCTTCTGCAAAGTGAAAAACTGTGTTGAAAATGTCAAGATTATCAAAAAGAATTAAGCCAATTATAAAAATCCCCATCAAAATATTGCGTTTTAAATAGGGACACACACTCCTGAGTATATATTGAGTAAACTTTGTTCAGACAGTGTTTACTGATGGTTTCTGATGTCTCAAGCCAGACTTGCAGTGCACATATTTTTCCCTGATAACATTTGATCCAGCACGTAGACATGTATTTTATCACAGCCCTGTAACTATTGACTCCAACTGATTGTTTGCTTCAAGTTAAGCATGAGCTTAAGTACTCGGCTACATTAGAGCTTACATAGACATTCCCACCAGTATAATATTCCGAATCCCTCCTGTGATTACAATATTCCCCATAATGGGAACCCCAATATCACTAAGGACTTCGGCAATCTTGGCCAATGTCAACAGAATGGGAGGTGCTATTTCATTAACTTCCCCTGACTAGGGACAAAAATAACTTCATCTATTCCTTGGTTTTGTGTTTCAACCTCCAGGAGAATAATTTGCTTAAAAAGGTAAAGAAATTGGTTACTTTATACTCCAGTTGGTTACATTAGACTGTAATTTCACAAGGCATCAGTGATTCCAGAGACTGATTTTTGACAAGAAAAAAAATGACCACACATTTGCTAGCATCAATAGTCACCTTTCCTCATGCATAAAGCATATGAACACATTTTTGGCTGTCAGTAGTTGAACAACAGAAAATGGGAAGGAAGAAGCATAGACATGTTTTAACTTTCTGACAGACGGGTTTGATGAACGGGGATCCCTGCACTGGCTAAAGAGTGAGGACAGAAAAATGGGTCCCCACGGTGCAGGGCAAGATCTCCTCTAATAACAGAATGAGTGAGCAAATCAGGGGAACCACAACTTTCCTACTGTGTGAGAGACCACAAATAATGGAAGACAAACAGATACGAGAAAGAGCAATTCGCTTTCCATGCCCATTAAGTTTTCCAGGTAGAACTGGGTGTCAATGTATTTATGAGTTGTTCTCTCGTATCTCTTCAGGTCTTCCTTAAAGCAGACTGAAGCTGGATTTGGGGTTCCGGTCCATTTTGTAGTGTATTTTGCCTGTGTTTGATGAGGGGCTAAAATGAACCCTTATAAATCATTCTTCAGCCATGTAAAGCAGGATTCCTTTATAAATCTGTGGCAACCCAAATGGTTAAAATCCCAATATAATAAAGGGCATGTGCACGACTGACACTGTTACAAGAAATGGCTTTCAATTTCTCATTTCAGTATCTCATTGTTGTGATTTTTTTTGTCTTGTACTATCAGTAATAACAGCACAATCACATATTTGCAACTGGTATTAATAATTTCTCAGCCACTAAACACCTGAAAGCCCTCTTCTCCTCCCTTAATTGGCACCCTTGATTTTTATGAGTGTATTGCTTTCAATAAGAGAGTGCATTGGAGCTGCCATGTTGTGAAAGACCAGGTACCCATCTGTTTCAAAATAGTCTATAGTTAAGCTTTAAATGCTTTAAAGTCATGTGGTGTTGAATATAAGCAAATCCATTATTCAGTGTAACAACATATGAGCAACTGTGCTGACAGAGTGCTAACATAGCCCTCCTGGATAAGCCAGACAGTTCCTGTACCTCCCTATCTGCAGCCATTAGAGGTTCCTCCTCCACCATCTAACCCAAAGAGGATGCTCAAGGGAATAAGGAAAGCTCTGTAGCACACTGGAGTTTTGTATGGACAGAAAGGAATTGCTGAGTGGGTTTCTTCTTGTCCTGAAGGATGTGGCCCAAGTCTGTCCCTGTCCTGTGTGGCTCAAAGCTCACCAAAACCCTATGCTGACTGTGGACTTCCATCCACAAAGTGCTAAAGCAATGCAGATTTAGACTTTAACGTGGGTTCAGGTCTGCATTTGAAGGACAATGTGGACAATGTCCTGTGTGCCTTTTCCATGTGCCTGTATACAGTTATATATATGTGTGTATATATATATGTATATGTATTAAAAAAGAAGCCTATGGCAGAGAGCAGAATTAAAACCAGGTCTCTCAAATCCCAAGTTAACGTTAACCACTGGATTGTTTTTTCTCTCTTGTGTGAACACTGTATACAAATACAAAAGAGATTGACTGCAGAAATAACCTTAGGCACAATAATACATGTGTGCATGTGTGTACATAGATATAAATATATATGTTCTCAATATCAGCCTGAGAAAGCACTGCCTCATAAAAAGTCTCTGAACAGTCAGTAAATCCTGGGCCAGTTTTCAACTCATGTTCCTGAGATAAGGACCAGGGGGAGGAGGAAGAAAAAGACAGCAGCAATCCTTTTATCCTTCTGGCCACATATGGTAGGTCTATTTCTTTCAGCAGATGTGAATAAAAATAGATATATTTACAGTTGCAGTTGGATACAGAATTGAGCATAAGTGAACACAGAGCAGTCGTTTTCATCGATGCTAATACCATAATAGTCTGGATTATGCAGTGTGCTGTTGCTATAATAACATTCGTTTGCTGTCAGCGCTCCCGTGTAAAAACAAATTAGCTGGATGATTAATGAATATCAAAACCAGCATGTGGATTCTCCTCTGCGATGCTTCAGCCCAGTGTGAAATCTCTGCTGCCGCGAGAGCTGTCTCTGCTGTTTGCATTGCAGAGTGTCTCCTGTGCAGCTCTGGGTACCACTGAGAAAGGTGGTTTCTAACCACAGTATCTTTCCAGGCTTTTTCTTTGAAATAAAACTAACAATATATAAAAGAAAGCTGAGAGCCCAGGAATAGGTGTTGAGGTGAGAAATGTCTCCTTTAAGTTTAGCCTGACCTCTGCCAGCTCAGCATCCCTGAGGACAGCTTTACAGAGAGGGCCCCTACTGCAAACCCTCCACCAGGCAGTCAGAGGAGTGCTTGAATTAGGACAGATGATGATAAGTTCTGAGGGTCACCGGGGTACTTTGAGGCATGTGGTAACTCTTTATGTGCGGGGGGGGGGGGGTTAATTTGATTGCAAATGAAATGATTTTAAGCAGCTGGAATAGTTTGAATATACAGACAGCACCAAAGGTACAATGACGGATAACCTTGTGTGGACCTGATCATGCACTTCCCCAAGGGAAAAATAGTTCCATGCAATGTTAGTAGACTGAGTGGCAAAACCTGCTCTGATAGAGACACACCACCATGGTGGTAAAGCTACATTTATCCCAGAGCTGGAACAAACACCAGGAGACATGGCAGTTCTTACAGGACCTAGCTAATCCACAGGAATTAAGGGTAGAAAAGAAGAAGGGTAAAACATGCTATAGTGCCATACTGGTGCAGAATGACTTGATAAAAAAAGATTGCATTCAGTAAGTGAAGAGATTAATTCCAAGTTATTCCAAATGTATAACACAATTAAATCCTTAGCATTACAGCTTGCAACATAACCAACTGTTCAATACACTACATATAAGCAGGGATAAAACACAGGTTCTTCTAAGAGTCTCAGCTTGACAGTTACGTTATCTCTCATGAATATGGATTTATACAGCTCTCAAAACCCCATTCTCTGTTTCATGACACCTCCACTACAATTAATCAATGCATAGACACTTCAAACTGTTGACTTAAGTGCTCCGTGATACAACGAGATGCTGAACCCTTGTGCTGTGCAAAGGAGAATTGGTATGCTTTGTCTTGGTGACAGTAGCTCTTGAAGCTCAAAGGGTAATAGGGATGTCTGTGCTGAGGCTCAGCTGTAACATGTGGCAAACACACACATGCAGAGGCTGATGTGTATTTTCCTTGTTAATGAAATACTCCAGAGAAGCCCCCAGCGCACGAGCAGTCGCAGCAGGCAGGCATCTGCTCCCTTCTATCCTGACAATCCCTTCCTCCCCACCTTGATTGTATTTTCTTTCTTCAACTCCTACCTTTTTTACTACTTCCTATGCCACATACCTGAACGGAATCAGAGCGCATTCCGACCACAGAGAACTGGCATCTGTCATCAAAATCTACCTCCAGAGATTGCCTGCCTGTTTTTCTTGCTGTACATACGTGGGCTGCAGCATTGTGGGTATTCTAAACCTTTTCCTTTACTCAAATACTCACCTATCTCCCTCAGGAGTGTTTTAGGTGATACTGCATGGGAATTCCATGAAAACAGGAAGATGAATGTGGCTTTTCACTGTAATCAATAAAGATTATAAGTGGCCATGGCAGAAAGAGGCCCCTGATGCGCCTTGGTACCCTACAAAGAGTGAACAAGTCCCCATCTGAGGCAGCTTTGCTGCTGGTGCCAGATCTCCCCAGCTTCTATGCAGCCCCATGAGTTCTGCTGCAAGGTCTGTCCCCAGGCAGCAGCAGTGGCCCTGGATGGGTTCATCACTAAAAGCAACAGCAGAACCAGTCTGGCTGTAATCTCAGTTCCTGACTCAGGCGCATCGGGCAGAGGCTCTTCAGGCTTTTTAGCATTTATGGGGTTAATTGTGTTTTTTATCCTATATATACACACATGCACGTCAAGACCTTATATAATATAAAAAGGCTCTTTTCTCATATCCCCACAGCGCGCAATAGGACTCCACATATAGCACACCAAAAAAAGAGAAAAAAAAAAAAAGTCCAAACACTGCCAAAATCTACATTTTCTTTTGGCAAACTAGTTAAATCTATTCATAATCTGGTGCCTGAATCAAGTTTCAGACCAGACTAGACTGCCTTGGCTCCTGGTTTTTGTTGCTCGACCTGTCTCTGACTGAATTTAGCTATGATGTTACATCTTTAGCTGTAGAAAATGTCTAATAATGGTAGCCTGTTTTATTTTGCCACTGGAGGGTACAAGTTCCAGCATTTCCGTACTGAGGTCCAATTGGAGCCAGTTTTGGACTTTTTTCTGGACAGAAACTTTCCTTGTTGCTTTTCGCTGTTTTCTTTTTGCCCTTTTTTTATACATATATAATTTTAATAACCTTCACTCTCACAGCTTTCAGAAGGCGCAATAAAAACACAGCAATGAAATGCCCGGTGTCAAAACCCCATGTTCTAACAGGTCACCTGCCTCGCTGCCTGCTTCAGTAGTGGGGGCTCCCCTTGTGCCTCCCCCCCACCCTGAGCACCTCCATCAGTTGATGAGGATGAGGCCGTGGTTTCTGGTGGATCACTTGGGACTCGTCTCCTACTTTGGAGGCCACAGCTCAGAGCTTGATTTAGATGGTGTGGAAACGAACATTAATATGAATTAGAGTAATCGCTGCCTCTGGGCATGGGCTATAAGGCCAGTGCTAGTAAAAGCCTGTTATGAGTCCAAAAGGAGATGCACAATCAGTGGTGGGAAAGAAATGCCAAATTTGAATCCCTGTTCACTCTTCTTATCAACGTAAAGCAAATACATTGAAGCCATGAGACTGCTGTTAAATACTCCCCAGGATCAGATGTGCTGCTATACCACCTGTGAAATGAATGCACACCCCAGGAGGTGCTTCCTTAAAGCTGCCTATTCCCAAGTACAAGAAGGAACGTAAGACTATGCCATGGATGGATGGGGTAGGGATGAAGGGAGAGGACCCTCCATATGGGCGTCAGAAACCTTTGGTGGCATCTCAGCGTCTCTCACTGAGACTTTTGACTGGCATTCCCTGAAATAATCCAGTTCAGATTTTCTGTCAAACTTGCTGCTTGCTGAAACAGGAAATCTTTATAGTTTTATATAATGCTAATAGGCCACCAGAAACTTTGGCTACAGGAATATCCCTACGTAGAGAGTTAAAGAACATGGACAGGGTTCTTGTTTTAGGTACGTAGATACGAACCAGGGTGATTTCATGGGCTTTGTTAAATTAACCTAGGATCTCTTGGGCTAGGCAACCACACAACCCTCAGCATGACTAGAAAGGCATAAAGTCTCAGGATCTGTTTGGGAAACAAAATTTATTTCATTTTGGTTTAAGCATCTTAAATAAAAGTGAGGCAATGAGAGTGATTTTGAAGCCCATTGTATGATGATGAGGCCATGTGATGGGGTCAAAGCACATGTTGCTTTGGGTTTATGCCTTTGCTCTGAATCAAGATTTTGGTTTTTAAGGTCAATCTTAGTAAGACGAAGGTTTCATCTCTGGGTTTTCTCTCAATAATAAGAGGGAAGATTTATTACTCTCCATAAAATGCTCTGGAGAATCTACAAGAATGGGGAATGCTGATGAACTGGGGAGCTGCCCCATGGAGCCTGTTTGCTCTCACACTGCTGACACCACAGGAGGCCAATGAAGGGGACAAGGAGGGTACAGTCCAGGCCTAATTTGGACTATTTAGAGCAAATGTAATCCAAACAGGGAGCCAGGAGGCAGGGCTGAGCCGGGGACGCTCCGCCTTGCCAAGTTTGGGTGGGTTTGTGTTAAATTGGATGTCTGAACGGGTTTTTTTCTGCCCAGCCCTCATCATTACATGCTTGCATAGAAAATTAAGTTACCACACCTTTAATGAACTTAATTTCCTAATTCTGACAGAGTTCCCATTGCCAGTGATTCACTCCCTGCTTTTCACACACTTCATCTGTATAACTTGTGTGTTGGTTTTTTAAGCCAGGCTGAAACACTGGACTTACTATTTTCTTTTCTCTTTAGCTAGTTGAAACATGGTGCATCATGAATTACAATCAATATTATCTTAGAGAAGGGGTTCCTCCAACGTTTCCACTCGGGGGGGGGTGGGGGTGTTATAGTAAGAGTAAAACATTTCCTGACTCATCGCTTCTGACCCTTCAGCCTTCACCTTCTCTCCTTGCCCCAGACTTTACCAGAAGCAGATGCAACCGAACAAGTAAACACATTGCAGAGCATTGCTCTTTAGCCACTGGTGTCTGCAGGACACTAATATCTGCATTAGTATCTATTAGGACACTAATATCTGGAGGTAATTGAATGTGTCTTCCAATCAGAGCATTTAAACAGAGCCATGTGGTAAGCAATGTCGTGCTAAAACAGAAAACACAGAGAATACTCACAAAATGAGCGTTATGCATCCTATTGATATAAAAAGGGGGGAAAGGGGATTTAAAGGTGTGAGGTATTAACACACAGTCTCCTTCAACCCAATCTGATTCTCTGTCCTATGACTCCACAAAGGAGTATATAAATCCATTATAGCCTTCTGCTTCAGGGACCTATTATCCGATTTATCAGGGTATTTGTATGCGTGACTTTAGCCACTGGTCTCCACTAGATTCCTTCATATTGACATGATTGAAATGTAGGGTTCAACCCTGCCATGGTTCCTACAGTGCCATTGGAGTATCATTTACCCTCTTTTCCCATTCCTATTCTTCCTTTTGTGGTACTCATCTGGGAGAACCTGGCTCCAGTGATGACCATCATTGTATTATAAGGAAATCACGGGAATTACAGAGAACTTATCTGTGCTGCTTGGTAAATCTGCTTCCAAGGCCACATGCTGGAAACCAGGCTGACACTGATGCTCTGAGCCCACGCTTCCAAAGTGAGTTGGAAGTGTTTCGCAAGGATTTAAATTACCACTGGTGCAGCACATTAAACTCCATGACTTTTCGATCCACTTCTTTAAGAGGATCTAGAAAAAGGAATGTGAATGGTGTTGTGCTTTCACACACACAGCAATGATAGTCCCCGCACAGCCCAGTAATTTGCTTTAAAGAGTCGGTTACAAGAGGGAAACTGTGTTGTATGGGAAGTCCCCAATGACATGACGTGCTCATGAACCTTCTGATTTTTCATCCCTAATGGGGTATTTCCATACAAGGATTTTTATGAGGTCAGTATATATGTATACTTGATGTGTCTGTGCCTGTGCCAGTTATTTCTGTACCTCCCCTTGATGCTATACTGCCTATTCAAAGTTATGGGGGATTTTAACAGACTAAAGGCTATTCTGCACGTGCGTAGCAATATCCATATGATACACAGCTGAAGTATGGAATGGAAATGAATGAATATTGCACCTTTAATAGGTACTCGATCACCATGAAATGGTGATGCACAATGCATGAGAAGTTAGCTTAAAAACCAATCCATTCATTTTATTATTATTATTATTCTTACTAAAAAAGGTATCAGCCAGTTCTCATGCTTAAACATTGTTCCAAAACCTCTTTGTTTGATAGTCACAATCCTCATTTCACTCCCCAGCCAAAACACATTCACTGTCAATTTACACCCAGGAGTTCTTGTTTGAAACCATCCTTCAGTTCTAACAGCTCTGCCTCCCACTCTGCAATTTAGTCCTAACATATTCCCAGCAAACAGTCATCAACAAGGACTCTGAATTGTGCTTTCAGACTCTAAAAGGTAGAGGTGACAATTTGCTCTTGTAGCCAATAGTAAAAGAAGCAGAGGTTTAATACGGCCACGATATTACCTCCAGGGTCTGCACAGCGGGTGATGCTCTGCCCGGTGAGCTCATATAGCAGCCAAGTGCCAGAAACCCACATTAGCCCCATATCAATAGCCACTGGGGGAAGGGGTGGTGGGTTTAAACCACAACATGAGTCTGTCTGAAGAACCAGGCTTTCTTCCCATTTCTATGCTGAACTTGTCCAAAACCTGCGTTCTGACTGAGGCAGTTAAAAGAATCGATACTGGCTTTCTGGAGGAAGAGTTTGCTTCCTTTTAACCCGGCTCTGGAGTTCTATAAGACCAGACCAAATATTGACAAAATTGGGGCTGAGATTAAAGTACGTATAACAAGCATTAGTGTTGCTGAGGGAAAAAAGCAAACAAACAAACAACTAACTGTAAACTCTCTCTTAGGGTGAATAAACTGTGATGTGCTTACTGAAAACATCCTCCTGATTAAAAAACTGATGCTATTAAAGAGGAGCAGTGAGTTTCCACCTAAACTACAGCATT